>NC_135940.1:2412500-3612500 GCF_964058835.1 Carex rostrata
GTACCTATGCATACCGTAGAATGCCCTTTGGTCTTTGCAATGCACCTGCAACTTTTCAGAGAGCCATGATGGCTATTTTTTCTAATTTTATTGAAAAAGAAGTTGAAATTTTTATGGATGATTTTTCTTTATATGGTACTTGTTTTGATTCTTGTTTGGCTAATTTGTGTAAGATTTTGCAGAGATGTGAAGAAGTGAATTTAATCCTCAATTGGGAAAAATGTCATTTCATGGTCCAAGAAGGAGTAGTCTTGGGACATGTTGTCACCTCAAGGGGGATTGAGGTTGACAAAGCAAAAATTGAGGTAATTGAGAAACTCGAAATCCCAACAAATGTCAAGGGGGTTCGAAGTTTTCTCGGACATGCAGGTTTTTATCGCCGTTTCATAAAGGATTTCTCGAAAATTGCGAAACCATTGACCAATCTACTTATTAAAGATTCTGATTTTGTTTTTACTGATGATTGTGTCAAGTCTTTTTGCAGTTTAAAGGAAGCCCTTATTTCTGCACCTATCTTACAGCCACCCGATTGGTCACTATCGTTTGAGTTGATGTGCGATGCAAGTGACTATGCAGTTGGGGCAGTTCTGGGGCAGCGGAAAGACAAGAAGCCCTGTGCTATCTATTATGCTAGCAATGTGTTAGATCCGGCCCAAATGAACTACACCACAACCGAGAAGGAGCTTCTCGCCATTGTTTTCGCCCTTGACAAATTCAGATCATATTTGGTGGGCTCGAAGATAGTGGTCTACACCGATCATGCTGCACTAAGGTACCTTTTGACTAAAAAAGATGCAAAACCAAGGCTAATAAGATGGATTCTTCTTTTGCAGGAGTTTGATCTTGAGGTAAGAGATAAGAAAGGAGTCGAGAACTCTGTGGCGGATCATCTGTCCCGGCTTCGTTGGGAAGAGGACACCACAATCGAACTCCCGATCAATGACTCATTCCCCGATGAACAGCTCCTCGCATTCAGTTCTGACCTGGAGGACATCCATACAGGCCGTACAGAAGTTCATACGGTCTGTATGATTCAGCATACGGCCCGTACGCACTTCCATACAGGCCGTACGCAGACCAACCAGAGCAAACAGCAAGCTCCCTGGTATGCCGACATCGCTAATTACCTGGTCTCTGGAGATTTGCCTGGCACAATGTCCCACCAGCAGAAGAAGAAACTCAAGTCTGATGCCAAGTACTACTTTTGGGATGAGCCCTACCTCTTCAAGATTGGAATTGATGGCATATACCGACGCTGTGTTCCCCACGAGGAAACAAGTTCTATTCTTGCACATTGCCACTCATCCGCTTATGGAGGACACTCTTCATACTCCAAGACTACTGCCAAGGTATTACAATCTGGTTTCTTTTGGCCCTCTCTTTTCAAAGATGCAAGATCTTTTGTTCTAGCTTATGACAGGTGCCAAAGAACCGGAAAAATGACGAGACGAAGTGAAATGCCTCTCAACTTTATCCTAGAGGTAGAGATTTTTGATGTTTGGGGAATTGATTTCATGGGCCCATTCCCTTCCTCTCGAGGGAATGAGTATATTTTGGTGGCAGTTGACTATGTGTCAAAGTGGGTAGAGGCAATGGCATGCCGCAAGGCTGACTCGAATTCTGTGAAAAGGCTTTTCAATGAGATCATTTTCCCTCGTTTCGGGGTACCTCGAGCTGTTATCAGTGACGGAGGCAAGCACTTCGTCAATCGACAATTCAACAATCTCTTGAGCCGACATGGGGTGACTCATAAGGTATCCACTTCTTACCATCCTCAAACTAATGGCCAAGCTGAGATTTCTAACAGGGAAATCAAGTCGATTTTAGAGAAAACGGTGGCAAGGACAAGGAAGGATTGGGCTTTCAAGCTGCATGATGCACTTTGGGCCTACCGCACTGCATTCAAGACACCAATTGGCATGAGTCCTTACAAGCTGGTGTATGGAAAGTCGTGCCACCTCCCTGTTGAAATTGAGCACAAGGCATTCTGGGCCACAAGAGCAATCAACATGGACCTACTTGCAGCTGGAGAAAAACGTGTCCTCGACTTACATGAGTTGGAGGAAATGAGGCTGCATGCGTATGAGAATGCTAGGTTTTACAAGGAAAAGACGAAGCGATTGCATGACCAACGCATTTCGCCTCGCCAATTCAAAGAGGGAGATCTTGTACTTTTGTTTAATTCTAGATTGAGAATTTTTCCAGGTAAACTCAAGTCAAGGTGGTCCGGCCCATTTCAAGTGAAGAAAGTGTATCCTTTTGGAGCAGTCGATATCTGGAGCACGGAAAGTGGTACCTTCAAGGTGAATGATCAGCGCCTCAAGCATTACGTTGCTGACCACCTGATGAATGAGCGGAGCGTTCAGTTTCTTTCTGACCCCGCTCCGATTGAAACTTAATTTGCAAGGCGGTCTAGCTAAAGACCTAAAACAAGCGCTTCTTGGGAGGCAACCCAAGCACTTTTTAATTTATTTTTATTTTGTTTAGTCATTTCTTTTATTTTAGTTTCAGTTTTTGCATGTTTAATTTCGTATTAGTTTAATTCTGATTCTTCGATTTTTAGTTATCTTTCAAACCAGATCAGATAGGAGAAAAATACAATTCTGGGCGTTCATACGGCCCGTACCAGTTTCCTTACAGGCCGTAGGGCATCCATTCGGCGCGGACACCCAAGAGTCGCGACTCTCTCTCTTCGCGTCCCTTCAACTCACCCGTCTACCTTTTTATACCCCCCCTCCTGACAGAACCCGAAAAACCCTGACCCACCCAACCCCACCTTGTCGTCTTCCTCCTACGGGCCGCACGAGAAGCCGTACCCCTAAACCCTAGCCGCCGCCACCTTCTCCTCCGCTCGCCTCCGCCACTAGCCGCCCGATCTCGCCACTGCAGAAAGGACCCGCGCCGTTCTCCACGCTGACCCGACCGCCGCCGTCTCTCTCTCGCCATTTTTTCCACCACACTCACCCGCCGGCCGCCTCCCCTCCTTCTCCAAGGTAAGCACCCTTACCTTTCTCCTTTTCTATTTTTACTCATTTTCTACCATTTTTCTTTGTTTTTCCACCTTCTCCTCCGATCTCTCGGCCACCACTGTCAATCCACCAGTCGAAACCCAAACCCCAACAAAAACCACCAAGACCCTACGGCCTGTACACCAACCCTTACAGCCCGTAGACAATCCCTGCCGAGAACCACAACCAACTCTACCATAACCTTACAGGCCGTACCCACAACCTTACAGGCCGTACCAGAGGTACCTGACAGCCATGTCTAGTGAACACCACAGAAAGAGCCGCCAAGACCGCACACCACAACCACCACCCCATCCAGTCCCTGAGCCATATGACTCTGGCTCTGACCAAACCCACTCTGGTGAATACACCGACCGATCCAACCGCTTTGCGGAACGGTATTTTGAGATGCCCACTCGTCGGATGTACGAAAACTTCATCAATCTCCAAAAGAAGAAGTTTGAGAACACAGCAATGGTCGACCTAGGCACACTCCACAGTTTTGGAGTGGAGGATGATTTCGTCCTCCTAACTGCTGGAGTTGGATTTGGCATGGATTTTTGGAACCTTCGCCTCCCAGCCTACGCAATGGACACCAAGGAATTTCTCTCTTCTCTCGAGCTTAAGAGGGACAATCAAGATGTCCCCTTCATCAAATTCCGGCTGTGCAATAGCACTCACCGAGTCTATTTTCCTACTCGCGAGTGGTTCAGTTTCCGACGAGAGCCCACTTCTGACACCCTCAGTTTCCGTGAGGGATGGGATAGGGATACCTTCTGGGGCATGATCACTGGCTGCCCTAGATCGGCCAGTTCAGAATACCGAGCCCGCTTCATCCCTCACCCCGTTCTCCGTATCATCCAGCGCGCCCTCGCTTCTACCATCTTTGCGCGAGGAGAGACTCTGAACCGCGCCAACACTTGTGATCTCATGCTTATGGACACTATGCTCCGTCCAGACACCGAGTCTCCGGACCTAGCCCTTCTCATGGTCCAGCACTGGATCCAGCAGCGCGAAAACAAGAAGAGTGGTGGCAAGATCAAAATAGGGGCCTATGTTGAGCTCATTAAGCGAAAGCTTGGATTAGGAGCAATACCGGGTAGAGAGCCATGCACCGGTCCCACCATTATGGATGCTGACAGCTACCGCCAGGGCCTATTCATCTCTATCTCCCGTGGCCCAGCGGGTCACCAGGACCTCTATGATTGGCGCTTTGAGAATGGTGCCTCGCGCAGGTTACCATTTGGCCCCTCCATCTCACCACATGACCCATCCACCTGGTTGATCACAGCTCCTCCACCACCGCCCTCTGATGCACCCAGCTCTTCTACCCAGCCACCACCATCACAGTCTGCACCCCCACACCTGGCTGACCCTACTCTTAGGGATATCTACTCCATCATGAGGGACATCAGGGATACTCAGCTGGAGCAGGGCCGTCACATCACAGCTATCCATCAGCAGACAGACATTCACGGCGAGTGCTTGGATGAGATCAGTGGCCACATGTTTGATTATGCTCAGCGCCTTGGTGACATTGAGGACCAGTTTCGTGACTGGCGCTTCGACCCCTCCTATGACTACTGATCAGGTTTGTTTTCACTACCCCAGCTTTTATCTTTTTATCTTAGTTTACTTGCTTCCATGTCTTGAAGCATTGAGGACAATGCTCAGACTAAGCTTGGGGGGGTGATTAGTTGATTTGTTTAGTTGCATGTAGTTTTGTTCTTTTTGTTTTTTGCGTTTGCATGTTTCGAGGATTAATTTGTGTGAATTGCGAATTAGGGACCAAATTGAGAAATTTTGATTGAGAGATGGTTGAATTTGTGAAATTGGAAGTAAACACACATTTGGTTGAAAGAACTGTATATGATAGTTTGTTTTGGGACTTTGTAGAGCTGAGAATTGAATTGTACCAAGAAAGCATTTAAAACCGAACTGTGCCTTGTAAAAATAGAGAAATGAGATTTGAAAACAATAGAAAGGTTGGGATATCCATTGGTATGAGAGAATACCATTGGATATGTGTATTCATGATATGTGCAAACAAATTAAAATATATATATATATAAAAAAAAGAGAAAAAGATGGAGAAAATAAGAGTACTGGCAATAAGTCCATTAAGGGCGCCTTTGAGCTCGTCTCCCAAAAATAAAAATAAAATAAAAAAAATCTTTGCACATGTCAACACATGTAGTCCGCGACTTTCTGACCTAAGCTTGTTCCAAGCTTGGGGGGGTATCAAAGAAAAACAAATCACTACAAATGAGGGCATAAACTTGGTAGAAAATGAACTATTGATGCGTTTGATTACTTGGTGCTTACAAATAGCAATACATTCTTGAATATGGGGTTTTGATTGATTGAATTGTGGGGTGAATCAAAATGGACCAAAGGAAACCAAATCACTATCCAAAATGACTCTAATAGGTTTCTAACGAACGCAAGACCATGCAAATTTTCCTCTTATTAGATTAACTTGCATTTAGGTAAGTCCAACAACCAGAATCACACCTAAGTTAGAATTTTTGCTTGAGGACACGCAAAGTTCAAGCTTGGGGGAATTTGATATCTCCATATTATGTCTAATTTACAGCCCTAATTTATACTTAAACCTGTGTTTTAAAGCCTATAAATGTGGACTTTTTACTTATATTTCGAAGAAATGTGGTACTGCTATGTTTTGTTTGGTATTTTGCAGGAAAAAGGGCGAAAAACTGGATCTGACAATTTTTCATACGGCCTGTATGACATACCCTACGGGCCGTACAGGATCTGCCCAACCACACAGAAGATTCCACAACAGAGGCACATAGTCTCCAAGACAAAACACAGCCCTACGGGCCGTAGGGTGCTAAATCGGAAAAATCCAGCAGGATCTGAAATCAGCTGAAATCAAGGAGGCCGAAAAGGAAGCCTCTGCACACGCGATCCAGGGCATTAAATGAGATATTTCCTCACCAAAAAAAGGGGGATTCACCACTGGAACTTGGACAAGCTTTCTTGGAGCAAAAGACAAGAGGAGGAGAGGAAGAAGAGAAGTGAAAAATGCGAGTTTGCAACGGATCTTCAGATTTTCCACTGTTTTGTCATGAACTCTTTTATTTTCTGTTATTTGTGTTATCTTAGGAACATGAGTAGCTAATTTACTTTGTTTCTAGGGCTAAGATGTAGTTTCTAGTTTGGTTTTGTTTGCATGCTACTTGGATTTTGTGTTGAATGCTTCGTTTTTACCTTGTTGAGTAGTATTTTGATTGCTTTATTTGTGCTTGCTTGAATTGATTAGTCATCCCGTTAGATGAATGCGCACATCTAAGTGTTAGGAGCCAAGTCTATGACATTTAATCCAACCAAATAAAGTATATGAAGTAGGGTTAAACCAAGGAGTACCCGAAATGTGAAACTTTCCTTGAGGCGAAAGTCCTTGGATACTTTTAGTAAACCAACAAGTAACTTAGATAAATTAGGCCAAAATGCGAAAGTTGAGGTTTAACGCATCTAAGAGGGAAGTATTTGAGTCCGGTAATCGGGTACTAGGCCAAAATGCGAAAGTTGAGGTTAGGTATCTAGATCTGGTCGATAGAAACCCTAAACATTAGTATCAACACAGAAAACAGTAGCTGCAGCATTAACTCGGGGTCCCCTACGGGCCGTATGGGAAGCCATACGGGCCGTATGCCTCGGGGCTGAACAGAAATGAAATCTGAACCCTGGAAACGCCTTTTTATTAATTGAAAACAACTTTAATTCTTTTTATTGCTTTTTAAACTTGTCATAAATCATTAGAATTGTTAGAATTAAACCAATTCAATTTCTCTCACTTCTAGAATTTTAAGTAACTTTAGGATAAGTCCGGTTATTTTCTTCCGTCCCTGTGGATCGATACCTGAGCATACTCATCGATAGGATAGTACACTTGCTATCTGATTTGACAGAGTGTAACAAAGATTTAAAAGGTATAGCTTGCTATACTGAAACTTTGTAGCATATATTATGTGCGAACAATCTCCATATTAAAATGTGCTTGGAGACCAAATTTTACATTTTTTTAAACTTTTTTAGTATTTATTAAGATGTGTACAAAATTGTTATCTTCAGACAATTCAGTCCAAACGAAGGGGCAAGACTCAAAATCATAGCTGAATGAGTGGATTGGATTCTGCTTTGCAAAAAAGGAATTAGCGAGCCTCCTAAAGAGTAACGGAGGTGTGTGAAGGTAGGCTCAAGCGTGGCTTCTCGCTTCACTGAAATGGGAGGGGATCATCGATGATCTGGCAGGTCTGGTGAGTGCTTTTCAGACCCACTAATGGCTATTTGGATCATTGAAAAATAATAATTTTAAAAAATTCTAAATAAATAGTAATAAATTTTAAAAAAAATATAAAATTTGGTCTTCAAGTACATTTTAATATGGACATTACGTTGAACAGTTCGGATCGATTATTTAAATTTTGAAATAAAAAAATAATTTATAAAAATATGGTATCAAGATGTGTCACCATAAAATAGTGTAATTGGATCCCTCCTCTTAAAATTAAAGTTGACATGAAAAAATCCTCTTTATTAGCTGTTGTATTGTAGAAACTAACAGGAACAATCTTTTACTTTTCTTTTTTATTATCACTTGGCACATAGTCTAACGAAGGAAGGAAATTTAAATGCGAGATACCAGAATATGACATATAGGAAACATTTTCAAAGTTATCACTAAAGTTAAATGCCGAGATTTAATTATTAAAAAATTATGGAAAAAGGCCAAAGATGTTAACAAACAATGTCAGAATTATAATAGCAATTAGAGCTGAATTAGAATTTGTATTTATGTATATTAGTAATATTAATTACATTTTGTAAATTGAAACTTGTTTGTATATTTATATTTGTTAACATATTGTGTACATATAATATTATTTTTAGTTAAATTTCTAAATAAGTATGCAAATTAAGAGGTAAAAATTAATAATTGTTATAAAATAAAGACAAATAATAATAAACAAGACAGAAAACACATAAAAGATGACAATATCTTTATTCATACATTTGTCATGTGTATACAATACAAAATTACAAAGCCTCTATTTATAGGCTACAATTGTAAATGAAAAGTCATACAAATAATAATAGAGAAATGAATTTCATTAGTAGTAGGCATCAATTCCAATACTAGTGCATGGAGTAGTGGAGAAAGTAAATTGAGAATTAATATTAAGAGTTACAATATAAATGACATCCACACATTTATAATATATTCATAACCCTTCTCCTTAGATGTTCAAGAACGTGTGAATTTTCAAACTATTATCCATGCCATTATTTTGTGAAGTCCCAGCAGGCTCATTTTGCCTTAGTAGGCTCTTGGCCCATATTGTACCGAATCAAAGGAGGAAATAAATCTGCTTCATATTTCCAAAGAATCGCAGCAGATTTATTTCCATCAAAGGAACCCAAATACAGATTCCAACCCCCGATCGTTGATCGATCGTCTCTCCAATCTCCCGACGCCTTGCTCGTCACGATACCCTCGCTCATCCCCATTCACATCACCTTCCCTTGCACATCTTGGAGGCCTCTCCGTTTAATCGATTCTTTATCCTCCAATGAGTGCAGAGGTCTCTCTTCTTTAGGGAAAACTAAATTCAATCACTGTTCATTTCAATGTTGAATTCTCTATTCTTTTTTAATTGCAGGAGCAAATAGACAACAGGAATATAACTAACGATGACGTACTCGGAGATGAAATACCTCCTAACCTACAAGACACACTTTGCGCTCTTTGCTACCGATTACTTGAACTAACTCCCCCTGTAGGTACTACACTCTGATATTGAATACTTACTGTAATCTCATGGAAAGGCATGCTGCATGCATGCATATATTTGACAATTGCGAGAAACTATAATATTGTTATCGAAATTAAAATAGTAAAATTGTAGATATGTTTTGTAGCATATATTGGTTGTGTATCCAATTTGGTGCAATTTGGGAATTGTTTATTGAGTACTCAACTGACGATAAAACTGAAATGTTGATCTTTCAAATCGCTTTGATGGATGGCCAATTGGTCTTCAAATTGAACCAAATTTGATACACCATCTAATGTTGTTTTTTTTTTTTTTTTTTTTTGATAACCGTTTCGTTGGTTGTTATGTTTGTCAAACAACTTGTTGTCAATATGACCTATCTATGTTGATTAAATTGTTTTTGTTTAAATTCTGACTTTGTATAACCTTATTTCTTATTTGGTTTGGGTAGAAAAGTCCCCGTAAACCCTGACATATCCTTTGGATGCCTTTCTTGGGAATTGAACTATCTCTCTATAGAGAGGTGAGGATCCTCACTGTCTTTGTATATTTGTATTTCTTAGGTGTTTAGTTATCCTTTTGTGCTGTATGCTATTATCTCGCTAAGTGCTTGCATGCACTAAACAGCTTGCTTTTGTTGTCTGTGGTCTTGCGTATGTTGGTGGTTAATCTTTAGCTACTCTTTTGTTATGTTTTGTAAGACTGGATGGTTCATGGCAATGAAACAGGCTTAGGCCTTTTTTTCAAAAAAATATTTGTATTTCTTATGTACTGTAATTTTATTTAAGATATATGTGTACTTTTTTTTAAAAATGCTTGGTAGAGATATATGTGTACTTATTGACCCTTTTTCTTATATATAGCATGGGAGATTTAAGCTACAGTTTCCAGGATCGCATCCTGTTTCTCTTAACAGGTAAAATTCTTCTTTTTTCCTAGTAATTTTTATTAAATATTCAAGTATATTAGCTGTTGCTATACTGTCTCCTTAGCTATTAATAGTCCACTTTTTTAATGAGAGTTGTACAATAAACATGTACTCTCTTCCATATCATTAATTTGTAAACTAGAAGCATGATGAAATAATATTTTTAATTATTGTTACTTTTGTTTACAGCGATAACCTGCAACTTCTGAGACAGAGATACTATTACACTACATGGAAAGCTGATGGTACACGATATATGATGCTTATATTGCGTGATAGCTGCTACTTGATTGACCGCAACTTTTGTTTTAGAAGAGTTCAGATGAGGTTTCCCTTGAAGAATATACATGACGTATGAAACAGTTGGTAGATATTGATATTTTTGTCATGTCATATACATGTATTATGTACTTTAACCTTTCTTTTTTCTTGGTGTATGCTAGGGGTTTCATGACATGACTTTAATAGATGGGGAAATGATTATTGATAAGATACCAGAGGTTGGTTTGAAGAGAAGATACCTGGTTTATGATCTAATGACACTTAACGGGTCCTCTAAGGTTAAGGTATGGATCTGGATTTATGCTTTTTTGTAAATTGTTGGTTTGACTTTAATATATTGACATTTTGTCAAATGTACCTTGTGTAGTTGCCATTCTCTGAGAGGTGGAAGCTAATTGAAGAAGAAATTGTGAGACCCCGCAATCATGAAAGAAAGAAATTTGAAGTTGAGGGGAGATCAAACCCTGTTTACAGATATGATGTGGAACTCTTTGGAGTATGTTTCATTTCAACTGCAAGCAAATTTTGTTATGTTATATACTTTTTTGTATTCCTCGTGATCATGTACAGCTGATATTTGCATAATTAAGTTTAATTAGTCAAATGTAAGATTTTTGAATTTCACATCTTTGTAATAAATTTATTGGGTTTTCCATTGCAGGTTAGAAGGAAGGATTTTTGGTTACTCTCAACAGTCACAAAGTTACTCAGGGAGTTCATCCCACGGCTTTCGCATGAAGCTGATGGACTTATATTTCAGGTATTCTTTTAGTAATTACTGTTCATACCTCTCATAATTGTTTTTGGCATATTGTTTTAGTCTAAAACATTTCCAATTAATTTAGGGTTGGGATGACCCATATGTGAACCGAACACATGAAGGGCTTCTAAAATGGAAATATCCAGAGATGAACTCAGTTGATTTTCTGTTTGAGGTTTGTTTGTGTTTTCATCATCCAGGGGAATTATCCAGAGCGTGTTGTACTTCCTCAGTTATTGTTTTTATTTCAATTTTGATGCACTGTTTCCCATTTTTTTTTAATTCGTGCAGATGAGTAGTGGGAACAGGCAGTTGTTATTCCTTAATGAGAAAGGAAAGAAAAGGCTGATGGATGGGGCCCGCATCAATTTTGGAGGTGACTCTTTGGACAGACACATTTCAGGATTACCATTTTAATTCTTTGGATTTATGAACTTTGTTGCTTGATTTTCTTAAATTTTCTTTTTGAAATGTCTAGTTGTTTGAGTAAAATTTATATATTAAATATTACATCTTTACACAGCTCAAGAAAATCATTTTTTGTGCAATCGTCAGAACTTAGTTCGGTCAATTTTTGGTGTACTTTTTTCGCATGCTAGTTGAATTAGAACCAAATCTCTGGAGAAAATTTATATTAACTAAGCAAAGTTCATATGCAGATGTGGAAGATATTAATGCAATGTCAGGAAAAATTGTGGAGTGTTTGTGGAATTCAGATGAGGATTGTTGGGTCTGCATGCGCATTCGTACCGATAAAAAAAAACCTAACGATATCAATACATACCGAAAGGCAACTCTCTCACTGTCTCATCCTGTTCCCTTTTACTTCTAAGGACTACCGGGGTAGTTGATAAGCAAGTGATTTTGGCATTTGTATTTGGACTACTGGCTTTTTCTTCTCTGGTTTTTTTAATGTTCTTTTATAAGCCTTGTTTGTTTTGTGGTTATAAAGAGTGAAAATGAAAGTCTTGGTTAACTCGTGAGTCCTGGTCAAAAGAATTGACAGTGGCTGAAACATTTTGTTGGCAAACCAGCTAGCTGGTACAAAAACAATGTATTAAAATTGTGAATTGCATTGTTTAATGTGTTTGTACTGTGCTAAAATCAGGTGTTGAGGAGCATAAAGGACAACATAACAGAGGAAGTGCTTCTGGGTGAGATTACTGAAATTGTGCACCTCCCCATGTATGCTGATAGAATAGTCCGCTTTCACCACCGGCGGCGCCACTAATAATAAAAAAAGCCCTGCTCTTATATATATTGTATATATAAGAGCATATATTTTCCTTGTGCACCTCATGAGTTAAAGCCCTGCTCTTATATATATTGTATCTTATGTGAGGTGTTATATATATGTTTATAGTTCTTCGTTAAGAGTTTTTCGTTCAGCTGTGTGAGTAATTAATACCTATGGTAAGGTGGGTATAACTTGTATTATATAAAGTTGACTGGGTGCCATTAGTTTGTATGCCGTCTTCTACTTTAGTTTATCTGGAATTTTGGAAAGTGTTTAGATTGAATAGAATTTGTATAACGAAGTTGTTTTTCCATGTGTCCCATTTTCAGTTATGTTTATAATGAAGGATAAAATTGCTACCTTACCTTGGCATCTTGTGAATGTGTATTTGGTATTGCATTTGGGTACACGCTGTGGCTTAGCCTTTCCTCCAAGACAATCAGCAATCATTACTTGCAAAATAATATCTATAAAAATAATATATATAGTTATCTTTCTGAATCTTTATGTGATCATATAAATATTTATAATGCCTTATATATATTGTTCTAAATTAATAAGGTGCAACTTTTTAATATCTTTATATTTTAACATTTTGATTTCAGCAATATATAACCAAAACTACGTTATTATTAATATTGGAGTATCTGTATCCAATATTTTGATTTCAACACTAACTTTTTAATATCTTTATATTTTTAACATTTAGATGGTAATGATTGTTCCTTACAAAATATTGCAGGTTCGCCAATATTAAATTATTAATAATAACGTAGTTTTGGTTATATATTGCAAATTTCTTAAATTTCTAAGACAGATTAGATTTGCACATGCTTATATGAGTAAATAATCATTTGGGACCATATATAATCTGTGTATCTGATTATAATTTCATTTCGAAGAACATCTGAAAATTGCAAATAGGATGCTCAATGGTCTGGTGACTGGTGTACCCTTGCCTCCACCTCCTATTTGTGTGGTCACTTTGTTTCTCCATTTTTAGTCGATGAACGAGCCGAGACCGGAGATTTAACCTTTACTATACTTACTGTACAACCTCATTCCACCCGGCTATGTACGGTGTTCTGATATCCTAACTTTAGTGCAAAGCCAGACAACTTTCTTTAACTTTAACAAACTTAGATAATAAGTGAAAAACACTAAAAATAGATATTTCTCTACCCCCACTATATATCTGTTGATTCACTTGCACACCTCATTTATTTTAGGCCCTGTGGTTTTATTGTTATAAATTGTGTTTTCTTCCCTTATCTATTACATATAGCCCCTGTTTGTAAGTTTTGAATTCACATCCCAACTTCTCTCTTACACCTCTTTAATTTGTTAGATATCCATTGTTGTGTGGAAACCATTTATTTTAGTGAATTAAATGGACCATGGAGAACAAGGAAGAGAAGATGAATGCAGAAGATTTGGACCGATACCGAAAGGGAGACGCACGAAACGCTATCGATTTCCCTTTCAAATTGCCAAGGCCATTGACCAACATGTTCCTGTTGTCGGCTATCAATGTTACACATGCAAAGGAAACTTTCCTAACTTTCAAGCACTAGGTGAGCACCGTGCGGTCCACAAGAAGCCGAGGTACTTATGTAGCATGCCTGAAATTAAAAAAGCTGTCAAGGAGCTGGAGGAAAAATTAAGATAATAAGATGCTAGAACAGATCATGAGTTCCTTCTCTACGGCTATTGCCAAACCAAGAGTCCATCCATGCATGCAAAACATGTGATGATTGAGTTCATCAATGGACAGGCACTTAATTGGTAGCCACATGAGACGGAACCCGAATTCGAAATATCGATCAGTACGTGTTAAGGAGATGCATGTCTTACTGATAATGTCATCCGAGACTTTATCACCCACAACCAATTAGTCTACCAAGCTTATGTTTCATTTTTTTTTTGTAAGGTTTGATAAATAAAAATTTAGAAGAAGGGAATTCGAAATTGTCTATGTTTAAACTACAAAGTGTTTGCATTCATTGTCTGCAAACTATAAACTATGCTCCGCATGCATTTGTTGTGTTGTAAATTTGCAAACATGCAGCACAGATATAATTAAAGCAGATACATTTGCGAACAAACAATGTGGCTCTCTCTATTGTTACCTATTATATATTTCTTGTTCTTAAATGTCGCACCGAATTAAAATGATATACGTAGATGATTGAGCTAATTAAGCCTGGCCCACGCTAATAAATATTACTAAAACATCTTTTTTATAATACTGAGTGCTTTGACATTTTTTTTTAAAAGGAGACATTCACCCAATCCCCCTCAAATCAATAAATGAGTTTAATATATTACTTTTCTCAATTGTTAACTATTAAACTAATTAAATACATATTTTTATTAAGAAATATTTAATTAAATCAATTGATATTAGGGGGGATGATTGCACACTTTTTTCTACATCATTGCCCTTCCTTAATTTCACAATAAATAAAATAAACAAATAGACGAGATATGTCGACGCCTATTTCATTTTTTATTCTTCCCATCTCAATCTTTTCTCGAGTTTAATCGTTTAGTAAATTTTTTTACTTGTAAATTGTTTGTTTTTTTTCCTGTGGGAACTACAGTATATCTCAAATTATTAGCTTACAACATTAATAAATCATAGGTAATTAATAGTAACAGTCTATTCAACAACTACCTTGTCTTATGTCCTCCTAAACATGCATTTTTTTGTTATATTATATATTATTTGTAGCATATATAACTTTAAATTTTAGTGATTTTATTCATAATTAATAAGAAAACATCAATTATGTGTGCACAATTTCTTGTAAATGTATTTAATATAACTTTTGTTTTGCATAGAAAATGTTATTTTGAAATTGCTCAAATAATAATTTGTATAAACTTTACATATTATTTGAAGCATAACAGCCAGTTTTGATGAATTAATCTTTTTGAATGAGACCAGAACTAATCAAAATTGTATGCATTCTATAAATTGCATTACTATAAATTTTGCTTGTGTAAAACTTGATATTTTTTCAAGCTGCTTTAAGAATTATTTGTGCATATTTTAGATATTATTTAAGATATTATTTTAAGTTGCTTTAAGAATTCTTTGTACAAGAATTTTATATATTTTGAGGCATAACTTGTAATTTTGATGGTTTAATTGCTTCAATGTCTCCAGAATTAACCAAAACATTTATTTTGTATGCAATTTATAGTTAATGTTGTACTACATATTTACACCTATTTTTTGCGTAAAGATATCCTCTCGAAATTGCTCTAATAATAATTTCTATAAGTTTTACATATTAGTTGGAGTATAACAACTAGTTTTGGTGATTTAAATTCTTGAAATATGTCCAAAACTAATTGAAAACAATTAATATGTACGTTTTTTTTTCCTGAATTGCATTGCAAGAGAATTTAATTTAATTAATAAGTTTCTCTAGTAATTATTTGAGGTAATTTTACTAGTTTAGTTCGAAACAACTCCAGAATTAAACGAAATTTTTTATTATGCATGCAATTTGTTGAAAATGTTATATTACAACTATGTTTGCATTAAAATATGTATTCTTACAACATTGCTCTAATAATAACTTATACAAGTTTTAAGTATTATTTGATAAAAACTATCAGAGAACACGTAAATTCCTAAAAGAATAATATACACCTATCTTTTAATAACATTGATTTAATCCAGTCCACATATTTTTCTGTATGAAAAAAAAAAAAAAAATCCGAGACATCAATTTGTGAAGTTCCCAGTGGGCTCATACTAGGCTCTTCTTGGGCTCTTGGCCCAATTTTCTATCATATATTTCATCAGGCGAACTGGAAAGTGGAAACCTCGACTGGACTCTCGTCTCCTTCCCTCAATCAACCCCAATCATACGAATCCGTATCCTCTCAGGTATTGCACAGATATTGCAGAGGATCACTTACTTTACGGTTTGAGATTAAATCTCAATCAGCTTGGGATTCGGGTCACTGTAGGGGGCTGTATTTTTGGGCTTTGAGATTCGTGCCAAGTTAAAAATTACGGTTCAGATCTAGTAATTGTAAAAGATTTCCTTATCAGGTATTGGAGAGGATGTGAATTCAATACATACCTCCATCATCTCTTCAGAACCCTTTCCAAACCCAAAGGGAGCGGGAAAGCGCAGCGGAAAGAGCAGCTACTGCAATGGCGAACCCTCAAATCGACCGTCTCTCTGATCTTCCCGACGCGTTACTTTCCACAATCCTCTCGTTCCTCCCCACTCACATTGCTGCTCGTACCTCTGCCCTCTGCCACCGCTTCCGCTACCTCTGGGAGGCTTCTCCTTCCCTTGCGCTCATCAGCCGAGCCCTTCCTCAGCCGCAAACTGACAACTTCATTGCCATGGCCAATCGTGCGCTCCTCAGCCGCAACCCCTCCCACCCCCTCCTCAGCTTGCACCTGGATGTTTCCCCCTGTGTCCAAAATGCCTCATTTCTCCTTTCCTTGCTTGCCAAGGCCCGTTCACTCGACTTGCGCCACCTCACAATCGATTTCAATTTTTCAAATTACTTACCTATTCTCCCCATTATCTTCACCATTAAATCTCTCACGTTCCTCTCGCTTGATCGCTTATTTGTTTTTGGAAATTTTCAAGAATTTAATTTTACTTCTGGAATCACATTAAACTGCCTGAGAAGCCTTTCCCTTGGATTTTTTGGGGCTGACACAACCAAACTCAACCCACTTCTCTCCCAATTGTCTTCCTTAGAAGATTTACATCTTGATATAAGTGGCATGTCTGGGCTTAACCTTTCCTCCAAGACAATAAAAAAACTCAAACTGATTATTACCCTCAGTTATCGAAAACTTGATGCAGTGTTATCTTTTCCTTCATTGGAGTCACTTCATTTGGAAACTCAGCACGGCCTTCAAAGTCTGTCTCACATCCATGGAGAGGTTCCGTTGCTAAGAAAAGCTGTGATTAAACTTCATGATATTCATGAGAGAGATGTCAGTGCTGTTGCTGGTCTTTTGAATTGGATATCACACGTGGAAGAGCTAAACCTGCATATAAAGGAGAGCCCGGTAATAAACTATACCCTTCTTGATTATTATTTTTTTCACATGTCAGTTATGTTTACTTTCTGCGCTTCTTAATTGTTGATATGTATGTCTGAACCTATCAGTTGACCGCCTTTGTTCAAACTTAAAGGTGGTGTTATGATATGTTAGATATGAATCTGATACTGATTTATAGGCTTACTTGGTAACATAAGGTACAATTGTAGATTGATGCTTTACTTCGATATTATTGACATGCGCATGATTTTTACAGGATGTGAAGTACGCAATTCCTATCTTGCTGGAATCAGAAAAAGATGTGCCAAAATTTTCTAATTTGAAGCACTTGGATGTGACCCTTTGCTTTCATGAGCACAATTTGGCAGCTTTCATCATGATGCTTCATAATTGTCCTGTTCTGAAATCACTGAAACTTGTTCATGAAGTGCATAACCTTCTTTCTTTTCTTTTCTCTTTTTTTTTTTTTTTTTTGTAACCTATACATTTAGAATGTCATTATATGTGCTGTGATGAAAATAATTGTTTTGTTGCATGGTCTAACCTTAACTATGCTCAAATGATCTATCTAGATTGTGATGAGCCCATATTTTGATGTTATGCAGAATCAACACATTTCTTTATAAGTTATTTTTTTGTGTTTCTACTTACTGTTCTCAATAGGGCTATGGTTGGGATTAAACTCTTATTTATATATCTTTTGAAGAGCAACCAGGATATAATTGGGAGGATGACAATACCTGATTTTATTCAATACTATTTATTTAATTTCGGCTAAAACTTCCATTGGTTCGGTTGTACATCAGAATAAACCCTGAATTTCTGCATTAGGTTGAATCGACCTCTGATCTTCCTTTTATTTGTTGAAGTGACCCTTGAACTTTTAAGGTGGGATCAATTTCCTTTGTCAGTCATTAACTACTGGGGCTGCAACTGTGTTAATTGAGTTGTTGATGTGGCATGATTGCACCTAGAATAGGAAACAAAATAGGTAATGAAACCCATATATAACTTTCTGTCTTCTCTATACCCCAAATTCTCAACAGCCCAGGTACTTAATTTCATTTCACCTTTCCTAATTAATGTATTGATCGATGAGTCTCCTAATTTATTTCAGAATAGGAAAAGGAAAGATTGGGGATCAAAGCTGCCACGTAATGCTGATGGTAATTACCGCTATGCTTATTTTAGAAATCTTCATTTGGAGGAAGATCATAAAGAATTCATGAAGTTTCTGAGTAAGAAATGTACCTCTAAGAGGCAAGCTCGTAAGTAGGACTTGCATAGTCATGCTGAATGAAGACATTTTCATTGCTTTTGCATGTATTGGTTATTTTTGTTGGAGCTAAATATCCCAGCTGAGCTTTGTTTTGACATGGTTTTAATCGTCAGAAGCAATACTTCATATGCTTTTGTTTGTGGCTCGCTCTTTTGCAAAGTTGGACTCAATTTGGGCATGCATGCAGGTTGATGTGAAATGTGTTCATTTTTGCTTATTGTTATGTTGGTTCTTGGTGATATGTAGTCCTTTTAGACAATTATTAATCAACTGAGTTATATTTCAGCTGATTTACCTCGATAAAAGGTTCACTTTTAACAGTTTAACATAAAGGAATTCAAGAGGCAAGCTAAAGCTATATGAAGTCATTTTCCTGCTTTGCCAGTATTGATTATTCTGTTGAAGTTAAATATATTTAGCAAATCATGTTAGATGTTGACATGACTTTAATTTTGTGTTGATACTTGGAGAAACTTTAATAATTCAGAAGCATATGCTGTCAAAAGCAATTCTAGAATGTCTTTGTTTGTGGCTTACTTTTGTGTAAAGACTTAAAATTGGGCTTCATTCAGCATGATGTGGAGTTAATTTAGTTTTGTATTCTGTTGGTCCTTGATGCAATTTATTTTAATGTTGTATTTACTTCTGTTTTTTTTTTCTTACCACTCTCAAAAATCAGAATTAAATGAGTACCACCCGAATAATCAAATTTAAAATTCCGTTACGTTCGCACCCTGAATCTGCAGACGGATCTCTAACCCGTTCGCGTATTGAACCTGCAGGCAGACCCGTTCGCACCCCTGATCTGCGTGCGTGTTAGAAACAGATAAATAGGCTGTGCACCGACCCGTTCGCACCCCTCAAAGCTCGTATCCACTGTAGGAAAGTAAGCTAAAACATCAATAAAGTAAAAGGCCGAAGCTAGAACAAGTCAAGTCTCGTTAAACCAACTGCCTAGATTATACTTCCAAGGAAATCAAACGATTCTAGCTTGGTAGTCCAAAAAGTTGCCTCTGGCCCACTAGTACTGCAAACCACGACCTTTTCCAATCCCCAAACTAGCCGTTTCAAATATTTCAGATTAAAGCTCGACCAAAATTACCTAAAACTTATTATAACGGGTCATCTGTAAAGATATACGACTCGCTACATGAAATAAATAATATTTTCAACGCATGGATTGTAGAATCGTTTGTGCATTACTTAAACTTTATTCCGCAGCTGACTTTGGGTTTGGTTATAATATCTTCACTACTCGCACCAAATCTCAACCGTTCATCAACATCCTTCCTTTGACTAGGAAGAATTAACTCTCTCCATCCAATTGAAGCCACCGGACGTAACACGCACGCAGATCAGGGGTGCGAACGGGTCGGTGCACCGACCTAGTACGCGTACGGATGCGTGCGCAGATCTAGAATGCTAACGGGTCGGTCCACAGGCTCAATATATGAATGGGTTGGAGATCTGTCCGCAGATCCAGGTTGTGAACGTGGCGGAATCTTAAATTTGATTATTCGGGTGGTATTCATTTAATTCTGATTTTTGAGGGTGGTAGGAAAAAAAAAACAGTTACTTCTGACTGGTATAAATTAACATAGATTTCTTCTGATTAAATTCAATTGAAAG
The DNA here is from genome assembly GCF_964058835.1 of Carex rostrata. Classification (NCBI taxonomy): domain Eukaryota; kingdom Viridiplantae; phylum Streptophyta; class Magnoliopsida; order Poales; family Cyperaceae; genus Carex; species Carex rostrata. Next base: position 2,432,478 of record NC_135940.1, read on the forward strand.
TTTCACTTTGAACAACTTAAAATAGCAAAATGAAAGAGACACCAAAAATTAGGTTTCGATTCAGACTGATAGAGTTAGATATCAACCATTTCTCATATCCAAATAACCGAAAGAGGTTAAAGAAATACATTGAAGGACGATTTGGGCATTTTGAAAAGCAAATTATTAAATCGCATAATGCCCATCGAGTAACCACAAATTTACTATTTTACCAGAAACTTCTATCTTCTCCATCTCTCAATTGACAGTAATTATGCCAACAGAAATGCACATTTCCATTAAGAAAAGGTACTCATTTATAGATTGAACCACATAATCAACGCTTGGATTGTAGACAAATACTATCTTAGCTATTTCAGTACCTCATTAATTTATTATTTTCTTCAAACATCAATTACATACCGATACAAGAAAACTACATGTAAAACCACATACATGTAAGTACTTAAACTAGAGAAGAGAACTTCTCCCTTCTCCTTAATCACACCATTACACACCAAACATCATATTTTTTAAGAAGAAAAAAAATAAAAATGTCCTAGTTTGTCTTCCTACAATTTTTTCTTATTTCCCCATCAGTACCAGTCAGTGGGCTGATGCTCCCCATGTTGATCATTGCCGCCTTGAAATCGGCAAAAAATTGGGCTGAATTTGAAGAATAACCTGAGACCTGCGAGTCGGTTGAGCCACCACTATAGAGTTGTTGGTCAGAGTGCAACAAACCTTTTTTACTCACCAAATTTTTGAAGTAGCAACTGTCAAATGTGAAAGGGGTAGAAGCGTCAAGTGACGAGAGTTTGTCATCCCCGCCAGTGCTGGGGCAGTTCGATTGGAGTGATGTGGCTAGTGAGGTGTTGATGTCTGTTTCATTGTAGATACGGGTCCTGAATGTGGTGCACCGGGCTTGACCGATAGTATGTGCTCCTAAAAGAGGAACTCTGTGAATATACATGGCAATTGCTATATTGAATGTCTCAATGTACATACAGTTTGCTTCTTCTATACATATATTTGTAATATTGTTGGACATATTTCTTGAATCCAGACTCGTGATGTGGAAAAAATTGCCTTTCTTTGAACTATCAATTAATGGAGAACCCAACCATTTTGTAAAGGAATGTAATACCTGACAGAGCTACTAGGTCGGTTGTAGTTAAACCTTTGTTGGAAAAATCAGAGATAAGAGTGCTCAGATCAGATGTCGGTTTCGGGATGTTGCTGTTTGCATCACTAAAGCTTGCAGTTGTAGCGTCTCTCCGACCCAATTGAACTGTCCATGTGGGACCTCCCAACTGTAACTCAACCAAAATAAATATATAAACCAATTTGCTTTTATATGATTCCGCAACTTCTATTCTCAAAAGGACAGAAAATTCAAAATACGTGACTATCATGGCTAATATGTCGGATTATAAAATTGTACAAATATAAATTCCTCTTTTCTCCAAACAAATCAGAAACAATATTTGTAAATAGTTAACTATATTCTATATGCAAGATAAGCATAGTAAATTAATCATACCGCTACAACCGAGTCACGAGCGACTATGGCAAGTATATCTGCACACGACACGACTTGGGGGCAGATGGCTTCTAGACTTGATTTGATCGTATCAATCACTTCAAAACCACGTATCGAGTTGTTGTTTGGAGCTGCAGTCTTTTCTCCAGTTAATGTTGGAGTGTCGTCAAGTAGCACCGACCCATCACAGCCCTGTAATGATTTTTTCGAGTTATTGCACAGAAATTGTACACCTGTTTTAGTGTTTTTTTTTTTTCTTCGCAAGCAATATATTGGCACATTTTTGTGATGAAATATAACACCGTACTATAGGCTTATGTTGCATTATTATTTGACTAGTCAAGTAGTCAAGACTTGTTTTTTCCTGGTACACTAACTGCGTTTATGTGACGCACCCATATGTGCTCTTTCAATAATATGATAGATCCTTACATTAACAAAGCAGTCATGAAAATGAAGGCGAAGCAGTGATGCGCCCATGCGGTGCTCTTTAAGCACGGCAGCATAAACAGCTGACCTAATGGCGCGAAATGCACCGGGGCAAGCCTTGTCATAGAAACTAGGAGATAACTGTGCTGATGCAATTGCAAATGCAAAGAAGAAGAGAAGAAGAAAGGAGTAAGAGTGTGCTCTGAGAAAAGCCATTTCTGATTGGGAAAACAAGTAAAAGAACTAGAACGGAAGTGTGACTTGAGTTGTTGTTGCTTCTGAGCTTCTGGTGGTATTTATAAGTAGAAAAGATGGTCGGTATGCATGCATGATATGAACTTTTGGATAATTGTAAACTAACAAGTGCTTAGACAAGGGTCAACATTTTAATTCGATGTCGGAAAGCACCAAGAAAATTGAGTGCATGTGTAAAGGGAAGGGGGTAGATGTTGCATAAGGATGAAATAGTTATCTCATATCTAATCCTTGAGGCATTGCACTTGTTCACCTACTCTCAGTTTATAAAAAAAAAACTAGTAAACAATACTGTGTGTTTTCAAAGTGTACTTCATTGGATTCGGCTGTGTAGTGTGTTTGCTTGCTTCTTGGCGGTTAATTTATTGACTAATTACAAATACAAACAATTAATATTGGCTTTTGTTCTCAAATACGATAAAGTATCAGAAAAATTTTAGAAAGCAAATTTGAATGTGAGCCAATTGGTGCCGATCACCAATAAACAGAAAACCAGTACTAAAGGAACTTGTATTTTCCTTAAAACTATTAAGATGGTCATTTTCTTTTTGGAATGTATCTCAAATCATGCAAGCAGAGTACCAGTACTCAAAGGCTCTCGCATTCTCCTTAAAACTATATATAGAGATGGTCATTTTCTTTGCATAAGTTCTGTATCAATTAACCATTATTTGTTTGATATTGCTTATGCAAATGCAACTATGCCTTAATGTGTGCTCTGATATATAGCTATAATGCAAGTACAAAAATAGAGGGAAAAAGAGGAAGAAAAAAAGTTGGTACTTTTTGTTATGCTCTAAGCACACTTCGATATTGTACTTAATTTTATAAGATTGTTACTTAGGAATATCAGATGCCATGTAGAAGGTGTCTTGCATTTCTTTCTCGTTATTTGCTTAAATGTGACACTTGACAGAAGCATTGATATATAAGAAATACTGATTAACAATGCACCATATGAAATTGTCAAAAAGATTAGATCCACTATCATGTTTGGATCAATCAACTAATGCACCTTTGATATACAAAACAGGGGATATTTAATTCCAAAAATGGGTGGTTGAATGTGGAGACTTAAAAGCTTATATTGAATTTTATTTTTTCTTAGCGCATGTGAACATAAGGAATTTATAGAATCTTGGAAGTCAACAAAGTTAAGCGTACCTTTTTATTAATTAAGAAATAGAGCATTGCCAACTTTTCAAAATTTTAACCTTCTTTTAAATGCCAAATTTCCTATGATTTCTTTTAGTAGTGCTCGGTTAGATATTTGATCATAAAGTGTTTTGTCTTCGTAGATTACTGATTAGATCGAAATAAACTAAAACAAGATTAGTTGAACATTCTTTAGCTGATTTTGTTTTAAAGAAGCAAGCAAATCACAATATATTTTAAAAAGTAGAATAAATTTCTATAAGTTTCTGTAAATTTCGCACTTTAGCAGGATAATTTGTACATATAGTTGACCCATAATATTATATAGAATGCACTATTGGTGAGCTGAGGGGAAATAAATCTGTTGTTATTCTTTGGGATATCAAGATTCTATTATTCTTCTCATTCAAATTTTTTTGTGTGAGGATCTCAAGAAAGATACTTTATTATACACAAATCTCAATGAAGTTGAACGGCTGGATAAGAAATAACATGGTCCTGTTATCTCAAAGGAATAACAACATATTTATTTCCGAGTTTGGCTAGTATAACATCAGTGTCATTTCAACCTATATAACACCAACTCTAAAACCTATCAAATCGACTTCAGACGGTGAATCCAAACCGTTCAAACCGATCAACTTCATTAGTTATGCGTTTACATGCAAAATTTATAACTTTTTGAATTTATTTAGTATTAAGTCAAGTGGTCAAATGTGTGAGTTTTTAAGTTAATTTTAATACATTAATTTTTCAATATTTTTACCGCTTGATTTGGTACTAAAATAACTCGAAAATATAAAAAAAAAATTGTATGTAAACGCATCACTTATAATGTAAATCGGTTTGAACGGTTTGAATTAGTCGTTCGAAGTCGATTTGATAGGTTTTAAAATTAATGTTATATAGGCTGAAATGACACTGATGTTATACTAGCCAAACTCTTTATTTCCTAAGTTGAGGTGATATTTCCCGTGTGATTATTAGCAGTATTCATAATAATCAAATGAAACTTTTGTGGTAGTTTTCAAACCCTAAATTCACTGGATGAGACAAAGCTAGGTTTGTAGCAAGTTAGTTCTTTTTCCTCTTACAGGAGTTGGGGATTTTTTTTATCCTAATAATTTGAAACTTGAAAGCAAGACTGCCCAAATTTTGACTCTTAAAATAGATATGATTATAAAATGTTCTTTTCATTATGAATTCAATTGGATAAAGCAAATAATGACTGATAACTAGCCTGTTGGTAACATGCAAGCTTGTATGATTATATCATTTTTTTTTCTGGCTTTATCATAAAATGATTGGAATATATGAATATAAAATTAAGTTATATGCACATCATCCAGTGATTTTGCACCAAGAAGTTTGCTAATGATAAATGGCTTTGTTACCATTATCCACTAAGAACAAACACATCACCAATAAATCCCTATATAATGTACAACCTGAAGAGCGCACAATTTTCACAACGTGTAACAAAATGCATGACAAGTCAATTGTTACGGATGATGCCAGTCACTGTCGTCAACACTATGTATTAATAAATGTATGATATTATTGCATTCCAGTAATGCAAGAATGTGACGCGCGCCAAACTGTTCAAACTAATATTTGACTTGAAATCTTGTGCTAATTATTAATTAAGCAAAAGACAAAAGGCAACTTGTTGGCATTACCCAAGTTTGACAAATACTAAGGCTTCAGAAACTTCTTTCATTGGGTACCACTAACTTTTGTTTATTTAAATAAAAAAAATTGAGAACAAAATGCTTTCATGATAAGTATAATTTTGACAAAATATAGGTAATAGGAATCCAAAAGAAATAAAATAAATGAACTAAACAAATGAGTATACATAATGGTTATCCATATTTGCACTTACTACCAACAATAAACATATAAATATGTTTTATTAATCAACAAAACCGTTTATTCACTTGTAAGAGCGTCTATATCCCTAAAATTATTTAGAGTTTATAAGCTGACGTGACAGTTTATAATTCAATTTCAGGGATGTGAGAAATTTTTTTTATTTAGAAACTATATAGTAAAGTTTCTTATTAGAAAACTGTTTATAAACTCCATGCTAATTAAATGATTGGCTCAAATTATTTCTCTTTTCTTTTGTTACTGACATAACTTAATAGAAATTCTAAAATTAATTTTAAGGATGTGAAAGTTAAAAATTTTAAAGATTTTAATTTTTAGAAAGTTATTAACAGTTATTTAGAAACTTAGTTGAGTTTCAGAGATGTCGATGCTCTAACAAACTTTTTCTTTTCTTATTAATTTTGTTTTTTTTTTTTTCTAAAAAGTTTCGCTAAGACCTCTCAACCTCGGAGCATCTAGGAGTCCTAGCACTTGTAGAAACTTATTCAATACAACCAATTTCACAATTTTCAATACTTAAAGAAAGCATGATGTGGAACAGTGGAAGTCTTTCGTTGTCAATTACATTTCCACCTAGTTTGAATTATGCACACATGCTTCCGAAAAGGCCTAACTTTACTAGAAGAGCGCACCTAGCAGTTGGAACATACAATAGAAAAGCAATAAGATGAAAAATTCAGATGAACATCCTTCAGCTCATACTTTGTTGTTTACTGGCAGCTTCCAATTCGACCCCACTTTTTGTAGGGATGGAAATGAAATGCATTGACTTGTAAAAAAGCTCCAAAGAAAACAGTAATAGAAAAGGCATGTCTAACCTCTCTCTTCTGTTCAAACCGGAAATCATAAGAGAAATCAACACTAACCAAGAGTTTTTATTTACACATAATTTGAGATTAACTGAAGTGAAACACTACTACTAAGGAGTCCCAAAACAAATTCTACAGAGAAAGAGACCAGTTCTTCCTCGTTTCCTACGCTGTACATGGATTAGTGAATGCTAAAATTGTACAAAATATTCAACTAGTGTCAAGATGCTACTAGCTACCTCTCCGCGCATTTGTTTGATATTCTCTTTAGGCATCTCTAAATCATTGAATCATTCACTATCAGCTTCTTCTACTATAAGCTCCTCTTCATCTATTTTCGCAAAATAATCTCTTTGTTCCCTCACAAAATCTTCAGGTAATGTAAAATCCTCTAGCTGCACCACAATGAAAAAGGAGCAGATGATAAAATTAATCATCTCAATTAAGGCATTGTTCTTTTGTACATCTAGTTGCCATGTTCCATGTTATGGAGAAGTTTGCTTGGTGTACTATATACCCTTCTTGTGCAATGGTAAGAGTTTCTCATCTAACCTCATTAAACTTTGTTCACACAGACTGTAGCATAACTTTAACATGTCAAAGTAGTGCACACCAGTATATCTCAATAGTGTTCAATAAAACAAATTAATCATGATAATGGATAAACAAGTACCTTTTTACGTCTTTTGCATGGTGCTGAAGAATATACCCGTCCAGTGACACTATCATTTTTGCCCTTTCTTGACTTCTTTTCTCTGCTATAAGAAACAAAACCAATAATTAAGAAAAAAAAATAGAAAAGTAATGTTTGTTGTAACAAAGAACAAATTAATTAAGGCAATATATACTTTATCCAGCTTTTGTTCCAACTTGAGATTCTGGTAGTGATCAGTAGCAGAACTTTGTAAGAAATCAAGAGAGAATTTATAGTTTCTCTCCACAAATATATATAAATTTCTGTATCCCATCTAAATCTGCACATTTTCTTGTTCCAAATAAGTGTTGCATGTGTGGTAAAAAAATAAATCCTCGCTGAAACTACGGCCGCTATTACCCATACATACTTATTTTTCTTAATTTTTCGTCTATCAGGGGGGCAACTCAATGAAGCAGATGAAGTAGCATCAGCAGTATGTTCTCTTGTATCAGTGTTTCTCCTTTTATAAACAGTAGTAGGCTCAGACACATGTAAAAAATTACAATCACCACTAACTGCAACAAAAAAAAGGGCATGTCTAAGTTAAGTTCAATAGCAGTAATCACTTCTAAACAACACATCATCCAATGTATACTTGGCAACAGCGAATTATTTCTATGCATTTCAAAAGGAAACTCAAAATAGGCAAATTTAACATTCGACCTCCAAAATATACCAAAAGACAAATTTAACCCATGAAATTCCATATAGCATTTTGTTGTCAGACTTTAAGAAAAATCATCCGATTATACCCATTATCATTAGCCTATATTCACGAAATGACCTTGATGACCAAGCCCCACAATTCCAAACCTATCCAGTTATATTTTCTCTCCATTCTCTCTGTGTAATCGTCTCCTATCTAAGGTATCAGGAGCCACTTTAGTGGGACCAGATGAGAAAGGCGTACAAGAAAAGGCAATCCAGAGTTAGATGTAGTGAGAGAGAGAGAGAGAGAGAGAGCAATGTTGTTTTGTACTGTGACATTGTATCGCTAATCCTTTAATTTTTACTACATACTGTAGATGGCAAATACATAAACTTTATATCTATAATAGTAGCTGACCAAAGAAATTATAGGTCAAGCATATTTCAGAAACTTACATTTTTTAACCATTGAATATGACAACCCAATTTTTATACCTGTTTTTAACAAAACCACAACTACTTTTGGTTTTCATCATTGACATTATTGGCGACACCCCCCCACCCCAAACCCTACAAAAACAAAACAACACTGCCAGGGTTTACTACCAGCTTCCCTCTTTTCTCCCCTTCTTTATGGTACTAATTGACTTGTATTGTGTCTAATTGAAGCTGTAAACACAAATTAAGGCTTAAACATCATAGTTCCACCGAAGCACAAAACAAAAAATTTCACCCACTGAGCTTCGTGCTGTACCAGAGTATACACGGATCAACCGATCAACACAGTTGGCAATTTCGCGAGTTTAAATGGCTTAAATGCGAAAGAGCAAAAGAACAAAAAACGCGAACAACTCGCCTGAATCGAGATCTGAAGGCCCCGCTGTAGAACAAGTAGCGATTTCGCGGATCAAACCGACATTGGCTGTTTCAGATTGGGCTCGAGCTTCGATTTGGTGAGCGTCGGGTTCCAGCTGCTTCGATTTGGATTTCAATTTAGGCTTGCGCTTGGTATTTGGGAGGGGAACAGATGAAGAGGCGGAGTTGGATAAATCGGAAAAGGGTTCTCTGGTTAGGTTTGTTCGGTTCTCGATGTTGTTCTCCATTGTCGATTGTGAGAGGAAGATAAAGATTTTTGGGTTTAGTGTTTAGTGTTTGAAGCCTGAAGGTGAGATGAGAGAAATTAAGCGGGAGAATATCGGAGCAAATTGCTCAGAAATGGAAAATCATTTCGGATCGAGATCCGAGTTCGAGATTAGGGTTTCGGATTTGGATCTTCTAGAGACGTTGAGATATCGGTAGGGACCGCTGGATCGGTAAAAAAAAAATTAATAATTTTTTTTTTATGATTGGATTTTCTGTAATATAAAAGGTAAAGGGAGGTTATTCATTAATCTCATTTAACTTTTTATTTATTTTTCAAATTGAAGTAAATGGAGATTAATTAGAAGAATCAAGTAAGAAAATAAAAAATATTATAATCTTTTTTTCTGATCCTTTCCCTCATTTTCTATTGTTCACCTACATTCTCTTTCATCTTGTGTCAATCAAACATAGTAATACTATGTGTTAGAACTAAAAATCAATGAGATGTCATTTTTATATATATATTTTTTTAGGGATCCAAAACAATTTTTCAGTTATAAGAGATGTTTATTATCATTACCTCAGCTACATTAAGTTGATAACATTGATTAATTGAACCTTTTTTTGTATAATATGGTACTTGTGACAAGAAATAACACACATATACATTTCACAAGAAATAATAAAAAAGAACAACATTATATAAAGATACTATAACATTAGGAAAATAAATGTATAAAACTTTTAACCAAAGTTTACTTTTAATTAAAAACCCATAATATACACAGACTAAGAACTAAAAAAAATTAATTCGAACAAAGTTTTATCTCAATAATTTTATATCATAAACAACAAAATAAAAAATTGCATTACACAAGACGATGTATAAATTTAAATGGTTGACGAATAAAATTTATGCAACTTTTTTTAAGAAAAAATTAAAATTTGAGAATATTTTCTTATTATCAAAATTTTAAATAATGTAACAGAGTACAAAATTAAAACAATTTCAATAATATATAAAAAAAAAGTAGTTACCTAAACTATTTCGGTAAAATTTGTGAAACAAAATTAATTTAATAAACAAACTTTGAATAGCAATGTTTCAAAGCAGATGCAGCACAGTTGACTAAAAAAAAGTACTATAAATCTTTTGGTGCGTCATAGAAGATTTATTATAACAAAACTGAGAAATTTTAAAAAAAAAATTAGGGACAAGAGAGAGAACGGAGAGAAATTTAAAAAAAAATTACCTATTGGTGACTAATCTTGTCTCCTTTGGTGATTTTTACCTATTGTAAGGTGTTTATTAATTAATGAAAATCCTATGGGTCCTTAGTTTTCAAGCAAAATAACTCCAATAAATAAAGGAATTGAAAATTCCACGGTATGAAAATTTTGGTATCCTATTTTAATTTATTTTTTTATATTAATTATGGAGCAATGTTCTGATACACTAGCTTTTTATTAATCCAAAAATCAAATGTTGATTTTATAATCTGATAGACCACGTGTAAACGAAAGTAAACATGTAATTTTTTTTTATTTTTGTACAAAAAAGTCTAACAACTAAGGTGGTAAATAAATACATCATTCACAAAATTATTTTCCAAATCTGCTTAACAAAAAGAAGTTGCCCCATTTGTAAGAATTTACATAATTTATAATTTTTATGTCAGTTGCAAGCTATTTACAAAGCAGGAAAAAAAAAAAACGAAGCATTTTCCCTTCTTCCAAAATCTCATGCATCTTTATAAAATATAAGTCTCTTGTACAAAGCCGATCGTAAGTAGTTAGAATTCATAACTGTAAATGACTATACATATAAATTCAAAACTGCAATATGCAAAATAACCGTTGCAAAGTAAATACATTTGAACTACATTTGTAATAAACTAAGTGTATATAAAGGTGGAATGATAATCTCGGAGGACACTTACTTGATAGCATTTAATACACTGTAAAAATGACGACTCACAATGTCGCTTGGATATAAAAATCGTTATTGCACACTAGCTACAATTGCTTGCATTTTTTGTAAGAGAGTACAAAAATATTACTACTCACTCTTCCAACATTATCAATCCATCAAAAAGTAATTGTTTTGGCATTCTTAACAATCTGACTAAAGCTCAAAAAAATATAAGCTTCCATACGAAATTATCGTCTGCAACGACATTCATAACCATCAAGAACTTCATTGACATACATGAGTTCCGTTAAAATTGAAGTATGACAAAAAGTTGATTTCAACAAGTTTCTCTCTACATATGGCACAATCACGTTTGTATATTTTTCATCATTATTGTCAATTCTTCGCAAGTGTGGAAAGAATCCTTACTTTTGGTTTTACGGATATAAATGTATGGAAGGGAAATGAGAATTATTAATTAAGCAACATACGTATATATAGATATATAGGTTGTCCATCCAACGTTTAGAACCATAAATACATACATTGAAGTATGTCAATGTCATGTTATTGAATGCAAAGAGACTCCATGTCCAACTACTCAAATTCAATAACGCAACGGTAGGGGTGTCAATGGGTACGGTACGGGTCGGGTGAAGACAATTTCATACTCATACTCATTAAAATTGATCTTACCCATATCCTATCCATACCCATTAAAAATCGATCTTACCCTACCCTATCCTTATCCGTTAATATTATCGGGTAACGAAACGGTAGCGGGTGAATAACGAATAATACTAGTATAATAATTAGTTTTATTATATTTTACAAATTAAACATCAAAAACTCATTCATTTTAACACATATATAATTGCATTTCTAATAAAAAAATAAAATAAATGTGCAATTAATTTCAACTAAATTATTTTTTATAAAGAATAAAAATTTAAAAACATAAATATACATTTAAGTGGATTAGAAATTGAATTAAATATACATTTAAGTGGGTTGGAAATTGAATTGAATATATATTTGAATTTTATAATCACCCTATAGGGTAACGGATACGAAATAGTCATTACCCATACCCTTACCCATTTATTTAACGAAAAAAAATTCTTACCCATACCCAATAAGCTAATGAAAAAAAAATCTTACCCATACCCGCTTTATCGAATACGATACGGATCGGGTAAACGGCTAAAAAGGTACCATTGACACCCCTACGCAACGGCTATATTTCCATTTAATATATTTTTTTTTTCAACTGCACCTTTGAGGGTTACTACTTCTAACCGGGTCGAGCCCGTAATTCTGATTCTTACTTTTCTCTTTATTTGATTCTTGGCTCAACCGAAGCCCATCTCGCGCCTCTCCTCGTTTTTTTTTCCAGCGAATTGACCAAGTCAAATTGTAAAAAGCATGAAGCAATTTAAGAAACAAAGTTTGAATTCGAAATAAATCATTTCTGTCGTTTTTACAGTCTATTTAATCATATAACCAAATTGTATATCTTAATCTATGACAAATAAAATTCCATTCCAAAATGTATACACTATTTCTAACTTTATCAAATTAATTAATTATGAAATTAATTTACATATATTATAAACTGATAGATCAATTGTAATGAAAAGGTAAACATATTTTTTTTGTTCTTTTACCAACAAATCTAACAAATAAATAAGGTGGTAAACAAATAAATCACTTTATCAGCTCAAGAATGGCAATCCATTTTACACCTTATCAGCTCGGTATCATTTACACATGATCAAGACCAACTAACTTGGGCGGGGGAAGACTCGATCGGGATTATATACTGTTAGATCATTGTATAAATTTTTAAACTTCCGTGGTGAACAACCAATTAAGCCATTATTGTGGTGGAAACTACATATACCTTCCAAAATTAGAGCTTTCATGTGGCTTATAACTAACGATAAAATTCTTACCAAACTCAATCTCCAAAAGAAAAGGCTGGTCAGGAGATGCATCATGCCAATTCTGTAACTGTCCTGAAGATGTTAATCACTTGTTTTTTCACTGTTTTTTTGCTAAACATATTTGGTTCCATATGGGATAATGTCAACAACACTTTCTCTCGTGGCATTCATTGGAGAATGTCATCCAATTTGCGCTTACCCTCCTCAAAAATATAAGACATGCTTCTTAATTGTGATTAGTGCTGTTACGTGGGGGATTTGGAAACATCAGAATGATGTTTGTTTTAATAATTCACTTGTTCACTTATTGTATACTGGACAGGAAAAGCACCTATGCAGGTCAAGGTGGAAACCAACAACTGGATGCCGCGGGATAGAGATGAGATACCGGTGCAAGTGATACATCCGGCAGTTCAGCAGCTCGTGTAATGGCTTCGGATGAATCGGATTAGGATACTTTGCCAATAGATATATTTTGAGCATATAGCCCTGATGTAGCTTTGTATCTAGGAGTATCCACCTCTGTTATTTTGCTCATATAGCCCTGATGTGGCTTAGTATTTAGGATTTACTTTTTTATATCAATTGTTATTTTGGTGACTGTGTGCACAAACTTGTGGTTGTTGATCGAGGTGATTTAGACCTCTATTTCCCTTGGGTATATTATGTGCTTTTGTGTAAAATTTCTAAGTTTCATCTAATGAAACGGGCTTATGTTTTTTTTTTACAAAAAATAAATAAATAAATCACTCACAAAATTATTTTCCGAAATCTGCTCTGATCAATTCATAAAAATCATATTATTGCAAGTAATTAAATCTAAAAATATCTATTAAATTACAGAAAAAATACATAAAAAAATAAATAAAATACAAAATGTTAAAGTATGTAAGTATGTTATTAAAAATAGTAGTGAAAAAATACATCCAAAATAAGAAAAAAATATGGATACTTGCATACATATCTGCTTGAGAAAAAATAGTCGAGATCCAAGTATCCATAATTTTTTTCTTATTTTGGATGTATTTTTTCACTACTATTTTTAATAACATACTTACAAACATATCTGCTTGATAAAAAAGACTTGAAAGTTACATAATTATTAGTATGATAAAGTCAATGCATTTCTAGTACATAACGCTTCATATTTGTTTAAATAATATAAGAGCGTCGCCATATCTGGAATTGTTACCATCTCTCTATTAATTGAATATCAATTTCAATCTCAGAGGTATATAATTCTAAGAAAATCATAACGTGCTTTAACTTTAAATCTCAGAGGTATATTAGTTGAATACGTCTCAGAGGTATATTATTATTAATTGAATACGTTCAGTAGCGTATGATAACAAGTTTCATAATTAAAAAGCAGACGTTGTAGATAATATCTGGTCGAATATATAATTCTAAGAAAAGGTGGAGCAATTGTATAATAATAAGGTTGATATCAATCATGATTCATGCATGTATTTCCTTGTTGGTAGTATTTTAAAGCTGTGGTTTGTTCAGAGGTTCCCACATAGCATGCCTCTAGTAAATTTGAATTATATTAATGCTTTATGAAAGTCTTTCTTTAAATCATCTATCCTTCTTTTATATTATAGAATAATTTTTATTATAAATGAGTATTATTTATTCATATCTTATAAATGTGTTCTTTGATGGCAGAATCACTAATTTCAGCGAAATCTCATTACTGAAATTAATGTTGATTCGCAGAACCATTCTGTCAAGTCTTTACGGGGCCCATTTCAACTTAATGGGCTTCAGGCCCATTTTCAGCAGCATCATTTCTTTTCATTTTTGGAAAGCCCATTACTGCATAGCAGCATTTTGCCATTTCGACAGACGATCAATCGAATCCGTATCCTCTGTAGTATTGTAGAGGATCACCCTCACTTTACGGTTTGAGATTAAATCTCAACAGATTTGAGATTCGGGTCGCAATAGGGGGCAGTATTTTTTGGCTTTGAGATTCGTGCCAAGTTAAAAATAACAGTTCAGATCTAGTAACTCTACGGAACAGTGTCTCTGTAGTACTCAGAGGATACGAATTCCGATTAAGTGCTCTCAAATTCTCAATTCCTAAATCCTCGACCTTTTCTTTTCCTCCATTCTTACTCCTCTCTAGTAGAGTTCTAGCCATGGCGACCTCCCCAATCGACCAAATCGACCGCTTCTCCGACCTACCTGACACTCTGATCGTCTCGATCCTCTCGCTGCTGCCCACTCGCATCGCCGCTCGCACCACCGCTCTCTCCCGCCGCTTCCGCCACCTCTGGGAAGCCTCCCCTTCGGTGGACCTCCCCATCAAATATATTCCCTTCTTCAAGTACTCAACCTACATCGCCATGGTCAACAGCGCCCTCCTCAATCGCAAACCCTCCAATCCTATCCTCCGCCTCCACTTTGAGTTCGGTCCACTCCCATGTTATCTCACTCACTTTTTCATCTGTTCTTTGTTCGTCCATGCCCATGCTATCGGTCTCCGCCACCTCACCATCGATGGCACTTGGGACATTCAACCCGTTATCCTCTCTATCTTCTCCATTAGCTCTCTGGAATCGCTTTCAATTTACATTTTGCCTGACACGACTTTTCCTTCCGCAATCAATTTGACCCGCTTGAAAAGCCTTTCTATCAATTTGATTAGCTGCAACTCGACTATAGTTGAACGACTTCTCTCTGAGTTGTGTTGTTTGGAAGATTTACAACTTCGTATGTCCTCTGGGGTTGTTTGCCTCTCCTCCCGGACTATAAAAAAACTGGAGCTGCTTCTTGTTGGTGCCTCTCCTCCAGAACCTTATTCTCTGGAGCTATCCATGCCTTCATTGGAGTTCCTTTGTTTGAGAAATCGTTCAGTCCATGCAAACATACCTCTGATCCATGGAGAAATTCCCTTCATAAGAAAAGCTGTTGTTTCACTGGACTGCCTTCGTCAGAAACACGTCACTGCGGTTGCTCAGTTTCTGAATTGTATCTCAGATGTGGAAGAGCTGAGCCTTGATTTGAAGGAGCATGTGGTGGTAATAAGCTCCATCTCCCAAGCCTTATTTTTTTTTGTATTTACTGTTTTGTTTCCGTTAATGATTTACCCTTAGTTTTGTTGAAATTGGGGGTAACTAGGCATTTTTAGAAATAGAGGAAGCATGCAATAGAAATGTAAGATAATTATACAAATTTAGATGTGAAATGCAGCTGAAAGTTAGATGTGAAAATGTAGCTGAAAAGTTGAGAATCAAATTAAATTGAAATTTCAAAGTTCGGAATTGCTATATAAGGTTTTAGAGCCCCCTACAAAAACATTCATGTGATAGTTTGCTGCAGGTTCAACTAACTAGCCAATTTCTTTTGTTAGATAGTGCAAACTGCACTTCTTAACGAAAAGTATTTTTGTAAAGTTAGGACTTAACTATTATTAAACATAAGACAAGGAAACCTTAAAATATGAAAGAATAGTGATTATTTTATTTTTAACATATATTTACGGTTGTTCATGAGTATTGATCAATGGATAAGGGAGGGCAATGAGAAAGAATAATGAGAAACTGAATTAATTAAATTGACGAGGGAAATATGTATATTGCCAGTTTAAGAAAAACCGGACTACAATCACACGTTTAGTCCCACACACATTAATTTTTGTATTGCTGAAAACTGGAGTCCAACCAATATAATGCCCCACTACAGATAGGATATAATTTATATATAGTGGCTACTGGAAGGGCAATATAGGATATAATTTTAATCTTATGATAGGCCAGCTGGTATGCTAGATATCATACTGGTACCACAGCTAAATATGCTTATTTTGGGTATATATGGTAGAATTGTAGGTTTATGCTTTGGTTGAATTTATTTTAACTTTTTTGTCTGATATATACAGGTGTCCGACTATCCATTTCCTGTTTTGTTGGAACCAGGCAAAGAGGTGCCAACTTTTCCTAATTTGAAGCACCTGGATATGAGCATGTGCTTTCATAAGTGCAACATTGAAACCGTGGTCACCATGCTCCATCATTCCACTGCATTGGAATCACTGAAACTTCATCATAAGGTGCATAACTATTTAATTCCTTCCGTGAATTATGCAGCCATATGAATGGATGAAATTTCTTTGATAGAAATGTTCCTTTGTTCTAAGAACCTTAGACTTAATTTAATATATAAAATCCTTTTTTTTGTAGCAACTGGGATTTAATTGGTACAAGGGGTAAATAACCTTGTTTTATGATATTAATCACCTTCATGGGTGGATCTTAATAATGTACTTTTGAATCAAGTTTATGTTTTATTTCCATTGTTGTTTTCTGTTTCTTTCTTCTTCTTTTTTTCCTTTCTTTTTTGAATAAAGTTTGGGAATGGGATTTTAGAACGGCTCCATCATTTTCAGACCCTTTTTTTTTTTTTTTTTTTCCATTTTGCTTCTGTGGTTGTGAAGGTTGGATCACCTTGCATCTGTTTGCTTCTTTTCTTTCGGCATATTCCACGGAACTGGTAGATACCATTGGATGTTTAGGCTTCTTTTTTTGTTATTTACGCCCTCCTATTTGTTTTGCATCTGTTTGTTAGAGGCTTCAACATTAAAAATATAAATTGAACTAGAGATAGAGAATTTTGTGCCATATTTTGATGGTTATGGCAATCCAACTTCAAACTCAACACAATGGAATCTAATGGCTGAGCTGCTTGGGGGTAGGGGGTGGGGTAGGGTCAATTTAATTGTCCTTCAATTTACAAAATTACACTGACTCTTTTAATTATTTGGGATCTTTGGGTGAGATTTATTAGATGTTGCCAGTATTGATTTACTGGACATGAATGGTCTAACTTTTGAATAAACTGGTTATGTTGCTTTACTAAGGATGTCTTTTTCCTTGGGATGCAATTAATTAGTTATGCGATGTAAAGGAGTTAAAACTGCTTTGCTGTTTGCACCTTCTTCGTATATATTTTTCCGTTATATTGCTACTGATCATATATTTGTTTGTATTCTTTGCTTAGTCTACTGACTTCTTGGGGGTAAAAAGGGGGAAAAGAAATGCTTGGAGATCAATGCTGCCACGTAACAGTGACCGTAATAATCAATATGCTTGTTTCAAAAATCTTCACTTCGGAGGGAAGAATAGAAAAGAATTCGAGAAGCTGTTAAACATAAAATGTACTCCTAAGAGGCAGCGGGCAGGTAGCTAGAGATGCAAATCATGTTGTCAAAAGCAATAGTAGAAATGTTTTAGTTGGGATTCACTTTATTGTAAATTAGATTTGAGTTCAAGCTTGCATGCAAGTTAATCTCGACAATGTTCCTTTTTGCTCATTATTCCATTGGTTTTGTTCGTTTTAGCTCCACTTTTTCAATATGGTGGTGTCATTATTTGTTGTTCTACTTTGGAATGTGATGTAATGCTCTTTGCGGTGTTTGAACTTTGAAGCAAATCTTGGGATTTTGTTTGGAATAACATCAGACAAGGTCATTTAGGCTTTATCATTACTAATATGAAGCCAGAATTCAAATTCATAAAGGCAGCTACGTAGCTATAGTACGATTTCTTTGAACAAGATAATTGAATATGTTGTTCCTTCCTTTTAGATATGCGAATTTCATATTGTGCCATTGTCCCTTGGATTATTTCAATTATAAAATGGACTCGTTATTAAATTACCTCACATCCATGGTAATATTTCTTTGCTGAGAAAAGCTGTTCTCAACCTCAATCCCTTTAAAAGAAAGAGAGCACTCCTGTGGCACGGTGGCAGTGCTTGGCTGCTGAATGATATCTCACATTCTGATGAGCTAATCCTAAATATAAATGAGAGCGAGGTAATATGCCCGATTTTTTTATTAATCGAAAATGAATAAATAAAATATCGTGAAACGGGATGGTTTTGACCAGGGTTGTAAAATGCGGACAGCATATGCGGTCCACATTGAAAACAGACTAAAAAATATTAAAACCTGTTACCAGATTCTAAAATTTCTTATCTTAATTCAAATAATTTTATTTATAAAAAAATGATCTGATATCCATTGTTTAAACGGATCCAAAAGACTCATTCGGATGGAGACATCCAGTTAAGTGATCTGTGAAAGGAACCTCCCAGCTTATTTTATAGAGTCCTAAGCGTCTTCATATATTTAATTTGATGCTGTGGGACTAAAGAAAAACAAGTCCGTACGCTTTTGAGCTGTCGCTGGCTCGCTGTGCAAACTCACTTTATTTCATTTAATGAGATGCATGCGTAGCTTTGATCATGGGCCAGTACATGAGATTTTGGGCCGAAATTTACTTTGAGATACAGACTCATATATATTTGCATTAATTAAAAATAAAAGCCCTTTGTTAAGTCCAGCTTATTTATTATTTGATTTTGGACTGTATGTTTTCTTTGTTTTATTATATTGTGAGTATTATATCTTATTTTATTTGATCGTTTCTTTTAAAATCCGCATAAAAATCCGCATATGTGGCCGTATACTGTATATGCGGTATGCGGTGGTCTTCCTCATACCTTCCTCATACATACCGCATTTTACAACACTGGTTTTGACAGAAATTCGATATGTAGGTAAAACGGATTGTTTTATTCAGTATCACAGTACGGGTCATTTTAACCCGTCCCAATAATCCCGTTCACGAATTAAATTAACTAAACATAAAAAATTAAAAACCAGAGCTAAATCTTTCCCGTCCGACAGCAAACAAAAAAGAAAAGAAAACACGGGACGGTATAGACTGTCCCGTCCTAGGAGCAGATTTTTTTTTTTTTTTTTCAAGGACGGTTTATTCATTAGCGTCCAAGGTTTTGAATCAGCTATTGTAGGAGAAGTGATACGGTGCTGCTAGTGCTATTTTAGATGTGCAGAGATATCAAGGAGAAAGAAATTGCTGAGTAAAGTGAAAGGGGTATGGTATGGAAGAAATTGAAAGGAGTAAGATTTCACCTATCTCTTGAGTCTTGAGCGGGCAAAGCTACGAAGGAGACAGACTCGACCCGACCGTCTGTTACGCCAGTGAGACCCGACGCCAAAATCAATCAACGTGTTTAAATTCGGTCAAGCAATTGACAGAGCAATCTTATATTCACGAAGCACAAAAGTAATTGAAGACAACATGAAAATATATATATATAACCCTGCATGAAGTCTAAACAGATTTGTTAATAAGTTTGCCCTTAAAATCTAATCCAAAAGTACATAACAGTCAAGCGCACTCAATTTCAATTCCTAAATTCCCAACCCCGAAAGAGCGGGTCCGGATACTCGAGTTGCTCAAATTTTGGGTTTAGCTCGTCATCGTCCGATCATAATCGGGGCCAATCCAGCCCGCTCGGTTCCTTAAATATTCGTGCGGATTTAAATCGGACGGACCGGATCTAAACTCAAATTTTGAGTAAACTCAAGAGGATACGAATACCCCAAAGAGCTCCACTCTCTTTCTTCCCTTCTCACTCCTCTCTAGGGTTCTAGCCATGGCGACCTCCCTAATCGACGAGCAGCTCTCAGATCCCGACGAAATCGACCGTTTCTCTAACCTCCCTGACACTCTGCTCGTCTCGATTCTCTCGATTCTCCCCACTCGCATCGCCGCTCGCACCTCCGTCCTCAGTCACCGCTTCTGCCACCTCTGGGAAGCGTCCTCGTCGCTGGACCTCATCAGCCGAGACCTTCCTCCTCCCAAATCCCACAACTTCGCTGCCATGGCTGATCGTGCTCTCCTCCTCCGCAATCCCTCCCACCCCCTTCTCAGCTTGCGCCTAGATGTCTCTGGCTATGTTGGATTTCATGAGTCTTTTTTTTCTTCCTTACTTGTCAAGGCCGCATCCCTCGGTCTGCGTCACCTCGCCATTGAATGTTGCAATTCTTGGGATCTTGTACATAGCATCCCCATCATCTTCTCCATCGATTCTCTTGAATCCCTCTCAGTAATTCCTACCTTGAAACCTTTACCTTCACCTCATGAAGAATACAGATTTCCATCTGGAATCACTTTGACCCACCTTAAAAGCCTCTCCCTCAGTTTGATAGACCTTGATCCCGCCAGACTCAACAATCTTCTCTCTGAATTGTGTTCCTTGGAAGATTTGCATCTTCAGTTGTGTGCTACAGACACAATCAGTATTTCTTCCCAGTCCATCAGAAAACTGGAGTTGATTATTGTTGTCGGCTATCCAAATTTTCATACTGTGGGATTATCGATTCCTTCATTGGAGTCGCTTTGTTTGGAAACTCATGGACCCCTTCAAAGTCTACCTCGCATCCATGGAGCGATTCCTTTGCTGAGAAAAGCCGTGATTAATCTTCACGAGCTTCATGAGAGAGATGTTAGTGCTGTTGCGGGGCTCCTGAACTGTATCTCACATGTAGAAGTGTTAAGCCTGAATATAAAGGAGAGCGAGGTAATATGCTCCACCCCTCCTTTTTGCTTTTGGTGTTTTAATCTGATTAGCATGATATCATTTGAGCTAGAATAGCATGTTAAGCCTGAATAGCACTAACCCGAGAATAGCACTATTCTTTTGAGCTATTCGATGTTTGGATGGAGCAAAAAGCACTAACCCACTATTCTTTGTTTGTCTTATATGGGTTAGCTCACTATTATACCAACCCAACCTAAAGTTGGGTTAGCTACTATTCCCAAATTTGAGATTAGCTCTATTCTTACTCTATTCCTTGTTTCATCCAAACGTACCGCTATACTATTTGTACTGACCTTTTTTATCAGTTTTTCTTTTAGTTGAATTTTGAGAAGTAGGCTTGCTATACTAAGCCTACCCCAACTTGTTTGGGACTAAAGGCTTGGTTGTTGTTGTAGACTTGCTATGCTAAGTTACATAGAAAAGAAACAAATGGTAGAAGGAGCAATTTAGATGTGTGAGTATAGCTTAAAATTGGATTGCACATAGATTGCCTATAGGCTTGAGACAGTGAGGTTAAAAAAATGCAAATTTCATTCCAGAAAAATATAGTTGTGTTCCTTTGATGGTGGCTTAATCCACCAGAAAAAAGTATGTTGTATTAGGTACTGAATCTGTTGACCTGCCTAGCAACATTAGAAAAGCAGATCGATTAATATACCAGGAGCCTAGGTCAACTAAGTAGCTATAACTAGTGCAAGCAGATTTTTTCCTCCTCAGATTTGTATGTCTGAACCTATCAGTTAGCTGCTGTTGCTATGCTAGTTAGTACATCCAATATGCATCTGATATAGATATGATTGTTTTGCACTTATTTAGGTAAAATTGGGTAGAATTGTTGGTTTATGGTTTAATTGGATTTCTGACTTTTGTGTCATTCCTACAGGATGAGATGTTTCCATTTCCTATCTTGTTGCAACCAGGCAAAGACCCACCAAAGTTTTCTAATCTGAAGCACTTGGACGTGACTATGTGCTTTCACGAGCACAACTTTGGTGCCGTTGTGACATTGCTCCATCATTCCTCTGCTTTGGAATCACTGAAGCTGGTTCACGAGGTGCATAACTTTGCAAATTTTATTTATTTATTTTAATTTAGTGTTGCTAGAATTTGTTTTGAGAGAGCAACTAGGATTTTTTTGCGGTAAAGATGAAACCTGAGGTCTTCCATGTGTTGTTTTCAATCCTGTACTTTTCAAACTCCTTGTTTATCATTAATGCTTTTGTTATATTTGCGTGTCCATCTGTTTTATTTAGTTTTTCTAAGCAAAGTTTGAAATTGAACCCAGAACAGTTGTTTTAATTCAACCACTGATCATATATTTTGTTGAATTGACCCTTGGAACCTTTTAATTGGTTCAATAGAGACCTCTGTCAGTCATTAACTACTGGTTTTGCAAGAGTGTTAAATGAGGTGCAGTTGCAGCATGAATAGACCCAGAATACAAAACAAAATAGGTAAGGGAATCGATTCACTTGTCTTCTCTGTGCCCCTAGTGCTCCTTTGGAGTGTGCACGTGGGGTGGGGGAGGAGACGGGGGGGGGTTTGCAGAATAGTATCTTAGTTATGTGAAAGAAAGAGGTTTAGGGTTTCATTGCTGTTTGCATCGTATTTTTGTTTGTTTTTTCAAATTCTCAAGTATGTAGATATTACTCTGGAGATACAGTTGGGGCCTCTCGAAATTATTACTATATAATAGATTGATCTATTTTTATTTCCCTTCGGTTTGCTGAATTTTATAGCTTCTATTATACTCGTATGTTTTATCAAATAATAAAGTAGGCAAAAAAAAAAAAAACTGGCTCTTTATCTGACTTCTGTTACAGTGATTAATCCCAAAAATTTTGCAAGTCTTAAAATGTTTTTCTTGATCATTGCCTACAAGCTCATGGTCTTCTGATACTAATTTTGGGGCACAGTTGACGGGGTGATAACCCGTTGCTGTATTTATGCATTTAGGCACTGTAGATAATACAATTGAGATACAACAAGGGCCTTCTAAAATTATGTACTATAATGTTTGATTTAATATTGTCACTGACCATATATAATATGTAAATATATATATTTTTTTTGTTTGCTTTAGATTCCAAAGTTCACTTATAGGGCAAGAGGAAGGAGTCGGAAAGATTGGGCTTCGAAGTTACCGTGTGGTGCTGTTGATGATTGCTGCTATGCTTATTTTAAAAATCTCTATTTAGGGGAGAATGGTTAAGAATTCAAATTGATGAAGTTGCAGGCTAAGAAATATACATCTAAGAGGCATGCACAGAACTAGGGACTTGTAATAAATTGAGCTAAATGAAATTCCTTATGTAGCATTAATATTTATCTTGATTATCTTGATGCTAACTATCATTATCTGCGTTTTGTTGGCATTATTTTAACTACTTTTTTGCTAAATACCAAAATTTTGAGAATGCAGAAGCATGTTGGTAAAAGCCATACTGGAAATTCTCTTGTTTCTGGCACAGGTTACATTACCTGGAGGTTAATTTCAATGTCTTTATTTTAGCTCATTGTTCTGTTGCTTCCAGGTGTTATTTATTTATTAAGGAAATGTCTCTATTTTTTGTGTCTCCATTATGCTTTCATTTTTTAAAATTTTAATAATTCAAAATTTAAAACTTGAAAGTCAAAATAAAACCGTTGGATATGATCAACATCATTTTATCTATGCATATGTAAAAAAAAATATGACATTTCAATTTTATTTTGATTGTCATCAAGAGCTTGTAAAAAATGCATTAATTTAGATGATTTTTAGACGTTGATTTTTGAACTTATTGATTCACATAAAAACAAAATTAAAATGTGATAATTTTTTATGAGCACAGAGAGAAAATAACATAGATTACATTTAACAGTTTTATTTTGACTTTTAAGTGCATATTATATATAGAGATTTGAAAATGTATTGGATGACTTGACCTTTAACCCGTGATTTCAAAAAAAAGAAAAAAGATATTTACTTGCATGCAAGCTTGAACTCAAATTCTAACTTACATTGTAGTGAAACTGAACAAAAACATTTCTAGTATTGCTTTTGGCAACATGATTTGCATCTCTAGCTAGCTACCTACCCTCTGCCTCTTAGGAGTACATTTTATGTTTAGATTTTACTAAAAAATGTCCAATTTTAATTGTTTTAATTCAATAATAGATTTTGATATGTACTGATTTTTGTCAATATTAAATATATTAAGAATCTATTAAATCTGCCGATTTAATATAATATTTAATTAATTCCAACAGCCCCCTATATTTGCGTATTCAAATGTCTTTTTGGAGAAAATAATAACTAAAGCCTAGATTCAGAAATGGAGAGGAACTGATATCGTGGAAATGGAGAAAGCACAAGGAGCTTAATGTCGGCATCTTATTTGAATAGCAAAATCGGAACTACGTCAATATGTTTAGTCCCACAGGCCCTATTCTAAAAGAGAGAGCATTCTCCCATCTTATATACATCACGAGATTCAATTTAGCAAACTACGCAGCTGCGTGGTGAGCACAAACCGAACTATTCTTATAAGCCTTATTTACTTTGCTATTTCTGAAATTAGTTTGGTTGACTAGAATAATAATCATTTTTTAAAATTTTGGGCCTCCTAATAGGATCTCATTTACTAAAATCTAGGCCCATTAGTTCTGTGATGTAAATTTAATGCAAACTGAACCTTTTTCTGGCCCATGAACATATGGAGATGAATCTATCTGCTTGCTTATTATTCTCGGTGTAGAAATACTATATATTTTAAACCCAAATTATGCAAAGGAATGTGCAACAGTACATGTTCATCTTTCCTGCACATCCTGTCTTGCAAGAAGGGAATAAAATTATTAAAATAATGAATAACCGAGACGAATTGGAGTGGACCGGTCCAAAATGACCCAAAGTTTGTCTACCTTTGTTTTTCTTTTCCTTACAAAAATAATAATAAAATAAAGTAGAAATCTAAATATTCCCGGATCGGTTGGCGACCAACTATTTCGTTTACCAATTAGTTCTTTTCCAATGTTACATTTGTTACCAAAACACGGAAACCAAGTTTGGTGTTCAGAAACATTGGGTGCACCGGTGCAGCCCCAAGGAAATAAATCTGGTTTAGACTAAAACCAAGGGCTCCTAAGCCGACATTTTTTTTTTCTAATATATTTTAATAAAAATAATCAGGTTACTGATTTTTTTTTTAAAATATCTAAGTCGCAAGATTTTTCTACGACTTAAATAAATAAATTGGATAGTTTGACATTTTCCAATGACAATTTTTTTTTTTTCTTTTCTTTTCTTTTTGCCGCTCACCGCTTGGATAGTTTGACTCCTCTAAATAAATAAATTGGCGAAACTTTTACGCACAAGTTAAAAATTGTCAGAGTGCTAACTTAGCAGATGTGGTACTTATTTGATGGCCTTTAAATATGAACTTTTTTTTTAATTTAGACCTTCAGTTTACAAGGTCTTAAATGTTTCTCTAAATGTGGCATTTATTTGATTGTGCACTGTGGTTGTTTTCAATTTTTATATCTAAATTGTTTAGTTGATTACATATTAATTGTACTGTCATACTGTGACATTTATTTGATCTGTTGTATTTTCAATCAACAACTTACAAAAAAAATAATAATAATACAAAGAAATGAAGGCAAAATGTGACTATATGGGGAAATTCTTTTATTGTCTAATTTATATGTATTTTATGTACTTATTTTCCAATGAAAAAAATATAATTGAAAAGTATGTTAATTTTGTTACAATATATGAATTAGGTATCCAATGCATTTACCTTCGAGGAATTCAACAAAGGACGTTTCGTTATTCCTGATGTTTTATGTACATTTTTTTTGTTACCTTCGACGAATTAGGGATCGGATATGAACGCATATTAATATCTGTATTTTTAATATATTGTAACAAAATTAACATACTTTTCAATTATATTTTAACAAAATTATACTTTAACATACTTTTCAATTTTAAAAAAGTACATAAAATATCAGGAATAACAAAATCGTATTATAAAACAATTTTAACGAACTAACTATACTTACGACTAGGGGTTTGCTCTCGGGTAGGGGCAGGGCGGGTCGGGAATACCCGGGCACGGGCACGGGCACGGGTAGAGGTCGGGCACGGGTATCACGGGTAGACGGGTATCTCGGGCCGGGCATCCCGGATTTTTTTTTCAAAAACCGTGCCCTGCCCGTCCTATATCCATTGTACCCTTGAGGGGCAGGACGGTCCGGTCCGGTTTTTTTTCTGTTTTTTTTTTTAACAGTATCGTATAAATATTATTACGAATTTGTAACTTATATATAAAAATTATTCTTGCGAAAATTTATATGTTTATTCGGCTAAGTACAAATGTATTTATTTATTTCCTTACACGAGTCATTTTATTTTATTTTCAAATTTTCATTCTAATTATATAGTTTCATAATTTATTTATATCTCGAAATTTTTAGTTTACATTTTAAATTGATAATATATTTTGTAAACGTTCATTTTAAACTGATAATATATTCATTAAACGTTCATTTTAAATTGATAATATATTTTGTAAACGTTCATTTATTTTCATTTGAAAAATAAATTGGAATTAAAAAAACAGAAATTAAAAAACAGGATTTAAAAACAGAAATTAAAAAAAAGATTTTAAAAAACAGAAATTAAAATTGGAAAGGGGAGAAATTTGAAAAATTTTGAAATTCAAATTTTAAACGGATATACGGATAGGGTACACGGGTAGGGTACAACGGGTAGGGTACACGCGTATACGGGTACGGGCACGAGCACGAAGGGCACGGGTATGGTCGGGTACGGGCATAATTCGGTCTGAGTATGGTTGGATTTTTGCCCAAAAAACGGTGACCGGCCCGTTTTTTGCCCGTACCCGTGTACTTGTTTACCCGACCTATACTCGGGCTCGGGCACGGGTACCTCGGGCATAGGGCACGGGCAGACCGGGCACGGACTTCCCTAGACGGGTTTAATCAATCCACTACTTACGACATTCCTTTAAATAAACTTATAAACTTTCTCAACTGTCTCCGTTTTTTTACGGAAACAAAATTTCTGATCCATTTCACTTCCTTTCTCTCCTTCTCTCTCGATAGCTTTTAGGATCCACCATTGGGATCAAATCTATCCCCACCGTCGTGACCATCAACCTCAGATCCGTCTCTGACCGCTGCTGTTTCTTTCTTCCATCTCCTAAGCGTTCTCGGCTGATCTTCTCTCTAATTGAGAAACCATAACCCTAACCCCAATCTTAGATCCAGACACTCAGATCAACCGTGACGATGACTGTGCACGCGGATCTAGACCGTCAAATTGAGCAACTGCGCGAGTGCAAGTTCCTTTCTGAGTCAGAGGTCAAAGCCTTGTGTGAGCCTAAGAGAATTTTTCCAACTTGAAGAATTTTGTCACGGCTCAAGTTATTTGGATATTCTTCTTCAATTTGATTTGAGAAACTGAGATAGATACAGTGATTGTCACTTTGATGTTCCAATTTTTGGTTGATCTGGCGAATCATAGAGAAAAAGTTCATCTTTTACTTGTCATTTGACTATTTGAGCAAGTGCAACATGAATAGCATAACTGAAAGTGAGAAGGATTGTAGGATAGAGGAAGAAGAGTGCAAATGGGCAGACGACCTGGTCGAATCAGGCCAATGCTCGGCAGATAACACTAACGAGTTGGATATTGATAAGAAATTGCTAATTGACCAGAAACAGCTATGTATTGGGTCAAAGATTGGAGAAGGGGCTATGTGGTGAATATTATGGTTTTATTGAACAGATGATGAATGTATGTTTAGATTTAAAAATTTTACAGTATATATGGAATTGATTTATAGTTTTGATTTAGAAATTTTACAGTATTGATTGTTTGTAGGTTGTATGTTTTGTTTTTGTAGTTTAAGTTGAAATTTTGTATTTTTTACATTTTATTTTCTCTTTTTCATATGCTTATTTTATATTATTGAAATTTTATAGTTTTTACGTTTTGTTTTCACAGTTTAAATTCACAATTTTATAGTATTGAAAATTTATAGTTTTTTAAGTTGTATTTAATCGTTTTCATCTGCCAATGTTACATTGTTGTAAATTTATAGTTTTTACTTTTTATTTTCACAGTTTAGGTTTACAATTTTACAGTATTGAAAATTGACATTTTTTAAATTTTATTTAATTTGCTAATTTTATAATTTTGTAATTTTATAGTTTTTACCTTTTGATTTCACAGTTTAACTTGATATTTTTACAGTATTGAAAATTAATATTTTTCAACATTTTATTTTATCGTTTTCATCTATAAATTTTGCATGTCTGTAATTTTATAGTTTGTACATTTTATTTTTATAGTTAAAGTGGTTAATTTTACAGTATTCATTATTTTGATGATTTATTTGTGTATTCATTAAATCGAGAAAAAAAAATTGAAAATTTTAATTTTACAGTATTCCTTTTTATCACGTTTTTGTCAAAATAACTGCTAATAACTAACACTAACTACCAATAACTTTCTATAACTGCAATTTTCGAAAGTATAGTTTGAAAGTACAATTTTTTTGTAATGTTGTGCAAGTTTCAATATACTTTTAACTATCATGGGACCACTTCAAATAGTTGTTTAATGTTTTGTAATTAACTGATATATTTTATGTGATGTATTGTATAATTATATAGCATGTGGATAATTAGACGCTTCCATAAACATATGCTCTTATATGCTTATGGAAGTAGAATAACCAACCTCTTGATTCGTATTAAAAAATTTAGATCTGGATATCTGAATATCCGTGCGTATTAGAATATTCATATGATTTTACATTTTAACTATTTGTATTCAATTAATAAATATATACTTTCGTATATATTATGAAAATTTATTTTATTCACTATTATAATGAGATAATAGTCTATCCTAATTCGTTTGAGACTAAAGACTTAGTTGTTTCGCTATTATAATATATACTTAGGGCATTTATTTTCTCAAGCTATGTAGACTGCTGTTTCGCTTTCAATAAAATCACACCTACGGGTTTCTCTCAAAAAAAAAAAACAAAAAAAAAAATTGGTTGTTGTTGTTGTTGTTGTTGTTGTTATTATAATGAGATAATTATTTTGAACTTTCATATTTTTTTAATATTATTTTAATTGATATCCGATCTCATCTGGACGTGTATTCGTATCCGTCTGAAGATGTCCGCTCCGTATCCGTCACCGCTGATTTTACTTCCATGTGACGCGCTCTGGTAAATCGAACAGTAAATATGAGAATTTTTGTGTTCCCAACTGTTCAGTTATTCGTATAGCGAGTCAAGGCAGCTAAATATAAAAGAAAATCATAATTAATATACGGTTTCATAAGATCATTAATTTTACTTTATTAGTTCCCCTTTTATTTATTTACTATTAACTAGTTAGAAGAAAAAAAAAAGCTTTTATTTTTATCATCTTGGATCAGCCAGCTCATTAATTGCTTATTTTATTCCCACTGTAAAATACTTTATTTTGAACAAGATTTGCGCATGAAAAATGTATGAAAGTTAATTGCTTATTTTATTCCCACTGTAAAATACTTTATTTTGAACAAGATTTTTGCGCATGAGAAATGTATGAAAGAATAGAAATATTAATGCATATATCATGTGTTCAACTTCAATACAAATTCTATGTAGGCAAATGAGAAAAAAAATATCAATTTAAGCAGAGATAATGTTCAAATTTTGTTCATTCAATGTGTAGTTATGATCAGTGTTGTAAAAAACGTGTATTTAGGCTGATTAATCGGCTGATTAGTTATTGGTGGTGACCAAACCGTTATGGATTTTTCTGATTAATCAGTCGATTATTTCTGATTATAACCGATTATTCCCGATTATTTTTTATTAATCGCTTGGCGATACTCGATACTCTATCTGTCCGACGACTGCATACTGTTGTAAAATTATGATAATAAACCTCAAGCCATTTCAGTTGGTTTGCAGATTTTTTTTAACACGTATTTTATGGGATTTTTCTTGAAGACCTAATTGCTCAATAAATGATTGAGTATCGCACAAAAAAAAGTAAAATCCATTATTCCAACTTAAATTAAAAATTGGAGGAAATCATGAAAACCAAAGATAACCCAAATCATTTACTTTATCTCTAAATTTTTTTTTTAGTTTATAATATAATTAGTTAAGAAAATTTTGTCGTGATACAATTTATAAAACTTTAACCTTTGTAAAATATTGATTGAAAGACTAAAATAAAAAAATAGAAAAGCTTAATTAAAAACATATTCATTTAGATTTGTAAAATTTATTTTGCTAAATTAAAATTAGTTTTACCAGTTATTTGTTAGATTTATCTAAATGTTTTTTTTGTAACTTTAAATAAAATAAAATAAATCACAATATAAACTAGTGATGAGTCCGGCTACTATACCACTAGTGTCATTTGAATATAAATAACACCACATCTTGAGCCATCTGATATGCTTTAATATCCGTGCATGATGTAGCGCTAAATCAAAAGGAAAATAAACGGAAGTCTAAAATTTAACCTCCGTTGGCTCTTGTTTTCCCTGCCCTCCGCCAACGCACGCTCTCTCTCGTTCGCTCTCGGAGAGTCCAACCCTATCCCTCCGCTGCTCTCTCTTATCTCTCCTCAGTCACGCTTACCTTGCACGCTCGCTGCATCGCCTCAGTCGCTGCTGCCCTCTCTCTTATCTCTTCCAGTCGCGCTCGCCTCAAGTAATTTTCTACCAAATAGATGAGCTGTGGCTTTCTGTGAAGAGGCGATAGCCTTTTGTGTGGACTGTGGAGATGAACTGGAGATATAGAATAGGGGAAGATGGTGGCGTTACTACTAGATGGACTCTTCTCCTTTGCATTGGGAGCTTCTGTGTTGGTCTCCTCTTTACTAATATGTAATTCTCTCTTTCAATTTTGCGATTTTGTATATTTTTAACCAGTTTCGTTATTGATTCATCCAATTTGTGTGGGTTGGGTATGAAAAGGAGCTTTGAATTTAAATCAGAGCCTAAATTAGAAAGGTAACTTTGCTCCTTTCTCCCTTTAAATCAGAGCCCAAATCCCCACCTTTGACATCGTTTGAGGAGAAGCAATTAATTTATCGAAATCCATGAATCCTTTTATCTTTTCGATTAGCTCATCTGCACCAAAAGTAAAACTAGTATAGCAGTAAACAAGCAACACAAGTAAACTAGTAATCGATAAAACATTACTAAATGGCAATATACAAGCAAATACCTTAACACCAAAATATAGCTATTTTTTTTCTATACCAAACTATAGCTATTTTCTTTCTATACCAAAATATACCTATTCATTTCTATACCAAAATGTTACTATTGCTTCTATACCGAAATAAACATTGTCAATATAAGTTGTAATTCTCACTCTCAGACTCGTTGTTGTATTCCATGTTGTCTTCATGATCATGCACTCCAAAAGCTTGTGTTTGACCCTCAAAACTTTCCTCTCCCGCTTCATTTATCAACAAAGCATCCACTTCATCTACGTTCAAAACATTTATTTCATCTACCGCAAAATCATCCATTTATCTGCAAATAAATAGAGCACAATAGTTATAATTAAGTCACAATTTAATATTAATGTTAACTCAAGGGTTCATGTTAACAAGTACTGTGAGATTGAGCAATAAACCATCATATCTCAAAAATTGGTCTATCCAGTGAGCAATAAACCATATACCATTAAATAATTCTTATAATTCTTTCATCAATTCCAGTTATCAAAATTCTAAAAGGTAAGTTTTCCTTAATCTAGGGTCTAGGAGACCCGGTAATCTCACCCAAAAATTAGTACACAAAAAAAAAGATGCAACCCTTGTAACTAAACAATATCACAATCCAGAGCTGGCATTTTACCAGTAGAACCTAATCTAATCCCTGGAAACTAAAGCATCTCTGAATAATTGAAAGTAAACCTCTTTACTTTGAAATTTTTTTGAAAATAGTATTGCGATGGTTCTGCAAATGAAAATGCCATCTTACCAAATCAAGGGGAAAATAAATAAAACACCAAGAAAAATAAAATAAAATAGTAAAATTTCATCTATGCCACCCATCTGGAAAAATAAATAAAACACCAAGAAAAAGTAGTGAAATTTCATGAATATGGTCACAGGGTCAAGGGAACAGAGGTGTATGTCTGTACCTGGTTGTAGATAAGCTTGATAGCAAGACTGCCAATGAAAATAGCTGGATGTTATATGTTCCCTATCAAAACATATCTAAAAATATGAATATCAAGAAAGGACACAAACAAGATTAGAAATAGAGTGTCCAAATTACAAACTCCAAATTCTTACATAACAAAACATTAACTAGAAAAGAGTTAAATTGCTTATCAATTCATACCAATTCTCAAATCAGGAAACACCGCAAGAGATAAACAAAAGAAACAATCTTTTACTTTCATTTTGTCATTTCATCGAGCAACTTTAGGACGCACTGAAGTAAGAATTCTTCATTTATATTAATTCTCAAATCAAGAGACAAACAAGGGAACATGTCTTAAATTAATAAATCAGATAACACGAAATCGGGTCAAGTTCTCATACCCCCAGAGGCACTGAGTCGAACGAGGCAAGTCATGGTTAGATGAGGCAGTGCCGCTAGAACGAAGGCGCGACTAAGGCGAAGCAGTGAGCGGGCGAAGTAGCAAGCGTGACTGAGGAGAGATAAGAGAGAGCAGCGGAGGGTTAGGGTTGGGGTTAGGGTGAGGGCGAAGGCGAAGGCGCAGTTGAGGCGAGGCAAGGGTTAGGGCAAGGGCGCATCTGAGGCAAGCGCGACTGGGAGAGATGAGAGAGAGGGCAGCGGATGGTAGAGAGCCCACGAGAGCGAACAAGAGAGAGAGAGAGCGTGTGTTGGCGGAGGGCAGGGAAAACAAGAGCCAACGAAGGTTAAATTTTAGACTTCCGTTTATTTTCCTTTTGATTCAGCGCTACATCATGCACGGATATTAAAGCATATCAGATGGCTCAAGATGTGGTGTTATTTAGATTCAAATGACACTAGTGGTATAGTAGCCGGACTCACTAGTGATATCTGTTTTTTTAGTTGTAGAAAAATGTTTTTGGAAAATCATACAATTTCTTCACATTATAAAAACACATAGTTTTTCTATAATTTGTTTTCATTATTGACAACAAAATATAACGATTTGAAACGTTATTAAGATGGGTACAAAAACTAGTCAAATTCAGACCATTGAATTTTGTACTCATCTTAATAAATAGTAAAAAAATTCCAAAAAATGTAAAATTTGGTCTCCAAGCACATTTTATTATAGAGATTACATCTAACGGTTTGGATCGACGATTTGGACTTTGAAAATATAGAAAATGATTATGGTAACTTGATCCCTCCTCTTTTTGTATATACTTAAATGTATCAAAATTATATGTATTAGGAACTAAAACACTCCGATTATTAATTACTTTAAGATGAACGTATATTTCAACCATATTTGATGACATCTTCTGATTATATGGATGCTCTGCATGACATTAAGAGCCCAATATTATCTCTTAAATATCTCAACCTAATTTTGTTGGAAAAAGAAAACATAATATATTTCAAGAACGGTATATACTCAGAATTGAAGTTTCCAATAGTCAGAATGTAGCGAATTCTAATCAGTTATCAAATAATACTCAATAAGCACAAAATTTTGATATGTAGAGTTTTATTTCTATAAAGCATATAATTGTACACAGACTTTTGTCCACCATTTGTCCACAGATTTGACTTGTGCGAATATTATAAAACTACTTCTACATGCTGTATAATTATACAATATATCACATAAAATATATCAGTTAATCACAAAACATCCAGCAACTATTTGAAGTGGTCCCATGATAGTTAAAAACAGATTGCAACTTCCACAACAGGACAAAAAAATGTATTTTCAAACTGTACTTTCGAAAGTTGCAGTTATAGGAAGTTATTGGTAGTTAATGTTAGTTATTAGCAATTATTTTGACAAAAAACGTGATAAAAAGGCAAAATAATGAATATTGTAAAATTATCAAGTTAAACTGTAAAAACAAAAGGCAAAAACTATATATTTACCAAATTATAAAATTAGCATATGAAAACGATAAAATAAAATGTTAAAAAATAAAAATTCAAATAATGTAAAATTATCAAGTTAAACTTGAAAACAAAAGGTAAAAACTATAAATTTATCAAATTATAAAAATAGCAGATGAAAACGATTAAATTGTATTTAAAAAATATGAATTTTTAATACTGTAAAATAGTCAACCAAAATTTTGAAAACAAAAATCAAAACTGTAAAATTGCTATATCTAAACTATAAATCCAGAACATTCAGAACAAAAACACAAAAACTAAAAACAACAATAGCTCAATATTGTAAACTGACACATCTTCAGTACAAATATAACGATTCCAAACTGTAACACAATTGCTTAACAAAACACATCAGTTCAACACCATCTGTTCAACTGTAAAATAAACAAGTTGATTTGAATACTGTAAAACCACAAGATGCATATTGTAAAACTACAAGATGAATACTGTAAAACAACCTGATTATGCTCTAGATCGCCTCACTCTCATCTCTCTCCTCTAGATCGCCTCGCTCTCATCTCTCTCCACCAGATCGCCTCTCTTAGATCGTCTCTCTCCACTAGAATCTAATAAAGATGTCGGAGAAGTCCGTCGGAGAGAATAAAGCGCCGGCGCGTAGTGGTGCCAGCGAGCGATGAGTAGTGCCGCCGGTGAGCGATGAGTAGGAGGCCGTTCAGATCTGCACGATCAAGAACCCGTCGAAGAGGAGACCGCCAAGGAGAGGTCGTCGAAGGGATGGGGTTGAGGAGAGGAGAACCGCATCTGCACCGATCCATGTGGCCGAACTGGAGACGACGAGCAAGGAGAAAAGAAAGAGAGAGAGAGAAATTCAAAAAAGGAAATCTGATCGTATTGGAAATTTTGGAAATGAAATTCAGAAGGTTCCGTCGGATGACATGTTTAAATACGAGCAGACAAGTCGTTAGAAAGTGGGAACCGGATAACGTAGTGGACAGGCGGTGGACAAAAGGTAATGGACAAGAACCTTTTCTCTTATTTCTGTATGTCCAAAAACTATATATATAACCATATTTTTTTAGGAGGGTTCAAATGCCTCCATTTTTAAGAACTTTAATAAGTCAAAATTTAAAATTTAAAAATCAAAATAAAATCGTTAGATGTGATATATGTTATTTTTTCTATGTGCTCATAAAAAATTATCACATTTC
The DNA here is from genome assembly GCF_964058835.1 of Carex rostrata. Lineage (NCBI taxonomy): Eukaryota > Viridiplantae > Streptophyta > Magnoliopsida > Poales > Cyperaceae > Carex > Carex rostrata. The sequence goes on from NC_135940.1 coordinate 2,467,555, forward strand.
GATTTTGTTTAAATGTGAATAAATAGGTTGAAAAATCAACATCTAGAAATTATTCACATTAGTGTGTTTTTTACAAGTTTCTGATAACAACCAAAACAAAATTTAAATGTTATATTTTTTACACGTGCATAGATAAAATGATATAGATCATATCCAACAATTTTATTTTGACTTTCAAGTTTTAAATTTTGAGTTATTAATGTTTTTAAAATTAGAGGCACGGTAGAGACATAGAAAATGGAGGCATTTGAACCCTCCTCATTTTTGTTTTAGTTTATTTCAAAAAGAAATAATAAATGGGAAGATTGCACACAAAATTACTCTGGATATATGATATGAAAAATCCCTGTCTGCCTTTTTTATGCTAATTCACAAAAAAAAATTGACTACCAAACAGATTTGACGGAATAAAGCAATTAAAATGTTTGGTTTTAAAATGTAAAACAGAATAATCACCGAAACGGATTGGTGTCTTCAGATCTTAAATTCTTAATCAGTGGACCAGTCCATAATGGCCCAATGTTTATCCAACTTTGCTTTTCTTTTCCCTATAAAAATAATAATTAAAAAAAAGTAACGAAGAAAGTAATCTCGCAACGTTTGATTCTTTCGACTGTTACCTACTACAAAGAAACAAGGTGTCCCAAAACATTGGGTGCATCCAAGTGATTAAATCGTTTTCCAATTAATTACCAAGGCGTAGCATCTGGTTTAGACTAAAACCAAGGGCTCCTAAGCCTTAATAAATAAAACGCAAATTCTCTCTCCCTCTCTTAACCCCACTCAAATATTTAGAATTTTCCCTTCTCAGTTTCAGTACACCTCAAGCAATAGAGAAAAGAAAATGGCCTCCTTGCAAGCATGGATTGCTGAGCACAAGCTCACTAGCATTGGTAACTAATTAAGGAAACTTAATTATTTTATATTTTCGTTTTTGGATTACAATAGAATAGCAATTTATGTTTGGTTTGTGTTATTTGACTTTAGGGGCATTTTGGGCAACTTCAGTTGGTGCCTCTTGTGTATACAATGCCAAGACAACGCCATTAAAGCCTAGCCTTCGTCTCATCCATGCCAGGTAACTAAGACACAATGACACATAATTACAAACAATAATTAAATCTGATTAAATAACAGTTCAGTAGGATACTCATACTCTTGTTATTCTACTTAACAAAAATGAATAATATAAAGAAGAAACCTAATGAAGGAGAAAGATGTTATGGCTTTCAATTAGATATGTCAGCATATATATGTGCCTCAAAACGCCATTAAACAATATTTCATGAATCTTACTTTGCTTGAATCTCCATTGATGATATACAATTTTTATACAAATCCAGGATACATGCACAAGCATTGACGCTGGCAGTGCTGTCGGGTGCTGCAGTGTTGCATTACTACAATACGAACAATGGCGATGCTGATATAAGGAGCAATCGTAATAACAACAATGAGAGCTCCCATTCTCTGTCTTTTGATGAGGAGGAAAGGTTGAGCTGGTGGATTTAGAATGACTGATCTCTAGTCAGCATAGATATATTTTTGTTGGGAAATTGAACTTTTATTTAGAGCTAGAACAAGAAATTATGTGTATGTGTATGTGTATGTGTATGTGTATGTGTATCTACGCAAATAAATAAGTGAATTTAAGGCAGTGCTTTACCAGTATATTTTAATGAAGAAATAGTATTATACTGGTAAGATTAGAACCCTTCCATTGATGAAATCGTATTATAAAACATTTTTGTATTATAAGCCTAACCGCACTCACTAGGCAATGGCTCTGATTTGATACAAAGAAATAGTGTATCCATTTATTATCATATTTGCTTTCAAATAAATAAAAGAGCGAAATAGTTTACACTAGAGCAGATTCTAACTTTTGGTGTTAGCTTTTTGACAAATATATATAATGTTGGGACATCTGACCTGAATTTACAAGAATAACACTTTGATTTTTATTCAATCTAATTTGTTTGGTTCAAATTTATGTATTTCACTTTTATTATACGCGCACCGGTAATCTGGTAAATAGAACATTGTGTAGACAAAAAATTTTGTGTTCAAAATTGTGCAGTTATTTGTGTAGCGAGTCAAGGCAGCTAAATTTAAATGAAAATAATAAAGAATATACTGTTTCATGCATAGAAAATTATTAATTGTACTTGATTAGTTCCTCCTTTTATAAATTTACCATTAACTAGTTAGAAAAAAAAAATATTATTTTGAGAAATGTTCCTGTACCCCGAGCCCGTCCCCGAACTGGTTTAACTAGGTTTAATTGTCCGCTAATAACGAAAATTTGTTAATTTGCCATTAATTAACGCATCGATATTTTAATGCATTGCTATTTTACATTGATTGCTTTAAATGTTAGCTTTGCACAGTTTTGTCTTGCGCTTTAATTTCGTGGACAATATGTTAGGAGTAGTTGTAATCACTAATCCCCGAGCTAGTCCTCCAGCTTATTAACAGTCATGTAATTATTAATTAACTACTTACTTGAACGTACTTTAAAGTACTTTAAAGTACAATTTAAACCCAGTTAGCTCGGGAACGCGGTCGGGGATTGGTTCTAATTTTAATTATGCAAATTAACAGCTTTTGATATTTAATAAATAAAAATACAGTCTTCATTTTGAACAAGTAATCCATTAAATTAAGATTTTTCAATGTTTGTAAACACAGGTTTATATGCTTTAAAATGTGTTTGTAAACACAGGTTTATATGTTTGTAACACAGATTTTTTTTAATTTTTGTAAATACAGGTTTATATGCTTTAAAATGTGTTTGTAAACACAAGTTTATATGTTTGTAACAAATTTTTCAATGTTTGTAAACACATGTTTATATGTTTGTAACAAAAAATTTCAATGTTTGTAAACACATGTTTATATGCTTTAAAATGTGTTTGTAAACACATGCTTATATGCACAAATTTTCATTGTTTTGTTTATGTTGTTTTCTTGCCAGTATATATTGGTTTACTTGATTTACACACATGTTTATATGCTTTAAAATGTGTTTGAAGAATAAGCTTTAAAATGTGTTTGTAAACACAGGTTTATATGCACAAATTTTCAATGCTTTGTTTATGTTGTTTGTTTGCCAGTACATATTGGTTTACATGCTTTACTTGTTCACATGTACTGTTCCTGGCACATTCTGCACAAATAAAGAAAATTTGTGCTGGGGGATGCCCTTGGAGATTAGTACAAATTTAGAGGTGTAAATTTCGTGCTTGGGGACGCACTTGGGGTTTGGTTCTAGTTTAGATCTATAAATTTTTGCTCGTGGACGAATTCGGGAATTCGTTTTTGTTTTTAAAAATGAAAATTTAACTCATTTACAATGAAAGTTAAACACTTTAACGCAGTAGATTAAACTATTTTCTTTATATGTTTAAATTATACGATTGTTCTGCTGCATTGGGTGGTGCTTTTGTTAAATTTGTTTAACAGAGCGTTTTTCTCTTCATGCAGCAAAATTCTATACAATAAAGAAAGATTGATACTGTTATTGTGCTGTATGAAGTAAAATCTGATCTTTTTGTTGTCGATATTCTAGAAGGTTGGAAGACGCTCACGGATACTTTGTTTGGGCTACAATTATCAGCTTCCTATTATTTTATCCACATGGACCATCTTGGATCAGCTAGCTCATTAGTTGTTTATTTTTGTTTATTTTATTCCCACGGTTAAATACTTGTATTTTTAAAAATACCAGTTCTGATATTGTCTTTGCACATGAGAAATGTAAGAAAAGGATAGAAATACTCATGTATATCTCATGTGTTCAATGCAATTTTAATTTTATGTAGGCAAATGAGAAAAAAAAATATCAATTAAGCAGATATAATGTTACAATTTTGTGCATTCAATGTATGCAAACAGTGGCGGATGCTGGATTTTAATATATGAGGTAAATATACATATATATAAAAATTTATCAAACTCAATTTATTATTATTAAAAACAAGTATGGTCAAGTTTAAAGATTTTAGAAAAAAAATGTAGGACAAAAGATGACAAAAGATTTAAAGGCTATTGCAGTTGGTTTGCAGATTTTTAACACACTTAAAAGCAAAGATTTAAATAGTGTTTATCACGTCATAGCGGACTGGTTAAAAAAACAGCGTATCTTCAAATAGCGCGCTATAGCGCTGATAGTGGCATAGCTTTTATGGTCTGAAAACGCTATAGCGCGCTATTTAGAACCTTGCTTAAAAGCATCGTCAATTTAGATACACAACCTTTTATTTTATTAATTTCTCTTGATGATCCTAAATTACTGGCACAAAATATAGTAAAACTTAAAAAGGTAATGCTTCAGTCTTCAAATTAATGTCATTGTGAGCATCATGAAGCCGATTTTTTTATTTATATCCAAAAAATAAATCAAATTACAAAAAATAACCACTATGCCGTTGAAATTCAAAAATTACCCAATCCGGTTAACCAGTAATCGGATTTTTTTCTTTTTTTCTGGTGAACCAATTCCCGGAATTGAGAAAAATGTCCGGTTATTGGATAACCGGAAATATGGTTTTGGTCCGGTTATCCAATAACCGGTTTTTTTTTTATTATAATAATAATAATAATAATAAATGTGCCGAATTGAGAATTCGGTACCGGTTTTGTTTTTTTTTTTTTTAAACAGAATTTTTTTATTATTTTTTTTTGTATTAAAATATTAGAAATTTTGAATATATTTCTTTGAAAATAGATGGAATACAATATAATTTGATTTATTAGAAAGACTGCAACAAATAACCCGGATCAATATTTTTCAGATCGGATTTTTCGCGGCTATAAGAAAAATTAATATATTTCTTTATGTATTATTGGAAAAAAATAAAAATGCTTAGATTCCGAGTTATTGATCCCGGTTCAAAAGTCACTTCTAAGTAATCTAGAAAATATTATGATCTTTCTAATAGATTTAATTTATTAAAAGTTGTATCTATTTTGAGAATTATTTTTTAATAACAATCATTAAATAAATTAAAGTTTTTATTTTTTTTTCAAAATAGATACAACTTTTAATAAATTAAATCAACTAGAAAGATCATAATATTTTCTAGATTACTTAGAAGTGACTTTTGAACCGGGATCAATAACTCGGAATCTAAGCATTTTTATTTTTTTTCAATAACACATAAAGAAATATATTAATTTTTCTTACAACCGCGAAAAATCCGATCTGAAAAATATTGATCCGGGCTATTTGTTGCAGTCTTTCTAATAAATCAAATTATATTGTATTCCATCTATTTTCAAAGAAATATATTCAACATTTCTAATATTTTAATACAAAAAATAAAAAAAATTCTGTTTTTTAAAAATAAAAATAAATAAAAAAAACCGGTTCACTGCTAACCGAACCTTCTTTCACGTGCCCACACCCCAATGCATGACCCCCACCCCACCTTTAAAAATTAAAAAAAAAAAGTCCGGTTGATAAGCCAAAATGATATATGTTGAAACATAGGGTTTGTTGTGTAAATTAAACCGAGTTTTGTTGAAATTAGAATTTAATTAGGTTATAAATGTTTAAAAGTTCAAGTTACTGCCCTAGTTGTGTTTATTTTGTAGGCAATCAAGTGCTTGGAGCTTAACGGAGCAAGACGAGCTATCTGGAGCAAGAAAGCACAAATCTGGCGAATTTTCACCTTTATTGCGGGCCGCAATTATTTTATTGCGGGCCGCAACCAACTAGTCAGAACTGATTTGCAGAACAGAAAATTATTATTATTATTGCGGCCCGCAATGGAAGTTATTGCGGCCCGCAATAAACAGTTCCAGAGCGAGATTTTTGCTATTATTAGTTGTTTTTTATTTCTGAAAAGGGGGATAACTGTTTTAGGGACGAATTTTTAGACATTAGAAAGAGAGAAAAGCACAGGAGAATAAGGAGAAAAAGGAGAGACAAAAGAAGGGAGAGGAAGATAGCGAATTCTTCGAGCGGTTACATTGATTTCTTTCTCTTAGAACTCTTTTACTTGTTTATTTTCTTGTGTGCTGCAGCCATGGTTGGCTAAGGTTATTTCTAGGGTTGATTAGGGTTAGAACTTGAAACTTATGTCATGGATTAGTTGATTTTATATTATATTTACTTGTTCCTTGGTATGATCTTTTCTTTATATTACTTGTTTGTGATGACTTAAGCGAAATTGCATGAAACCCTAGGATTCAGTATTTACAATTGAGAAATTGAATATTTAGTCCTGACCATAAAGAAAAGAGTATTTGATAGGCTAAGTACCGAGAGGAGACGCTCATCTTATACGGGCTTAACCCGATAGGTTAGAAAATTGTACCAAGTACCGAGAGGTGACGAATAACTTTCTATACCAATTGGGACAGTTAAAGACTTAATAACTTTGGGTTAGTGTAACCAAGTACCGGGAGGTGACATTTATACTAATTTAAAGACGGTATTAACATAGAAATATCACTTTATACCGATAACATTAGACTGTGCCTTCATATTTATAAGAACAACATTAATAAATCAATTAATCGTGACATTAGTGGATAGGAACCCTAAGAGACCCTAATTTCTCATTCTTGTTTAAAACCACATTTAGACCTAGAATTTAGTTAATTCAATTTGATCAGCAACAAACCAAACCATCATAGAAAACAAACAAATTCCTTTATTTCCTTTTACTAAATTAAATTAGTTAGGTTAGGTTTAATATTCTGAATTGTCCCTGTGGAGACGATCCCTAAATACTACTTGACAAGGTTGTACACTTGCAACCGAATTGAGGGTAAATTAGGATTTATTACTTGTGTAGTAGTAAAAATCACATCAAGTTTTTGGCGCCGTTGCCGGGGACAACGGTGAATATTATTTCGGACCTAAGTAATTTAGTTAGTAATTGTTTTTAATTTTCTTTTATTTCCTTTCTCTTTTGATTTAGGTTGAAATCTGGCAGAGGAACCTCCTACTCCGGACACCACAGATTTGGTAGAGTGGTTTTCGAGGAGAGGATCAACTCATCTTTTTTACCAGAGAAGAAACAAGCACCCGACAAGGGGACCTTTCTTTCCCTTGAATCCACGCCGGTTAGACATGTCGTCCGGCAATGATGATGCTAGGTTTCAAAACCTCCAAAGAGAAAGGGATCGAATGGCAAATGAACTCCAACGGTTGAGGGCAGCTAACCAAGAGAGAGAAAATCTTGAAGCAGCCGATGCCAACCGCCCTTTGAGGGACTTTACTGCGCCTAGGGCTGAGGAAATCCACCTGGGGTACACTGCACCTACTATCAATGCTGAGGAATACCAAATTCCTCCTGCATGGGTTAGCATGGTGCAGCGAAATCTTTTCCATGGTCTGCCTCATGAAGATGCCACGCAACACTTAGCCAACTTTGAAGAAATCTGCAGTACAATCAAGGTACAAACTGTTTCTCCTGATGACCTTAAAGTGATGGCTTTCACTTTTTCTCTTGCAGATAAGGCTAAGGGGTGGATAAGGGGACAACGGCCCGAGAACATGAACACTTGGCCTAAGGTGGCGAATGCTTTCCTCAACAAGTTCTTTCCACCATCCAAAACAAACTCCTTGCGCCATCAAATCCACAATTTCCGACAAAGAGGGGATGAAACCATGAGCGAAGCGTGGGAGAGGTTCCAAGAGCTGCAGAGGTGCTGCCCTCACCATGGCATTGAAGGATGGAACCTGCTGCAAATCTTCTACAACAGTCTTCTGCCACAAGACAAGGGTATGCTAGACGCAGCCGCTGGAGGTAGTCTCATGAACAAAGGGGCTGTTGATGGATACAAGTTGGTTGATGACATGGCTCTCAACCAAAGCCAATGGCACAACCCTAGGGAGACCCCGGTCATCCTGCAACGGGGAATGAAGGAGGTGAACTCGAATTCAAGCATGGCCGCAGAAATTGCCGCTTTAAATCGCAAGATTGATCAAATGAGCGTAAAATCGGTAAATTATCCTTCTTCTCTTCCTTGTTCAATTTGTGGTGGGACCGATCATTTAGCACTAAATTGTGGTATAGGTAATGAGGTTAGTCATGAGGAAGTTAATGCCATAAACCAAGGCAATTTCAAACCAAATAACAACCCTTACTCCAATACTTACAATCCCGGTTGGAGGAATCACCCAAACTTTTCGTGGAGACAAAATGACCAATCAACCCAAGGTAACTCAAACTTTAATCGGCCAAATCAAGGTTATGGTAACCAAGGGTATGGCTCTAATGCACCTCCAAAGTCCAATCTCGAATTAATGATGGAGACTTTCATGGCAAGTCAAAATCAAAAATTCGATGAATTGACCAAAAAGGTAGACATGTTGGCAACCCAAAACAAAATGCTTGAAAACCAAGTTGCACAACAAGCTACCCAATCCTCCCGCCAACCGGGTTCCCTTCCACCAAAACCTGAGAACAATCCCAGGGATGTCAAGGCGGTTAGACACATGCTTCGCAGCGGTGCGCAATATGAGGATCCACCCATGCCAAAGCATGCCTATGTGCAGCCGCAAAGCGAAGAGACAAGGACCAACGATGAGCACATCTCCACACACGAGGACTCCGCCTCAAAGGAAGCTACACCAATTGCACCAAGCGACCCTGCTATTCAAGCGAATCCATCTCAAGATGAGCCACCAAAGGTAAGTGCACAGGTACCTCTCTACATTCCTCCTCATAAATTTGCACCTTTTCCTGGTAGGCTTAAGAATGAGAGAACTGATAGGCAATTTGCTAAATTCCTTGAATTGTTGAAACAATTGCATGTAAACCTACCATTGACTGAGGTAATGACCCAAATGCCGATTTACACCAAATTTTTCAAGGATATCCTTTCGAATAGGCGTAAACTTGAAGAAGTCCAAATGGTGTCCCTAGACTCAAACGGTAGTGCCATGGTAATGAATGAATTGCCCAAAAAGTTGGATGATCCGGGTAAATTTTCCATACCATGTTCGATAGGAAATGTCCAATTCAAACGTGCACTATGTGATCTAGGAGCTAGTGTAAGTCTTATGCCAAAATCGGTTTATGATAGGTTGGGTGTAGGGGAACTTAAGCCAACTAGAATTTCTCTCCAATTGGCCGACCAATCGGTAAAGTTACCCCTAGGAGTGGTAGAGGACTTACCAATTCAAATTGGTAAATTCTTTGTACCAATTGACTTTGTTGTGGTAGACATGGATGAGGATATCCATACACCACTTTTGTTGGGTAGACCCTTTCTCAATACGGCAAAAGCTGTGATTTATGTTCATGATGAAATTATTACAATGAACATTGGTGAAGAAAAATTAACATTTGACATCAAAAGATCAATGAAATATCCATCTAATGATCAAAGTGTTTGTAGTGTTGAGATTCTTGACAGGTTGATAGATGAGGAACTCATAAACAGCTTGGAGAAGGGTTCTTTTGAATCTTAGATGGATCAGGAGTGCGAAAAATCTGACCAAACGAGTTCTGGAGACCTTATTGCGGCCCGCAATGGAGATTATTGCGGACCGCAGCCAATCCAGTCAGAGCAGGAAGAAATTCGAGAAATTATTGCGGCCCGCAATGGAAGTTATTGCGGCCCGCAACCAATCCAGACAGAGACCCTGCAGAATTCAGAAATTATTGCGGCCCGCAATAACCCTTCCCAGATTTACAAAAAGCCTATTCTGAGCCCAATTCTTCAGGTTTCAACTATCGAAACTCTTCCCAACTTTGCCGAACCCTCGAAGGACGCACCCAAGGTTGAACTTAAGCCATTACCTTCAACCCTTCGATACGAATACCTCGGTCCAAACCAAACCTATCCCGTTATTGTCAACGCATCCCTAAACCAAGACCAAACCTCACAACTTCTACAAATCTTGAGGATGCACCGAAAAGCCATTGGATACACCATTGATGACCTCAAAGGAATCAACCCTTCCATCTGCATGCACCGCATTCTCATGGAGGAAGGACACAAGCCGACCATTGAAGGACAGCGAAGATTGAACCCGAACCTTAGTGAGGTGGTGCGAAAGGAGATTCAGAAACTTCTTGATGCCGGCATCATCTATTCAATTTCCGACAGCAAATGGGTGAGCCCAATCCATGTGGTGCCAAAGAAGGGAGGGACAACCGTGATAGAAGGGGAGAATGGCGAACCGATTGCAACACGACTCGTGACGGGATGGCGCATGTGCATCGACTATCGAAAGCTCAATACCGGCACGCGCAAGGATCATTTCCCTCTTCCTTTCATTGATCAATTGCTTGAACGGTTAGCTAAGCACTCTTTCTTTTGTTATCTTGATGGTTATAGTGGATTCTTTCAAATACCAATTCACCCTGATGACCAAGAAAAGACCACTTTCACTTGTCCATACGGTACCTTTGCATACCGTAGGATGCCCTTTGGTTTGTGCAATGCACCTGCAACATTTCAAAGGGCTATGATGGGTATATTTTCTGACCTAATTGAGAAGTCTATGGAAGTTTTCATGGATGACTTTTCGGTTTATGGTACCACTTTTGATGGATGTTTGTTAAACCTATCTAAAGTCCTACAAAGATGTGAAGAGGTAAACCTTGTTTTGAATTGGGAGAAATGTCATTTTATGGTACAAGAGGGTGTTGTTTTAGGTCATGTGATTTCTGCTAAGGGTTTAGAGGTTGACCGTGCAAAGATTGAGGTAATTGAAAAATTACCTCCACCAACAAATGTTAAAGGGGTTAGAAGTATTTTAGGACACGCTGGGTTTTATAGAAGGTTCATCAAGGACTTTTCTAAAATTGCCAAGCCCTTGACCAATCTTTTGTTAAAAGATGCTCCATTTGATTTTACCCAAGAGTGTCTAGATGCCTTTAATAAGTTAAAGGAAGCATTGATCTCCGCTCCCATCCTGCAACCACCAAATTGGAACGAATCTTTCGAGATTATGTGTGATGCGAGCGATTACGCCATTGGAGCGGTGTTAGGGCAACGAATTGACAAAAAGCCGTGCGCCATCTACTATGCAAGCAAAGTTCTAGATGAGGCTCAAGTCAACTACACCACTACCGAAAAGGAGCTACTCGCGGTGGTCTTCGCCATCAACAAGTTTAGACCTTACCTAGTTGGTTCCAAGGTGATAGTCTACACGGATCATGCCGCGGTTCGCTATCTCCTCACGAAAAAAGATGCCAAACCCCGTCTCATTCGTTGGATTCTCTTACTCCAAGAGTTCGACCTGGAGATTAGAGACAAGAAGGGTACCGAGAACCTTGTAGCTGACTACCTTTCGCGCATCAAACCTGAACCAAATGAAGACTTACCCATTGATGACTCTTTTGCCGATGAGCAGCTCTACCAAGTGGGTAAAATCGAATACCCATGGTTCGCGGATATTGCAAATTATCTTGCATGCGGAGTTCTACCACCCTACCTCACATACCAACAACGGAAGAAATTCTTTGCGGATACCAAGCACTATTTTTGGGATGACCCATATCTCTTCAAGCTTAGTGTTGATGGGATTCATAGGCGTTGCATTCCACAGGATGAGGTTCAATCAATTCTCCACCATTGTCATTCATCACCATATGGAGGACATGCCTCAACCAACAAGACCGCCGCCAAGGTCCTGCAAGCAGGTTTCTTTTGGCCAACTCTTTTTAAGGATACAAGGCAATTTGTTGTCTCTTGTGACAAATGCCAAAGGTTAGGAAGCATCACCAAGCGACATGAGATGCCTCAACAAAGCATCCTAGAAGTCGAATTGTTCGATGTGTGGGGGATTGATTTCATGGGGCCATTTCCGAGTTCATGCAACAACAAATACATCCTTGTAGCAGTGGATTACGTCTCCAAATGGGTAGAAGCAATACCAAGCCCAGGGGCCGATTCAAAGACCGTCAAACGCCTCTTCCAAAAGATAATCTTCCCAAGATTTGGTGTTCCACGGGTGGTGATTAGTGATGGAGGCTCCCACTTCATAAACCGCTCATTTCAAGCTCTCATGGAGAAATATGGTGTAAGGCACAAAGTCGCAACTCCGTACCATCCGCAAACAAGTGGCCAAGTTGAAGTGTCAAACCGAGAAATCAAGCACATCCTCCAAACTGCTGTAGGATTGTCCCGAAAAGACTGGAGTCTGAGGCTAGATGATGCACTTTGGGCATACCGCACGGCCTACAAGACACCAATTGGCATGACCCCTTTTAAGCTTGTCTATGGTAAGCCATGCCATTTGCCAGTCGAATTGGAGCATAGGGCATTCTGGGCTATCAAGTCCCTCAATTTCGACATGCACCAAGCCGGTCAAAAACGCATCCTCGACTTGCATGAACTTGAGGAGATCCGTCTCAACGCGTATGAGAATGCCAAAATCTACAAGGAGAAGACAAAACAATGGCATGACAAGCACATCATACGAAGGGAGTTTAAAATCGGTGATTATGTTTTATTGTTCAATTCACGTTTTAAACTCTTTGCAGGCAAACTCAAGTCCAAATGGAGTGGCCCATTTCAGGTGAAACGCGTGTTTGAACATGGGGCGGTAGAAATCTGGAGCGAACGAACTGGCGCATTTAAAGTAAATGGCCAGCGGCTCAAGGTGTACAATCATGGAGAACCGGTTGAAGGGAAGATTAACATCTCCCTTACCGATGCACAAATGAACTAAAAGAGGAGAATGGTCGAGCTCGAGACCCTAAAAGAGCGCTTCTTGGGAGGCAACCCAAGCACTTTACCTTTTTGCAATTTTAAATTTCGTATTTTTAAAGTTTATTTGCATTTAGATAGGTTAATTTAGGTTTTTCAGAAGATTTCAGGCTCCTTTGCGGGCCGCAATACTTTAATTGCGGGCCGCAACCAAGCAGTCAGAGACTTCTGAAGGTTAGGCTTTAGTTTTTGAGTTAATTGCGGTCCGCAATTATTTTATTGCGGGCCGCAACCAAGCAGTCAGAGAGTCAGATATTAAAAAAAAAAAAAAAAAAAAAAAAAAAAAAAAGTCCATTGCGGCCCGCAATGACAGTTATTGCGGCCCGCAATGGAGGCCGAACAGACGCGAATTTGTGATAAAAGGGGGGGCCTTTCCGCAAATCTCTATCTCTCTCTCTCTGACCCTTTCCCCCCTCTTCTCTCTCTCCCGATCTCCCATTCTCTTCTCTCTTCTCTCTCTCTCTACCTTCTACTCTCTACACCCCTCCATCTCTCTAAATTTCTCTCTTCCCTCTCTCTCAACTCTCAATCTCCCTCTCCACCTCTCACTACACCCATTTCTCTCTATTCTCTCTCTGCAATCCCTCTCTCACAACCCTAAACCCGCAGCCGCCACCGATCCGCCACAGTCGCCCCCTTTCTGTTCTCTCCACCGCGAGCATTGCGGCCCGTAACATCAACCATTGCGGCCCGTAAGACACCAGCCAGAAGAACACCTTTTCACGCAGACCTATTGCGGCCCGCAATCCCGTTTATTGCGGCCCGCAACCAACCAGTCAGAGGAGGCGCCAGCTGAAGCAGCAAATTGCGGCCCGCAACCACCCTTATTGCGGCCCGCAATAAAACACACAGAGAGCATTTCTTTGCTGATTTGGAGCATCGACTCGGCGCTGGGACTTCTCGGTTGCATCTCCACTTCAAATTGGTTTGATTGCACGCTTTTGGTTCTATTTCTAACTCTATTTAATTTCAATTGTTTGAATTGAATTGAATTGGTGAAATTGTGAATTGCGATTCAACCGACCAACTTGGTAATTGAATTGATTGTGATTTATAATTGAATTGAACCAATTGAACACCAATCATGCCACCAAAACCAAGGGGCAAGGGTAAGGCGGTAGCAGAGGATGATTTCATCCCCTCAAAACGGTCCAAACAATATCGAAGAGGGGCCGGTAACAACAGTGGGTCTGCTGATATTGAAATGTCTGACCAACCTGACTGGACCACTCTACCTCAAGATCAGTGGCCTGAAAACCGTGACACTGATTATGGTCTTAGGTTTGTGCATCCAAAAGCACGAGAAAACTTTCAAATTCTTAAGACCAAAAAGGTTGTCCAGCCCAAGTATGTTCACATACCTACCCTTCAGCAGTTGGGCATTCTAGATGAGGTTCATTCCCTCATGTCTTCCCTTGGTATTTGGGACTACTGTACCAGACCATTTCCTGCGTACCGCACGCTGACCTATGAATTTCTGTCTACTCTGCACATGGAAGATGACACTCTATTGCAGTATTATTTGGATGGTGCAGAGTACCAGATTACGATTGAGGAACTCAGCAACCTCCTGGGGTTTCCTCTCCTGGCTAATGCAGTGACGGTGCCAGATTGGGAGCCAGACTCTAGTTTCTATGAATTATCCTGCCAACTGATTGGTGGTCCGAGGCGAACATACAAGGCCAGTCAAATCAGCCACCCAGTGTTTCGCTACATCCAGCGTGCTCTCTCCTTCACCATCTTTGCACGCGGTGAGACAGTGGGCACCTTGGGCGAGTGCGAGTTGTATTTCATCTATGCCATGATCCATGCCCTGACCAATCCCGAGAAATTACCCCACGTTGGCAGCTTCTTCATCGACAATCTCCTGAACGTGAGGACAAATGCCACTCCGGGCGGTATGATCTCCTGCGGGGGCTTTGTGACCCGTCTTGCCATCTACCATGGGGTCATTCCTGCAGAAGGGCCAGTTTTCAAAGTCCTTGCCCATCAACTCCAAAAGCAGACCAAGTTCATAGATATGGCATATCTTCAGACGGCTGGCATCTTCACTCGCGTCGGCAACTCTTTCTTCTTCCTCTCTAGCGGTCGGCAGATTCCCATGCCTCTCCGGATACCGGTTGATAGGGCAGATCCCTCCACTTGGATTCTGCCCCTCGATATGGCTCAACCACCTGCCGCACAAGCCGCTGTTGATCCATTTGGGATCCCTGGACCTGAGCAGCCTCAGCCTCCTCCTCCATTTTGGGCTCCCGGTGCTGACCAAGTGACCCCGCAGCAAATGTACGAGTTGATGCAGACCATGAACACCAACATCACAAAGCTGCGTGACTATGTGGATGAGCGGTTCAACTCTGTCGATCGACAGATTGCCGATCTCCGTACTCACATAGGAGGGCAGTTTACTGAGCATCAGACCTACATGACGGGTCAGTTCAGCACTTCTCACTCTGACATGACTCGGCTCACCGATCAGATGGGGCGTATGCATGTCCAGTACACGGACCTTGCAGGGACGGTGGATGAGATAGCTGAGCAGCAGCATGCCACCTACTATAGGACGGACCGCATCTATGGGCATATGTCTGACTCTGGCTTTGTTTCTGCTGATCCGATACCGCGGCGCCGCAGACCTACACGTCCAGCACCATCAGCGACTGGTACATCTTCTTCTCAGGGGACTGCGCAGCCACCTCCACCACCTCCACCAGCCTGATTTCATTGTGAGTTTCTTTATCTCCTCTTTTTACCTTTCATTAGTTTTTTTATTGCACCGGGCCGGTGCCAATGTTTAGGCTTGGGGGGGTAAAATTGTAGGAATTGTATCTTAGGTTTACCTTAGGTTTAAGTTAATGGTAGGTTCTGTGCTATTTAGGGGTTAAAATAATTAAATTTGAATGTTTTGAAGAGAATGTCACAATCCAAGTGGGGATTTCAATGGTATAACCACATGGCGCAAGTTAGCATAATAATTAGGAAATTTATGTTTTATGACACTTTAGTACCTGTGGTCTTAAATTAGAACCTCTCTACATGTTGAAAATCAAGTCTCAGACGCGCAATGCCAAGAGTTACCGAAAGGCTTGGTGCCCGTAGGAAACTTTGCGCGAGACTCAGAAATTCTTTTCTAATTGGACTTAATTGAACAAAGGTGTAGGCTGAAAAAAGTGAGCTATGTTGGATTGAAGTCCTTAGGACAGATATATCCGCATAATAAAAAATAAAAAATAAAAAAAAATTTTAGGAAAAATAATAATAATGATGTAATAATAAATAAAAATGAGTGGAAAAATGAGTGAGCCGAAAACAGACAGATGCACAAGTTAAAAAAGTCGAAGCATCAGGCACAATCTATACCCCTAACAAAAATTAAATTTTTAAAAAAAAGATTTTCTGGAATTGGTTGTCACTTGTAGAACGGGGGGAGAAAAATTTAGGATTAACTAATTCTGAAGTGTCATATAGATATAAACTTGCTTAATTAAAATCAAAACGTGCGTTTGTGAGGTGAAGAAGATCATTGAAAGAAACCCGCATAATCATACTCATGCTTTGAATTGAATTATTGTTTTTCAAAAAGAATTCTCAAAATAGATACAACTTTTTATTAATTAAATGTACTAGAAAGGTCACAATATTTTCTGGATTACCTAGAAGTGACTTTTGAACCGGGATCAATAACTCGGAATCTAATTATTTTTATTTTTTTCCAATAACACATAAAGAAATATATTAATTTTTCTTACAGCCGCGAAAAATCGGATCTGAAAAATATTGATCCGGGTTATTTGTTGCAGTCTTTCTAATAAATCAAATTATATTGTATTATATCTGTTTTCAAAGAAATATATTCAATATTTCTAATATTTTAATACAAAAAATAAAAAATTTCTGTTTTCAAAAAAAAAAAAAAAAAAAAGGCAAAATGCACAAATCCGGTTAACCATTAACCGGATTTGTGCATTTTGAGTCCGGGGAGTGGTTAACCGGACATTTCTATAAATTCCGGTTATTGGATAACCGGATTGGGTAAAAATTGAATTTTAACGGTGCTTCGGTTATTTTTTGTAATTTGATTGAAGTTTTGGATATATATAAAAAAATCGGTATTATTTCATTAGTAAAAAGTTACATTTATATTTTTAATTTCATATTGGTTGATTGTTCTGTGATCAGTTCCCACTGTTAATGGTTGTTAACCAATCTTAACTTTAAAGGTTACTTGAATTAAGTAAGAAAAACCTAGGGAAAATTAAGTAGTCAAATTTTCTAAATTGCCTAATGTGTGTCATTTGTGAATTGTGATCGCATTGGTATATGTTAGCAAAATGTAATTACGACAACTAGAACTGATGAAATCAAACACTTAATTTTGTTTTTGTTTTTTCATAATGCAGCATAAAAAATAGATACTGAAATTTCTTCTCTTGTAGATATTTATTATTGTATATATTTTAGGAGGAGGGTTTAAATGTCTCTATTTTTTATGTTTCCACCCTGTCTTCATTTTTAGAACTTTAATAACTCAAAATTTAAAACTTAAAAGTCAAAATAAAACCGTTAGATGTGATTTATATGATTTTCTCTCTGTGCTTATAAAAAAATATCACATTTCAATTATGTTTTTATGTGAATTAATAAGCTGAAAAATTAACGTCTATAAATTATCCACATTAGTATGATTTTTACAAGCTCTTTATGACAATTAAAATAAAATTAAAATGCCATAATTTTTTACACGTACATAGATAAAATGATGTAGATCATATTGAGTGGTTTTATTTTAACTTCTAAGTTTTAAATTTTGAGTTATTAAAGTTTTTAAAAATAGAGGCATAGTGGAGGTACAAAAATTAGAGGCATTTGAATCCTTCTTGTATTTTAGATATCTATGTGGGTTATGCAAAAACACGAAATATATAACGTCTCTATCTCCGTTTACAAAGTTCAAACAGTCGATCCGAGCAGCTCAATATGATCTACATATTAAAATGTACTTAGATACCAAATTATATATTTTTTGAATTTTTTTTTTATATAATTTTAGATAGGTACAAAATCACTGCATCTGGACCATCCCAAAACAGTGATTTTGTACCTATCTAAAAAAATAGTAAAAAAATTCCAAAAAATATAAAATTTGGTCTCTAAGCACATTTTAATATGTATATCATGTTGAGCGGTTTGAATCGACTATTTGAAATTTCTAAACAAAAATAGAGACGTGGAGTATAGTTGGAGCACAAAACCAATGCTGCATTTTAACTCTACTCATTTATTTACATCTCATTTTGAAGCGCACCTAGAACTCTTACTCCGAGTCGTCTATCATCTAGAGTGTGATGTGTGTAAATCGAATTCTATCAAGCATAAAATTAAGTGTGCATCTTATATAAATTAATATCTAGGTATAAACATTACATATAATTTTAAATTTTCAATAATTCATACTTGTAAATGAAAATAGTAGACAATTAACGTAGTTTGCTTTAATTAGTAAGCAAACTGAAAAAAGAATGCTTTCCACCTTTGCTATTTGTTGCAACATATACAATTTTAACCGTAAAAAAAAATCAGTCCTAATTTAGTGATAAAAGAATAATGATTTACATGTAAGAAGTCGTAGATTTGATATTTGCTTGAAAAATTTCTTATGAATGATAGTTGGGTGGTTTGATAACAACTTCTTTGAAAAAAAGAAACAATTTTAACCATAATAACATAACACATTTGAAGGTGAGTTTTTTTAGTATTAACAAAATTGTGAATTATTTGTGAATAATTCAGATTTGAGCTATTGGTGAATCAATCTGCATATTATTCAATTTTCCGAATTATTTTTGAATTATTTGCAAATTTTATGAACTTCTCCTGAACTTTACGAATTATTTACGACTTTTTTTGTTTGCTCTCTTTTGAATTTTTCTTTTTTACTCTCAATTTATAATTTCAAATTATACCCGAATTATTTTTGAATCACAAAACTTTTACTTTGCCAAATATTTTCCGAATCATTAAATTGTCACTATGCCTCCAAATCTCCAACTATGAATATTTAATAACCGTGCCACACTGAAATCTCCAGAATCAGCTTCACAGTTAATCAACCACAAAAGTCAAAATTATACAAAAAAAGAAAGGAAAGAAACCTCCACTTTTGTACTAAACTAAACTTTTTCTCTGCTATCATAGTAGCAGGTGCCAATTGATAATGAAAACAGGAGTCTCAAACCTTGACTAAGCCCCCGGAAAAGAACTTCTTAGTAGGATAAAAGAAATATTTGCTCAAATCTCACAACATATTTTTTAGAAAAAAATTGATTATTTGTTACTCCAAAACCTTTAAAATGTAAAAATATCATTTTAAACTTTAAAATTGTAAAAATTCCATTCTAAACTTTATTAATTCTTATATTTGCCAGTCTAAATAATTAATGACTGAAATGTCCTCCCTTCTTCTCCTGCTTCTTGACTGAGCTCCACGGCTTCCTTCTTGCCTAAAGGAGGCAGGGCAGTTTTTTTTTATTCACAATCAACAGTCCAGATGCTGCACATGTACCAGTGAATTACTCTAGTGAATGTGAAGTTACAAAAGCAACAACCGATAGAATAAAGCAATTACACATTTCAAAAAAAAATTTAAGAGACATTACTGCGCGAACAAAGTGGGATGCATCTTTCTTCGTCAGGTTGCCAAAAGACCAATCCCTCACGTGTGTAGAAGCTCCCTCAATAAAAGGCGCAGATGAAAACAAAGCATCAGCAACCATCGCCTCTTTGGCTTCTCTCTAAATTCGCTATTCTTACTCTTCTTGCCAGTGGGTTTTTCAGGTGGGTCATTTTCAACATAACTTCGGTTGTTTCTTTTTTTTTTTTTTTTGAAAAATGGTCTAAGGTCTAAGTCTTACAAAACATACCAAAAGAGTAGCTAGAAAGTAAACCACAGCAGGAACAAGTTCACAAAACACCAAAAGTAAACATTTTAGTGCATGCAAGCACTGAGTTAGGCAACGCAAACAGCACAGCTGTTCAAAATGATATTGACCAACTAAAATTATTCAGAAGTAGATAATAAAGCAACGACACTCTCTCTCACTCAGAGTCACTAGAAACCCATGCAATCATCTGTGTTGCTTCAGGTCGCACCACCTGCAGCAGCACAGCATCTAAGTCTTGAGGCAACCAGTCATTCACAGCTTCCTCAAGCTCTTCCTTCATCGTACCTGTCCAATATATCACAAGAGACACAATATTTAGAATGACTGTTCTACAAGAATGAACAACAGTATGCTGAAAACACAATTGATTTCTTTGGTGCCAAATATTCCAAATGACTGCACTAGCCACTATCAAGAGAGCAGTTCGATTGGTTTTATTCAACGTAAGGGCAAATTGAATGACATCCTCCATAGAATGCCATTGGCGGAACTGGTCTTGACATTTCCCCATATAAAACCAAATAGCCTTGGCAAAGAAACACTGAAAGAATAAATGGTCATTAGATTCTTGGTGAGGGCAGAAATGGCAGGATGTATCCCCTCGCCATCCTTTTTCCTGTAGTTTGAGTTTAGTAAGTATTTTATTTTTGGACATGAGCCACATAAAGGCTCTAATTTTCGGGGGGACAGGTAGTTTCCACCACAACAAAGGTTTAAGGGGTTGTACACCCTGAAATTAAAAAAATAAGTACATGGATTGGACTGTGTATTTTCCTTTAGCATCCCAAACCGAGCCATCTGATCTAAATCATGTGTGAAAGAAGTAGAACTAATAATTTCTAAAAGTTGCTGTCATTCAGTATACAAAACCCCAGTTAATGTTCTTCTAAAACGAAGACAGGATCCCTGAGAAGCCACCGCATCCTATACAGTGATATGAATCAGAGCATATGTCAAATAACTGAGGGAATGTCACTTTTAAAGGACACTGTTGATACCATGTATCATGCCAGAAATCGACCCCTCCCTATGCTCCAGGTTGATAAGCAACCCCCAACTGACCAAAGTGAGAGAGAGTCTGTATTTCTTTCCAAAAAGGTGAAGGAGGTAAGTTGGAATGCAAATTAGCCATAATGACAGATTTCCACAAGTTAGAGTAATGAGGATCCTGATACCTCCACCACCATTTCAGTAACAAAGCACAATTCATTTGATGAAGGTCTAGGATACCCATTCCAACTTCGGTTGTTTCTTGCAGCTCGAGGCGCCAAACTTTCGTAGAGCATCAATGCGAAAAGTAGTCAGGAAGGATACTTACCTTGAATGACACCTTAGATAGAACCATTCTTAACTTCAGTTGAGAGTTGGAGGACAAAGCAAAACAGTGGAAAGTAGATTCTCCTAGGCAAGAAGGAAGCCGTGGATCTCAGTCAAGGAGACAAGAGAAGAAGAGAGGGCATTTCAATCATTAATTATTTGGAGTGGCAAATTTAGGAATTAATAAAGTTTAGAGTGGTATTTTTATAATTTCAAAATTTGGGATGACATTTTTACAATTTGAAAATTTTGGAATGACAAATAACCAATTTTCTCTATTTTATAAATGTAAGTTGTAATAATTCCCAACTACCGCTTCTATTTGCGTTAAGATTCGTGTGAGCAAATTTAAATTTGTATTGATTTCAAATGCCACGTGATAAACAGTTTATATGAATTTTGATATAGATTAAATGACTTAGATCAAACATCGGACGGATTTTGCTGCGATGCCCATCAAACCTCTCCTTTTTTATTGTTAGAATAAAAGAAACTAAATATATTTGATAGTTGTTATAGATGATGTCACAATTCATTAAATTAAAAAAAAATATGTATTTTTTTTTATCATTTTTATGGATTGTATTTCCAAATTATTGTAACTTGAGATTTTTATTTCAATTACCGATATGTTTGGAGAAGTGAAGTATTAATTTATCAAATTACTTGAGTGACAATTTCTTTATAAATTGCATTAAGTTTGACATGACCTGCTTATCTAATTCCTGAAGAATATATTTCCAATTTTTAATTTTTAATTTATTCTTAAAAATAATATATTTCTTAATAAAAATTGTTTCCAATGTCATGCATCACTCCAGTTAACATATCAAGCAAATTTTCCTTTTTTTATTGCCATTGACGAAAACAAACTTCAGTAAAACTACATTTTTACCAATTTTGGAGAAGATGTTAGAAGTTTCCAAAATTTATGTTTTCTTACAACAAAAATAGGTAAAACATTAAGTTTTAACTGGATTCTTTAACCTGAAATCCGAAATTAGAAAAGTTTTCAAGATATCTCTAACAAAGTATCTGTACGGACGCTGATATTAACGAAGAAAATCTAACCGGATAAACTTAAATATTTATTATTATCTGCTCGCCAGTTATGCGAACTGTAGATCTCCATTCCCTATAATTAGGCTATAACATTAAAACAAAAGGAGAGGATTGGTCAACAAATAAATGGAGACAATAGAGTGAAGAAAAAACATGAGCTTCAATTCCAATCTGTTGGCGACAAAACTAACAAAATCGGATGAGGTTTTTCCAGTTGTTTGCTTAATCTCTCCTCTGTCATATCACATTATATAATTTGAATTCGAGCTAACACAAAGCTTCAAATTTGATTCCGCAATCCCAAATCGAGAACTTGATATCTAATTTAGAGAGAGAGAGTGAAAGATAAGAAAGAGAAATTAGAGAGATGAGCGTTGTGCGAGGTTTGATCGCAGAGAATAAGCTCGCCAGCATTGGTAAATAACTCTCTACTACAATTCTTTCTATGTAGAATTTTTTTTTTCTGTTGTTTATTCCTATTTCCAGCTATTGGATTGAGCTTCACTTAGATTTCTCATACTAAAATTGGGGAAATTTGATAAGGATCACTGTTTCGTCTGATTGAAGACAGCATAAGCATAAAATATTCTCTTTTTTTTATTTGTAGAACCTCAATTAAAGGCAAGATTTGACTATACACAGTGTACTGGTAGGAAGATACAATTTTGGTACCAGTAGATACTGAGCCATCACTAGTTATGTAGCGATGATTCGATCTACTTCAAGCTTACTTAATTGGTAGGTTTATCAGTTTTAAAAGTTTCTAGAGACAAAAAAAGGGAAATGGATAGTAGCAAATTGAGTTTTACCTTAACAAACCGGTTAGGCTCTGACGCTCAGTACTGGTACATAATGCTTTACAAAAAATAATTAATCTTTTCTTATTTCTATTTTTGTTTTGGAAACAGGTGTGTTGGTGATATTAGCTGCTGGAGCGTCCCTTGTGTGTAACCACAAGAAAAGGAGTCGTAATTATGTTAGGTAATTTATGTACCAATTTTATAAGATATTCATAATCTATCTTTTTCTTACCGAAACAGTGTATGTTTTACATAATTTTGCCTCCGTCTTAAATAAGAAAGCGAAGATAAATAAATCCATTTGCTTAAATTAGCACAGCGAGGAATTTTCATGGTCCAAATGTTTTCTACAAAGACAAAAGGAAGAAAAAAGAGAGAGAAAAAACTTGAGATCAAAATGATAATTCACTGGATCACAGACCCCAGAAATTAAAATAATTACTAATCTTTTATTTACACCGTCATTTTATAACATATCCAAAATATTAGCCGTTCAATATTCTTTCAACAGGTAATATTTATGATATACCAATTTATATTATATTTATAATCTTTTTTTTTTAAACTGAAACAGTGTCTATTTTACAGAGATTTGCCTGTCTTAAATAAAAATGTGAAGTTGAATAAATCCATTAACTTAAATAGGCTTAGACAATAATTTTCTTCAAAGACAAAAGGATGGGAAGAGAGAGAGAGAGAGAGAGAAACAAAAAAAATTCGAGATCAAAATTTTACCATCATTGTATCACAGACCCTACAAAATAAAATAGTTTCTTTTTATTTAGTTACACCGTCATTTTATAACCTAACAAAATTATTGCTTGTTCAATTTTCTTTGAAGAATGCATATAAAGGCAGTGACAATAGCCATGGTTTCGGGCGTGGCTCTACTATTATGCAACACCAACCGTGCCACTGCTGATGTAGGTGAAGTTTACGAGAATGCCCCTGAAGACGAGTGGGATTTGGCTGCCAAAGATGAGAGATGGAGTTGGTAAAGCTGAGGATATATCGGCATAACATTTTGTTTATGCCGTACCAGTCGGGGGGATGGTGAGCAATCGATTTGCCCCCTTTAAACATAGAGAACCTGGATTTAGTTTTTGCTCCTTTTTTTTTATTAATTTGTAATGTTAATTACACTCTCCTTGGAAGAAATGTGTTGATACAAAAGGTTGGTTAACTGTATACATATTTTTCTGGTACCTTTGTAAATAAGCCTGATTGTTAGAAATAAGGAAGGAGAATAATATTGACTCACTATCTGTTGTATTTATTAATTTAAATAGATGCATTTTTAACTAGTGTTCTTCCATGATCCTTAGAAGGAGAACAATATTTACTCGAGTGAGTCTATGGTACTATGCATATTACGATTTGGCACCGTGCTACGGCTCTATATTCGAGTTTTCAAATCCTAACGGTCGATCCGAACCGTTCATCTTGTTCTTCATATTAATATGTGTTTGGAGATCAAATTTTATATTTTTTGAAATTTTTTTACTATTTTTTGAAATTTATTGAAAATCACTGTTTTTGGATGGTCCAGAATTTTCAGATCAAGTGATTTTCTAAATATCTAAAAAAAATAATAAAAAAATTTTAAAAAATATAAAATTTGGTCTCCAAATACATATTAATATGGAGAACAAGATGAACGGTTCGGATCGACCGTTAAGATTTGAAAACTCGAATATAGAGCCGTAGCACAGTGCCAAATTGTAATATGCATAGTACCATATACTCACTATCCGTTGGGTTTCATTTTTAGCCTACCATGTCACGAGTTGAGACTATAGGCTTGTTGTTCTATGATGAAATATTAATTTAAAATAGGCATGGGCCATGATGCAACTAAGATGCAATATCTCAATCTCAGCCCATCTCAATTTGGGCCGTAAATGGAGACGTATCTTTATCTCTTTCTGAGATCTCCAGTTTAAGAACACTGGTCCTTAAATATCCATGGGCCTGGTTATATCTACACATAAGGCCTTGTCATTTTTATTTTATTGCTTCCTTTTACGGGAAAAGCCTAATATTGCCCCCTTTAAAATAATAAATAAATATCTTTTTTCATCGCTTTGGGGTAAAATAAATGCTTTCTGAAAATTTGCTGAAAATAGAGAGAACTTTCAAAGACGCAATCCAAACCCTTTTTATAATTTTTGCTATAGTGAAAAAAAGAAGCCTGATAAAAAGAATAATATAAATTTATAAGAGTAAGGCTTGGGTGCTATGGATAGCACAAGTCACCAGTGCTAAGGCATAAAAAATCTATCGTATAAACTTCAAGCTTCGATTTAAGTAGCTCGATAAATTGGTTATATAATAAACATGTAGAATACTAATGTTTACTATTTTGGAAATTTTTTTACTATTTTTTATGATTTATGAAAGATGGTAAAAAATGATCTAAAAATAAAAGAAAATTGTCAATATTTTAGACTATTTTTTGCCATCTTTCATAAATTATAAAAAATAGTAAAAATCAGTATTCTACAAGTTTATTATATAACCAATTTATTGAGCTATTTAAATTGAAGTTTAAAGTTTATATGATAGATTTTTAAGGCCGTAGCACGGATGACCTTATGCTATCCATAGCACTCAAGCTTTACTCAATTTTTAACTATAATATTACGCAAATAAGTTTGTAGACATTATTTTCGAACTGAAAATAGGTTTCCATACAATGATTGCCAATTTTTAGCTTTAGAAAATTTTGATTTCTTAGTCCATTCTTCTCGATTATAAATTTTTATTTTTTTTTCTTTTTGCTGGTCCACCCTATAAAAATTATGAGCACAACCATTTATGGATATATTTTCATGTTTTGTGCATTACAGTGATTTAATAATCGAATGGTTGGTAATATGTAGCATCGTTGTTATAACCTAACAAATGGAAGACATAATAACTAAGCCTAAAAATCATGTTGCACCAAACAATATGACTCAGATTAAAATTATAAGGATTATTAGTTGTGAAGTCAACTTCCATTCCCTCTTCTAAAAAAATATAAATCAAACTAAATTAGGAAATTTAGCTATTTTATGTCTGTCCGGTTCCACCAATCTTTGTGGGGAGCAGGGTATTTCCGATAGACACCGGATCAACTTCAGTCTGATGTTCGATTTGAATCATTCAATTTGTACCGTGATTTGTGCATATAATTAAATTATAAAATGCTAGTCTTGACGCATAAATTTTAATACAAATCGAATGATTTAGAATAAATATCACATTGAATTTAATCTGATGTCTATCTGATAGACCTAAATTATATACATATTCGATCTAATTTTTATCACGAAATAACATCAAATATCTTCTATTTTGAATATAAAGTGAATAGAATACACCTAGGATCAAGTTACTGCATTTGTTTTGTTTTAATTTGCAGAAAATGAAGAAAAACCAAAGAAAACCGAAGAAAAATGCTCAGTGCGGACGCACAGTTTACGATACGGCCGCACTAAGTACTTAGATGCATTTCTGGACGCGCGCCAATTTTAAAAAGGCATAATAACCTATTCATCAAAATCCGTGCGGACGCACGGATATCGATGCGGATGAAATCTGGACGCACAGGAAAAAACCGAGCCCAGTGCGGATGGCCTGGCCGCACTGTAGCAGAACGCATAACTGGAGCTTGAACTTAAAATAGTCATAACTTTTGACTCGTAACTCCATTTTGGGCATACGACCACTTTTTGGAAAGCTAAGAAGAAGATCTACAACATGAGAAAATAAAAAAAAAACAAATTTGGAGTCAGTCGAACGCACTAAGGACACGTTTTCAACATGACCACTTTTTAGACAGCCAAAATTACACGGTTTCTATTTTTGGCGCACCAATGACACGTTTTTACAACCAAATGTGGACAAGGCAATCATGGAAAACAATCCAAATATAGCACCCACTAACTCCACTTCCTAGCCTCTTAATTGGGCAAGGTCCTTGGCTATAAAAGAGGAGGTTCGTTCCCATTCAAAATCCATCATCCAATCTCATTCTTTCTCTCCACACACACAATACTTAGCGATAAATTCTGAAGTAAGGAAAGCTTTCAAGCAAGGAGAAGAAGGGTTTCCTGAGCAAGATTCGGCAAGTTTGAGGTTCTCGATTCAATAAAAGGTGTAATCATTTCTTTATTTCATGTCTTCTTACTTTTGCCAATTTTTGTAAAGGATCTCTCTAAGAGGGAGTAGATATCTCTCTAGGGGTTTAGGTCAATGCATGAACTTGTTTAATTGTATCTTATTCGGTTATTTATTTTTGTTATGATTGTTTCTATGGGATTTGATGTTAATTTATGTGATTTATCATTTGTGTTAATTACATAATTAGTACTTGAATTGTAGTATTCCGTTTTGGATTCGAAAGAACCAAAATTGACTGTGATCAATAGGATAGTACCAAATTATGAATGCAAATATCCTAGGTTTGGATTAGGATCTAACCAATTTGTAATCTAAGTCGGAACTATAGAAATTAAGGTTAGGAACTTGGTGAAGGACCTAACCGTGAAGCCAAACCCTAATTATGACATCTCAAATCGAATCGGGTATTGGTATGATGGACTTAATCGTGAAGTACCAGTATCTGAGAAGAGGAGAGACTAACAAGAGCTCAAAGGGTCTAGGTAGCTAGGGTGAAGGACCTAATCGTGAAGTCCAAATTACTTAGACACGTCATTAATTCACGAAAGTGACTCTTAATGATACATTAGGTTAGAAACTCCATCAAGTCATACATGAACTCAAACAAATACCGAATAGATAGAGTTAGCAAGGAATTGTAGACCGAATGCCCCTAGATCTTCTCAAACTAGAAAGCAAATCAATCTTTATTTCCTCTATTTACTTTAATTGTTTTAAAATTTCTCTATCTCGGGTATTGAACCCAAAACTAGGAATTGTTAGAACAACTCCCCTCCCCCCCCCATTTACTTTTATTGCACTTTATTTTATTTTATTTTATTTTCTGAAATTTATCATTAAAGTTTAAGCATAGTAATTAAACATAATCCTTGTGGATCGATACCCGACAATATACTACACGGTGGGATTGTATACTTGCAATCTGAACCAAAAGTGTATTTAGGGATAAAAGATACATCTAGTTGTACTGAAACTCCATCTAGTATAACTAGATGTACCTTTTATCCCTAAATACGCTTTTGGTTCAGATTGCAAGTATACAATCCCACCGTGTAGTATATTGTCGGGTATTGATCCACAGGGAGTATGTTTAATTACTATGCTTAAACTTTAGTGATAAATTTCAGAAAATAAAATAAAGTAAAGTGCAATAAAAGTAAATTGGGGGGGAGGGGAGTTGTTCTAACAATTCCTAGTTTTGGGTTCAATACCCGAGAGAGAGAAATTTTAAAACAATTAAAGTAAATAGAGGAAATAAAGATTGGTTTGCTTTCTAGTTTGAGAAGATCTAGGGGCATTCGGTCTACAATCCCTTGCTAACTCTATCTATTCGGTATTTGTTTGAGTTTATGTATGACTTGATGGAGTTTCTAACCTAATGTATCATTAAGAGTCACTTTCGTGAATTAATGACGTGTCTAAGTAATTTGGACTTCACGATTAGGTCCTTCACCCTAGCTACCTAGACCCTTTGAGCTCTTGTTAGTCTCTCCTCTTCTCAGATACTGGTACTTCACGATTAAGTCCATCATACCAATACCCGATTCGATTTGAGATGTCATAATTAGGGTTTGGCTTCACGGTTAGGTCCTTCACCAAGTTCTTAACCTTAATTTCTATAGTTCCGACTTAGATTACAAATTGGTTAGATCCTAATCCAAACCTAGGATATTTGCATTCATAATTTGGTACTATCCTATTGATCACAGTCAATTTTGGTTCTTTCGAATCCAAAACGGGATACTACAATTCAAGTACTAATTATGTAATTAACACAAATGATAAATCACAGAAATTAACATCAAATCCCATAAAAACAATCATAACAAAAATAAATAACCGAATAAGATACAATTAAACAAGTTCATGCATTGACCTAAACCCCTAGAGAGAGATCTACTCCCTCTTAGAGAGATCCTTTACAAAAATTGACAAAAGTAAGAAGAAATGATTACACCCTTTATTGAATCGAGAACCTCAAACTTGCCGAATCTTGCTCAGGAAACTCTTCTTCTCCTTGCTTGAAAGCTTTCCTTACTTCAGAATTTATCGCTAAGTATTGTGTGTGTGGAGAGAAAGAATGAGATTGGATGATGGATTTTGAATGGGAACGAACCTCCTCTTTTATAGCCAATGATCATGCTCAATTAAGAGGCTAGGAAGTGGAGTTAGTGGGTGCTATATTTGGATTGTTTCCCATAATTGCCTTGTCCACATTTGGCTGTAAAAACGTGTCCTTGGTGCGCCAAAAATAGAAACTGTGTTGAAAACGTGTAATTTTGGCTGTCTGCGAGTTTAGTGCGTCCGACTGACTCGAAATTTTTTTTTTCTCATGTTGTAGATCTTCCTCTTAGATTTCCAAAAAGTGGTTGTATGTCCAAAACGGAGTTACGAGTCAAAAGTTATGGCTATTTTAAGTTCAGGCTCCAGTTATGCGTTCTGCTACGCACCGGCAAGGCCACCCGCACTGGGCTCAGTTTTTTCTTGTGCGTCCAGATTTCATCTGCATCAATATCCGTGCTTCCGCGCGGATTTTGATGAATAGCTTATTATACCTTTTTAAAATTGGCGCTCGTCTAGAAATGCATCTATGTACTTAGTGCGGCCGTATCGTAAACCGTGCGTCCGCACTGAGAATTTTTTCTTTGATTTTTCTTTATTTTCTGCAAATTAAAACCAAACAAACGCAGTAACTTGATCCTAGGTGTATTTTATTCACTTTATATTCAAAATACAAGATATTTGATGTTATTTCATGATAAAAATTAGATCAAATATGTATATAATTTAGGTCTATCACTATCAAACCCCTTTTGCTCCCTCACTTTGTGGGTTTATAACATATACATCTTGCGTAAAAACAAATGATGCATGGTGTCGATGAAGTACCAATGCAAAATTGTGCTTTAAGATTCACATTTATCTTTATTTATTTAATTTTTGAAAATAATATTAACAGAGGCTGGCAAGAGTAAAATTCACATTCATACAAAGTCAAATAATACTAACAAAAATTGCCAATTATCTAGAAATTTTTTGAACATATAATGTGCCGTAAATATATTTCAACGGATTTTTTAGCACAATATGTGATATTTATTTTTGAATTAATGCATAAACTTGTTAATGATTCTGAAATAAGTTTCATAACAGTTTAACTGACTTTATTCTTAATGTATTGCATTGATTTAAAAAATCACAAACAAATGAGTTTATTTTTTATGAGATCAGAATGTCGAAAAAATCAACAATTTATAATAATTCAATTTCGTCATTAATTTTGGATCCTTAATCTTACGATTATGTGAATGCATTAGAAGTGAAAACAAGTTCAACAATTATATCTATAATTTAAATTTAAATTTTGAATTATTTATATTAAAAAAAAAGTTGCGCTCATGACTGGGTATCAAAAAGGACCATTGATTTCAAAAGAAATAATGCGCTGTCAAATATTTATTTGCCAAAGCTATTTTTCATTTTTTTTTTTTTTGGGAAAACAAAATCCCTGTAAATTGATATACACCATTATTATTTATTAGCACTAATGACCATATGAAATATATATATATATATACACGAAATACATCATACTTTTGGGACCATCTATATATATTAATAATTTATCAACTATTGCAATAATTGGTCAAGGTACGTATTTATTTCTTATAATAGCCTAGGTATACCGAGTAATATTCTCAGCCAAATATTGCAAAAGGAATCTTTATCATTAAATTGGACCCACAAAATGCTTTAGGTGGCCTCCTACTCTTACAATACAAAATAAATAAATGGTTTGTTATAACAAACATCAAATAATTAATCCTTCTACATATTTGGTGGTCTTGTTGAAAACAACAAGATAGAAGTTGGGGTTTATGAGAGTTGGCACTTAGTGGTTGGCCCCATTAGGCTCTTTTTCTTTGGTTACATGCTCTCCATTTATACACCTCCATTTTTATATGAGGTCCCATTTCAGATGTATTCTTAACCCCAATAGTCAAAAAAAAGTTTCAAAAATGAATGCATTAAAATTAATTTATTAACACTCTAATTTTGACCGCTTGACTTAATTATAAATTAATTTGAATGTTTAAAATTTTCACACATAGGTGCATTACTCGTAAGGCAGATGAATTTCAACGGTTCAGATTCGTCATTTTAAGTTGATTCAATTGGGTTTTAGACTTGAGTTCACCAAGGGACTTGATGAACTTAAGAACACCCTAGTCCTACTCATCTTAATAATTCAAATTCAATGTAATATGTTTATGGTTTAAATTTAATTAATAAGAACTTAACTTCATAGTATTTCAAATGTCAATTTAAATTAAAATAGTTTATGACTGTCAGAAGGTTCTTATATATATATATATATATATATATAGAGTTAGGCTGGGGTGCTATGGATAGCATAGTGGCCTCTATGCTACGGCTCAATATTTGAGTTTTCAAAATTCAAACGGTCGATCCGAACCGTTCATCTTATTCTCCATATTAATATCTGCTTGGAGACCAAATTTTACATTTTTCTTAATTTTTTTACTATTTATTAAGTATTTTACAAAATTGTTGATCCAACGGTGGCTGCACAAAACAGTAAAACCGTTGGATTAGCAATTTTCAAAGTGGCTTAATAAATAATAAAAAAAATTCAGAAAATTATAAAATTTGGTCTCCAAGCAGATATTAATATGGAGAATAAGATGAACGGTTCGGATCGACCGTTTGAATTTTGAAAACTCGAATATTGAGCCGTAGCATAGAGGTCACTATGCTATCCATAGCACCCCAGCCTAACTCTCTCTCTCTCTCTCTCTCTGTATATATATATATATCATGAGAGATGTGTTGGCGTAATTTTTTTTGCTAAATTAAGATATAAAAAATGATTCATTAAAATTAATCTATCATAATTAACTAGATTTGTTCAATTATGACTACTTGATCCAACAAAAAATTGATTCTTAAATTCATTATTTTTGCATGCAATTCTTTATCGTGAAAATTAAAATGGTCAATGATTTAGATTTATCTTTTTAAGTAAATATATACAACTAATTTTGTTTTGTGATACAATTTTTTTATTATATTTTTTACATTGGTGCCTTCTCAATTAAAAAATGGAGAGGAGAACAACTCACAATTCTCACTTTTTCTTTCTACATGCACACATTTCTTTGGAGTTGGAAAGTCGTCGTCATTCTTTTGAAGCAATCATTCTCTCACGCTAACGTCTCCATATCCATTTCTAAATTCCATTTAGTGCGAAACAATTATGTAGGTGAAAGGTCAATTTTACCCTTCAAAATTCAACCGATTTTTTTTTACGGTATGTTTGGATGTGTCAAGAATAGATGTTATCTGAGAATAGAAGCGAAATAGTAATGTACATTCAAACAATATTTTTGTTATTCTGAATAATTAAAATAACGGTTATTCTCTATTTCATGTAAATGTTGGAATATTTACTATTTGGAAGTGTCGAGAGAGAGAAAAAAATATTTTTTTCTTAGATTTCCACCAACATAATCTCAAAATAACAAAATTAATATCATTTTTGTTATCTCAACATCGTGACAATTCGTTTGAGATCCTACTTAGTTATCTTTTCTCTTAATTAGCACCTTGTTAACACTATTCTTTATCGGCTACAACTATTCGCTATTCTAAATGTACAATCAAAACAATATTTTTACTAATCCGAATAACACTATTTTTACACTAATATGAAAATCACTATTTTTCTCTATTTTCATTTAATATTCTTAAATTTGACTATTATAATTATTCTAGTTCCATTCAAACATACTTGTAGAAGTATAGCGATGAACACTTTTTAATTTTGGTAATTTAATGATTAGCGTTGTTGATTCATTATTATCAATCATCAACTCAGAAAACTTGCATGCAAACTATTTTTTTGGCTATCTTATAAACAAAATAAGGAGAGTGAAAACTTAGTCCTTAATTTTCATGCAAAAGGGTAATATAGTAAATCAACACAGTTAAATAATATTTTTATAGACAAGTATCTTTAATTATACATGCTCATATCTTTAGAAACCATCAACTTTAAAATTAAGAAACAAAGAAACAAAGAAAAATGAAAGTAGCAACTCACCCGTCACCACCCACCATTGTATATACAACACATATATAAAAACCCAGAAATCAAATAAATGAGAATCCTCTAATGATCTGTTGGAGAATTGATGTCTGAGAGAAAACCAAGAGAGAGAAATAATGGATTGTTGCATTTGTAGTCCCTTGGCTTCTTTGTATAGACCTCCAAGAAACACCATCTGCCCCAGCTGCTACGAGGGTGCAAAATGCATGATTTCATTCTTTGCCGAATCGAGCTCCGACCGAGAGATGGGTGCTTCGGCGAAAATACATGGCTCGAAGTCTAGTTCATCCAAGGCAAGTTGTTATCTGTAATTCTGAACTGACTTGTATTTTATGAAGCTATGAAATACTTTTTTTCCCCCCTTGTTTTGCATCTTTAATTAAATAGCCATACAAATTAACCTCTTACCTACTTCTTGTGATGTAATTTCCTTTTTTAATATGTGAAATTAGTAGAGTTTTCACTATTTGTGCACTTCTCTATTTACCAAAAAATAAAAAATAAAAATTTTAATCTAGTTTTCCATTCAATAGCCAGAGAAACAAATTTACATTTTACTTGAATTAAAAATGCTTTCCTTATTATTGCACAAACCCATGTAAGAGGCTTAATATAATTTTGAACTTAAATTAATATCTTCTTGAAGAATTTTAAAACCAACTAAATTTTTATCTGCAACTGATGTTATGTTTAGTGGTGATAGGGATTGTATTGATTCTATTGTTTAGGGTATTGCAGATGCACTCAAGCGTGTCAAGGAGATGAAGGAGAAGGAAATTGAAATAAATGACAAATTGGGCTTTCTAGAAGGCTTTGGGGCTGCATTGAAGGAAGAGCTCCATACAGATATTGTAATAAAGCCTGGTAATGGGCCTCCAATAGCAGCCCATAGGGCTCTCTTGGTAAATTTTTATATCTTCTGTAAAATTTTCAATTTGTCAAAATTATAGGATCCATAGGATAAAAATGTATTTTTGTGCAATCCACATGTTATAGACACTGTCACTTTATCCATTTTTTAAATATATACACTACATTTTCTTTTTGGGTTGTTGTAGGCAGCAAGATCACAAGTCTTCAAGAATATACTAGCATCCGATGAATGCAAAGCTCCGGTAGATGAAGAGATCTCCTTACCGGAACTAACGCACAACGAACTCGAGTCTCTTATGCACTTTCTCTATAACGGGAACATATCAGATGATGCGAGTGAGGAGCATTGCTATTCTCTGCTTGTTGCAGCAGACAAGTATGACATCCCTTATCTTAGGAAGTATTGCGAGAAGCGCATTTTGAGGTCACTAGAACCGTCAAATGCACTTCAGGTTCTTGAGGTATCGGATGTTTGTCAAAACATGCTGTTGAAAGAGCAAGCGATGGATATGGTTGTAAAGAATGCAGAAACAGTTGTTTTCTCTACGGATTATGCTGATTTTGCGCTCAAGAATGCGCATTTGTGTGTGGAAATAACAAGAGAATTGTTAGTGAGGATGAAAGATAGCAAAATCGAGTATTTGTAATGTTTTTAAAAGAGGAATAAGAGTGGCTATGGTCTTGCATTTTTTTATCTATTTATTTTTTCATGTCATTTCAGTCTTGAACTCACATATCCAAAGAAAATTCATACACTCACCTCAATCATGGTTGAACCAGTTCCAAATCAAGCAGAACAATATATGCAGGGTTCTAGTAAATGCACTAGATTGTACAGCTCGAAAGTCGATAGCAGTAGTGCTAGTGAGTAGTGAGGGGAAGCATATGCCAATTAGATGGTGTTAATGGGGGATAAAAAGGGGTTTCGAAGAGGAGAGAAACATTGATTCTGAGAAGGAATCACAGTTTTAAGCAAGATAAAACTAACAAAAAGTGAAGCATGAGGTTTATTTTCATTGTGTCTGCACTTGACAAAAACATCAAAGGAGACTTTCCCATGGAAAAACTGGTAATATTTGAATCCCAAACTACAAGGTTTCTTTCAGACAATTCATCGAACAAGTTCTGAGCACAGTCAGGGATTTCTCCAATTTTCTTATTCATATCAATCGAACAAGTTCGTGCCTCCATGCCCTCGACAACCACTTATTAATTTAAATCTGCACTCCATGCTCGGCAATGCCATGAGAAATATTAATCAAAGATAAAATTAGTGAGGCTGAACTAGCCGGCACACGCACACAGTCTAAAGAACACAAGCATAATTTGGTTTCAACTTTGTGGACAACAATTTCAATACTTCAGAAGATTCCCAGTTCTTCCCAACAATTTTATCAAATTGTAAAAAGTTATTCATGGTTCATCATTTGGAAGTTTATAATTCAAATGTCAATGCAAATTGCTCATAAAACCCAGCTTATTATGAAAGGCTAAGGTCTAGTAGAGTAGCTGCCTGGTACCACTACCTAATTGTATACCTGGTTGGTACTGAATCAACAAGTTGGAGGCAGCACAACTTCAAGTAAAAAAACTAAAAAAATCACAACAACAATAACAACAACAACAACAAAAATAGAATACCAAATGCAAACTAAATAAATATAAACATTACCAATAAAGAAGTACTTCATTTAATATAGTAACAAACTACCCAAATTACATAAATTGATTATCTACATTCAAATAAGATATCTTCAATCAGATTCAACACTTCAATCATTAGTTTTACTCTCGCATCATCATCTCGTCTCATTTTGAAAAGCAATTCAAATAGTAGTGCTGAGGTAGCTAAATCGGGTTTCACCCCTTTTTGTTTCATTCTGTTCAGCACATCGGGAAAAAACAAAAAGCTTCTCGGACAATTCTCTAGGTAAAAATTCACTTCTAGTTAAAAAAAAATTCTCACAATTTTTTTTGTTTTTTTTTTCAAAAATAGAAGAATCTAACTACTTTTTGTATTTATTTAGAATTTACTTTTGAACCGGAATCAATAACTCAGATTCAAAATATTTTTATTTTTTTTTCAATAGCACACAAAAAAATATTTTAATTATTCTTACAGCTGTAAGAAATACGGCATGAAAAACGTTGATTCGGATTATTTGTCGCAATCTTTCTAATAAATTAAATTATATAGTATTTCATCTATTTTCAAAGAAATATATAAAATATTTATAATATTTCAATACAAAAAATAAATAAATTATAACATATTCTGTTTAATTAAAAAAATTAAAACTACAAAAATAAATATGCGGTTTTGGAATTTCATAACTCAAAACCACAATGTTTTTTTACGGTTTTAAGCTGAATTTTCGTAAAAAGTTTTGCGGTTTGAACAAATTTCTAAATTCTTCCTAATAAGATGTAGATTTTGAAATTTAATATATTTTTTTGATATTAATAAAAATTTTGGCACTTTGTGATACGTTGCATAAATAAACAACGGTTGACTGTTTAACATATTATTTATCTTTTTAACTAGACCTAAAAAATTAAAGATTTCAAATTGCTATTTCAGCAAAATTAACAAAAGAATGCTACTTTTTATCATCCCAAATAGAAAAAATGAAAAATTAATTGATATTTGTCGAGAGTCGTCAAATATTGTTCACCATAAATATTATTACCAAGAGATATCATACCTACAGCAAAACAAAACAGGAATACCAATTGTAGCTCACAAAATGGCCTAATAACAAGAGAGCCGACTTTTTCGGCTGTGCCATAAACAAATAAAAATAAACTTTACACCAGGATTTTGGAAGAATCACAAAAAATATGAAGAATGCTGGATGAATCGAATTCGTATCCCCTGCGTCAACTCAAAAAATAATGTTTTGAGTTAATGTATCTCAATTGTTTGCTCTGTTTTAAGATTCGTACAGATTAGATTCGTATTAATATTGATGGGCTCCACGTGATATAGGCAAGAGTCAGATTGACTCCGTTTAAAATCAGACGATCGAGATGCATTAATTCAAAAGATGTTTTATTGAGTTAATGCAGATGATGCGGACTTGGATGAATCACCCAGCATTGAAATTGGAATATTGGCTTTTCTAGCTTTCCAATTTTCATTTGTATGTTTGGTTTGAAAAACATCATTTTAGTGTTTCATGTCAGTTTAAATCACAGGCAGAACTAAAAAATTTAGTTAGGAGGGCTAAAACTTAAAAATGAATAGTTATTTATTTGTGGTTAGTGAGATTTCAACTCAAGACCTTTCAAATATAAAATAGAGTCTTAATCACTAAACTAAAAGAACACATCTAAAATTTTATGAGAAAGACTAAATTATATAAAAACTTAAAAAAAATTAAAATTTAATCAAATAACTTGTGTTATTAAAAATTTCAAAATTATAAAGTGACTTAGCATTCTCTGGACTAAGTGTAATCAATAGATCTGCTCCTCGTTTCAATCAAAAAACTAGTTTTATCTAAAAAAAATAGCGTAGTTATATGACTAGATGGCCATAATGCTATTTGGCTGCACAAAAAATAAAAATAGTGACAGATATTTTACTTAAATATTGTATATAATTTATTTTTTAAATAAAGACTGAAGATTAAGCCACCAAATTATTTAATATCCATAATAAAATATATTTTTTGGATTTTGAATCTGTGACCTCTCACACGAAGAATATATCTTTGTCACTAGACCAAAGACTGATTTTTCTAAACACTGTATATATTGTACTAAATTGATTTCACTTCAATATCACATACCACAGTATTAAATATAAAGGAATTCAATCACCACTTAAAAATTAAACTATAACCTACTTTTCTATCATATTAGTAAACAACCAAGTATCATTTGAAGTCCTATCTGGTATTAAAATGAACTATGACAAAATTTAAATGTATCATATTCATATATCTGCCTCTTCAGAACTAAATCACATTTTTGGATGTCAATGGAGATCATTCCCTATTAAGTACTTAGGTCTCCTTTTTGCATTTCAAAAAACTCCTAGTGACAAATTGACAATTCTTGGTAGATAAAATTGAAAAGTAGTTTAAAAAACTAGCAAGACCACTAGGTATCTATAGGAGGTATAATCACATTACTTAATTATGTGATGTCTTCCATCCCACTGTATACACTATCAGTATATAAGATACATGTTACTATTCTGCATAAGATAGACAAAATTAGAAGAAGGTTCATTTGGCAAGGTACATCCACTAATAAAAAATTACTCTTTATTAGATTAGAAAGCAGCATGCATAGCTAAACAGTTTGGAGGATTATAAATTTTAGATCTTAGACAAATGAACTTAGCTCTTCTTCTCAAATGGTGGTGCAAATTAAAAAAATAATGACTATCAGGGTAACTGGAAAACTTTAGTATTATATAAATACAATTGTTGTCAGCTCAAACACTTTTCATCCTTCTGGAAGGCTCTACTCTCTCTAGATAAAATAAGCTCTATTAGTGTTTCCTATGAACCAGAAACTACTTCTCAAATTAGATTCTGAAAAGGCATCTGGTACTAAGATTGTTCTTTGGAAATCAGATATTATCAACTCTTCCAAAAATGTGTGAATCCTAACATATTATTATCAAATGTGGTCAACACTCAAGGGGGGGGGGGGGGGGGGGGTTGAAATATTATACATCCTCAATTCCACTTCTTTCACACTAGCACATGACACAATAGAATGGAGATGACACTCCTTAGAAAAGTTTCTTACACAATCTATTTACAGGTTGCTGAACTTTAGAGGAATACAGCCTAGTAGAGCCATGATGTGGTGGAATTTATCAATTTCATCTAAAATTAGAGTTTTTATGTGATTGATTGAACATGAGAAAATACTGACTAAAGATAATCTATTAACTAGAGGATGGATAGGAGATCCTTCTTGTCAATTCTATATATACTGAAGCAGAAAATATTAATCATTTATTCTTGACTTGTCATTTTGCTCAAAAAAAATCTGATTTTGATTAGAAAAGCATCAATACATCATGCACATATGGCATAAATGGACAGATCTTATAGATTTTGCTTTTACCCTTGATTTAACTAATAGAATTAGTTTCCTAATGGTTCTTAATGTAGTCTGTTGGACCCTTTGAAAAGAGAAATTAACTTTGTTTTACCAATTGCTCTATTGCATTTGTTAGAAATATTATATTGCTCATTAAATCTTTGTCATGCTATTGGTCAAGTAATATCAAACAAAAGACTAAAATTGCTGCAGAGGAGTGGATGCCCATAAAAGAAGATGCCATCCCTCTCAACTAGTATATGCCTATGGAAATAGTTGCTTACCAGTCTCAGGAGGCGCCTAGAATTTCCTCTGAACTCTCCTAGTTTCTTCATGAAGATATCACCACAACAAAATTTTACTAGTTCTTTAGATAACCTCAGCCCTCTATTATGTAGTTTAGTTGTTGCTACTCTAGATTATTTTTGGTCATTAACAAATTCTATTACCTGGATCTATATGTGCTTATTTCATGTTGTGTTTGCTTTTGATATTTTGGCCATAACTTAGGTCTCTGCGAACATGGGTGTAATTATGTTGTTTCAATAATATAAAATGGGCCTTGACCTTTCTTAAAGAAAAAAAAAAATTAAACTATAACCAGAAGATGAACATGTTGAAAATTCTCACCTTGAAAAGCGGTGGTACTTTCAATAATAAAACCATTAATTAATTACGGAGGAGATAAATAATTGATAGATTTTGTTTAGTGGAATCAAATTTCGTCCAACCTGGTGATAGAGCAATTTAATTAAATGAAAGTAATTAAACTACTAATTTTTGAAAGAAATTAATTCCGTTCAACACCATTAAATTCCATGGTTTTGAAAAGAGAAACATTTAAGGGTGAATTTCACGTATATCTAGAGTGGAAAAAACGTGCTGTGATATTACTAATATGTCGTGATTTTGATCTTGTGCTGTAATTAAATATTAAAAAGTGATCACGGTACACAAATGATTACGTCAAGTGAGTCGTGTCCAAACATGCCGTGATCAAACGTGACTCATGTGACCATTTTATCATAATTTAAGTTACTTTATTTAAGATTAATCATTTAGTCAAGATCTAACGGTCCTAATTACACCTGATTCACGTGATCACGTGCCGTGCCATGACTAGATATTTCACGTGACATGCCATGCCGTGTCAAATTTTCAAAAGAGAATCACGACACGCGAATCATAATATGTAACCAACACGTGTGTCGTGTCGTAATTGTGCCATTCTGCGACGGAGCTGACTCCGTCGTGTCATTTTTTCCGCTCTACGCATACCCCTCAAAAACTTCTAAACCTTGAAATTATGTATTTCCCCTCTAAACTTGAACAACTCACAAATTTACTCATTTTATTGTCTTTTATATTAAAATTCATTCTAAATGTATAAAATTTATTAAAAACATAAACAACCCATCTGACTCAAATTTGAATTTGAAGGGTTCCTCTACCGTTCAAGCTGCTTTAAGATATGCGCGTGCAAGATTGAATAATTAGGATCAACACGAATCTCGAAGTGAATACATACAGATATTGAAGCGACATGCACATATCTTAATGCGATGCGCACATATTGGAATTGCTTTAAGATTTGTGCGTGCTAGATTAGCACAAATCTTGAAGCGAGGCGTACAAATCATAATGCGATGCGCGCGGATCGAATGATAGAGGAACCCTTCAAATTCAAATTTGAGTATGATTGATGTTTTATACTTAAATAAAGGATAAAATTGGTATTTTATAAATTTAGAATGAGTTTTAATATGGAAGACAATAAAATAGATAAAATAGATGAATTTATTAATGAGGAGGGTTCAAATGCCTCCACTTTTCATGCCTCCATGCCTTCTCCAAATCTGAACCGCTCATCTAATATTCGGATCGACGGACAGATCTAACTTCTCCCGAAATTCTCCTCCCCTCTTTTTTCCCGTCCTTTCCCCTCCCTAATTTCCTTCTAATTTCCTTTCCTTTTTGTTCTCTCCATCAAAATTTTGGTCCTGCTCTCCTTCCCTTCTCACCGCTCTCTCCTCTTCGGACCCTCCATGGATGAACCTCGAACTTCGCACCGACCCCATCCTCCTCCTGCCTCGCCTGATCTCGGTGGTTCTGTACACAATTCTCAGTGGACCTTGGTGGTTCCTCGACTTCTTGTGGTGAAGCTTTTGACACCATAATGTCAGTGGACCTTGGTGGTTCCTCGACTTCTTGGTGGTTCCTCGACTTCTTGATGTCGGTGATTCCTCGACTTCTTGTGGTGAAGCTTTTGACACCATAATGAAGGATTTAGACATGATGATTGAAAAGTTTTCTAATATGCAAGTGCCTAATGAGGAAATAGCTACTATGGCAGCCACCGAAGAGAATGCCAAAGATGCACGGCACCCACTTCTTGGTGATCCACATATTTCGAAAACAAAAGGCCGCAAGAAAGGTTCAGTGGAGTCAAAGAATGGACGCCTAAGATGAGGTTTTGAAGTAGCTATTGAACAATCGAAGAAATAAAAAAGGCGATGCAAAGATTGTGGTGAAGTTGGTCACAATGTATCTACATGTGAGAGAAGAAAGCAGGCCAAAGCCGTCGAGTTAGTTCCATGACAAAACTCAGTTGCAAGACTTTTCTTTTGTAATTTTGTTATAAATGTAAATTCCATGTTTTAATGGATTGTTTTGTAAAACTGTAAGAACTATCAACTTACATAATATAGTGTCATTTTAATGCTCAAGAAGAATGTCATTTTCTTTCTTAGTTAAGAAAGTATTTGAACATTTATTTTGTAAAACTACAAGGACTGAGAATTTATAGTGTATCAGTACCATGTATTTTGTATAAGCATATATAATTTACATGTTTCTTTTGATGTCTCTTCAAAGTTTATACTGGTACTGTTAACAATTAATAATTTCTTACCAAATTTTCAATTTGAAGAAAAATTGATTGAATTTTTTTTATTGAATTTTGCATGGAGGAAAGGTATTTTGTTATCAAGTTGCTTCAAAACTTACTGCAAAAAAAAAAAATATTATCACATTGTCATCTAACCATTACAGATAATCCATGAACAAAAACAAACTCTCTATAAAACAGAAATACCAAGAGTTCTACCAGAGAACCAACAACAAAATTCAATATTTTAAAACCCGCTACAAAAAATTACTGCAAAAGAACAAAGAAAAGAAAAAAAAAAAAAAAAAAAGCAAAACAAATACAACATATTGTACACAATGCATAACACCAATTAACATATCACTTTTTCATACATCTTAAAAAAAAAATTAAAAGGTTTTTCATATATCTAATATTCTTCTATGATATCTAATAAGCTATATCGAGAATTTTTCAATTTGGAGTTGAATCTCTTCTTCTAGATGCCTATCAAAGAATCAAAGATCATTGATTAACCTAGCTAGGAAGCTTCTTCTGCATATACAAACATACAAAAATGAGCCAATTTATAAGTGTAGTTATAGAAAAATATAAAAAATGTAACATACACTCTAGTTAACACAATATGTTGTATGTATCAAAATTGAAGCACATACTAGTTAACTGGACAGTATAGCAACAGTATAGCAACTCCAGTACCAGGAATTTATTTTCTACTTTTGACTAGAATATAATGTCTTAGCAAGGCTCACAGCCTTTGATAACATTAAACTCATTGGTGTGGACTAAATCAAGTGCTTATTGAGATGAGATTGAGTAATTGTGCCATTTTTAGTTTCAATTTGTGCTTAATTGCACAGTAAAGGATCAAACTTTTAGTTAGGCTTAATTGCATATATATAAAACGAAATACAAGAGTTTTTACAAAAATATAGCAAATCGCGAGATAAAGACCGCTCACCACAAGAAGTCGAGGAATCACCGACATCAGGCGAGGAACCACCAAGGTCCACTGAGAATTGTGTACAGAACCACCGAGATCAGGCGAGGCAGGAGGAGGATGGGGTCGGTGCGAAGTTCGAGGTTCATCCATGGAGGGTCCGAAGAGGAGAGAGCGATGAGAAGGGAAGGAGAGCAGTACCAAAATTTTGATGGAGAGAACAAAAAGGAAAGGAAATTAGAAGGAAATTAGGGAGGGGAAAGGACGGGAAAAGAGGGGAGGAGAATTTCGGAAGAAGTTAGATCTGTCCGTCGATCTGAATATTAGATGAGCGGTTCAGATTTGGAGAAGGCATGGAGGCATGAAAAGTGGAAGCATTTGAACTCTCCTCTTTATTAATTTATGAAATTTAGAGGGGGGGGGGGGGATGCGTAATTTTAAGTTGTTAGGGGTATACGTGAAATTCCCCCAACATTTAAAGAGTAATGATAAAACATTGCTCATTTTATGCCTGAAATTATTCTAATAAGGCATAAATAGAAAATACCAACCATGATTAGCTTTTCAAAAGAATATTGTAGCTCATTTATAAACTTTCAATGGGTTAACACACACAATGACCCAAGTCACCCAACCCAACTCATTGGTTCTGTTGTCGGATGGATCAAAGAGACATGTCCGCTTGCCCGCTTGCAATTGCAAATATAACCTAGATTTTATCTCAACACGCCTCCTCTCTCATCTCTCATTTTTGAAAACCCAACCCCCAAGCGAGACTAATCTCTCGTCTCTCCCTCCGTCTCTCTGTGCCGCTCGCATCAATTTTTAATGGGATAAATCTGGATGAAGAATCAGCTGTTCACAGTTACAAACTACGAAGAAGAAGAATCGGCGTAACTCGATGGACATTCATGACGCTTTTGGCCATCTTCTCACTCCGTCTCTGCTCAAATTCAAATCAGCAGGGTGAGATTTGGTACTAATTAGGTGAGTTTACTGATATTTATATGTATTTATGATTTGAAAAACCTCCCAATAAAGGCGGGAGAGGCGTTAGGCCCCTGCTGGTTACCTGCTAGATCTGTATCCAATACCACCTCCAAGAGATGTTTTTTCTAATTCCTTAGTTAAATTAATTTTCGCCCTCCTTTTATTTGATCAGTCCTAGATTGGATGAGATAGAGAACTGCTTTAACTCAAATGATACTTCCCATGAAAAGACATGAGAAATTGAATTCCAGACTGTAACATCTCTGGACATTTTGTCAAGCAACTTGTATGTACAACAACCACGATCTACGAAGGTGCTAAATTTCTGGCCTAAAAGCAAAGCACCTAAAGAAGCTGGAACAGGAACACAGGGCTCTTATACCACAGTTAGAGAGAGCCTACTGTCTTCTTTCATTTGAAAGAAGAGGTAGAGTGCTTCTTTAGGCAAAAAGTATAAAACTGGTGCTTGGCGCGACAATGCTTCTCAGAAGCATTTTCACAAACAGTTGAAGTGCGAAAGACACTTCAGAGAGGAGGTAAGCTGAGACTATAGGAAGACAGGCGGTGGGGGAGAAGATAGAATGCACCACTATTCCATTTAGATGGTTCGGAACTAGGGCTTGTCAGACTCATTTAGAGGATGTCAACCTACTCCAATACTACTTTGTGATTTATAATACTCTCATCGATGGGTTGTGCAAGGAACAGCTATTGGACAAGGCACTAGAAATGCTTCTTTCCATGGTTTCTGAAGGACATGATTCCAATGCTGTGACTTATAATATCATCATGGATGCACTATGCAAGGAGGGAGACACTTAAAAGTCAGAGGAGTTGCTATGTCGTATGATATCTAAAGGTAAGAATCCTAATGTTCATACTAATACATTCTCTTATAGGTGTCCTTTGCGCGAGATGAAATTTTTTGAAGAGAAGACGGAAGTGGCTGAATGAGATGGTTTCAAAGGGAATATCTCCTGACACCGTGACTTGCACTATAATTGTCGATGCACTTT
Organism: Carex rostrata; assembly: GCF_964058835.1. Classification (NCBI taxonomy): domain Eukaryota; kingdom Viridiplantae; phylum Streptophyta; class Magnoliopsida; order Poales; family Cyperaceae; genus Carex; species Carex rostrata. The sequence continues at coordinate 2,512,426 of NC_135940.1, forward strand.
GCAAGAGGAGGGAAACTGACGGGGTAGAATCTCTCCAGGGTTTTTTCACAAACACTAGCTTATATTGTAAGTTGGTACCCACAATTGCCTAGAAATCATATTACATAGTAACTCATCAGCCTTTTCAGTTTCCCCCTCCTTGCATAGTGCATCTATGATGGTATTGTAAGTCACAGCATTGGGATCATGTCCTTGAGAAACCATGGACTGAAGCATTTCCACTGCCTTATCCAGTAACCCTTTCTTGCACAACCTATCCATGGGAGTATTATAGGTCACAACATTAGGTTGAAATCCTTGAGAAACCATAGAGCACAACAGTTCCTCTGCCTTCTTAGTATGTATCTCCCTTCTTCCCCAGACCATTAATAAAGTGTAAAGGCCAGAGCTGCAACCTTCTATTGACGTGTTTCAGGTCATGGGTCATGGCTCAACACTACCCATGTGACACCAGCTCTGCTCGTGTCATTTCAGCCTTGGATGAGATAGAATATCCACATACTCACCTCAATCATGTAGCTTGTGCAATTGGAGTCACAGGAAATGGACTTGGGATATGCAATGATATGAAATGGGTTATTCTTTGATGCTTGAAAAAAAAAATGATGTTTAATGTTTTCAGAAGAATTGATTATATTTGTTAGTTCATGTTACTTAGAAGAGTAGTTTAATTTGTTTACTTGGGATGTATGAGATTACAATTTAGTTGTAATTTGTTGTTGGTGTTGGTATTAACACTATTTTTTTTGTTATCAACGATATATCTGAATTTTTAAGTATTTTGGACAGATTTGCTCCTCATTAAGTGCTCTTTCTTACAATACTTTCATTTTTTTAAACTAAAAACTTTATTTAAGTAAGAATTGTTTTTTATTGATGTCATTTTCTTAGAAGCAAATTGTATACAAAATTCAATCTTGTAATGATTAGAGCAAAGACTGAGAATTATGAAACGAAGTCTCACATAAGCATGTCCCTGCTACCCACCATTCTCCCATTTTCTTTTTTGAGAAATTACCCTTCTAAGTGAAAGAATAAATAAAAATCCTTACCTCTATTTAATGAATCTTGACTATTATGGCAAATTCCTTTCAGAGAAATGTTTTTTTTTTTTTTTTGTGAGTAATTAGTGATGACAAGAAGATAAGCAAAAAGTCCATTTATATGAAAGGTTAAGGTTCAGTAATGGTGTAGCGGCCAGGTACCAGTACCACATCCGAATTGTATACCTGGCAAGCAATGAATCAACAAGTTGGATGCAGCACAACTGCCAGTAAAAAGTCAATAAAAGCACAAAGAAAAATAGCATACCAAAGCAAACTAAGTAATAAAACATTACAAATAAATAATGGAACAGTGGAAAAGACTAAAGAAAATATGAAATATTAAGCAAAGCAGTAGAAGTACTTCATTTATTAGAGCAACAAACTGCCCAAATTACATAAATTGATTATCTACATAAAAATCTGATTCAGCACTTCTTCTTTTTTCTTAGAAACTTGGCAGTAACCAAGGGTAATCATTAAGTAAAAATATTTACAACTTAGTATATCAAACGGTGGCAGTGTGAGGTTTCTGCTTTCTCTCCTCTCCATCTTTAGCACTGATTCCCTTTTCAAGATACTAAAATTACTGGTACTGCCAGTAAAATATATGTATAAGTTTGGAGACCTACAAATTAGAAAATATGAGCTAATAACATGAAAACGATAACTTCCATCAAGACAATGCCTCTGATTATTTAGAAATTAACCATTGCATTTGGAAAGTGGTAGATGATGGTATTAGCTCATATTTATATGTAAATAGAAACTATGTAGTTATCATTTAAGTTATAAATATGCCTCTGATTTTATAATTTGTAGTTGTCTCCAAATATGAGCTAATACCATCGTCTACCTTTTGTTTGTAGCATATGCTTTAATCAAGGAAGTATAAGTCGAGTGATCTGGTGCTACATGATTGAGCTGCATTTTATATAGGATATTCATCCCATCATCAATTTTACATAGCCGAGAAGTAAAAATCTATATGATATAAGGCCTGGTTTAATACCACCCATTACCATTAAGTTGAGCTACTTTTCAGCTTCCTTACTTTGTCCTTGTTTGCACAATGCATCCATCATTGATCTATAAATAATCTCATCCGGCAAAAAACCTCAATCAATCATATCTGTCAATATGATACAATAGTAGACTGAAACATTTGTCTTGTCCAATAACCCTTTTATGCACAACGCATCCACGAGAGTATGACAACAGTTCCTCTGCCTTCTCAGTATCTCCTTCCTTGCACAACCCATTAATCAGTGAGCTGTATATGACTACATTTGGCGCAATACCCTCTGAAAGCATTCACTAAAATAAACTGAATGCTTTACTAATTGCGCCTTTTTTACAAAGGCCGTCAATCAGTGAGCTGAATGTGATTACATCTGGCACAATACCCTCTGAAAGCATTCGCTCAAACAAACTAAATGCTTTACTAACTGCCCCTAGTTTACAAAGGCCACCAATAACCGTGTTGTAGGAGATAGGAGTGCAGCCCAGCTTAGACATTTTATGTAACACCATGGTAATAGCCTCACTAATCCTATTCTCATTACAGAGGTCCTTGAGAATAGGAGGGAAGAAGCAAGCATCAGCTCTCTGTCCCTCCCGAATGAACTGTCCAAAGAAAATCAACCCAAGTCTAGGCCAATCCATTTTGTTTGGGAGAAAGGTTGAAAAGGGAGATGACAGTTGCATAATGGTCGTTTGAGTTCTTCATACGAACCAAGGCCATAAACAGATTATTAAAGGGATAGATAGTTGATGCCGGGTTCTTAGTGGCCAGCAAGCGATCGAAAAATTGAAGAGCATCTTAAATAGTAAGGGTGCCCAACCGACAACATTCTTTTATAGCCAGTTCCAATTGGCGGATCCCCATGGCAGTGTGTTGGAAATGGTCACAACTCCAATTGGAGATGGTTCATTCAGGTGCAAGATCAGTGGTTACCTTAGAATTGCTTCTAGAAGATGCAGGGAGCCAGATTCTTGCGTTCAGCAGGTGGTTGAAAAATCAAAGAGCGTCTTCAATAGTGAGGGTGCCCGACCAACAGCTAGGGGTGTAAACAGATCCGACAATATCCGATTTCGTCTGAATTATATATCCGATTCGTATTCGTATCCGAGATTATCCGTATCTGTATCCGAAAAATTATAACGGATACGGATACGGTAAGACTTTTAACTATCCGTATCCGACCGTTTATGTTTTTAAACCACAACAAATGTGATATATATTCTTAAATTGATTTATTAGATTGCATATTGTACGAATAATTTATTAAATTGCATATAGATATATATTTTTATAAACAATATAACACTATGACATAATTAGTGACTAATATTTTAATAATATAATAGATGATTTGTAACTAACAAGCTAATTATGAAAAATATCCGTATCTGTCCGATATCCGATCCGTATTCGTATCCAAGACTATCCGTATCTGTATCCGTATCCGAAAAATTATAACGGATACGGTAAGACCACTATCCGATCCGTATCTGACTGTTTACACCCCTACCAACAGCGTTCTTTTACATGTGATTCCAGCTGCTTGGAGCGACAATACTCTTCATGAGCATTTTGACAAACAGTAGAAGTGCAAAAGAGAGTTGAGAGAGGAGGTGAGCTGAGAGCCTGAGAGTAGAGGAGAGGAAGACATGAGTTGCGTCGGAATAAGAGAATGAGGCGGCGGTGTAGCGCTAAGAGTAATTTTGTTCAGTGGAAAAAAAGTACAGTGCTACTTTCGTCCGATTTGATCGGAATGAAGCACCAAGGTAAATCAAATTTGGTTGGGGATTTAAAAGTCGAAAAATCCGACAAGCCCTTCTTTTCCTCGTATCACCTCCACAACTTGGCATCTTTGCAAGTAAGATTGAATCAGAAGTAAATCTTTGGTTGAAGTTCTGTTTGTTTTGTTAATTTAGAGTTTTTTTTAATTGATGTAATATTGTTTTGGTTCATGTAAGAATCTTATTTATGCAATATAACCTGAGTAGCATCTACCAAGTCACTTCTTAAATTTTTTTGTTCAATCCAGTTTTTCAATTATTGGACATAATAATTATATAAACAATGGGTTTGACATCTTGTTATAGAAGAGCCTTCAGACCCAAAATTTTGACTAATGCCCAATAAACAAACCACAACTGCAATAGTAATAAAAGAAGGCCTGAGTTAAGCCCAGCACAAAATCTCTACCTCTTACAGACTTCATTATTCACTGAACCCATTTTGGATTTCAATGCATCCGAAAGGAAAAATATATTGTGCCCATTGTATTTTTCCTTTATGTCACGTACCAGTACCACCTTTATAAGTTATAACAATGAGCCTGACAAAAGATTCTATTTTACTATATCACAGCCACACAGATTGAAGGAGATCTTTACTTTCATATTTATGTTGGATTCTGTGTATATATAATTAACTCCTAGTGGATTACATATATATTGGGCATGTTCGGCAATATGCTCGAATAGAGAAAAAGTGGAATAAAAAAAAAGTTGGAATAGACATCTATTTCATACTATTCTGGTCGTGTTTACTTGAAGGTGAAAGAATGAAAGAATAGAATAGCAAAAGAGTATCGGTAATGAGCCAATTAAATTCCTTTATTCCCCATCTCTATTGAATATATAATTGACTCAGAAGAATAGATGGAGGACCTAATTATAATTAAAAAACAGGAGTTTGATTGTAAAAGTTCAAATTCAATTCTATTTTTTTTTATCATTTTGATAATTTCGCTCAATTCTTTTCTTATACGGCTGAAATGAAACCTCTATTTCAGTCTATTCCCCATTTTCTCTCCAGCTGAACAAGCATTTATCATTTCCTCCATGGAAGAAATGTTGCTTAATTGATAATGGGCCAAACTTAACTGAGATAGACCTGAAAAAACATAAATTTTTTTATTAATTTTAGGGAACCAATTAACCCATGCCATTCTACAATTTTTTTGCAGATAATATATTAAATGATCCTGATAGATCACCAGCATTTTCAGATCAATCAAACTACATTAAAATATTGTTATAGCGCCTAGCGCTTGTAATTAATAAAGGGGAAGGAAAAGAATATGTAGTGTACAGATATATATATATAGCTTGTCTGTATAAAACCCTAAGCAAGCTTGCGCTTGAAAAAGAGACAAACTTTTCTGGTGCTGTTAATCTAATCTTCTGATGTCTCCATGCATTTCTTGATTGCTTGAAGCACTACTTGCCGCACTGTTTGTGCATCAACACTCTCTTGACTCTGCACATACATACATGATACACAAGTTATCATGGTGTGTGTTGTGATGAGTTTAGTTGGAAAATTTTATTGCTTGGTACTCAATATATATCCACACTCTATATAATATATGAATTGATCATTTCTTATTCCTATATATATGAGTTTGGTCTTTGGTTAACATATGTGTAACTTGGAATAATGAAGCAACTCAATGCCAATAAATGCACTGATGCAGGTGTAAAATATGTTGCTCGAAAGACGAAATGTCATGACTGAACGCAAAAGTATCAGAAGTTATATATCCCTTATCTTAGAAGTTAGAGCTATGAATTCCCACCTTTGCATTTGGAATGCGTACGGTTAGTGAAAGTTTCAAAGAATTGATATGCATTTTACTTGACAAAGAAATATTGATATTCAGTTTTAATTATTTCTAAAAGAATATATAATCATCATATTGAATTTCTAAAAGAATATATATTTAACATACTCTTCATTGATAAAAGATGGTAAACAAGATTAGTATAGGTTGCACAAGATCGAATAACATGGCCAAAAGCAAACCATGCAAAAAACTTCCAACAGCAATGACAGTAGCAATCTGGTAATTATACTAAATATTACTAACTACTTACAGAATTAATTACAGTGGTAGCAATCAGGATATATAGTATAACAAATGAAAAACCAATTCAAACCTGTGTGTGGTGTGCTAAAATTTAAGTTTTGTAAAAGAAGGTCACTAAGCATGCAGTGAGCAACAAAACAGGTATATATATAGAGACAAAGAAGCCCAAGGATTTATTTTTCTTTTTTTTTAGCCAAAACATTGCCATAGAAAAGTAATTAGTGTAGGAAATCTTATATCCATATTACCTCTCCTCCGACCGCTTCAAGGTGGAAGGAATCGGCGCACGATACATCGGCATCGATAACTTCAAAACCTATGTCATCAAAAGCTTCAAATACCGACACAAGTAACCCTGGACAACTTTGCTGCGATATCACATTTATGAGAAAACCTTTCTCCTGGGATGTAACAGTTACCTGATCAAAGAGAAATTTCATATTAATTACTTAAATAAACAAACAAACTAGAGTACAATTAAACTACATTTTAGTTTGCTAATTAAACAACATTTTGATATTGTTGCATTTCATCCTTTATCAGAATTGGTGTTTATTGATTCATGATGATAGTAGTACAACTACATTTTATTTGAGATGAATGTTAAACACATGATTTCATAAATGGCAGGTTCATTATGTTATAATTATGACTAATTAAATTACATCAGAAATGAGAAAAATGTTTACAGTACATATGTTGGTACCTTGGGCAATTTGCTATCTTCTTCAAGCTGCTGTTCGCACTCTTCAACTTTTTGTTTGAGCTCTTCTATGTATTTAGTTGCATCAACTATAATTGATGCCTTGTTTACCTATGAAAAAAAAGATAATTAAATATGATGTTTGTGAATTGTGAATGATAACAAGGCAAAGAACATGTATCATATTAGACACAAACACACAAGTAGCACAAGATAAGATCAATTTTATAGGAATAAGATATGCTTATATTTGGCTTACATTTTTCTTTTTTTACAAAAGTAAAAACCATTGGAAGTAATTGATGACTACATCCAATATTTTTTATTATTAACTTTCTTATGAAAAAAGGATATCAAGATGATAACATACGACTTCGATAAAAGTTCCATCAATTATGTCATTAATTGATCATTGTATCCAATAGACCCTGTTGATTAAGTAACTGTCTAATATCAAAAACAAGAAAAATGACCCCTGGTTTATCTTCGAAAAAAAAATGGGGTTCAAAGATTGCGATCTAATACGAGAAAAATAGAGAGAAATTAATATATAGAACAAGAGGGGATCAAAGGAAAAGAAGAAAACAAGCGAGAATATATAATAACATTAGTGATCAGTAGAAATATATTACTGCATGAGATTTTGTAACAGTGCGTAGAAGCTCAAGCTTCTCTTGCAATACTGCCTTCTTCGTATCCTTTGATCCCATCCCCCCCTCTCTCTCTCTCTTATCCCCTTCTCTTGGCCTCGCTCTCTCTCTCTCTCTCTCTACATATACTATACCTTTCATATATATGTGCAACTCATGATTAAGATTGCCACCAGAGAATCTCATGTCATATAGGGCACATATATGTTTTTTTGTGGCAGGAAAATATATAACAATTATTTAATTTAAATAGTATTAAAGAAGTTCAACTGCCCAAGAGAAAGAAAGAATTAAAACTACCTGTGCCAAGAGATATGCAACACTAATATTTTATTGATGGATATATTAAAGTTGTTTCCATTCCTTTCTCTCTCTGCCTCATTAGTAAATTAGTACCAATTGTTGGGAAATTATAAAGATCAAACAATTACATCTTATTCAGAGATCAAACAATTACATATCATCTAACGACCAAACACTTACATTCGAGGAAGGAGAAACAGTTATCCATCTTAACCTATGGACCGTTCTATGTTAAAGCCGACTCATAAAACATAATCATAAGTGCAGAATACAATACCTGATTCCATAACATTGGCCATGGAATCCTCAAGTCTGAAGAGCCGTCTCCGTGAGCACGAGACGAGTCTTCAATGGGAAAGAAGCCCTTCTCGTCTTTACATCACATATATGGTTGTGACTAAGTCTTCCAAGACAACAAAATGCACTTCAATCGGAAAGAAGCCCTTCTCGTCTTTACATCGTATGGTTGTGACTAAGTCTTCAGCAAAATGTGACCCTTGAGAAATCATTTCCAAATTTTCTAATTGATTTCTCTTCTCAGTTTTTTGATAATGGAAGAAAGGAGAAGGCACTCAAGTTCTGTCTAAAATAATTGTTGTTCAAAAATCTGAGTTGCATTGTTACACACGTGGTATCTTGTATCTTGAGGACCCATCCTTATATATGGATGCACTACCACCAGATCATACTTGGGTTGCACGTATTCTCTAAATAGGCAGTTTTTCGAATTTGCAAATATCATAATTGGTCCATCAATAATTTGATATTTGCCTAAATTATTATACACATTTATGGGTCACTCTCTTTTGAATACATAGATAGTCTAATATCTTAATTTCATATTAGATCACTTAATTATGACAATTATATATGGCAATATACAATCCATAATTATATCACATATATGCTCAATCCATTTTTAAAAGCATTAATAAATCAAAATAAAACCATTAGATGTGATCTATGTTATTTTCTCTATGTACTCATAAAAGAATATCACATTTCGATTTTGTTTTTATGTAAATCAATTATTTGAAAAATCAATGTCTATAAATTATCCATATTAATACATTTTTACAAGCTCTTGATGACAACTAAAACAAAGTTGAAATGTCATAATATTTTACACTTGTATAGATAAAATGATATAGATCATATCCAATAGTTTTATTTTGACTTTTAAGTTTTAAATTTTGAACTATTAAAGTTCTTAAAAATGAAGGCATGATGGAGGCACAAAAAATGGAGACATTTGAACCCTCCTCTTTATTATATTACCATAATATATTTTAATCAAATATCACCATGATATATATATTTTAATGAATTCAAAGGCTTCCCATCAGTTTGATATCAGAATATATTACAAAATCGGTTAAAAGAGTGCATTAATTGTTACTAGCTACTTACTATACTAGATAGTGCAAAAAATATAACTAAACAAAATAACAGGAGCAGTTCCAACCATGTAATTAACTATATATACAGATGAAGTTATTACTTGAAAATATGTTATCTTCACAATCTCAATATATTTTTCCAAATCAATAAAAATAAAGTTGAAAATGTATAATAAGTTTCTACGTGTTACCTTAATAAAATATGAAAATAGCGTACCAATTGAAGTTTCTGAAAATTTGTTAACTATTCTGGCAATAATATAGGGTCGTTTATTTTAGACTTTGAATAATTTAAATTTTGTAATGAAACAATAAAGTAGGTACATAAGATTTTTCATTATTTTAGTAGATATGATAGATATACTTCATAGATCGTATTAACATGATATTGGATTTCAATTAATACGTTATTTTTACAAATATCTAATTATTTCATCAAGTGATCCCTCCTATATACACACACACATATATACATATATATGCAACTGGCAGTCTATAAACACAGACACTGGTCACACATTTTGACTATTCCTATTTTGACAGTAAAAAATTAACAATAAAGAAGTAAAAAAACAAGGAAGATAATATCAAATAGGCAAATAGCCAGGGATCCCACCACTATCAGCATTTGGATTTAGGCAAGGAAAACGCCATGTATTTATGTATTTACCTTTTATAATTTGGCTGAAATTATGCATTTTTTTGTTGTTTGTTTGATGGAAAAGAATACATAAATAATCAAAAGACCAAATAATTAGAAAGAAAATATATATACATGAGGTGACGGGGATGAATGCAAGAGCCCGTGAGAGCATTTTGTTGCCATGCACAACTCAACCCTCTCTCCTTTTCTCACACGCGCTTTGTGTTGCCCACCTCATGCTTTCCCTCCACTCCAGTGACTATCGAAATGGAGGTATCCGTTACACTAATTTTGATTTTTATTTATTATGTACAAACAATCCGGGCGGAGCTAAAAACTTGAGATTAAAAGACTGAATAATCTAATGCATACAGGACGTGTACTGAGATTAAAAGACTGAATAATCTAATGCATACAGGACGTGTACTGAGATTAAAAGACTGAATAATCTAATGCATACAGGACGTGTACTTTTATTTAATGAAAAAAAAGTATTAATGTGTGCAAAATTACAAAATTAGAATATTATATATAGAGGAGAGATCAAGTTACAACAATTTTTGAGTTACAATAAGTTCCAACAAGTATTATATGTAGAGAGAGAGAGAGAGAGAGATGAGCTACAGTGAGTTGCAAAGTAAAGCGACTATTTTACTTCACACTCACATTTTGCGATTTTAAAGTTCAAAACGTTGATTCGAACGGTTCATCTTATTCTCCATATTGAAATGTGCTTGTTTTACATTTTTTTAGAATTTTTTTACTGTTTATTAACCACTTTGAAAATTGCCGATCCGCCGATCCGGTGGTCCAGAAATTTTTACTGTTTTTACTATTCATCCGGATTTTCAAATTTTCAAAGTGGTTTAATAAATAGTAAAAAAATTCCAAAAAATTTAAAATTTAGTTTCCAAGCATATTTCAATATGGAGATCACATCTAACTGTTCGGATTGACGTTTTGAACTTTAAAAATGAAGATATTGGGTGAAGTAGAAACGCGTTTTACTTCGCAACTCACCGTAGCCCATCTCTCTCTCTCTCTCTCTCTATATATATATATATATATAGAGAGAGAGAGAGAGAGAGAAAATGGCTAAGCTCAAAACGTTTTTTCCTAGTCTCGGAACAAACAATTTGATTTTTTTATTTTCAAAGTTCAAACAGTCGATCTAAATCATTAGATTTTTAATCTATATTAAAATGTGCTTGGAGACCAAACTTTATATTTTTAGGAATTTGTTTATTATTTTTTAAGATGGTTTGAAAATCGTTGTTTTTATAAAAATTATGCATCATTGAAAAATAACGATTTTCAAACCACATTAATAAATAGTAAAAAAAAAATTCAAAAATATAAAATTTGATTTGCAAGCATATTTTAATAGAGATTGAACACCTAATGGTTTGGATCGACTGTTTGGACTTTGAAAATCGGAAAACTGAATCATTTGTTCCGGAAGCTAGGAAAAAACGTTTTGAGCTTAACCCCTGTGTGTGTATCAATTCCTCAAATATCAACTCTGGCTAATATGAACTTATAACAACTGCAATATTGAGACAAAAAAAGTTCCTAAATTTGACCAAAACAACTCTGCAAACAGACATACATCAGTTAAAATCAAGACATTGAGTAACAAACAGACAAAAAAGTTCCTAATTTTGGTAATCTTCACAATGCTAAGTTTAGAAAAAAAAATTAGTCTCTTTGAGTATACTCTAATCTCTTTCAAATTTGTTTATTATTTTTATTCAAAACAAGAAAATTGGAATTAAGTGATATACAAGGCATACTTTAGTTTTTTAAAAGACTAATAATGTTTTGTGACTATATTACTTAATAGAAATATTTAATGTATGAGATTTTTTTTCAGATAAAATTAAAAAGAACATTAGCAATAGTTTCAATTGTAGTTTCTTTCCAAAGAACATTACTAATTAATTCTTAAAAACTTAGAGATGAATAATATATATGTCTGTTAATACTTTTTTTATTTAAGAAAAAAGAATATTAATGGTAAGTAATGATTGGCATGCAATAGTTGAATACGGACTGGAGAGGATGAGGATAAATTCTCCATGCGCGCTCCATTCCAAAAATACGCGCGCCAAGAATGAAGAATACAAACAATACCAGTATTTTTGACGCTATCGATGCATCCTTTACTTCACGAGCTAGCCAATTTGCGAATCTGATATTATTCTTCCCCCATTTTATTATATAAAATATGAATTGTACGCAATCTCTGATATATATATATATATATATATTTCATATCCCATTGTTTTTCCCTTTCCTCTCGCTCAACCATACATTATACTGACGAATTTTGATCTCATCTAAATATATATATTTAATTATTAGATGAATTCGATACCCAAATCCAACTAAAATTTAAAATAAGTTAAACAGTTAAAAAGAGCGAGGGTACTGTAATACGCATATTGCAGATCAACGAGTGTACGTTATCTCTATTTTTAAATTAAGTTCAATCGATCCAAACCAATAAAATATATAAATTTGATACTGAAGCGACTCGAAGCTACATTTGATACCCAATTCATCAGAATCTGATCAAGTTGATCCGAGCCGAAAATTAAGCTAACTATATATAAGATATGTACTTAATTTTATACCGTATATGTTTATATATCATAACTAACTTTTACGTGCATACATTATTATATAAGTGAGTCTATGGTACCATGCATATTACGATTTGTTACCGTGTTACGGCTCTATATTTGAGTTTTCAAATCCTAACGGTCGATCCGAACCGTTCATCTTGTTCTCCATATTAATATGTGTTTGGAGACCAAATTTTACATTTTTTGAAATTTTTTTACTATTTTTTTTAGATTTATTGAAAATCACTGTTTTTGGATGGTCCAGAATTTTCAGATCAAGTGATTTTCTAAATATCTAAAAAAATAGTAAAAAAATTTCAAAAAAATGTAAAATTTGGTCTCCAAACACATATTAATATGGAGAACAAGATGAATGGTTTGGATCGACCGTTAAGATTTGAAAACTCGAATATAGAGCCGTAGCACAGTAACAACCCGTGATATACATAGTACCATAGACTCACTCCTTATTATATATAGTTAGTTCCATGATACTGAATTATTCCTCTATGTTGCCTTTATTATTCATAAAAGATGATGAGGTTACGTTGAATCAAAGACAAATATATAACTTGTAAGAGTAGAAGTAGTTCGGAATGAACTCTGCTCCACCCTCCTATCCTCCAATCCGAACTGTTCAAAATAGATCAAACGACTTTAATTAAATCTGATTTGTTTTAATATATTATATTGATATAAAAGAAAATTGTAATTGAAGCCGTTTGATTGATTTTGAACGGTTCGGATTGGAGGATAGGAGGGTCCAGATTGGCTTCCCTGGTTATACTCTTATAAATCACATGACTCAAAAGTGCTATTTTTTCTGGAGTAAGGCTTGCGTGCTATGGATAGCATAGAGGGCTACGGTGCTATGGCTCAATATTCGAGTTTTTAAAATCCTAATGGTCGATCCGAACCGTTCATCTTGTTCTCCATATTAATATGTGTTTGGAGACCAAATTTTATATTTTTTGGAAATTGTTTACTATTTTTTTAGATAGGAAGAAAATCAAATATCTGAATGGTTCTGAATTTTTTGGATTAAGTGATTTTCTACCTAGCTAAAAAAATAGTAAAAAATTTCCAAAAAATGAAAAATTTGGTCTCCAAATACATATTAATATGGAGAACAAGATGAACGGTTCGGATCAACTGTTAGGATTTTGAAAACTCGAATATTGAGCCGTAGCACCGTAGCCCTCTATGCTATCCATAGCACCCAAGCCTTACTTTTTTTTCTGGATAAGGATGTAACTTACAATTATGTCAAATAATTGGGATCAATTCCTCCAATCAGCTGTGAGATATATATTTCCTGTACATCCCTCGATCGATGAAAGTATCCAGTCGACAAATTATCAAATTAATTCTGGCAATTAATGCATGCATCAATGCCCTGTTATCAAATAGAATAATTAATGTTTCCTCATTTATTTCAGAACCAATGCTACGTGTCACATGACTCACATCACTAGATCTAGGCTTGTCTCGTAGGGGGTTCATATCATAATATCATATAATTAAGGCAACTTAATTTTTTTAGTGAAACCGGTTCCTTCGTTATATATGTTAGTACGACTATTTTTTTTTGAAAAAAACAGTATACGATTGAAATCAATTGTACACAAATTTTCTTATAAAGAATCATATAAGAATGTTGAAGTAAATTTATATAAGGTTTTTTACTAAAAATTGTGTGAACGTAGGATTTTTTGAAAAAAATTATGTTTGTAATCATGCGCGGTTTTCTATTGGGTGATTCGTATGTGATTAAAAAAACAATTTTTTACGTCATCGATCTGTGTCGACTTTCTGTTATAATGCATCTATATCAATTTTTTTAGACATTTCTTTCATTTAAAGCATCTCTTCTATGTACATGTATTTTTCTAAGGCACGTCTTCTAAACAGGCAAAACTAGAGCGAGTGGTAAGACAACGGAGGCGATATCTTCACCAAAAAAGAGATCGGAAACAAAGAAACTTCAAATGGACGTAACTCTTCGCTTGAATGTCTGATTTCAATGTTCTACTCCAATTCAGAAAGCTTGTGAGGAGATTTAGAATCGTTATCCCTACATGTGTAACTGTATTTTTTAGGAACAAAATCAAAGGAAAGAGCATCAAAACTTGAGTTGAAGTTTCCGATTAAGTTTTTTCCTTTCTAATATCGGTTTTGTACTTTTTTTACCATACTTTTGCTTAGAAATTGCTCATGTAAATGTATAAAGTCTCAAAACTATGATTTTTTTTGTTATATTTTCATTTTTTTTTTCTTAGTTAGAATGTTGTTAATGTAACCATTTGTATAATGTAAATGTAAATGTTTTTTTTATATCAGTAAACGTAGTGTTTTTTATATTTGTTGTTCTTAAATGTCTAGTTTATTAATTTAGTTTAGTATTTTCAGTATTGTGGTAAATGTCGTGTACAATTTGAATTTAGATCTAGAATTTAATTTTTTAATATGAATTATACACAACTTTTTAATTAAAATTGTGTATGGCTGGTGTTTTCATACACGGTTTTAACTTTAAAAAAAACATATATGAATGTCTTTGCCAAAAGAATTGGTGTTGTTTTTGGAAAAACATATACGTACGGTTCTACAACCGTGTATAATTTATCGACACTTTTATACATAACGTCCGCGGACACAGTTATAAAACCGTGTACAATCCCATGCATTTTTAAAGGTGTTTAATCAAGCTTTCTATAGTAATGGGATTTTAAAACCAAAAATATATATCGATCCATAATACAGTCTAATCCGGCCTATGCAAAGCTACTTACCTTTTTCTAATTACTTCAGTACTACGGACATGACAAACAACAGAGAAAAATGTGATCGATGCTTATACCAATATGGATAAGTTAGAGAGAGACAGATTAGATAAATAATCAATGGTATACAATCATCAAAAGGAACATATATGCAACGACATGAGAAAAGAACTATATGGACCCCCATTATTGATACACGTGCCTTAGAGAATATTAATTTTATTTATAAAAAAATTATAAATGTTGATGATATGATAATTGTAATTTTAATTACATCAAATGCAGTAATTGTTAATATAGCAATTTAGCTAAATTAACAATTTGTTCAAACACTAATTAATTATACACAGTTATGAAGTGTCAATCCTAAATATTAACTTCATTAATTGTCACATCGATCAGCTGAATTGAAATTGCAGGAGTTAAAATATTCTTAAATTGATGTGAAAAATTAATTACTAAATTGTTGATATGACAAATAAACTTAATTTTGCAATTATCGGAATGAAGATAACTAGGTTTTTAGCCAAAAACAAGCTTACTTTATTGATTAATGATTGGGGCTTATATAAGCCTTACAAGCACTCTTACAAATAACTCCCTTAACTATTTCATAATGGCCTATTCACCGATAGGTCCTCAAAACTATCCTAATACAATAAACATAACAACACTCCCCCTCAAGATGAGCCTATGGACGAAAAATATCCACTAGGCCCATCTTGTCACATAGTCTCGACAACTCTAACGCACTAAGCCCTTTAGTGAGACAGTCAGCCACTTGCTCTCTAGTAGCTACATGTCCCAGCTCAAGTAGTCCACTATTTAGCTTTTCCTTGATGAAGAACCGATCGATCTCCACATGCTTGGTCCTATCATGCTGCACAGGATTATTGGCAATGTTAATAGCTAACTTGTTGTCGCACCACAACTTCATTTGGGCCCCTCGGTCCATCTTGAGTTCCACCAGTAGCGCTCTCAACCACAACATTTCAGCAACACCTAATGCCATGGCCCTGTACTCTGCCTCGGCTGTGGATCTCGCAACTACCGACTGCTTCTTGCTCTTCCAGGAGACCAGATTGCCTCCTACAAACATGCAATATCCAGACGTGGACTTCCTATCATCAGCACAACTAGCCCAGTCTGAATCACAATATCCCTCAATATTCAGATGCCCATTCTTACGGAAAATCAACCCCTTCCCTAGTGCATTCTTCAGGTATCTCAAGATCAAGTACACAGCATCCATGTGACCCTTCCTAGGATCATGCATGTAGCGACTCACGACACTCACCGCAAATGAGATGTCAGGGCGAGTGTGGCTCAAGTAGATCAAGCGACCCACTAACCTCTGGTATCTCTCTTTATCAACTGGCTCACCTGCCTCAGCACTCATATTAGACTTCTGATCGATAGGAGCCACCGCAGGCTTGCACCCTAGCATACCTGTCTCAGACAGCAAATCTAACACATACTTCATTTGAGATAATACAATCCCCTCATCACCACGAGTTATCTCAATCCCAAGGAAGTATCTGAGTTGCCCCAAGTCCTTCACCTCAAACTCATTACCCAATCTCTCCTTCAGCGAGGCAATCTCACCCTCATCATCACTAGTGATAATCATGTCGTCCACATACACCGCAAGCATCGTAATGTGAACTTCATGTTGCCTGAAGAACACTGTATGGTCTACATTGATCTGCCGATATCCCATGCCTACCATAGCCCTTCTAAACCTATCAAACCAGGCTCGAGGAGACTGTTTCAGCCCATAAAGAGATTTCTTGAGCCTGCACACCTTACCCTCCATTTGTTTTGTGCCAAAACCCGGTGGGACCTCCATGTACACCTCTTCCAATAAATCACCATGAAGGAAGGCATTCTTCACATCGAGCTGGTGCAACTTCCACCCCCCATTCGTTGCTAAGGAAACAAATGTCCGCACTGTGCTCATCTTCGCCACAGGTGCAAAGGTCTCATCATAGTCGATACCATAAGTCTGACTGTACCCCTTCGCCACCAATCGGGCCTTGTAATGCTCAACCCGACCCTCTGGGCTTTGCTTCACAGTAAGACCCACTTGCATCCAACCGCCTTCTTGCCTGGTGGTAGTGACACAAGCTTCTAGGTTTTGTTCTTAGCGAGAGCCTCAAGTTCCTCAAGCATGACAGCTTTCCACTTTGGATCTTCTTTAGCAACCTGCCAACACTTAGGAATAGAAACAATGTCCAAAGATGCAATGAATGCTCCATGTGCAGGTGATATGTGAGAGTAAGAAACAAACTGGGCAATATCATGTGGGACACCTGGGAAACCATATCTATCAGGGGGAACTCCTGCATTGACGCGAGAAGTCCTCCTTACCGATAGGGGAGTGGGAGGAGTAGAGAGAGGAATCATATCACATGTGTATTCTGAGTCTGTGGATGGTGCAGGTGTCTCAGGAGTCGGGGTAGGCAGGGACAAGGGACTTGGCACAAGTGGCACTGTAGGCACGGTTTCCTCATTCTGCTTTCTTCTCCTCGTGTACACTCACAGCACTCCCTGAGCTTGAGTTCCACCATTCCCTCACTGTTCTGGCACAACAGGCACAACAGCCGACTCTACAACGGCCGACTCCTCAACAATCGGTGTCTCCTCCTCAATAATCGGTGTCCCAGTCACACTCATAATCCTCCTCTCGCTACCACTGCTCCTCTCCCCCTCTCACGTCATACCTCATGTATCGAGCGAGTCTCCAAAAGGTGATGTAACCTGAGAGGAATAGTATGGCTCATGTTCTCGAAATGTGACATCCATACTAACAAACAACCTTCTCTCCACGGGAATCCAACATACGTAGCCCTTTTGGGTCGCCGAGTATCCCACAAAGATACATTTGACCGCCCTCGGATCCAGTTTGCCCACATTTGGCCTGTTGTCCTGCACAAAACACACATAACCAAATATTCTCAAAGGAAGACTATCACCATTCTCACCTTTCAATATCTCAAATGGAGACTTCCACTCCAACACACGTGAGGGCATCCTATTGATTAGCCGCGCAGCTGTCAGAACTGCTTGCCCCCACAAGTGCTTTGGTACATTCATCGAAATCATCATACTCCTCGCAACCTCAAGGAGATGTCTGTTCTTCCTTTCTGCCACCCCATTCTGCTCTGGTGTGTACAGACACGTGGTTTGATGCTGAATTCCCTGAGAGGACAAGTACTCTCTGAACGCATTGTTCATGTACTCTGTCCCATTGTCAGACCTCAATACCTTCACTACTGCCCCGTATTAAGTCTGAACCCCTTTGTGGAAATCTTTAAAACAAGCAAGCACATCATTCTTATTTTTCATCAAGTAAAGCCAAGTCACACGAGAAAAACAATCAATGAAAGACACAAAATATCGAAATCCATTCACAGAAGTTGTGGAACAAGGTCCCCACACATCAGAATGTATCAAATCAAAAATACAGGAGCTCCTACTACCTGAACTGACATATGAACTCCTGGTGTGCTTGCCAAACTCACAAGCATCACAAACAAGTTTCTCTTTATTAGCCTTTTCAAACATAGATGGATACAAACGACTCAAAAGACTAAAAGAAGGATGACCCATACGCCTGTGATGAAGCAATAATAAGTCCTCTACACTACTCCCAACTCCTCCAGATCTCTCCACCATAGATGAAAGGGCTCAATCCATCCCTTCTCTATCCAGGAACCACAAGCCCACGCCATGTGCCAGTCCCAAGCCTCCGGCCCGTCCCCTTCTCCTGTTAGACCACCTTGGGAATATCAAAAGAGACAGCACATTTTAGTTGAAGAATAATAGCACTTATGGATAAGAGATTTATAGGAAAAGAAGGAGCATGCAAAACATTGGACAAAGTCAAGGAGTTGGTACATCGCACAGTACCCTTACCCACCACGGGCTGAGCCGTACCATCGGCTGTCTGAATACTCTCAGGGACTGCCAGGTGAGTATAGGAAGAAAACTCCCCAGCAGTACCCATCACATGTCTGGAAGCACCAGAATCAACAATCCATGGTGAACTAATGGTGGATATAGAGGCAAGAGCGTGTGTGTCACTCGTACCTGCAACTGAATGAGCATAAGAGGCAATGTTACCCGAGGTGGATGCATCCTCTACCACTCCTTTCTGCTTCCTCCTAAGTGTTAGTTTGTAATAATCTAGAAGTCAATAATACGATAAATTATCATAAAGCTTTGTTCATGAATTGAATGTTTATTTATATATCATTTTGTTGCCTTGAGTATTATTGAATTTATGGATCATTTCGAGTTCATGACTGAAATTGTGAAACTCCATAATATAGATGATATATACTCTTAAAAAGTCACTGGCCAAGGTAATTAGCAGGAACACTAATTACCGCGATAAGGTTAGTATGTGGATTAAAAGATGGTTAAGTTTTACAAACCACCTGACATGAGATGTCATTTTAATCAGATAGATATATGTTCTAGGAACATGATATTTGACAGACCCCGAATGAAACATTAAATAGAATTGTGTTCGTGTCATTTATGTTTTCATTCAGTGTCAGGTTCTACAGTATGAGGTATTTATCGTTCCCACTGAGAAATATGTATGTGTGATTGGTATCTAACGTTGTTCGTAAAAAGCAATCATAACGGTAGCTTTTCCATATATATAGCTTAGCTGAGGAAGTGATAGTTTACCAAGAATACTATTTGTCCCTCGTATTTTATACGAGCTATAGCATCACTGGGCCCCTTGATAGAGTAAGATTATCTGCTAGCGGTATAATTACAAGAGTAATTATATTTGATAATCTGCTCAAGATCAAGAAAATATTTAGTTAGCAAGGATGACACACATCTATCTTGAAACTAATCTGATAGCTATGAGACAGAAGAACAGACACAAGTAAATAGTTTACTGGATCGTGATATTATACTATACAGCATCATCTGTGTAATTGGATGGTCATGATGTATACTGCCAGATACCGCTCATGATTATAGAAGTTAAAACATTTTTAACTCTATTTACCAACATAACACAGATCCTATTGGGTCACACCATATAAGAGTTAATCGGAGAATCTTATTGTGATTGATTATAAATTGGTTATGATCAATAGTAAGATGGTTATAATTAATTATACGTGTTATAATTAAATTATAAATATTATGTAAAAATAACAAGCAAAAATATTGGTTAATTTATAAACGTGTGTGACACGTTATATAAAAGTTAATCGGTTAATTTATAAATGTGCAGCACACGTTGTATATATTACCGAAACAACAACCGCAAGAAATATAATTGTTCAGAATAATTATACGAATATTATTTGTATTCGGGCCGAGGACATTCGAGTCTTTTCAGATTCGTCCTTATCCGCATGACACGTCATCGATCCTATCCAGATAACACGTCATCAATCCTATCCACATGACACCTCACCCCTCTAGGTGGCATGCCTTTTCATAGGGGTATTTTGGTCTTTTCACACCATTTTAGAGGCTATAAATAGAGGGGTGCATGGAGAGAACAAAATACTAATTCATTCGTATCGTTTCGTGTCGAAATGAATCAGTATTTTCTCTCTTTCTCGGTGTCTCTCCCAAATAGTGTTTCGGTTGAGAAAAGAAACTTATACGTAGTTGACGTATAATCTTGCGGGTTGTTGTGAAGTATATTTACGGGATTGATGAATAGTGTTTTCTCGAATTTCGCAGTATGTCAGTTTTGCTTATTTGTGAAACTGAGTAGCTGAAAATTCGTGTTTACGGGTTTTGTCTTTTCTCTGTGAATAGTGTTTTTGCATAATACCGCGGTTTATAGTATTTCTGGAAAAAGAAATAAACCGCTCTCCGGTTAATCCTGGTGGATAACCGATAGAGGCATCAGACGTCTGATGCTCCGAGGAGAATCATTCCCGTGATGTAGCTCTACTCGCTCGGTCTGCATTCCAACTGTGATTTGGAAACAAGGTATAAATATGTTATATTAATCTATTTAATTGGTAAGTAGATTAAAATTTTAGAAATCAATCATGGAGTAGATCTGTAAAAAGGATTAAATTGGGTTTTGATGCCAAAGGAATACTGAAGGTGGACAGCCTTGGAAAGTTTTCTGACATACCCCGTTTAATCCTGAGCTTAAGTTGGTCGTAGAAATTTTTGTTCTACGGTCATTCCGCAACTTAAGCCTAAACGGGTTTTGGTTACCCCGAAACCCAACACTAAGTAGCTGGGAGTAGGCTCTCAAGAGCTCCTGATCCTCTGCAGAAAGATCCTCATCATGCACACCCCCTTCTTCCTCTTCGCCTGCTACCATCAGGTTTGCTCGGTAGCCCCCTCTTCCACCTCCTCTGCGGCCACGACTACGGCCTCAATCTCCAGACTGTTCGCGTCCCCCAGGATTCCTCACCTTTGGTGGCTTATTGCAAGCCGACTTCAAGTGACCTACCTCTCCACAGTTGTAGCACTCTCGGGTCTCACCCTTAGACCTGGTACCACCACTTGAGTTGGAGACGGCTAGGGCTGACTTCGCCCCTGGAAGTCCCCCTGCTCCAGTCTTTAGCCCGATTCGGGTCTCCTCCTGTATCATTGCCGAAACTGCCTCCTCAAGTGAGGGAATTTTCGGCTGAGCTAGTAACATCGCAGTCCTCTGCTCGAATGTTGGAGCCAGACCCCTAAGGAATCCCATGGTCCTATCCTGCATGCAAGCCTCAGTCTTCCTGCATGCAGGATCAGGGCAACACAATGTCCTCGTGCAGTAGTCATGGTCCAGCCATAAGCGCTCCAGCTCTATGGCATACCCCTGCACAGTCCTCTCCCCCTGTACACAAGCAGCGATCTCTCCTTTGATCTGGTAAACCCTCAGGTTGTTCCCTACTCCATCATAAGTCTTCCTCAGCTTCTCCCAGACACACCTCGCATCCTCCATACCATCAACATTGACCGCAATTGGTGGAGTCATCGAGTTCAAGAGTCAGACGTACACTAGCATGTGAGTGGACCTCTACTCATCCCATGCTGGAGTACCCTCAGCTGGCTCAGTAATCGCTCCAGTCAAGTACCCCTCTAGTTTTCTCCCTACTAGAGTGTACCGCACCCGACGTGACCAGCTCAGATACGAAGCTGGACCATCGAGTTTCACATCAATCGGTGGAAGCTCCACCCTTGGCGCTGGTGCTGGGGCTGGTTTCGGTGCCATATCACTAGAGGCAAAACTGAATGCTCGCATCAACATAGCGATCTCATCACCACTCAGCTTACTCAAGGCCTCCTTCATGGGATTCGACTCCCCGCCTTCCATTGATCTGACTCTAATCTACACACAAGATTGAGTCAAATCCTCTTTCTTCTTCCCCAAGACCCGATCTTGAACCCTCAAGATCTAAAACCTCTTCCTCTTTCCTTTAACCCGATCTTGATCTTAGCACATCAAGATTCGAGCTCAACCAACCCGATCCAAATCAGAAAATAACAATCATAAGAGATGTAGAGAGAAAGAGAAGGGAAAAATAGAACAAATCAAGGAAAAATGAAGAAAAACTAGCTGTTCTCAGGTCAGGGAGGCCAGATCTGGGTGGAGCAACTTCTGGCGGGTCACCCGATCCTCTGACAGAGCCTCTGGCCAAGCACCAGCAAGGCTGGCGGAGCACCAGCAGGGCCGGCGGAGCCCCTGGCGGAGCTGGCGAACCCCCTGGCGGAGCTGGCAGAGGGCTGGCGGAGCCCCTGGAGGCCTGGCAGACCCTCTGGCGGAGCTGGCGAAGGCCTGGCGGCGCTGGCAGAGCCCTGGCGGAGGTGGTGGCTGCTGCACGGTTTTTGATGCGAAACCCTAGATCTGAAAAATAGCTCTGATACCAACTAGATTTTTAGCCAAAAACAAGCTTACTTTATTGATTAATGATTGGGGCTTATATAAGCTTACAAGCACTCTTACAAATAACTCCCTTAACTATTTCATAATGGTCTATTCACCGATAGATCCTCAAAACTATCCTAATACGATAAACATAACAACAAGATATATATATATATATATATATATATATACTCGCGATCGATCTCAAGTACCACGGCCAGCTCCTTAATTATGAGAAGAAGAAAAGTAAAATTCAATTGAAATTGTTTTGTAGATTTGCTTTATGGAGAAGGGATCGATATGTGGAATATTTGTGGATCGATTTGATCCTCAACTTAATTTAATATGAACAATAGTTTAATTTTTTTTTCTTTTTTCCGTCCTTATTTTAGGAGCAGAAATTGGTAGTCCTTTCTAAAGAAAGCAAGACTAATTAATTCCAACAGAATATGCCTGTTATTGGTGAAATTTAAGTAAAGAGAACAGAAAAAAAAAACTACTGGTATATATGGTCTATATATGGATACAGGTCTGTTAATTGCAACACAAACTCTTAAACAATGTATTGTCATCAAATTGTTTATCATTTTTATTTTATGTTTTATTTCATTGTCACTTGTACTTGTACCAGGTTATAATTTACAATTAACAGAACGAAGAATTACGTAATATTGCAGCAATATCAATATTATCATTAAATGATGACGTACTAATTATTTGAATTTTGTATACTCTAGCTTATATATATATACATACATACATACATACATACATACATACATACATACATACATACATACATACATACATACATACATATATATATAGAGAGAGACTAATGTGCATTCGAATGTATATGGGCCGAAATACATACGGTTCAAATTCGACTTTTCAAAATCCAAACGGTCGATCCGAACCGTTCTCTTGTTCTCCATATTAATATGTGCTTGGAGACCAAATTTTACATTTTTCTGAATTTTTTTACTATTGTGTTTGGTTGCGGTGAGAATAGAGTTATTCTCATAATAGCGGAGCTATTCCTAGAACCATACCATCCAAACGACATATAGGAAATAAGAATAGCGGAGGAAAAGCTCTATTCTGCTATTCCGTCAAAACCATGGGTTAGCGGAAAATAGAAGAAACGGGGTTAGCGATATCAATTAAAAATTAGTGTTATTCCTAACATACAATCCAAACAACATTTCTACTAATCCGGAATAGCCAAAGTTAGTGCTATTCTTGAATCCCTTGAGTTAGCACTATTCTCAATCACTAACCCAAAAATTAATATTCTTGCACTAATCCTTGCACCATTTAAGTATTTTACAAAATTGTTAATCCAACGGTGGCTTAACAAAACAGGAAAATTAGCAGTCACCGTTGGATCAACAATTTTGTAAAATACTTAATAAATAGTAAACAAATTCAGAAAAATATAAAATTTGGTCTCCAAGCACATATTAATATGGAGAACAAGATGAACGGTTCGGATCGACCGTTTGAATTTTGAAAAGTCATTTGGACCGTATGTATTTCGGCCCATATACATTCGAATGCACATTAGTCACTCTCTCTCTCTCTCTCTCTCTCTATCTATATATGTGTGTGTGTGTGTGTGTGTGTGTGAATAGATAGAGAGAGAGGGGGGGTTGACTAATATCAAAACATTTGTTCCTAGATCGTGGAACAAACGCTTAATTTTTACATTTTTGTAGTCTAAATAGTCGATCCGAGCCATTAATCAACATTTAATCTATAATAAAATGTGTTTGGAGACCAAATTTTATATTTTTTGCAATTTTTTTACTATTTATTAAGTCACTATTAAAATCGTTGTTTAATGATCCAGAAATTTTTCAGTATTTATCAAAATCAGTTATTTTAAAACTAGCTTAATAAATAGTAAAAAAAAGTTAAAAATATAAAATTTGATCTCCAATCACATTTTAATAAAGAGATCACATCTAATGGTTCCTTTGAAAATCAAAAAACCAATTGGTTGCATCACAACTCAGGAACAAACATTTTGATATTAGCCAACCCCTCCCCCCCCCCTCTCTCTCTCTCTCTCTCTATATATATATATATAATATCCTCTCAGATACTATATTATTCTATCACGGTTTAATTAAAATTATAAACCGATAATACAAAAAGTTATGTGATGTGACTAAACTTAGTTACATCACATCACGTAATAAAAAAATCACATAACATGTTATGTTATGATGTAATTAAAATGATGGAGGAGAGTCACGTGATACATTGTGATCACACATGACGTAATCAAATATGATGTGAATGTCGCCTTTAACTATTTTTTATAACTTACGTTAATCAATTGAGTGCAAAAAATATATTAAAACATTACTAAATAAATTAAAAAAACTGATCAAATGACATGATGTGACGTGACCATACCAGTTTGCATTGTGTGTTGTGCATATTATGTCATGTATATCCAATCGAAACTAGATATATCACGCGAATGACTATACATCATGTGACATGTAAAACACATTACGTGACTGACACACGTGATGTGACGTAATGTGATGTATCTTTAAGGTATCATAACGGAACTAAAAACGGCGTTAATTACTAATTTCCTTCACTAGCTATGAACTGGCACGCCTTCATATAATGACGATCAGTTCATCTAAGTACAGTACTAATATTAGTTGTTTGTATTAAGAATCACTAGGTAACTCTTTTTTTTATATTTTTGTGGGACCAATTGGATGCATAAATTAATTAGTTGCGGTCTGTTGTCAATCCGAAATAATGAAAAACGACGAAAACTTAGAACCTATAAAATAATCTAAGTTTTACTAAATTAAATCTATTGGAAAACAGCTGGCTCATTTAGTGACAAACTCATAATCATCCGATAATTTTTATAATTATTATAGTGAAATTATCAAACAAGTGTCCAAATTAAGCAAACAGGAGAGATGCCATACATCGACACGTGTCGTGATGCTGTAGTTTATTTTGGTTCTATATTTATTCCCCGATTTTAGCCAATCCTGTATTCAATCTTTGTGCATAGGGGGCTGCTGAGATCTGTGTTTTATTCTATGAAAAATGCAATACTTCATAAAAAAACGTTAAGTCTTCATATTTTTTTTTTTAGTACGTCACATATATGTTCTCATTCCCCTGATTTTTTTTTCCTTTTTGTTTTGATCAAATGGAACGGTGTTAATTTTTTAAAGAAACATATATATATGAGGAGGGATCGGATTATACCCTTTTTTGGTGACACCGGATTACATCATATGTTTACAAAGTCCAAACAGTCGATCCAAACCGTTCAACTTGTTGGATATGTTAAAATTTGCTTGCAGATCAAATTTTACATTTTTCTGAATTTTTTACTATTTATTAAGATGGGTACAAAAATTCAACGGTCTGAATATAGCGATTTTTTTAAATACTTAATAAATAGTAAAACAATTCCAAAAAAATGTAAAATTTGATCTGCAAGCACATTTTAACATATCCAACAAGTTGAACGGTTTGGATCGACTATTTGAACTTTGAAAACTTCGAAAATGGAGAGTGTAATCGGATCCCTCCTCTATATATATATATATATATATAGTATGGCTTGGGTGCTATGGATAGCATAGGGGACTACGGTGCTACGGCTCAATATTCGAATTTTTAAAATTCTAACGGACGATCCGAACCGTTCATCTTGTTCTCCATATTAATATGTGTTTGGAGACCAAATTTTACATTTTTTGAAAAAAAATTTACTATTTTTTTAGATAGGTAGAAAATTAAATATCTTAATGGTGCAGAATTTTCTAGATCAAGTGATTTTCTACCTAGCTAAAAAAATAGTAAAAAATTTTCAAAAAATGTAAAATTTGGTCTCCAAACACATATTAATATGGAGAACAAGATGAACGGTTCGGATCGACCATTAGGATTTTAAAAACTCGAATATTAAGCTGTAGCACGGTAGCCCTCTATGCTATCCATAGCACCCAAGCCTTACTCTCTCTCTCTCTATATATATATTGATGTGTCTGATGTAATATAACTATTAAAACAACACTTTTTTTATATTATTTTGCATGAATTATATTGTAGTGCTACTCATATTGTATTACTATTTTTTAAGATGCACAAGCTATCTCTTATATATATATCCCAGTTTGAGAGCATTATATTTGCTACTAAAGCAAAAGCTAGTTCTCTACTCGTGCATGCAGTTGTTACTATTATACGCATATGTCTTTAACATCTTCAAATTTATATATTGTGTTTAATTATAATTTTTAATATATATAAAATTATGTTCTATGGAATTGTCTCATTCAACGTTGGAGAGGGAATAATAATACTAGCTAGCTAGAACAGTACTTAATTAAATTGGAAAATTTAGTGCCTTTATCATTAATTGCAATGTATGTATATATAGAAGGCTATCATAAAAAAAAATATATGTATATAGAAGGCAAGTTCTCGTGACGAGGTACTGTAAAACAAAAGTTGGTGACAACTAGAGAGCGCTGTTTACATGCATGATTGTGCATTGGTGTGTACTTGTGTAGTATGGAGAGCATGTTTATGTTCTTCTTTCTAGCTATGCTAGAGACCTGTTATGTTGTATATTATAAATCATAATTCAACTTCTTCTTTTTATGTATTAGATATTAAATAATGTCCACAAGAAAAAATTGTTCGATTTCGAATACTCCTATCATATATAGTGTTTATGTATTGTGAGTGTGTATACACATAATATAAATTGGCATATGTATTTTATTTTATTTTATTTTATTTTATTTTATTTTATTTTATTTTATTTTATTTTATTTTATTTTATGATTTGTCAATAACTTGGCCTATTATAACATTAATCGTCTTTTTTCAACAAAAAATGAAACTCGACTTGTTCTTACATGAGCAAGCTAAGTTCAAACTTTGCCAATCTTGTCTTGTTTACACCTCTACCTTAATTAATTATGTACTGAGTAATTAACTCACGTTACCACATAAAAGGCAACATCTAATATGAGCACAGAAAACCATTTTAAATTTAGAATGATTCCAGGGATTTCTATAAAATGCATTTGGATGCATATAACCCTAATTCCATGTCTTTAAGCCTGGGAGACAAACAAGTAAGCTTCTCTCCTGTTCACATGTGCCCCCAAAAATGTCCACAATTAATCATTGCCACGCAAGCATCCAATATTTGCATGCACTTGTAGTCTTCTACTGCCTTTTGTATCAAGCTTACTTGCTGAGTTGTCCCATGGCATGTTTCCAGACTGTCTTTTGCTGGAGTCACGCATCGTCTGTAACTCAAAATTAAAAACATCTTTTAAGTTAATACATCTCAGCTGTCTGATTTTAAACGGAGCTAATCCGACTATAATCTGAATTGCTCCTTTAATATTAGTGTAGATCTAGTTTACACGAATCTTAAAGCGAATTGGACGGTCCTGATACATTAACTCAACAGATTCTATTTTGAGTTAATGCAGAGGATACAAATTCCTTTTGCTGATGTTAAATCACTGCAGGGTATGGCAGGTCACATAAATATGGGTCCCACCCCCCCTTCCCCCACCCAACTTCTTGTTCTATTTTGTGTGATTTTTATTTTCACCAAATATATGTTTGAGATTTTTTTTTTAAAAAAAAACTCTCGTAAATATGATAATATGAAAAAAAAAAAAAAAAATCTTTCAATTAACCAGTTTAAAACACGACATATAAATCTCGACCTTTAAATAATAAAAAATAAATTGTTTGAATATCAAATGAGGTTATTTTCAAAAATCAGAAAAAATAAAATATAGTAAAAAAATGCTGAAAATAGTAAAATTGTTTATTCTATAATATTTTAATATATATGTAGTTCACATCGAGCAGCTCGGATCAACCTTTGAACATGAAAAGATCAAATTTGGAAAGTTAGAATATATTTCTTATAATAACCATTAGCATATTGGATGATATGGTAACGTTAGTACACCATCAAAACACTTAAAATTAAATAAAAATGAAAACATTTTTAGTCTTTTAAATTTAAATTTCAATGGCTACTATTACATAGCAAGTTAAGAGAATATTAGAATTTAAACAACTAATTAAATCTCAATCTTTTTCTTAAAACAAATTCGTAAATAAAGATAAACATATCTTCTTGCTAGATCTAAGAACGCTCTTGCTTTAGCAATAGAAGAACCGATCCAAATCATTGTCTGTTAATTCAGTAGGGAATCAGAGAATATAATTGCCTGGAATTCCAGCTCAGCTTCCTTTAGCATCTAGTACTGGATTTATCTCAAAACTTAATGACAGATGTAAGGTATGAGGTTTTGGTGGGGTTGAAGCCTCTGTTTTTTAATTACAAGGGAATTATGGTACAAATTTGTACCAAATCAGAGTACTTGATAGAATGCACATGATTACCAATAGGTGTCTAAATACGGTATGAATTGGATACAGTATCCATCTAAATTAAGTAACATTGTTCATACTTAATTGTTACCTGTGAAAATTAACATAAAACAGACAAATGATAAATAATTATTGATAAATCAATGACTTGTATAATCTAATAGAAATATAGCAAATAAATAATATATTACTGTAAACACATAATCACCAAATTAAATCATAAAATAAATAAATAAATAAATCACTATTATAAGTGCCAGGAACTTATATAGAAGATAATGGTTTAGCACCACCTACCTAGGCAAAACAGCAAAAGGTAAGGCAAAAGGAAAGATAAGATGAAGATTTAGCACCACCTACCTAGGCGAATCTGGGCCTTATATGCGCAGAGCTCACTAATCAACGGGCCAGAAATATGGGCTTCTCTAAGCTCTTTTCAAAGGCTCAAGTATCGTAAATTATGTTGGAATAATTGGGCCGAACGGAAATAGCAGAACAGTTCTGAACTTCTGATAAAGTAAATTAATCATTTTAATGCCAAACGAGTGAAAAAGGTGTATGAATTCGAATTTTATTAAATAATAATAATCAAACTGACGTAGAATATCTTATGCATTGAAATAAAATTTACTATCAGAAACCATCCGTAAATCTGTAATTTTCCGTAACCGATACGAGCTGTATGATTATGATACTAGCACAATCAATTATATGGGAACCCATTCACTCTCATGGGTACAAATTGGGGATCCAAAGCAGCTGCCTGAAGGTCATACCGATAATCAAATTAAGATGCTTCGGTGAAACAACAATCACAGTTAAATGAGGAGAGTAAATTATGGAAACGACTACATTTCATTCATCAATAGTTTGCTTTTAATAAATCCAACATTCAAGTAAGTTGGTAGTGAAAGGGAACCACTGGAAAGGTTTGATTAAGCAACGAGTTCAAGGTTTTACTGCTAAGTATTCAAGAGTTATTTGGCTGGTTCAGAACATGACCAGCACACAGTGAAATTTAATATATACAAACAGAAATGTAAAGCAAACGAGCTAAAGAAATTGAGAACTCGTAATTTGCACTATACTTGAAACAATTTACAAGCAACAGTAACTGATTACCCAATTATAAAAATGAACCAAATATATACAATTGCCTTTCTTGAGCAATACAGATTTAGTTCTCATACCCCCACCCCAACTATCCTGAAGGTAGAATCAATCAATCATGAATTATATACATTATTTGAAATTACTGAGGGTAAAGAAGTATAGTAGAGTCAATACCGTATTTAATTTCCACAATCCCATCTCCAAAAAAAATACCCAGCATTTCCTAAAAATATGTGAAGATCAAGCATATATATTTCACTCCCTCTACTTGTCAAATGGCCCAATATGCACATTTACCATATTATTTTGTGGAGAAAAAACTAAGATGCAGAGTTATCTGAGGCTTTATTTTTTGTTTAGGGGTTATCCCAAGGACCAGCATTTCTCTCAAGAAATTGTCAATTGTATATTATTAAATGTTATTTTAGTACCCTCTTAATTCATTGGTCAAAGCTTTGATTCTTCCGGTTGACCAGACGGTGAAGCTGGTCATATCCTGCAAGAACACCAGCACCTGCCATGCCAGATAGGATATTTGCAGTTACGCCCCTATAAAGTGCTGAAATACCCTCAGTGGCAATTATGTGCCTCAAGGCGTGAAGGGCACTTTGGTACTTTGATGGCTGACCTGAAGTAAGCATCATTCTTCTTCGAAGAGTATCGAATGGGTAGGCGCAAATACCAGAGAAGGTCGTCACACTCCATCCAAGTGCAAAACTTGCCAAGAAATTTCCCTAGTAACAAAATATTAGATAAATAGTTACATAATAGGAAATAATTGTAATATAAGATATACTTTAACTAAAAAATGAAAAGGATGAGAATTCTTTGATTGCTATTATTATAGGAAAAATGTGTGTGCCTATTGTCTACTAAGCGAGAAAGAACTAAAAAGAGTTACAAAACAAATCCCTGGTAGCATGGAAGCCTTGCACTGACCATGCAGTGTTGCCATCTAAGATTTTTCATTAAAATGCCAATCAGGCACTGAGGCTCAGAATAATAGCATTTAAATTTCAATAACAGATCAGTACCTAAAAAAAAAACACTGATAGTCTTCATAGGTAGGTTCAGTAAAGATAGTTTTAAGCTAATCACTCTAGCAGATCACATAAATTTAAGTAGTGTCAATCAGATACTGAACCAATACTTGTATTATTATTTTTTAACAATGTAAATGTGAACAAAGAGTAAATAAAATTACAAGCCCAATTGTGCTGATACAATTGGACTTCTACAACTATTAATGGATGTATGTCAAAGAACTCAAGACAAACCAGTAAAAGCTTATCGCAACTCAGGGCACGTACAAATCTGACTGGTATAAAGAATGAATGTAGAATTTTCAAGAAATACCCAAATAATAAATATTAAGTCAAAATTAGAAATTTACCTCTAAAGGTCCAACTAGCAAAATAGGCTTCATGGTATCGTAAATACCAAAGTAAAATCCTCTATACAAAGTTATCCCCACTAAATTGACACTGAATCCTGTATAGAGCCCTTTTATACCGTCACTTGCCAGTGTTTTCCGGTACACATCCACTAACCCCTTAAATTGGCGCTGAGTTCGGGCATGATGGTCCACAGCATCAGTCCCGAGCCGTGTGCGTGCAAAATCCAAGTGGTAAAGGAGAAGAGAGGTAGTGGCCCCCGCAGCACTGCCTGATGCCACATTGCTGGCTAACCATTTCATGTTGCCGTCTTTCTCTTTATCTCGGCCAAAAATGCTCTTAAAATAGCCCTTGAATGCAAAATTAAATGCCTGAAAAGAAAAACTTATGAATAAAGATACTTTATTGAGCAGTAGATTAAAAGATAGATAACATGATAATTCAGCCTCCATTTCATGTGTTCTGCACAAATTTAAATATTCAAATTATTGAATAATAACACAACAGCTCATTAATAGACTCATTTAAACAAATCAAGTTTAATTATTCCTATTACAAGTACGCACAACAATCACTGAGCTAGTAACCAATTTAAAATTAGTTGAATTCCAGTCTTAATTTAACAAATAATTAAGTTACTAATCAGCTAGGCATCCTTAACCTATGATAGCAACAACAAAACCACAACATCGATCCATCTTTCTTCAAGAAATCCAAGAAAATCATACCTGCGTGGGAAAATACCTGATAACATTGGCTTGATTCCCCCTCCAAAACGCAATCACGCCTTCTTCCCTGAAAACCCGGAGAAAACAATCCCGAATCCCCATGTAAGGCCTCCTGATATACCCTCGTTTGATCATCTCTCCTTGATTCTGTAGCAACAACTTCACGCGTTCGATGGGAGCAGCGCCTGATTTGGCCACCACAGCGGCGGCACCTCCCATGAAGAAATCCGCAGCCATCTTCTCCGGCCGAGGCGGAGGTGGCGCCATGCCGGAGAGCGAGTTTGATTTGGATGGCTTATGATGTTGCTTTAGGTTACAGTGCCACCGCGACTGGATTTCTCGTGTGGCGTCGCGTGGCGTGAGTGAGTGAGTGGCGAGTATAAAATTACGAGAGAGAGTGGCGCGGATTAAAAATTAAAAATGAAGAAATGATATGGGGAGATGGGGCGACGAGGAAGAAGACAGACAAGAGAATATGAGTTGAGGTCTGTTTTGGACCTTTTGGTAATAGGGGACCCAATTTTGAATATTTCTATCTTCATTTATTTTTTTTCCATTCTTTTGATATGTGAGCAGAAATTTTTTTTTTCCTAAAATACGTTTTCAGTACATAGAGTTATATTATATATGTGAATTGAGATATACAATAGAATATATATTGTCAAGTAAAATACAAAAACTAATAATTAAAGTAGATGAGGTTTTAAATATGAGGGTTCAAATGCACCCAAATGCACCCTATCCTTTTTCTCCATTTTCAAAGTCTGAATAGTCAATCCGAACCGTTAGATACGATCTATGTATTAAGATGTGATTGGAGACCAAATTTTATATTTTTTGGAATTTTTTTACTATTTATTAAGCCACTTTGAAAAATCGCTGATCCAATGGTCCATAAATTGTAAAATCAGCGATTTTCAAAGTGACTTAATAAATAGTAAAAAAATTCCAGAAAATGTAAAATTTGGTCTCCAAGCACAACTTAATATATAGATCGCATCTAATGGTTCGGATTGACTATTCGGACTTTGAAAACGGAGAAAAAAGATTTGAAAGATAGGGTGCATTTGGGTGCACAAAAATTTGGGTGCATTTGAACCCTCCTCTTTAAATATATCTCTATTTTGCGTTTTTATCGTAATTTTGTTTTTATATTTTTAAAATTTTATATGTCAAAATAAAACTGTTAAATGTGATCTATATTTTTTTTTTTAGATTAAGATAAAAAATTATCATTCTTCAATTTTATTATTGTATGAATTAATAAATTGAAAAATCAATATTCATAATTTATCAATATTAATGTATTTTAACAAGCGAGTAAAGCTAGGGTGTTCTTAAGTTCACCAAGCCCCTT
This sequence comes from Carex rostrata, assembly GCF_964058835.1. Lineage (NCBI taxonomy): Eukaryota > Viridiplantae > Streptophyta > Magnoliopsida > Poales > Cyperaceae > Carex > Carex rostrata. Next base: position 2,546,349 of record NC_135940.1, read on the forward strand.
AGTAAACTTAAGTTTAAAATCCATTAAATCAGTTTCAAATGACGAATTCGAATCTTTGAAACCAACTTACCTTACGAGTGATGCGTCTATATGTGAAAATTTTAAACATTTGACATAATTTAGTATAAAGTCAAGCGGTCAAAAAATGTTCAAAAAATGAATGGATTAAAATTAATTTATTAACCTTCTAATTTTTATCAATTGACTTTATATTAAATTAATTCTAATGTTTAAAATTTTCTCATGTAGACGCATCACTCATAAGGTAGACGGGTTTCAACTGTTTGGTAAACTTAAGAACACCCTAATTCTACTCTTAATAAGCTCTTGATACCCATCAAAACAAAACAGGGGTGGATCTACATTAACTCGTACGGGTGCTAAGCTACCTTATGATTTTAAAATTTTAGTTATATATATTAAAATTTAATATATATTTTTTTTAGAATTTTTTATATAGCCTAGCTCCCTCAGAAAATATCACACATCTATTTAAAGTAGTCTAGTGTTTAGAACTTACTTTGTAGTTATTGAGAACTTGAATTCAATTTTTACTAGTAACATATTGTTTATTTTAATTTTAGTACTCTCTAGTTCCGAAACAAAATCAATATGTCGTATTTTTTTATTGAACATAAAAAAAATAATACAGATCAAATCTAATGAGGCCTAAAAAAATATATGAGTAAAGCTAGCGTGTGACATGCTCACCAAGAAAGTTTGGTGAGCATAACTCTAAAAGTATATCGGATCGACGTCAAATGTCAAATCCAAACCGTTGAAATCCATGTACTTCATGAGTGATGCATATACATGCAAAATTTTGAAAGTTTCAAGTTTATTTGCTACACGGTCAAGTGGTCAAAGAAATAATAAAAATTGAATATATAAAATAACTTATAATAAAATGTTCATTTCTTTGACCACTTGACCGTGTAGCAAATAAACTTGAAACTTTCAAAATTTTGCATGTATATGCATCACTCATGAAGTACATGGATTTCAACAGTTTGGATTTGGCATTTGACGTCGATTCGATATACTTTTGGAGTTATGCTCACCAAACTTTCTTGATGAACATGTCACACGATAGCTTTACTCAAAATATATATTATGTAAACCCTAAGACCGGAACTTATTTGAATGTTATGTGGAGCCCACGTGTTCCTACAAGCTTAATGTTATCCCGAGAGTGGGGTGCATCTTATGAGCATCGGACCAAATTCGGTCTGATCCACAATCTTAACCATTCAATAAGCGTCATGATCCGTGTGATAATTAAAATTGAATAAATCTCAAGTTAAACACGAATGTTGACGAATATCTAACGGGTCAATACAGGCGTCGGAGCAAATTTGTACGATATCCACTAGACCCCCTTTTCTCCATAATTTCATCTCACACAACTACACTAGTAACAAGCAAAGCTTATCTGAGCAGGTCTCGCACAAAGAAGAGCTCCCTGTTGCTTAAAAAATGAGAAGCGCTCTTCTGTCGCTTCACTCGCCACCTCTCCTCTGTTCTCGCCTAACCCCTCCTAAAACCCTAAACCTAACCGTAAGCCTAAACTCCATCTTCCCCCTCCGCCTCCATGAGCGCCATCTCAGGCGGGACCTCTCAGTCGCCGTCGGTGACGACGGAGATGATTTTCCCGGAGCTGATTACTTCGATGATGAAATAGAAGATGCTGACAACGAGCAGGACTACGAAATCGAGTACGACAATATATTGATTGATGGAACTAAACAGGGGACCGGAGAGGAGACGGTGGCGCTGGCTCCTCTGTCTAGTGGAGGGTTTGTCAGCACGGTTGGATGGGAAGCGGACACCATGGTCGATTATAGAATCAATGAGGAGGAATTTCATAAAATCAGCCTCTTGGATTGTGATTTTTTCATCAGAAAATCGCCAGATTCAGATGATGATGTGTATGATTTCAGAGAGGTAGAATATTCAATTTTTCTCTTTTATAATGCTTACGAGTGTACTGTTTCTTCTATTGTTTTGAATTGTGATAATGGTATGGTACTGTAACTGGGAAACTAACGATGGATGCCATAGAAGTTGTGTCAGTGAAGTGCATAGTTTGCATGGGGGCTGTCCGATTTCAGATTAGATTAAAAATAAAAATAAAAATCCTCCCGAAAAATTAAGGTCTAAGTTGGACTGTTTGATTTTGGTCGGATGGCCCACAAAAAATATGGTATATTAGTTCTTGGCAGTTAAGTCTGCCACCGTACCAGTTAGATCAACACTTATCATGCACTCTCAGCTACCTTGGCAACACCTTGGTAAGAGACCATTAATTTGTGTAAATACAGTTGTATACATATCTGCTCATACTGGTACAGGCATTGCCATTCAGTAAGAAATTTGTCCTCCCATACCTGTATGGTAATTACCATACTACATCCAAATTAACCCAGTTCAGTGCTATACTAATAGTACAATGATATACGAAACCTTCATATTTCAATTTATCTGATATGGATGCATGTATAATGAATGCAAAGTATGAAGTTTCATTTTTGCTTTTTGCAAACAGATGTATGTCAGTCCACCAGATATGGATGTGTACTCAATTCCTAAGGTTCTTACTCCTGTGCCTCAAAAGGTAATTTCATTCTTTTTCTAGAATTTGTTCCAAAACTGCCCTTGTTTTGATATTATATTGAAACTATTGCCCATGATAAAAAAAAACTGGGATAAGTATTTTCATAATTAACTTCAATTCAATCCCATATGAATATGGTACACGACTTCATGCAATCAATACAAGAGCTGGATAAAGCTCGTGATCTTACCAGTATGCTGTGTTGAGATTCTTTTGTTGGAAGATATATTAATTTGATATTATTATTGCTTTAAAATGCTAGTTGACTAGATGCTCAAAGAAAGAATATGTGGTGTACAATTTTTTCGAGCCACCAGTAGACACCCCAAACGACCCACTGACCGAACTCAATGAAGAGGTTATGAAGGTATATACTCTTGGCATTAACTAATAACTTATGTCAATATATTTTTTATTTTATGTCGGTAAGGTCCAATTTCTTACTGTTGATGATGCATTTTTGTAGGTATTCTTAACAAAGCACTACAAGAACAGGAGGAAAAGTGATGCTGACTTTGTGCTTGATTTTGAAGAAATTTATGTAATTGATTCAAAAGAAAGGTCAATAACACGGGCCAAAGTTGTTGTAAGTTTTTGTTGCATTATGTCATTCCACTTATGGTCTCGGAATTTATCTTTCATGCATATTTTGTTTAACAGTTGGCATATAAAAAGAGAATTGATATGAAGTGGTTATTTGTTATTTTCGCAGGTTACTGTACCAGGAGGTAAAAATAGAAATATAAGAAACGATTTACTGTTAATCCGTGATAATGGGACATCTTTCAAAGTTATTGATGAGGTACTAGACTTATTATTTATTAAATTGTTCTGAAATGTATATTTCATTGCAGAAATTGATCTTAGAATTAATATTGTTTCTGATTCTACATTTTGTTATCTTGACTACAGAATGAAAGGGATGACCCACAAACAGTAATTGAGAAAGTAGATTGGGCTAAATCAAGAGTTGACATGGAGAAATATTTAAGGAAGTTTAGAGATTTTGAGCAATCAAATTGGTTCTAGCCTAAATGATAATTTTGGAGACATAGGTGATTAAGTAGAATAGAATAGATAAAGGGGAGTTAATTTTTTATCTCTTTTGAGGTGTCGAATAATAACCCATTATTATGAGTAGAGTTCAACATTTTTGTATTATTTTTGGCGTGGATGACTCATTAGCAAGTTTCTCATTCTGATTTTCTGACAACACCTTGCAGCTAAGGTAATAGCTTTGCTTTCTGAATTAGTGTATTTCAAACAACTTGAACATCATAAATATTCACGGAAAGAATTAAAAATGATTTAAGATCAAACAAATTTCAGCTAATGTTGGAAACAAAAGTTAATTATGAAACCATCAAATTGCATTTAATCTGGTGAGGCACGGAATGTAGGATTAAATGATCTTAGGAAAAGAGTTAAATCTTGATAGAACAATGAAGATGATCTAATGCATAAAATCATTAGAAAAAGGACAAACCAAGAATTTTGAACGTATGATACAATTTTAAGTTTCAAAATGAAAATGGAAAATTATTATATTTTTTATTTTGCCCCTTTTATTCTGCAGGAATAATAACATCACTTGCCATCTTACAAATATAGCAAAACAATAAATTTTGAAAAGTAAAAACAAATATTTCAAGGGTTTTGCAAATAAAATGCAAGGAATTATGGGTAAAATGAAATTGGCTTCGAAATACAAATAAGCATAAAGATTCAATTAACTGGTTCACCTTTAAATTGGTAAATTCAATCAATCCCAATTCATGTTGACCTGAACATTTATTTACATGAAAATCACTAATACAAATAATTATAAAGTATTAGACCGTAATATACTTCACATGAAAATCTCAAAGAATGAATACAGTAATGCAAACACGGTAATAAACATAAAAGAAATCAAAAGAGAACAATAAAATTCAACTTACACTAGAATGAGGCAATGTAATATGAATATTACAAAGCGGCCCGTGTCATGAACTAATATATTCGTTTTTAAAATATAAATAATCAATCTAAACCGTTCAACATGACTTGCATATTAAATTTTGTCATTTTTTAGATAGGTTAAAAGTTACTGGATTTAAAAATTCTAAACCATCCGAAGTAGTGATTTTTTATCTATCTAAAAAATATGAACAATTATAAACAATATATAAAATTTTATCTTTAAGTATATTTTCATATGAACATTGTGCTTAAACTGTTCGGATCAACCGTTTGAACTTTGTAAATAAAAATATAAATCCAATTTTGTAAATAAAGATATAAATCCATAACACTGCTTGATAGGTAATCTACCATAGCCTCTCTTAACAGTTAACACTAATAAATAGGGGGAGAGGGCACCGAGATTTTTATTAATACCTTAAAAAATAAAAAATTTATCAAATTTGTCCTCTGAAAAAAAAATTAAAAAATGTCTTGACCGCTCAAATAACGAGCAGCCAACTCTAAGCATCAAACGGCCTTCTAGTGGGGTGGCCAACTTATTCATACCAAGCCACCCCCTAGTGGAGCGCAGTCTAGTATAAAACTCCTATATATGAGATTTTTTCTCTCTCCTGTCCACTCAAAATTCATTCTAACAACAAAAATACTAAATTTATGAAATTAAAACCTTAGGGCCTGTTCGGTCGACAAATGGGAATGGGCATGGGCACGGGAATTGAACTGACAAACACTGTTCCCGTGGGAAAAAAAAAATTCAGTTGAACTGAATTTTTTATTTCCCATGTGAACAGTGATTTGTCCGAACAGGCCCTAATGTGTGCACAAGACTGCCCCATGGCTGCTTGGTATAGATAGTTGGCTGCTCCACTTGGGAGGGGAGAGGGGGGCGTCCGACGCCCATCGGACCACTTTTCTGTTCGATGGGTTCTCTTCACCGTCAGATCTGCTTTAGGATTCGCGCCCGCAATTTCGCGTCTGCTTTAAAATCCGTACACACGAATCCTAAAGCAGATCTGACGGTGAGAGAACCTATTGAACACAAAAGTGGTCCGATGGCCATCGGACAGCCCCCTCTTCCACTTGGGAGTTGGGAGTGGTTTGGTGCTCACAGTTGGCTGCCCTTTGTTTGGGCAGTCAGGATATTTTTTATTTTTTTTTTAAATTCGGACGGCAGATTTTATAATTTCTTTATTTTTAAGATATTAATAAAAATCTTGGGGGGAGCACTGCAAATGTTACCTGCAAAAATCGAACTAATAAACGAAATGATCGAGGAGGCTGCTACAAAGCGAGTTGTACAAATTAAGAGGTGAACTAGAGAAGGCACCAGCAATGGCGCAAATTGAGAGGCCTTCTTGTTCTTCCTTTTCACTGCCACCGCCTCCTGATTCGGTGAATGAGAAACCAGTGATCGTAAGGGTTAAGAGAAAACTTAGCCAGGCCAGATTCGATGGATTTTGTAAACTTTCTTGCTCTGTATTTCTTTAATATCTTGTTGTTCCAGAACTATTCGTTTGGTTACTTATTTACTAGGTTTCTCGTTTTAGGGCTTGAGATTAATGAAAGACCTTCTAAGAGAACCTTATTGGATTTTGAGAGGCTCGCTATCTCTGGTTCGACGCCACAAAAAGGTTAATAAAATCGTCAAATGTTGATTTTGTACTCTGTCACGTGATTTTAGAATGTTTTCAGTTTAAATTTTGCGTGTGGTATTGTGTTTGTTTTAGTTGTGGAGGAACCAAAATCAAAGAAGCTTTTTGTGCAACATGTTGAGACTATCAGTAACTCTGATGCACTGGGAACTGTTTTGCATTCCTTCCTGGTTAGTTTCTAATTTTCGCAACAATAAAAAAAATTAGTGGAATAAAGGAATTTCGATGGTATATTAATAGGTCATATTGTTTTTTGCTCACTATATGCTAACTAAATGAGAAGACACTAGTACGTACCTAGTAAAATCCTGTAGTTACAGTAACCCAAACAAAGCCCTCAATTTGCATTTACTGTATACCAGTTGTTATGAAATAGAAAAGTCTAAAATAACAATAAAGTTGTACTGATGTGCTCGGAACTGTTTTGCATTCTTTCCTGGTTAGTTTAAAATTTTGTAACAATCAAACTATTAGTGAAATTTAGGAATTTGCCTGGTTATTAATTGATCATATTGTTTTTTGCTCACTGTGTGCTCATTAAATGAGAACACATAAGTATATAGTAAAATCCTACAGTTGTATTTGTTAGTAACCCAAACGAAGCTCTCAATTAGTCTTTAACGTATACCAGTTGTCACGAAATAGAGAAGTCCAAAATAACAATAAATTTATATTCAAATGTCCAATAGAATTATGCCATACGTAACACGTTTTCTTTAATTACTGCACGCTTGAAGTTGTTCAAAGTTTAATTATAGATGAACTTAATTGCCCCACATGACCATACCAGCACTAAAGCACCGGATCCCATCGGAACTCCGAAGTTAAGCGTGCTTGGGCAGGAGTAGTACTAGGATGGGTGACCTCCTGGGAAGTCCCTCTGTTGCATCCCTTTTTAAGCCTACTCCAACTTGCTTGGGACTAAAGGCTTGGTTGTTGTTTTCATTTACCTTGATAATGTTAATACGGTGCCTTATTTTATCTTTACAATGTTTTTTGCCAGACTAATTCCAATGTTTCAAAGGATATGAAAATTGAGGAGAGAAAGAGAGCATTCAAGCTGGCGAATGTGAGTTCATTTTTGTATTTTAGCTTAGTTTTAAACATGAATCCCTCAATGCTTAATCTTGTTATATGTTACTGTTTATTTTGTGAAATTTCTCTTTCAATTATACCTATTTCTCACAAGTTCATTTCTAATTAGCAGAAGCCAGATAAGAATCAAGTTGCTAAACAAAAACATGAGGTACCCCTTCTTTTTATTATTTAGTCATCAATGTTCTTTGTGCTCCTATCTATGCATAATGTATACGGACATGAGTATTGAATTGGATATGATATGATAAGGATATAGTGATATGGCATTTTTTAAAATCGAAGGATTAAAGACGTCTTTTTGTACATGTACACTTTATTCTTGTTCTTTGTGTATAACAAAAATATTATTTTAATTTATAAGAAGGTTTTTCACCATAAGGATAAACAAGTCAAAAAACATTATATAGTTCCTCTATTTTGCTAACATTATATAAGACTGCAGGAATCACAGAAGCAAATAAATACAATTAAGAAAAATGTAAGGTATAATAAAAATATTTCTTTCTATTAGAAAGGTTGGAGTCCATAACTTTGGGGGAAAAAAAAAATCAGTCCGGAGCCTTGCGTCTCATTAGTCACACTTTTAGGGAGTCAATTTTAGGGATTCTCTATTGACAGATATAAGTTTCTGTTAGTAGATTACTTTAAAAAATAATAGTAAACCACCTGATGCATCGGTGCCAATAGTGCATGTAAATTATGTGTGTGTATTAGAGCAGCATAAGTTCCTATCAAGGCTATTTATCATTATTTTTCGCTATTTTTTTTATAAATTCAGGAGATGGCAAGGAATGCAAGATTTGAGCAAATATGGAAGAGTAGAAAGGATTCCTTAAAAGAGGTATGCATGCTATATGATGTTCTTCAAGTTGACACCATTGATGAAACACCTCCAAAGATTGAAAAGAAAAAGTAAGGTGCCATCAGCCCGCTATTCATTCAATTTGATTTGTTCCCTTTTCTTTACCTTGTTTAGTTAAATGACTATATATGATATTATTCTGGCCGGTAGAAGCCTCCTGGTAACAGTATATATCAGCAGCTTACTAATGTTTTATTTACTGAATCTCTCTAAAAAGAGATATGACGGTGGAAGATGAAGCAATCTTATGCAACTATTTACCCCTTGTACGAGAGTACATCCCATCAGCAGCCACTGAAATTGAATCTGATATATTTTCCGAGGTCTCCTCTGATGGTATCCAATTTTTTTATATTTCATTTATAAATCCTAATAACTAAGAGCCTTTTAAAATGTTGGTATATCTTCAAATATAATTTTTTTTATTTCAGAGAATTATGTGTATGACCTTTATACGGTGGAAAAAGATGGTGATACCAAAATGGATGACATTCAAGCCAACTTTCCTTTGTAAGATTTTCTTGCACTCTTTTCTTTATCATTTGGTATTTGAACAAACTGCACTAGATATGCTATTTACAATGACATGCAAAAAATTTCAACTGTGAAACTAGCACCTGGCTTTTCGTTTATTCGCTGCTAGTTCTGCTCATTAGATTTGTTTGATAAAACAAAGGCCTACTCTTTGCAAGTTGTCAACCTTACCCCGGACCTAGCTTGCTTTTTGATTTGAACCTAACCCTTAAGTAAAGTTAAACCGTGATTTCCTGTAATGAAGCACTTTGATTTATGTAATATGAACATTGCAAGTGCAATTGCTTTAAGTATTGATTAATCTTGGTTTCTACATATGGGCATGGCTTGCAGATATCCAAAAAGAGAGACCCAAATAAATTTAGGGACATCACTCAAATATTTGACTCTGAATTTCTAGGTGTGGGACTTATTTTCATGATTTTTATTTTTATTTTCTCATTGAAGGGTACAAGTAGATAATGGTGATGATGATGATTTCTATGATGGGCCCAAATCCGACTATGATACCGACGATTCCAATGGTAACTATCTTTCCCCTTTTTTGTGGTTTTTTTCATAAAAGAAGAAAAGGAAAAGAGTATTATTAATTATAATTTTATTATGAAGTAATAAGCATTTACTTAAAATACAATTAGCATGCTGTTAATGTTCACAGTACAATTCGACATATAATTAGCCTCTGTCAGTATACTAAAAAATTGATAGCTGATTTTGCTGATGTAGCAAGGGCATCACAGTATATGCAGTATTTTCATTAGCTGTTTTATAAATGTTAAACTTGAAAAACACCAATACTCCAATATTTTGATTCTTGTTTTTCGTGCGCGATATTGTAGCTGAAGATAATCCATTGTTTGATTATCCCGACGAAGTGCCTTCAGGGGATGAAGAGGAGAGAGACCCATATGATTACTGTGAAAATGGTTCTGACATCTATGATACAGAAATTGCCGACATTAGTTCTGATGATGATGGTGATGAAGAAGAGAAGGAGCACTGGAGAATGGGCCATTGTTAAATTATTATTGAACTTTAGAATAGACGTAGTTAGAGATATGGTCATATGGAGATCTTTATGGGCATATGTAAGTGTTTTATTTTGTTAGTGTATCAAATGTCCGTCTGATGGTGTAGCTATTGTAACAAAATGCAATGCCCTTGTTGTGCCCCTCAATTGGCTTAGTTGCCTAATTTGAAAGGAAGAGTTCTTGGAAGATGTTTTGACATGAATCAGTGGTAACTATTTTGGTGTTTGATATTTGCTAATCTTTCCATGGTATTTTATTTTCTTAAAGTGCGGTAACTTTCATATTTGATGAGGTTATGCTTCAGTCTCATTTTTGTTAATCTTTGAGGGGGGTTATGGTTGTTTTGTTAGTCCTAGTTCCTAAATTATCTCAAAACTGTGGTACTTCGAAAGTTATATGCATAGCAGAAATTCTAGAGAGGTCATCCTAGGTCTTTTCCAACAATTACAAACTCACTTCTTAATTCTTATCCACTTCAGCATCAACTGATGTTCACAAGCCAAGCCTCAACTGTAGAATAATTGCCATTGCAACATATCTAGAGTAATTTGTAGCTTTCTTTATATAATTCATGTGACTTCGCATCGCTAGTAATCTTGTGTTCTGCATCAACTGATTTTCACAAGCCAAGCCTCAACTGACACCTGGAATTGACTATCACAACTAATTTTGCATTATCAGCGTTGGAAACTTTATAAAAAAAAAAATAGGAGGGGAAGTACATTAAAGTCAACATTTGAAAATGCAAAGAGCATGGAAGCACAGAAGTACACAGAAAAAGAATTACTCTCAAGAATTACTTGCCTAATTTTACAAGGAACGCTTATGTACAAAGAACGCTAGACCTTGTTGAGCCACCAATAAACAAACTAAACAGAGACACGTCTCCTGTACTGCTGCACCACCAATGTTTTCATTCAGCTCCTCTACCCCTTATTAAATTCAAAATTCACAATCCACAACTTAACATCTAACAGTACACTCCCATCTCACATTTCCAATATTTCAACCTGGTAATTGATTAAACCACAAATCCCAACTGGGTACAAATATTAACAACCACCAGCCCAGCGGTGCCTACCTTAATTTATCATATAAATCAGTTTAGTATTTTTTTTTCCCCTTTTTTACATTTGATGAAATAAAATAAAATAACAAAGCTAAAAAAAAACAAACAAAAAGAAAAGAAAAAAGGACACAATCCAAATAAAGCAACTATTTACATCTTTCTAAGGCCTATGGTAAGAGGATATGGGTATTTTTCTTGGAGCCTCATGGATTGATTTTGCAAGTGGCACGAAGAAGAAGAGGCTAAAAAATAATGGTGTTCACTGATGGGTAGCATACACACTTAACACAACTGTCTCTTGATTCTGTTGGAGCTCCGTTTCATCTCACATCAGTTGTAACAGGTTATTGCCACATGGATAAAGGTGACAGGTCGGCAGATTAAAGTGTACATTATGTTTCATGCTTATCTCATCGCACTTGGTAGCCATCATCTGCATAAATTGACACCAAAGCATCGGCAGCACCAGCAGCCAAGAGAACCCTGTTTATAGCAAATGCCAGTATAAATAAAAAAAAATTTATTAAATAGAAACTACACAAAAGCTAACAACTTGGACAAAACCCATTTTATCTCAAGTTCTCAACCTCAAACCAGAGATCGTGATGGTTAAGAGACTTCAAGGCTAAGTACAAGAGAATTAAAAATACGGTAACTACCTATTCCATCCCATCCTTGTCACCTCATTCCCCTTCACCTCCTGTGAATCAAACAGGGCGCTCGTCTCACATGAAGTTTGGCATAAGACTTCAATAGAGTATTCACTAAATGGTACCAGTAAACAATATTGCAAACCAGACAAATTGATCAACATGAAAAAACAGAATGATGATCAACATGAAATGTTTTGCAAAAAACCATTCCAATGGCAAATATCAAAAGTCATCATTTCTATCATTTCCCATGAGATCGAACAATCAAAACTGAAACCCTCAAGAGCATAAGGTACCGGTATGGGTGGAAGGAAAGGCAGGTAACAGAGCCAATGCGCTGGGCCATGAAGGTGGGATAGTAGCGAATGATGCTGAGCTGTTCGCCCTGAAGAGAAAACACCTTTACCAGCTGCTTGGCAGAGCCACTAACTATCACAGGGGCATGTCTGTGCACTGCCAAAGCTGTCAGAGATCCTCTGTGTGCATCTATCGTCAGGTACGCCTCACCCGCCTTTCTTATGTCGAGGAATTGTATGTCTCCTGCTTGGGAAGCGCTCACTATCTGCTTTTTACAACACATTTTCACAAAAATTACAACACAGACAGGCTCCTAAGGAAACTTACCAATTCGGTTGAAATTTTGAATTACTTCGGTTTTTTATATTTGGTTCGGTTTAGATTTTTCAAAACCGTAAAAACCTAATCAACCGAACTCTATATGGTTCAAATCTTCGATTTTTGGACTTGCAATGAAGAAAATTTTTGATTTGGATATTTTAGACCATCTACATATTTTGTATGGAATTGAACAATGTGTGTCACAACTAATACATATATTAATATTTATTTCTATTATTATTAAATGGTATTTATGTATGTATTGAGTTTTGACCTTTAAAATTTAATCTCTTATTTCGGTTCAACCAAACGAACCGAAATTTACTTTGGCTATTTTGGTTTGGTTGGTTCTGTTGGTTCAGTTATATTTCTTAAAACCGAATACAATTTTGGTTTGACTATTTTAATCAGTTTTAACTGAACCGACCCAATGAACACCCCTATCAGCTGCTAAGATTTTATGCAGGGGATTAAAGTAAATAAGGCACTAATTCAATCCAGAATCAGACGAGCCATTCTATAAGAAAAAATTTGAAGTGAATCATCAATTTAAACTAACTTGGCACCAATTCGATCCATAAACGTAAATCAAGGTTTCAACCATATTTACCTTGGATGAATCCATGCCAGGTTGAAACCCTATTCCTACAACTCTTTCCACTCTTTGAATGTGAGGCTTAGCTGTACATATTGGCCTACAAGAAAAAAAAAATAACAAGAAATCTAGAATTGAAGTAAATAAAAAAAGAAAAACACTTCCTATGGAATTATTAAAAGAGCTCAATTGCATAATATCAGAAAAATATGGAGACTTACACATCAGGACTACTGCGTATATCAAATATCCTGACAGACCCATCCATGAAACCGGCAGCAAATTGACCCCCATGGACCTGTGAAGCTGACTGATAACAAAAAATGTAACTACGATCAAAATCATTGTACAAGAAAAAGCAAAAGAATTTTAAGTTGTATGTTTAAAGTTCTTTTGGGTCTGTAAAATAACTAGGTCATGATTTCCTACAGATGCAACTCAAGAGTCATCATTTATCTATTTATGTAACATGCAGTAGTTCTAAATATATATATAGAGAGAGAGGTTGGCTAAGCTCAAAACGTTTTTTCCTATCACCCGGAATAAACGACTCAGTTTTCCAATTTTCAATATCCAAAAAGTCGATCCAAACCGTTAGATGTTCAATCTTATATTAAAATGTGCTTGGAGACCAAATTTTACATTTCTTGGAATGTTTTTACTATTTATTAAGATGGTTTGAAAATCGCTGTTTTTCAATGGTGCAGAAATTTAATAAAAACAGCGATTTTCAAACCATCTTAATAAATAGTAAAAAAATTCTAAAAAATATAAAATTTGGTCTCCAAGCACATTTTAATATTAGATTAAACATCTAACGGTTTGGATCGACTGTTTGGACTTTGAAAATCGTTCCAGAGGCTAGGAAAAAATGACTCGGTTTTCCGATTTTAAAAGTCCAAATAGTCGATCCAAAACTTTAGATGTTCAACCTATATTAAAATGTGCTTGGAGACCAAATTTTACATTTTTTGGAAATTGTTTACTATTTATTAAGATGGTTTGAAAATCGCTGTTTTTTAATAGTGCAGAAATTTAACAAAAACAGCGATTTTCAAACCATCTTAATAAATAGTAAACAATTTCCAAAAAATGTAAAATTTGGTTTCCAAGCACATTTTAATATAGATTGATTATCTAACGGTTTGGATTGACTATTTGGACTTTGAAAATAAAAAAAAAAACCGAATCGTTTGCTCCGGGGGCTAGGAAAAAACGTTTTGAGCTTAGCCAACCTCTATATATTCAAAAAGGGGAAATTTAAAATAACAAAAAGAACATACCAGCACAGAGATGCTGCTATCACTAACAGAGGGAATGGTGCTAAGCAGTTGCTCCCTCTCAAGGTCCCAGACATGAATAGATGATGAATCTCCACCTGCAGCATACTACAAGTACAACAGAAAAAGTGTATCAAATGTATTTCCTAGTGAGAAGTATACAGTGGTTCGGCTGGTTCCAACTAACAGTATCACTACAAAAAAAAAATAATAAAGACGTTCTTTGTGCAAACTCAGGCTCAAAACTTGGGAGTAAGGAATTTAAAAAAAAAAAAAAATTAAGGAGATCCAGTAGTAAAAAATATGTGAAATCAGTAGGCATTTCAACAGAAAAAAGTATATAAAATGTATCTCCTAGTGAAAGGTATAGAGTGGCTTCAACTAACAGTATCGTGCACACCACCACCACCACCACAACAACAACCAAGCCTTTAGTCCCAAACAAGTTGGGGTAGGCTAGAAATGGAACCCAATCGTAGTCACAAGGTGAAGTAGATAATAATAAAAATAATAGTAGTAGTAGTAATAATAGTATACCAATAATATACTAACTCTATATCGTGCACACAAAATATTTAAATTCAAAGGGCTCCTTTGTGCAAACTCAGGCTCAAAACTTGGAGTAAGGGATTTCAAAAGAACCAATTCACATCGCTAGCCGAGAATGTGTGAAATCAGTAGGCATTTTGACATTACTAAATTGAAGATTTACTGTTTCCTTTCAAATAGAAAAAATATGACTAATAAATGGGTAGGAAGGTGATGACCGATAGCCATACCAAGTAGCTGGACTTCTGTTGCCAATCAACGATCGCATTTCTGATTGTATTTTTTTGTTGGCCTGGAACTGAGAAAAAAGCTGTTACAAGCTTCTGCTTGCTCTTCACCGTAAAATCCTTCCAAACACGCACGTTTCCATCATCTGCATCAACATTAAAAAAGGCACCATTTTATTGATGCAACAACAAATTTAGCAAGTATATGCAAAGCGTAGTAGAGATCACGACGCACTTGATCCAGCGAGGAGTAAATTATCATCGAGTTCATTGATAAGGCAGAGTTTTGAAATGCCTTTCTCTGATGAGTCCTGGTGGTTGTCAAAGCTGTTCAATACTTGTGCATCTTCATAGTTCCATACTCTATCGCACAAATTCAATTTAAATCAATCACCTTTATAGTTAAAAACTAGCAATCTACCCATTGTTAAAAATCCAAAGAATTGTGACAAAACAACAGATAAAAAAAAAATAACAAGTCATATGCACCTGATTAATTCATTTTCATCGGCAGCGACTACAATAGGGGAAAAGGGCAACAACAATGTCGCTTTTGTTCCCGTCTCAAACTTGGTGTCCCAGCTTGCTATTTGATTGTTTAATTTGCTCGCACCTAAAATTGTAAGTATTTGAAAATTCATTAACAAAATAAACAGAAGCAATTGAAGTGACAAGAAAGTAGAATTTCCCAGGCTAAACAGAACTCATGTATAAGAGACTTGAGACCCCTTATTCCCAAAACCTATCCATCTTCATTTGTATAAGTTAAAAAAGTAATAAACAAAAAAACAATAAAACTGGGCACAAATCCAAACAAGTTTATTGAAAGTTTTGGACCCTACTGGAAAATTGGTTTCATCCTTCCTACTCTCATGTAATAAATTTTTCAAAGCATTTTCCATTTACCTGGTAATTATCCACCCTACTCTTCGTTGAAGCATATATGGAAAGCAGGTATATTACATTTCCAAATCAAGATTATGTGTTTTCTATTTACTGACAACATTGTCCAACCAGCATACCAGCATGAGTGAGTTGAGCCAACTTCTATTTTATAACAAAAAACTGAAGATCTCGATACCAGCCGGTAACAAGCCCTAGTCATGACCGTCTATTACATTAATCCTTGGTACATATTGACAAGATACCAGTTATGACAAGTATGGTCACCATGCACATAAAAAAAGAATTATCAGTACTCACACGAGTGCTGGCATCTCTTGATACAATCCATAGCAACCCTCTCTCTCTCCTCCCGTCGTACCAGCACCTCCTCATTGTCGTCATTGCCTGTCAAGAGAGGCCTTGAGAAGTGGCCACAACTCCAGTTATAGATGGTTGACTCCGGCAATAGATTGCTGGTTGCCTCTGAGTTGTTTCTAGAAGTCGGAGTTGATCCGCCAGCACCAGGTGGCACTTCAGGTAAGCCCGTTTGTTTGTCATCAGGGGAGTTCTGCAGGTGTGATCGGAACTCGAGAGAGTACACACGGCGCAGACCTGAGAGGTAGCTCTGCTGTGGGGGGCTGACTGGAGGTGTCCTAAAATTCATGGATAGATTACCTACGAATAGAAAAATAAATATTGTCAAGAGGTTTAGCATAGCAGAAAATAAAATGAGATTACCAGTACCAAACTCTACACAGTCCAGTAATGGTATATGCCAGATTAGAACTCTATAGAGTATGATTTGATGGTTCTGCTTAATGTCAGTTGAAATAATGACATAAATTATGGTTAGTTACCTTCTCAAAGAGACTACTTACAATGCAACTGGACACGTACAGCAAGGAATTGCAAGATCACTTACTACATTACTATTTGCATGCATATGGTGTCAATTGCATTTCACTTTCCATCAGATACTAATGACAATTAATATTTTTACTTGCAAAAAAATACTTAACAATAAAAAGTCAACTAGTCAACGTACCAGCATTCATGTCAAACCAAGAGTTTGAGCGTGCCAACCCTGGAAAAGGCAAATTCGCTGAAGAAGAAGGGGCTGAGGACTCTCCTGCATGTATCATCCCACCAAATCTCGTACCTTTCAAAACCACTGGTTCAATCCCAATCATCGAAAGAGTCCTCCTAGCATAGCCCGCAACCCTGGGGGAAGGGTCCCGCGCCATGGAGATCATTTTTGTGATAAACTGTGAATATGTAGCAATATCAAGTGACCTTGACCTAGCTGCATAGCTTATGACCCCATTGCTAGTGTTACTATTGCTGTTTTCTTTTAATATTAAACCAAGGTCAGAGTGCTGTGATGAGCCATCAGACTGAGGCGAGCTGTTCATCACTGGGCTACTGATGGAGATACCACGACTGCTGGTGTCACTCCCAATTCGTAAAACTGGGCCCGAGGAGCAGGGGAAGGCAGCGGTCCCACCAGGCTGGATGAAGCTAGTAAGGTTAGATAGGGAGGGAGGTGCTGTTAGTCGACTGCTTGGTTGCGTTTTCCAGCACTCTTGGGGCACTGATTTCAGCTGCTTGTTGTGGCCAATTGCAAAACGTGCAAGAGCTGAGAAGTAAATAAAATTATTAACACACAGGTTAGTCGTAAGTCATAACAAAAGTACTTGAGAAAACAAACTACTCTCAGTCTCCATACTTTATTTTTTAGAATACAAAGAAAATTCATTTCTATAATATTGACATTACGAAAACATGGACGAACATAACAGATATGAAGTAATATTGTTCCCTTCAATTAGAACAGACAAATCCAGTTATGAACTGATAAGTTTTAATCTATATGTTCCAGAATCCATTCTAATCATATGGGTTCTTGACTTGACTTACTAAAGATAGAAATGGTGATAGATTTGGCACAGGTTGTCAGCATTTTATAATTCAAATTATAAATGTGGTCAGGTTTATGGCTACCACCGGGTCAAGTACAGTTGGACCGATCATTATTATTATTTTCTTTTTTGAGGAAAGATCATTATTATTTTTAAAAAATAAAAAAGAACAGGTCATGTCAACCATATGTACCATTTTTATGGTAGATATTAGTGTCTTTTGTTTTCAATAAACAGCTACAAAGAAAGTTCAAGCCCGATGGCATGTCTTAGCTGATCCAACCCGCCAGTGGGTAAAGAACTATTGGCATCACTCAACCCATGAACCTAAAGGTCAGGTCAAATAATTGACTGCCTAATTGTTTATACCTGCAACCACCTCAGCTCTGACCAGTGGGCTCCCATCAGAAGCAACTTGAAAGATGTTCTTGACAATATTAAGCTCTGCTTTGAGTTTTTCGTCATCGTCACAGTCCTCATCAAGCCCCTGACCATCCCTAAATGAGGTGGACCCCACATCCAGCAGGGTCCCCAGTGCAAAAACTGCAGATGCTCTTACCTGCAATGCGAAAATCAAATGAAATCTCCATTAATTGTATTTACACGGGTCCCCAAATAATAAACCTAGAAGGAATAGGAAGACGAAGCCAATGGTCCATAGGGTATAGGGCAAGTCCCTTATCCTGGCTCAATACATGTAGTTTAAATTCTTTCTTTGCGTATGACTTGTATACAATAAAGCAATAAAATATGAGGGGGGTTCAAATGCCTCCATTTTTTGTGCCTCCACCATAGCTCCATTTTTTAAAACTTTAATAATTCAAAATTTAAAACTTAAAAGTCAAAATAAAACCGTTGGATATGATCTACATCATTTTATCTATGCACATGTAAAAAATTATGACATTTCAATTTTATTTTGATTGTCATCAAGAGCTTATAAAAAATGCACTAATTTAGATGATTTCTTGACGTTGATTTTTGAACTTATTGATTCACATAAAAACAAAATTGAAATGTGATAATTTTTTATGAGCACAGAGAGAATAACATAGATCACATCTAACGGTTTTATTTTGACTTTTAAGTTTTAAATCTTGAGTTATTAAAGTTTTAAAAAATGGAGGCATGGTGGAGGCACAAAAAATGGAGGCATTTGAACCCCCCTCAATATGATATATTTGTAATGAAAAAATTATAAATAAATGCCTTGGAAAACTTGGGATATGCTTTGTTTTGCGGAAAATAACATTATTCTATACAATATAAAATAACCTATTTTTGAATTTTGCCCTACACAAAAAGGTTTTCTGGCTCTGCCCCTGGAATAACTTAACACGTATCTAGAAAATAGAAATCACGCTACATGTATATACAAGTCCCTTTAAAAGATCTTACGCACGTATATATCTAATACCTCTGTAAAAGACTGTGAACATCATCTATACCCCATCGAACCTAGTTCCCTGAACTAACCTTCTCCTTTTCTCAAACGTGTGGAGGCAAACATTCATGGAGGGTAATTAAGGGCATTTCTTGAAGAAAATGGACAATGGACAGCACCAAAAAGGTATATCCATGTTTTTTTATATTATAATTATATACATTCCAGTTCTGTTGTATAGGTACACCTTCCCAGAGAGAACTAAAATTGCCACACCAAAATACAGCCAAAATACAGAACTTTCAAAGTAATTCATTGAATTTGGTCCCGTTTGTAAACAAAAGGCTTTTAAGGCAAATAGAATATATGATACCTCTGGTTGAGATTCTGTCAAAAGAGGTGCCACTATGCCAGGCGCATTGGATTGGAGCCCCAGCAACTGTGCCTCAGGGAAGTCCTCCCAAAGTTTGCCAAGGCAAAGGCAGAGCCACTGAAGTAGTAGTGGCTCAGTTCCCGTGGACTGGACGGAGTCATGCAAGTGCATTTGAGTCTGAGTCTGCAAGGGGGGGCGCGAGATCTGAAGGTGTCTTAGGCAGATATCCATGAGACCCGTCTGGATGCATGCCTCCTGTCCTCTCCTGTGTCCATCAACTATAACAGCCAGCACAAAGGCAGCCATGGCCCGCTGCTCAGGGTATGCATCCAGGCTGTCAAGGAAGCAGATGAAGTACTTGTGGCCTCCGTCCTTCACTAAATCCACTTGGCATGACTGTTCCACAATATTAAAGTAGAAAGAGTGTCAGTGTAAAGCATTAAGGGATTAGGATATAAGAGATCAGGTAAATGCATGCAGCTTCAGGTAATATAAACTCTAAACACAATTTGCTATGCTAAGGTCTTTTAAGATGCCCAAAAAGAAGGATAGGAAAATACTGAACACGTACCTTGTCAAGGGCAAGAATCTTGGTCCATATGAACACAAGAATCTGGCGCAACTCCATGGCAGTTGTTTGCAATAGCTTAAGAACATAAGGGAAGATACCAACTGACAATGCCTACGAGGATTAGCAAATGAATATAACAGTCAATAAATAGCGTCAAGTGCTAAGATCTTTTCTACAAGATAGGAACGTTACATCTACAAAAGAAGACGAGAAAATCCTCTGAAACAAAAAGAAAAAAAAATAGTTTACCCGATCAACAGCCCAAGGTCCCATGTCAAGGAATCTACCTAGGAGTACCAATGCCCGAAATCTATGTGACTGGCTCAGCAAGACCTGACAACAAAAGCTAACTCAAGTAACTCAAGATTTCACAACAACATTATGCATAAATTATTCTTCCAAATTTCAAATCTCAGAAAAACTCTACTTTATGAAGTCATCAATTACCTGAAGAACTATAGGCAACTGTTCCGGTGGCTTCTTATGCTCAGAGCCACCATCAAGCCACACTTCAAAAGCCGTCAATTGCTCCGTGAAAAACGGGCTTGGCTGGTAATAAGACAACAATTTCAGGCTAAAATTTATTAAAATACAAGATATTAACCCTCATCTGTTTCTCGGTCGTTTTAAATAGAAGGGTTACCTGAAACTCGGCATTCGGTTCAGATAGCAGCTGTGGTAATTTAGACAGGCAGTTTTCAGCAGCCATGTCCCATGCATCCCTATAAACATTAACTGTAAAAGATAAGAACGAGAGATTTGTCTGTTGTTTTGGTTGTCTAGGTGACTCAAAATCTTACCACATATGATGCTGGTGAGTAGGCGGAAGCATGGGGTATGAAATCGGAGAACAATTAGCAGTTCGCATAATCCTCTCAGCCAATAGAAAGTTACGGAAAAGGCTAGCCAGTAGAAGATCTTGCCTGAATAGCCTCTGGAAAAGTTCTACACAAAATTAGAAGACAACTCAGCTTGTTAGTTCCCACATGAATAAGTCATCTTGTTAGTTTCCCCAGAAAAGAATAGATTATCAAAGGGAAGAATAAAGCTTGAATATTTACCATGAGGTAGAACATTCCAAGCTATGGTGTCTGTGATTGCAGTAAAAATCCAATTAAGCTCGCCCAAAAGGGTTTTTCGGTCATTTTGTCGACCAGGGATTTTGTCAATTAGAGACTGGTCCAAGGAATCACGAAGCAGAGACCGACCACAGAACCTTCAAATAAGTAATTAGACGCTATAATAAAAGAAGATACCACCAAAAGAGAAACAACAATAGTCTCGGCAATCCAAATTCTATATGCAGCTCAATTGTTGCTCAGAGGCATACTGCACTTGTATTTTATTGAAGGATGGGCACATAACCTAACATTGGCTGAATTATCAATACCATAAAAAGGTTAGGGCTCAGTATAGCCTAAGACGGCCACTGCACACAAAACCTGGTATAATATGCTGACAAACACAATTGTCCTTGGTTAAATATAGTCTTGGTATAAGAAAGTATTACTACCAGTGTAATGCCATCTTGATAGGAGTAGTCAGACATGCGGTAAATACATCTGCAGGAAATTCCGCACTCTGTGGCAGTGTCTCGTTGGCCTCACATGCAGCAAGTATAATACAATCCTTTTGAGAAGATGGAGTACTAGTGGAACCCCCATCTAAGCCTAATCTCTGTCCAAATTATATCAGATAGAAATTCAGCTCCATCCAAAAGCAATTTAATGGGTTTTTTTTTTCAGAGAACAGGAGTCACAATCTTTCGGTGGTACTCAATGCAATCAGCTTTAAAAGCTTATCAAATTAAGAAATGAATATAAATATTACAAGAAATTACTGAGCTCCACGCATAATCAAATAACTTAGTCAAACAGTTGATAATAGCTCTGTGAAACACAGATTGAAGGATTCAGATCACAGCATACCCTTCTCTCTCAAAAAAGACAAAAAAAAAAGCCCGGGCCTAAATAAAAATGCAACCAGTTAAATATGATCTATATTGTCTTTGTTCCATTTCTGTCTCGTGTCTTGCAAAGGGGTGAATCAGAGAGAATAAATCAGTAATATATATTTGTCAAATAAAATTTTCCAACTTCTCGATCCCAACACACCAAATGTGACAATTTTTTATATACAATAACACAGTACAGGACATTTTCAATGGTAACACGTCCATTGAAGCATAAATTTTGCACCATAAGTAACATTACTGGTGACAGCAAAAGTGTGGTGGTACAGGACCCCTCTTGTGAATCCCTATCTAATATTCAACTTATGAAGATTTTTGGAATTCCATGAAACAAAATCATTTCGGAAAAATTCAAAAGGAGGAAAAATAGGTAATGAATTATTGGCAGTGCCTAAAAACTCAAATGTCTCAACATCCATCTTTTGCAAGACCAGAAATTTCACCAACTGTTAACCATGCAAGAGAGTTTATAATGAATATAGAATGAAGCAATTCACCTCTACGAAAGCATTTAAAATTAACCCAGCAGCAGAGCAATCAAACACATAAATAGATGGTGTTTTCAGCCATGAATCTAGATCACTGATCGGCAACGGAATGTACTGTGTATAGCTCTTATTAAAAACCCAAATTTCTCGATTGGCGGTTGGCTTTGGAACACCGTGTCCATTGTAGTGAAATAAAACCCTTTCTGTTCTGGCATATTTTCGACACGTAGTACAGAGTTTCTTCACCTCCTCTACAGTCGGATCAAGTTGGAGCTTATACCGTGCCTGCTCAAAGGGTCACAATATTTATAAGCATGCGTAAAAATTCACGTCCATATCATTCAAACTTTCCAACTCTTATTAATAAAATCCAGGAATCAATTAACAGTCACCCATGAAATATATAATTTTCAGCAGCATGGAGGTCTAAAAGCAAAATTGCACAAAAAAAGTGTACTAAAAATAAAACTAGAAATTTTCCCAAATTTCAGCATGGCACACAATAAAAAAAAAAAAGGAAGTAGAACAGCATAAAAAATATTGCTTGCCTTGGGTTGCCATCTCTCATATTGATTATGCAAGGCTTTTCCAATGCTTTCAAGAGCTTTCGGAGGAGCCATGGAAAAAGGATCTAATTCAAAAAAAAAATAACAAAATCAGAACTAACAATCCCGATACATATTTGTTCTAAAAGTAAGTCCCAAATTTACAATGCACCTCTTATAAGCATGACTCCCATGCCAGATTACCGAACCAATACATAAAAGCCCTAGTGCTGACCAGATCTCAATTAATATGCCAATTACCTCTCCTATCTATTGTTTTTCCCTCATTATTTGGGCCACACTTCAATAAGAAGATAACAATGAACAAGTAAAATTGTCCAAGAAATGAGATTTGGAATATTAAGGACGTCAATGGTTACCTATCCAGCACTCCATTCGAGCACAAGGAGATATTTTAATAACATCTGGTGGGTCCACGCTTATATTTAAACATAGCACCAACGCCACACAACCCGTTTTCATCTGTAAAAGAATTCAACAAAACATGATACATATGCACTAATTTCCCCGAATTTTTTTGCATTTATTAATATACCCTATCTAACTTGAAAACTCCTGATAACAGCCTTCCAACAGTGTTGAGAAACCAATGACTAATAAAATCAAGTGGTGTTCACACCAACAATCGATAGAGCAACATGGATCAAATGCACATAAACGCTTAGAAAATAAATTGCCAATATAAGAGCACTTGCATCATTCTGGTGCCAATAACAATAGTACAAAAACACTAAGCATATGTGCACAGATATTAGCATCCCAGTTGTTTTCAGTTGTGTATGCACATAGGAATTCACCATCTTAGGAAACAAAGACCTTGATACATAGATAATGCACTAATGAAATCATTAAAAACTCTATTATGCATACTAATCATACTCATAGACATCAATCAAGCTAAATTTTGGTGAAAAAGGCTCTTGGTTACTTCAAAGCACTGTATGGTCCACAGTACTATAATTTTAAAAAAAATTGCACCAACAAAAACTTAAAAGGTGACTTATTGGAAACTGATAGCATCTGTTCCAGTTAATTCGCTCATGGAAACACTAGCTGCCACTTCTTGTGTAGTTCATCTCTCTAGAACCGTTCATTTTCCGAAATTTCAAAAATTGATCAGCAGAGTGAATTTATGACAAGTCTGTCAAAAGTTTTAAAAAATGATGATATTTACATACCCGATCCTTGAGCCGCCATTTGGAGACCAGACCCTCATCCAACGGTCCAGATTGAATCTGAGTGCCATCTTCGAACCCCTCATGCCTCGATTCACAAAGAACCCCACTCTGAGGAAAGTACGGCATGCTCGTTTCAGGCCCATCTTCCCCAGCTCCACCGCCTCCGCCTAGAACCGGAGGCTCTGGCATGGCCACCACCGCAGGAGGCGGCGCCTGAGACAACCTTGAAGCCATCAGATCTCCCAATGCCATCTAACTCGCCAGCATGCGATGCCTAACCTAACCCATGCAACCCAAACCCTAGAAGGGGGTTGGTCGCAGACCCAACAGGTCAATCGGATTGAAGAAGAAATTCTAATCCCAAATCAGCGAAACCCTAGAGGAGAAGAGAAACCCTAGACTGGGGAGGTGGAGGCGCGGGGGGGCGAGAAGAGAGAGAAGAGAGAAGAAAAAAAACAGAGAAAGTTCGCAAAACAGGGATAAAAAATACGAATTATTTTAAAATAAAACATAAATGTTGTAATCAACAGATTGTTCGCCTTCTTCTTTCTTTTCTTTATTCCTAAGGTACTTTTTTGATTATACCCCTGAAAATTTAGAATTTTTCTACTTTAAACCTCAGATGATTTGTTGTAGTATAGTCATTCGGAGAAAAATAATCAAATTTCAATGGCGAGATATGTAAAAAACATTGACTAATATAGTATTATTAAACCAAAGACGAATTGAACTTGGTTTTGGTCTTTATCCAACTGGGCTGTAATATTTATTGAGGGATTGTTGGATTGGTGACGCGAATGCAATGACTGGGGCATGATCGTGTCAAAAAAGTTATCAATTTCTATTCTAATAATGTGAAAGTGACGAACTGAGGAGACTGTAAACTACGTCTAAGATTTTATATGAAGAACCGTACATTGATTAAATAAAAAACACTGCAATTTACAATTTAAAAGTTTCATATTCCATGTACTTTTTATTATTTCAACGCAAAAACGGGTGACTTAACAAAACAGCAAAATCAGAAGCCACCGTTGGATCGATGATTTTCAAAGTGGTTTAATAAATAGTAAAAAAAATTCAGAAAACTATAAAATTTGGTCTCCAAGCACATTTTAATATAGAGATCACATCTAATGGTTCATATCGACTTTTTGAATTTTTAAAAACAAAAAAATGACTTATAAGTATATACCCTCATATGTTTATGTAAGTAGAATAGCCAATCTCTCTCTCTCTCTCTCTATATATATATAGTAATGCTACGGTGCTATGGGTTGCATAGAGGGCTACGGTGCTACGGCTCAATATTTGAGTTTTCAAAATTCTAACGGTCGATCCAAACCGTTCATCTTGTTCTCCATATTAATATGTGTTTGGAGACCAAATTTTACATTTTTTGAAATTTTTTTACCTATTAATGTCAAAATAAATCAAGTGTTTTTCTACCTATCTAAAAAAATAGTAAAAAAATTTCAAAAAATGTAAAATTTGATCTCCAAACACATATTAATATGGAGAACAAGGATCGACCATTCGAATTTTGAAAACTCGAATATTGAGCCGTAGCACCGTAGCCCTCTATGCAACCCATAGCACCGTAGCCTTACTCATATATATATATATATATCACATCTAACAATTTTATTTTGACACATTTTTTTTGTTATTGGAAAATTGAGAAGCGAAGCTATGATAGAAGTACAAAAAATAAATAATTTGAACCTTCTTCCAAAACATTTTGTTTTAATTGGTATGTGAAATTTACCAATATTTAACTTCTTAAAATTTACTTGCTTTCATTGTTTTGTTAATTATTTGAGGATAACAAACAAAATTTATGTCATAAAATCCTCTAAAACACGAAATATAGCTTACATGTGTCATGAAGTCCTCTAAAACATGAAATATCCTTTACGCACAATGTCATTTAATTTTTGAAAATTATTGATATTGTTTTCCAGCTCTTCTCAATGGCCAATAGGAGGGGACAAATATATTTTGCTCGTCTTTTGGAATAATAAAAATGATAGATATTATTTCAGATTTTGTAATATATAAAGAAATTGAAAACATTGCAAATAAAATATAATTAAGTCAATACCTGTTGGTTCCAACCTTTTTTATCTATTTTTTTTTTTTGGATAATAATATGAACTTTTGGTTCAATATTTTTGCAAGGGGTTGTTTAACAAGTTTGGTTAAAATTTACATATATTCTGGTTTCTAGTTTCATTATTTGTTTGTTCCATGTGTCACACACATATTTGGCAAGTTAAAATAGAGTGGAACTATGTAGAAATACCATAACTAATTTTAAACACGTTTAGAATAAAAATTAGAATAGGGTGCAATGATAATATAAAAAAAGGGAATAAAGTGTGAAAATCTTGCAATTAAGCTCTCCCATTTTGCGCGTAGCCTCTCTTTATTCCAAGTACTTTGAATATTTAATCGAGGGGCATGCAATTGAGTTATTCTATAAATAATAGGAGTGGAACTAGAGATAATATTCCGTTGACTTTTTAATTAGGCATTTTTCACTTTGTCAAAAGAAGCCGGAATAAAATAAAAATGCATTATAGTTGTCAAATATCTATTATATGAGTACTAATTGAACAGATAGCCACAATTTTCTATTTTACAATCTGTAAGTCATAAAAAGAAAATGAAAATTTGGTCAGCTATGGTGTTGATGGTTTTTTTTTTATTATTATTTTGATCAATTTTCTTCGTATCTTTATAATTCTGGAACGAAAAAAAAGATATACATATTATATTCTTTTGGACATGCAGTCAATGTCAAATAGTATATTTTAGAATATGTAATAGAAGAAATTAAAGATAAAAATATACTGAAAATAAAACCGAGACTTTGCAGGGGTGTAGGTGAAAATTGTCCCTCAATAAAAACGTTAAAAGAGTGTTTGCTTTTGAGTTTTGAGTCATGGAGGTTCCGCCTCACTCGTCGTCCACTCTCCGATTTTCATTATCTAAATCAGGACCGTCCGATCTCAGTTGACGGCTCACCGCGTCCCATTAAGCGGTCCCCTGTTCATTTTGTACGACCTTTCATTATTCGTCGCGTGTCTTCTCAGCACTCAGCAGACGTCAGATTGGTGACGAACGGTCCGAAAGGGATCGCGACCCATTTGGGTGCGTGACAGCTCAGATCCAGGCATGCGTTGCGAGTGCTGAAGAGTCTTTGTTTGTTGGATCTTGTACATCTTTCATCTCAGGTTTCAAAAACAATGCCTATTGGTGTTGGGCCACAATGACTTCCTGATTTCATGCGTCTGTTCGAATGTGGAAACTCCTGTCACGGGTTTAATCTGAACTTCGATTGAGGTTTGTTTTATGTATGGATACAGAGAGGCTGCTTCAGGCGTAGTCTCGTTAATTTTGTTGGATACAATTATTTCCGATTTCTCTCAGAAGTCAGAACGAGGACAAGGAACAGCTAGCTGCACTGCCATGATTTCCAGCTTGCCAATTCCAGTCTTTCTCAGAGCTTCACATAAATAATAACAATCATCATCATCATCAGAGTACAACTAGGGGGATCTCAAACTCACCAAAGTGTTTGGTGAGCTTGACTCTAAAACCCATCAAATCGATTTCAAATGACAAATCTGAACTGTTGAAACTCGCCTACCTTACGTGTGATGTGTCTACATGTAAAATTTTTAAACATTCAAATTAATTTAGTATAAAGTCAAGCGGTCAAAAAACATTCAAAAAATGAATGCACTAAAATTAATTTATTAACTTTCTAATTTTGACCGATTGACTTTATACTAAACTAATTCGAATGTTTAAAAATTTCACATGTAGACGCATCACACGTAAGGTAGGCGGGTTTCAACGGTTCGGATTCGTCATTTGAAATCGATTTGATGGGTTTTAGAGTCAAGCTCACCAAACACTTTGGTGAGCTTGAGAGCACCCTAGTTCTACTCATCATCATCACCATAAAAAAAGTTTCGGTTTTAAAATTGCGAAAAATATTTGTTTGATGTTGATTAGATAGAAGAAATTATTTTTAAAAGGTTCTTAGAAAATATCTTATTGGTTTGATCGTGATCAAATGGTTGAAAGATTTTATTCCTGATTAAGTACCTTGCTACTGATTTTAAAAACGAACCGCTAAGAGCATCTACATCTCTAAAACTGAAAAGGATTTTTAAATAACTGTTAACTACTTTTTAAAAATTATGATATTTAAAGTTTCTAACTCTCACATCTCTGAAACTCATTTTAGAGTTTCTATTAAACCACGTTAGCAACAAATTAAAAAAGAGAAACAATTTGAGCCAATTATTTGACCAACATAGAGTTTATAAACAGTTTCTTAATAAGAAACTTTCCTGCATAGTTTCTAAATAAGAAACTCTCCCACATCCTTGAAACTGAATTAGAAACTGCCACGTCAGATTAGAAACTATAATAGTTTCAGGGATGTAGATGCTCTAAAGCGTTAATTATCAATTTGATTGAAAACAGTAAAGAAATTCTTTTGCACCATACTTGGTTTCATTCCACGGATAATTAAACACCAATCAACTTTGTGCTGTAGTTACTTGTATTCATTTCACAGATAATTAAACATCAATCAAATTCGTGCATAACAGGACAACTAATCTCAAAACCCAGGGTTAAGTACTTGTTACTCAATAAGGAGTGAGGTTTTGGAGACGTACCATGTGGGATCTCATAATCGTTTTAACCAAATGGAAAAAATAATGACCAAAAGAAAAAATAAATAAATAAAGGGAAAGGGAGCTCATAATATCATTATGCAGTGGAAAGTGGAGGAAATAGAGCTGTGAGGGTGAGGTGGAATTCGTATCCTCTGCATTAACTCAAAAGTGAATTTTTGAGTCAACGAATCTTATCCATCCGATTTGCTTTAAGATTCGTGCGAACTAGATCCGTACTGTTATTAAAGGGCCCCCTATATCATAAACAGGGGCCGGATTGGCTCCGTTTTACATCAGACGGTTGAGATTCAAAAGTGAATTTTTGAGTCAACGAATCTTATCCATCTGACCTGCTTTAAGATTCGTGCGAACTAGATCCGTACTATTAAAGGGCCCCCTATATCATAAACAGGGACCGGATTGGCTCCATTTTAAATCAGACGGTTGAGATTCATTAACTCAAAAGATTCATTTTTGAGTTAACGCGGAGGATACGCATTCCTCTGAGGTGTGTTATAGTTTAAGTAAACGAGGCTAAGGAAATGAACAGCAACAATATGGGAAAAAAAAAAAGCTTAAATATTCAGTTAATAGAGTAGTGAAATGTCCAGAGTACATAAAATGATTTGGAAATTTGTTACGGGCACAGCGTTAAGCATAATTTTTTATTTGGATTGACAATTTTACTCCAGGAAACGCAAGTCGAAGATTTCAAGAAAAGAAGTTTGAATGCGCTTTCAAAGAAATTATGCAGACTTGGAGAATGTTGAGAAGTTGAAACTAGTGGTTTGCTTTTACCCGAACGGGTAATACCCGTTTTACCCGGCCCGTACCCGTTACCCGAGGTACCCGTATCCGTGCCCGGGTATAGGCGGGTAAACGGGTACGGATTTGAGACGGACCGGACTCAATGATTCGGGAAAAAAACCCGTCCAATCCGTACCCGTTTTATCCGTACCCGAAACCTGTCTACCCGCACCCGTTTACCCTTTACTCGTTTACCCGTTACCCTTTACCCGTTTACCCATTACCCTTTACCCGTTACCCGTTTTATTTGAAATTCGAAATTCAAATTTTTTTGCCGCCGGTTCAGACAAACCGGGCCTGGACCGGTCAAATCAAACTCGGCCGGACCCACCCGGGTCAAATCCCGGTTTTTTTTTTCTTTTTTTTAAAATTTCGAATTTAATTCCCCCCTCCAATTTTTTCTTTAAATACACCCCCTCTAACCCTCTTTCTCTCCACATTCTATCTCAAACTCTCATTCTCTCAATTTTCATTATTCACAATTTCTAAATTTATTGTTTAAAAAAATATATAGTTGTAATTTAATTCATTCTACAAATACGCAAACGGAATTACGAAGGTATCGAAATTACAAAGTTCGGCACCTCCCGCAAGATTTTTCCGCGAGATTTAAAGGTTAGATTTATTTTATGTTAGATTAATTTATTTTTGTAGAGTAAATTTAGTTTAAGTTAGATTTATTGAAAGTTAAGTAATTAGATTTGTTAAATTTGTTAAGTAATTAGATTTGTTAGATTTATTTTATATTAGATTTGTTAAATTTGTTAAGTAATTAGATTCGTTAAATTTGTTAAATAATTAGATTTGTTAGATTTATTTTATGTTAGGTTTGTTAGATTTATTGAATTTGTTAGATTTATTTAGTTTATGTTAGATTTGTTAGATGTGAAGTAATATTTGTTTTGAATATGTTAGATTTTTATTTTGAAATTCGGATTTATTTTTAATAGGTTAAAAAAGATGTTGGATTTTTTTTTTGAAATTCGGATTTATTTTTAATAGGTTAGAAAAGGTGTTAGATTTTTTTTTTAATTTGTGAAGTAATTAGATTTGTTTTTTGAATATGTTAGATTTTTTTTTTGAAATTCGGATTTATTTTTAATAGGTTAGAAAAGATGTTTGATTTTTTTTAAAAATTTGTGAAGTAATTAGATTTATTTTTTGAATATGTTAGATTTATTTTTTGAAATTTGAATTTATTTTTAATAGGTTAGAAAATATGTTAGATTTTTTTTTTAAATTTGTGAAGTAATTAGATTTGTTTTTTGAATATGTTAGATTTTTTTTTGAAATTCGGATTTATTTTTAATAGGTTAGAAAAGATGTTAGATTTTTTTTTAAAATTTGTGAAGTAATTAGATTTGTTTTTGAATATGTTAGATTTTTTTTTTAAATTTGTGAAGTAATTATATTTGTTTTAGTTCGGCGAACAGGATCCTCTCCGACAAACGCAGTAAATTGGGTGCATATGTTTTTGAGAGACTTGTGTGTTTGAAAGATTGGATTAATGCTGACGAGCGCAAGCAACATCGAGATCAAGAATCATCATCTGCAGCTGATACTGAAGAAAGCGTTACCGAGCCGCAGCCCCAAGCTAATTCAGATTCAGACGGTGCGGAAGAAAGCGAACAATGGTATATGAATCCAAACTACTAGATAGGTAGTGTCGGTATAATTTTCTAACCTCTTTTAATATTTATGCTTATTTTTAAAATTATAATTTCTAAACATTTCAATTGATTTTTAAATTATTCATTTTAAAGAACAATTACTAACAAAAAAAGAAGTTAGAACTCCGCCTATGTTATTTTACATACGGTCCCAAGCCCGGAATAAAGGAGGAGGGTAACTTTTATTTTTTAATCTATTGTTTTCAAATTATTCATAATTATTTTTAAAGTAATAAATTAATTTAAGATATTTTTATTTTTATTTTATTGTTTTAATTATAATGAGAATTTGAAAATAAAATAAAATGACTTGCTTAAAGAAATAAATAAATAGGTTTGTACTTAGCCGTATAAATATACAAATTTTCGAACCAATAATTTTTATATATAAGGCACAAATTTTATTCATTTATAAATTATAAAGTTGCCACTTGATAATTTCATGTATATATATACTCTATTTGATATCGAACTATTCATATTATAAAAATCGAATTATAAATACGTAATAATATTCGTACGACACTGTAAAAAAAAACAGAAAAAAAATCATTAAACAAAACAGAAACAAAGACAGAAAAAAAAACGGAAAAAAAAAGAAAAAAAAAACTAAAAAAAAAAAGCTAAAAAAAACGGAAAAAAAAGAAGAAGAAAAAGTAAAAAAAAAACCGAAAAAAAGAAGAAAAAAACAGTATTAAAAACCGGAAAAAAAAACCGTACCCGTTATCCGAGACGGGCACGGGTTTGAAACGGGTAGAGTACACTTTTTTAAAAACCTACCCGTACCCGCCGTACCCGACTACCCGTCCCGGGTATACCCGAGGTACCCGTACCCTACCCAAGAGCAAATGTCTAGTTGAAACCATCAGAAAAACTCCAGTATTTCAAAATGACAATGTTTTCTAATACTTAAATTTTCTGGGTTTGTCTATTTATTTTCACCTTTACCACAAGAGGGAGAGGAGGGATTCCAAATTTCCATTGCACAAATCTCATCCGATGTCATATATAAGTCCATCTGCACAAATCTCAATACAGATTAGACGACTTAGATTTAATAAAGAACAAATTTCGATCCAATGCCTATCGGAAATCCCCCGCTCGGCCGTTCCCCACTAAAATAGCCTTTGTTCAATAAACAATCCACAGGGCCATTCGCATTCCCTCTTAGTTCTCCAACCATAACCCAGCAAATGGGATAATTTTGCTTATCTTAAAGAAATTATAGCTCCTGAAAATTATGTATTGAATTTGAGTTGCTCTTTCATTGTGCTTATTAACATATAACAGCAGTTCACAAAAATTTCTCCTGACAAGCATTATTGCCATATGCAACACACATACCCAGCAGGTCAGATAACAAGCAATGTCTTCTCCAATTCCATATAAACTAACAGTCTACCAAATGAAAAATACTGAGTGATCTCAACTGATCCTAGGAAAAATTGATGCTTAGGCAGCTTATGATTTATATATTAGCTCTATGGCTGAAAACAGATGAAAATTCAAAGAAAATGAAGTAAAAAGCAATAAAGATAATAAAACAAAGGCCATCATTTCATATCTAAAAGACATCCCACTGATATTACATAATACTACAACACATGATGTAATGGGACATTATGTTAAGTATATGTTAGTTGACAAATCCAAAAGGTGTATGTCGCCTGCTACCCCCTTCACCATATTGGTCATTCCATTTTCGTAGCTCATTCATGCTAGTTGCGTCATATGCAACAGATGGACTCACCTTCATGTCAAAATTAAGTGAACTTGAGATAGGTGACAAGAAAATTAAAGATAAGTGAGGAAAAAGAAAATGTAAGAATAGATAAATTGTACCTTTGCTTTAGCTTTGATAAAGTCCTCCAGCTTCAGGGGTCGCATGGAAGGTCTTGTGCTAGTCACACCACCCTGATAAGAACACTTCTTTAGTTACTGCACAATTGAGTAATTCTAGATTGAAAATTTGCCAAGAAAGAAAGTGCAAGAAGTTTACCGCTTTCTTCTCTTCTTCTAGAAGTTCTTGAACAGGTCTGTATGCAGCAGCAATACATAGATTCTACATAGAAGGTTACATTCAATTCAATTCAACAAGGACCACAAAAAGCAAAATCTGCTAAAAAAAAGAAAAAAGAAATAGTAGCAATCAATTCGTGCTAGGAGTTATGTATTACCTTCAAGTCACTCCCAGAATACCCTTCAGTGGCATTGGCTAGCTCTTCATAATTAAAATTCGAATTAAGATTTTCTTTCGAGAGAAATATCCGCAAGATTTTCATTCTATTTTGTGCATCAGGAAGGTCCACATATATCCTACATATATAAAAAAACAAAAACAAAATATACAAAGAAGACAGCGAGTCAGTATCAAATATCAATAGCGCTATTGAGTTACGCAAGAACTGATACAAAAAATCAATAAGAACCCGTGCTCAACTCAACCTTCTAGGTAATCGACGAATGACAGCATCATCCAGGTCAAAGGGGCGATTAGTGGCTGCAAGAATAAGAATCCTTTGGGTATCTTTTGATCTCAACCCATCCCAAGCCGCCATGAATTCATTTCTCATTCTTCTTGTTGCCTCGTGCTCAAAGGCACCACCTCTAGCACCAAGTAAACTGTCCACCTACAGCACAGAAAAGGAAGATGATGACACAATTGAAACTCTAGGCATGTGACATTTGGGTAAGGGTGTTCATTGGGTCGGGTTTAATTGGTTTTAAACTGAACCGAGAGAGTTCAGATTACACAGTTCGGTTTTTCGGATTAAATATATCAGTTCAGCTCATTTCTTAAACCAGTTTAATTGTTTGGTTCGTTTCAGTTTAGAAATTTTTAAAACCGGTAACACCGAACTGATCGAAAAGAGTATAATTCTTTTGAGCCTATAAAAATTAATTATGAACGTCTTTTCTTTCTCCTTGAGTATGAAAATCACTAATTCAATTCTATGTATTGAAATAAATAATTCTTTTGAGCCTATACAAAAAATTCAAAAAATTAACAAAAACTGTTTATTTTTTTTATTAATCTTCTTATTTCGGTTCAACAGAACAAACCGAATTCTAATTCGGTTTGTTTGGTTCGGCTTTTATTTGGTAGATAAGTTTATTTCGGTTGGTTCGGTTTTAACCGAACAAAATTTTGGTTTGCCTATTTTATTTCGGTTTTAACTGAACCGAAACCATGAACACCCCTACATTTGGGTACATTCACATTCTTACCTCATCAACAAAAATTATGACCGGGGCTAGCTTACTAGCAAAGGAGAAAAGTGCCTTGGTAAGCTTTTCTGCATCTCCAAACCACTGTTCAAGGGAACAAATTAAATTAAAAAGTGAATTGAATTGAAATAATGGAACAAATTTTCACAATTAAGTATTAACCTCAATTTATACCAGACAAAAAATTTGGTCAAAGGACGAAAAATGCCTCACCTTTGATGTGAGTGTGGATCCACTAATGCTAATGAAGTTAGCTCCAGCTTCCGTTGCAAGTGCTTTTGCCAGAAGTGTTTTTCCAGTTCCAGGCGGCCCAAACAACAAAATTCCTTTGCATGGCTTAAACCCAACAAAAGAAGAAAAAAAGAGTAGCAAAGAAGAGAAAAGACATCACAATGATTGCTTGTTTTTTTGGGTTCTTACATGGCCCGTAGGCCTACAATGATTGCTTGAATAAGTACATAGTTGGTACAGTTAACCCTACTGACACAAAAAAAAATATATATATATATAGAGAGAGAGAGAGAGAGAGAATGGCTAAGCTCAAATCATTTGTTCCTGGACTCAGGAACAAACGACTCTGTTCTCCAATTTCCGAAGTTCAAATGGCCGATCAAAACTGTTAGATGTTTAATCATTAAAATGTGCTTGGAGACAATTTTATATTTTTTGGAATTTTTTTACTATTTATTAAGATGGTATGAAAATCGCTGTTTTTATTAAAATTCTGCACCATAAAAAAACAGCGACTTTCAAACCATCTTAATAAATAGTAAAAAAATTCCAAAAAATATAAAATTTTGTCAAAAAAGTACATTTTAATATAGATTAAACATCTAACGGTTTGGATCAGCCGTTTGAACTTTGGAAATCGGAGTACCGAGTTGTTTGTTCCTGAGTCTAGGAACAAACGATTTGAGCTTAGCCATTCTCATATATATATATAATGTAGTAACTTACCCTTAACAAATTGCCGTGCGAGAACAGCTCAGGCCGCCTCATAGGTAGCGTGACCAGTTCGTCAAGTGTTGTTTTGACATCCTCCAGTGCCCCAATGTCATCAAACTTCACCCCAATTTCATCAGGTGGTACCACTGCGGATATAAAATTGCTTTCGTACTCGTCTTTGGCAAGACTCTACATTAGAATTATTTGTTTACATTTTAGTCTAACACTAAAATCCAACAACACAGATAATATACAGATTTATTTTGCAATCCAGAACCTTGAAAGTAGTAAAAAAGGGTGAAAACCCGTTTTACCTTTTTTTTCACTTTACCGAACAACCCTTAAAAGTATAATGTTGCAATTGCACAGAATTAATTGCAAAGGAGGCTAATGTGCTAGCAAATGTGAGTTACCCAGAGGTCTCCCAAAGAGCTTAGCATATGTGGCAGAAGCTCTCTTGCAAATACACACACCAAAGTATTACAAAAAAAAGAAAAAAAAGTTGTCTTTAGTACCTTGAGATTTTGTGCAGGCTTCTTAGAGATGGCCTCTTCTTCCCTTAACCGTGCAATCGCTATCTCCAAACTGCTCAGAAATAGACAATGTTGAGCCACTTTAAACAAGGTCTCTTAGCAGACTTATGTGATGTGATGCAATATGAAAAGAATATATATATATATATACATACCTTTCACGTGGGATCATTAATCTATTATCCTTTGCCGAAGGAAGAGTAACTGACGATAAATAATGATTTTTGGCCCATCCAGCAACTTTTGCAGCTTCTGTAATTTTCACACATAAAGGTAAGAAACACATAAAAGATTCAGCATTTATAGCATCTCAACTAAGCCTCACTAAAATTTGATATTTTTTTCCTTTTCCTTATTTTCTTGAGAGAAATGTGCATACTTGGCCTTGTTAAAAGCACACCATTGTACTTCACATGCAGAAGATCCAAGCAGGAGAGTTGATTCTCTTCCAGGACCTAAGTCACAGAAAGAAAAAAAATAAAGATGCGTGTCTATAGTTCATCTAAGACATGATAATTTTCCAATAAATAAGTTATCACACCTTATGAAGTTCAATAAGGTTCTCTCTAGAAACAATTATTTTTTTGTCCTCTTCTATTTGGTTGTTGAAAGTTCTCATGTGCTCCTCTTCCTGGTAAACAAAAAATATTGATAAGACTTATCCTCTTATTTCTTCACTTTATCTTTACCACATATATCCCTAATGAATACATACCTTTGGGACAGGTAGATAGAGAACATTCGTAAATAACTTCCAAATGTTATCAGTTCTGGAAGATTTTGTATCTCTGAGTCCCTCTGTAAGTCGCTTCAATGACAATGGCTGCATAGAAAAAATAAATGTCCCTCAAGGTAAGCATAATAAAAAATATGTTTTTTCTTATTTTCTTATTTTCCTTTTACTCTTTTAAGAAGCAAAAAGGAATACCAGACGAGCAATCCGACCAAGTTGGGGAAGCACCATTGTCTGAAAAGTCAAAATCACACAAGTTTAAAAAAAAAAAAAATGGGAATTTTTCTTATGTAACCTGCAAAACATCAGACTAATTTATTGGACTGTGTTCTCCACTAAAAGAAAGAACATCTCTCCACATTTCATCACGAAGAAACAAAAATAATCACTCTTTGTTCACCAGCTGCGGAGAAGAAGCAACTATTTAGGATATTTCACATTTCTTTATATGCTTATATGCGATATTATTTTGTTTTTTCGGGCACCTACAGATACGGATTTCTTTGAAAGAATTTCACTCTTAACTTATTTGAAGAAAATTCTCACTGGCCATATAGGTTACAACTGTCCTTCAATTATTCTAGGGGAAAGAAGAGAATTGCACGAATCATGATACCTCTGTGTTTCTACAGTTAATACATTTAATTTTTGTTTGGTATGGATTTATGGGATATCATACTTTCAGAATGTTAGAATTACAATCCTCTTTCTAGTTTCCTTTCAAATATCTAATGCAGAACAGCAATAAAATCTTAATCTTACAAATTTTTCTTTCTCCTTGGGTGCTGCTGATTCCACCACATTTTGACCGCAAACTAAAACCACCGGCCCTGTAATTTTATTGAGCATCTCCTCGAGCTTTTGAACAAACTCCTTTTGACTGGATTTTGGTACTGCCTTTGATAACCACTTAGAGCTGTCAGGGAAGTATACAATTACTGGTTCCAAAGACGGCAAAATCTGTCATTTTACACCAAAACCCAAAAATTACACGATATCACAAAAAAAAAGGAAATGTGAACATGTCGCAACTTTGTAACACCAAGTACCTCGCAAAGTGCTTGAACTGCTGCAAACCAGTCTTCAGCTTGTGACTCTGGATCATGCTCAAGATCCTTAACTAAAAAAAATGCAGAAGGTTATTCAATTCATGCACTGTCATATTTAAGGGCTTCATTTAAAAAATACTTTTTTTATAGATTAGTGAGGAACAGAAGCATACTATCAACCCAGACGATCATTTCTTCCGAATCCTCACTTTTACTTGCCTCCTCAAGTTTGTTCTCAGTTGAGTCAAAAATAACAGCTACCTGATCCCCAGTAACCTCATACACCTCTCCTTTTGCCCCACTTGACAAACTCCTAAATCAAATTCAAGGCAAAAAAAATCAGTATCACAAGTCTAGTAGCTGAAATATGAAATTCCTAACAAGTTAAATCGCATAAGCTATCCATCTCACTAGCACCATAGTACTTAAAAGTATACTTTTGCACCGGCTATTGAGTCATACATCCTTTAGTAAATATAAACATGGAGGCAAATAACCAATGAGAATCATGTAATGGGAAGAAAACAAAATCAGAATCTTTTTATATCACTCAACAAAATCCTTTATTTGCAAGGAGAGTCCAAAACATGACCTAATGTAGTATAAGGACATATGAACCCACCTGACACTAACAAAAGTATAGGCATTCGTTGATCCATCAAGAGTAGGTATTTTCCCGAAAGTGATCCTGTGATGTGATAATACATTCATTACTAATCAGGGCCCATGCATAATAGGTGCAATGCAGTGCTTGCATAATCTCTATATTGTGCTGCTCCTTCATACTTATCTAATAATTTGTATTTAATAAGGTAAGCTAGATACCTTTGATCAGCTTCATCAGGCTCTGACTTGTGCATATACCTGACCCTATCACCTGAAAAAATTAACAAGTCCACGTCTAAAATTGGCCACCTGAAGATTTAACTGCAAGTTGGCATGAAAGCAAACAAAGAAAGATACCTTTCTTAAGAGGACTTTTTGACTCGGACTCTGTGGTCTCCGACGACTCAGATGCCGTGGTGC
The DNA here is from genome assembly GCF_964058835.1 of Carex rostrata. NCBI lineage: Eukaryota > Viridiplantae > Streptophyta > Magnoliopsida > Poales > Cyperaceae > Carex > Carex rostrata. The sequence continues at coordinate 2,585,123 of NC_135940.1, forward strand.
TCTCATCTTCACCAGATACCTTCTATCACAAAATCAAGAAAAATAACTTAAAAAAAGAAAATTCTGCAAAAGACTCCGTACCGAATATACTAGAGCAGATATAAGTAAATCAATCTCATCAGCCACATTACTAAAATGAAGTCTGACTCATTGGGCTACATTTTTTTCTCATGGCCAATTTCAATCTCATAAAGGGTTCCCAGATCAAATTGGAGAATTATTAGATACCCCGGCTAAGGCGTCAAAGCCGACAAGATTGCTGAGGGCAGCAACAACGTCAACTGCTCCATTGGTATCATCCTGCTCACTTTCAATGGATCTCGCCTCACTGCCGCTCATGTCGTCCTCCTCGTTGCTTGTGTTGTCATCCTCCATCTCCGACTCTGATTGAGAATCTTCATTATCTTCATCTGTCTCAACCTCTGACAAGCATTCCTTCCCAAAATCCTGCTCCAAGAAAAGGTGAAAAAGAATGAATGAGGCTATGGTACTATGAATAGCGCATATTGGTCCATACTATGAATCAATATCTTCATTTTCAAAGTCCAAACAATCAATCTGAACCGTTCAACATGATCTCCATATAGAAATATACTTGTAGATCAAATTTTATATTTTTTAGAATATTTTAGATAGGTAGAAAATTACTTGATATAAAGATTCTAGACCATTCAAAATTAGTGATTTTTTGCCTATCTAAAATATAGTAAAAAAATCTACAAAATATAAAATTTGGTCTACAAGTGCATTTTCATATGGAAATCATGTTGAATGGTTCAAATCAACTATTTGGACTTTGAAAACGAAATATTGATCCGTAGTACAGACCAATCCGTGCTATTCATAGTACCATAGCCTCACTCAAAAAGAATTACAGTTTTGGCTCCAATGAAATGAATCAAGAGACATAAATGTTTAAAACAATACTGAGGAACCATGCTGCTAAGGCTAATACTCAGTACTTAATCTGTGCTTATTAATGTATATTGGACAATCATGTGCGCGTGTGTGTGTTCGTATGTGTTTCATCATCTTGATATTTCAAATGGTACATAAGTTGATATTATGAGCTTAAGATGCTAATTTTTTTGTCTTACAAATGGAGCTAAAACACTGCTGTCGAGGATCAACAAAGGAACTTGCAATTCACGAGCAACAGCTTTTATCAATCTTTCCCTGTAGAGCTCCGTTCCTGTATTTATAGATATTCTGAGTTGCATGGCCAAAATTAACTTTGTGGGGGATAAAGGAATATATATATATATTTAAGCAGATTGCTCTTTCAAAATAAGGAAAAGTGACCTGGAAAGCTACGAAGCAAAATCCTTCCACCAGAAGAGGCCAAGCGGGACCCATACAATGTGGTAAAGTTTTTGTGCTTCAGATGCGAAGCCACACACTCCAACAGTAGACACTTGGCATTCTCACTAAGCCAAAAAAGACAGATTACAGCACAAGTTACTAAGTTTTCTTTTTAAGAAAATGGGAAATAAGGTAGAAATTAAAAAATATACACAGGCTCACTTGAGATAGTATGGAAAACTATCAAGAGAAAGATTGATATTTTCCCAAGGAATGACCCTCCGTAAAAATTCATTTTTAAACCTCTGACGCTTGCTTAGAAACTGTGAGTCCTTCTTCTTGGAATCAATAAAATATCTTTCACCGTTTAACCACTCCTGCTGATCTTCTTCACCAAGCCTTGCATGTTCATTTGCAAATCCCCTGGCCACTGGTATCTCCTCTTTGACACCCCTTATTTTATCCCCATCAACACCATTTTCCTTAACTGGCACATGCTTTCCGTCACTAGCACTGCTGCCATCACCTTTCGAGCTGTACAATCTATGTGACATGTGTGAGAGCCCTGCATTGTACTGCTTGTTTTGGTGCTGGATTGGCCATGATTGAGGTGAGTATGTGAATTTTCTACGGATATGTGGATTCAAGGCTGAAATGACACGAGAAGAGCTGGTGCCACATGGGTAGTGTTGAGACATGACCCGTGACCTGAAACGGGTCAATAGAAGGTTCCAGCTCTGGCCTCTACAATTCAGTGTCCTCGCATACATTGCAATCTCCTTTGACTTAAAAGCAGTTCTATCTCATCCAACTATGCCTGATCTAATAAAAGGAGGGTGAAAATTAATTTAACTAAGGAATTAGAAAAACATCTCTTTGAGATGGTATTTGATGCTCATTTACATAAATCACACAACATTATCAGAAAAAATATATCTAAGCTTGGACAGCTCTGGCCTCTACAATTCAGTGTCCTCGCATACATTGCAATCTCCTTTGACTTAAAAGCAGTTCTATCTCATCCAACTATGCCTGATCAAATAAAAGGAGGGTGAAAATTAATTTAACTAAGGAATTAGAAAAACATCTCTTTGAGATGGTATTTGATGCTCATTTACATAAATCACACAACATTATCAGGAAAAATATATCTAAGCTTGGACAGCAAGTGCCCCACACCTCTCCCGCCTTATGTTGGGTGGAGATTCCAAATCCTAACACATCTAAATAGCTGTAAATTAACCTAACTGAAATCTTACACTACTGAATTGAATTTGAGCAGAGACGGAGTGAAGGGGGTGGCCAAAAGCTTCTTGGCGAAAAACACAACGCTCAAATCGGGGTGGAAGAGGGGAAGAAACACCGGCTGGCAAGGTGGCTGATTGCTCCGACTCACCGTCTGTCCGAGTTACGCCGATTCTTCTCCTTCTTCGTAGTATGTGACTGTGAACAACTGATTCTTAATTCAGAATTTTTACATTCAAAATTGATGCGAGAGACACAGAGGGAGAGGGAGAGGGAGAGGAGAGATTTTCCTCCGCGTGGGGGTTGGGTTTTCAAAAATGGGAGACGAGAGATGAGGCGTGTTGCGAGAGAACTCGAGCTTGTTACCTAGATTTGAGATATTTGCAACTGCAAGCGGCCTGTCTCTTATTCTCATCGGACAAAACTAATTGAATTGGGCCAATGGGCTACAATTTTCTTTTGAAAAGCTAATCAAGGTTTGTATTTTCTATTTCCCCAAAATAACCCAAAATGTTTTATTACCATACTCATTGATTGAACAATAGGGTGTAAACGGAGCGGATACGGATTCGGGACGAATAATGCTAATATCATATCTATCCGTCTTTTAATGAGCGGATACGGATACGGGTAGTAAACAAATATCAAAATTTGAAATCAAATGTGCCTTAAACGGATACAGATACAAAGCGAATAATCTACGAATACGGATATGAAACAAATAATTGTCGGATAATTGAGTTATACACTTTAAGATACAAAGAGTGCCTTGTTGTTGTCTTCAAACAATGACCAAAACCAATTTAACATAGACTAAAAACATACTACATTCACGATGTTAGCTCTTTAATGGAAAAGAATGGAGAGTGGAGAAATGGAGGTAAAAATGAAAGAAAATAGCGCTATTGTTATTGTAGCACCATTACCAGCGAAAAAGACATTAAATTGGAAACTGGATCGTATTATCATTTATTCCACAACCAAAACTAAAATGAATATGAGATAATTATATAACAACTTCTATCCGGAACAGTAAAGTCGGAGCTGGTTGAGAGCAATTTCGGATTCAGATAATTGCAGATACGGATACAGATATTCACCTTCATAAAATTATCCGTATCCGTATCTGCCATTATTCCGCCAAATACAAAAAATATCTGTATCCGTATTAGCAATTATCCATTACCCTTTACACTCATAAAATAAACATATTTCTCTTTTTAGAACAATTGAATTTAATAGTTCCATACTTTTTATTTAAATTAATTTCTCTATCTCCAGGTTGGACGAAACTTTGAATCCACTGAAAAAAGTCTGCTTGCTTTTAATATAAATTTCATAGTTTTTTTTTAGCATTAATAAAAATTTCGGGTATTATACAATAGCAATGGCTTGCATGCATGCGTGGTTGAAGCCAATATGCATTGAAAGCATGTGCAGTCACCATGTAAATTACAATTTTTACATATATCATTTAGTTTTGTTACAAAAAATGTGAAATGTTCAATAGTGAATTGCTGGGATATCTCATTTCAATTAAAAACAATTGTACTCGATGTTCAAACCACGCAACATTGAATTTGAAGTTAACAACAATTGTATTTGATGTTAACACATAGCCTTATTTCGTTTGTACGCTACAAATAGAGACATGAATGTGTTCGCTAACAACAATTGCACTCGACCTTTTTCTTGGAATATAATAACAACAATGAATTTGGACACAATACGGGTTTTAACTGTCTGACATGCAATTATACAGAATAAAGAAGCAAATCTAAAGTGTGGCAACAAAACAATGGAGTCTTTCAAATACATGTAGATAATAAAAGAAAAGAAAAGCAACTTGGCAATTGACGGTCGTATCATCAATCAAAAAGCAAAGAGGACTTGGCAAGGACAGTTTTTTTTTATCAAAACTGGTACAGAAAACATGCCACTGGTATGGGTACGGGTAGACGCAGTTCGAAACTGGCGCACAGTTGCCGGTAAAAAAGGCGCGAAGATGGTGAAGCATTGGTAGGATGTGCCACTTCATCAAATGCCAAGGAACTTGTAGAATAATTTCTGTTTTCTTAGGGACCCCAATGCATTTTTTTTCACTTGTTCTCTGTACTACACTTTTCATTTACTCATTTAGTTGCTCAAATGTTTTGAGCTATTTTGGTTATTATTTCACTATTACATCATTTGTGTAATGGACCATATCATGAATGAAATACGGGCTAGACCCATATTTTTCTTCAAAAAATAAATAAAAATAAAATAAAAGAAAATTGATTGATGAAGAGGAAACATTGTCTGTGTCTATGCAGATGGACATAATTTCCTATTTCCTTTCTAAAATATTTACATGCAGTTACTAAAACTGTTATCGATGCATTGAAATTTGAAAAATCTACATATTACTGCTAATAAAGAAAAATCCCAAAAGTATTTCTGATTTGGTAATCCAATAGTGAATCAACTCTTCTCTAACATGACATGTTCACCTATATGTATCAGTACCGGGGCTGCTGGTACCATAATTGTGCTCCTTTCTCTCTCTAGAGGGGCCAATGCTGGTTTCATCCCTTTCGTTTCTTCTTCCTTTCTCTCTTTTATGCACAATTCTCCCTCTTCAATTTCATAGAAGTTCCCAGTTCTCACCTCTTGAGCCAAAGCACAAGATGAACAAAACAACCATCTAATAAAATCACTCAAACCCACATACCCACAACAAAATGGGTTACCGGGTAGCCTAAATCTCTTTCTCATCTGTGTTCTCCAATAACCTCCATATAACAAACCAAGAAATGACAACAAAATCCCTGTAATTCCTACCACGTACCTCAATGCCTCGTTATTGATCATCAATGCCGAAACATTAAATACCCAAAATGGCGCCATACATAGTAGCAAGAATGTGAATATGTGCACATACATGTTTCCAAATCCTAGCCGTTCCATATTCCATCCAAATACGCAACAAGTGCAAAAGAGCGATAAACAAGCAACTGTTAGATCATCCCAAAAATTGAACAAACCACCAATCCATACAGGTGATCTGATCAAGTCGAGATTTTGATCAGATTTTAGCACCTGACACTCTAGGTCATTTTCAAGTATAGGTTCTGGCATGGTGTATTTCTTCCCAAGTGGACCATATATCATGTATAAACCCGCAATAATAGGCATGGCTAAGCCAATACCCATGAAGAGGTTTACAGCCCAATCAGGTCTTGTTTTCAGAGATAAAAACCAGAATAGAGAACAATATACATATTGTGCGAAGCAAGTGATATGAAAAAGCGTCACAACAAACGCCACATGAGCCCTCTCGTTGAGGCCTGCAGAACCTCCATTCTTACAGTATACATTTCTCAGTGCACTTACATCGGTTGAGCGCCACCTGATTACTTGCACCAAGTGATGACACAGTTTTGGATGCTGATAGAGACAGATTATGGTGAAAAGTGCATTTAAGATTTGATTTGTTATCTCAATCCATCTGCAAAAATAAAAAAAGAACATATAATTAATTATGAATATAACATCTTCTATTGCTCATTTGCTGAAAACTTATGTATTTTGACATTGTTTTAATCAAGTAATTAATTACCTCTTTCTCTGTGAACTCTTGGTTATCATCCCATTAAGTGCACCTGTCATGAGCAGTAAGAGCAGCAGAACACCGGCCGCAACAAAGAAGAACCACGCAAGAAGTGCCATGTTCATTGGATGCATGCACCAATTCTTGCACTCTGTAATAACAGCTTTCCAGTTTATCTTTCTAACAAATGGCACGCGTAAATCAAAGCCGGGTGATTTCTTCACCCCACGAAAGCTGCTTATGTGTTTTATGAATAATGTTGACTTGCCACACAAGCTGTTTATCCAATCTTTTGACGGCCGGGCTTTCAGAAAGTCAAGCAATCTCTTATGATCGCTTTGAGTTTGGTTTAGAAGACAAGGTTTACCCATTGGGAGGCAGATAGGGTGGTGAGAATTTGGTGTGAGCTGGGTTGGAGTTGCCAATCTCGGACTGCTCGGTTGGGGTGTTTTTGGGGTGATCTCTATCTTTTCTTTGTCTGAATTCATCTCTGTGACATGCAATGTGTTGAACTAGTAACCTATACCTATCTCAGCTTTAAACTTAATATTACAAAATTAGACTAAAAAAAGAAAAATACAATATTCCAGTTTGCAAAACAGAGAAAAGAAAAGAAAAACAACAAGAAAGGAACCGTTGTTTGCTCCTATACACAAGTCTAAACACACTTAAATCCCAATAGCAACAATCTATTGTTTAATAATCACCACAAAAAAAATGTTAGCTGTATGCAAAATTTTATACCTGATAGATTATGGTGGATGATATTGCAACCTAAACCTTTGAAATTTTTGGGAAGTTTAAAACATCTTGATCAATGTATGCATATATGTATATATTGCTATTGTCAAAGGGGTGTTTTGTGGCCACACTTAATACCCTGTGAGATACTCCAAAAATTTCTACTTTGATCAGTCTATTATGGTGTACTGTTGAAGTGTCAAGTTCGGCAACTTTGGTGGCAATTTAGTAATATTGGATATTAGTGCCGTATGAAGACAAAAAGGGGGGAAAAAGTACAAATGTATATAATATACGTGTATAAAATAGTAACAAATTATAGTAAATGTTGGTATATACTATATATACTAGTTCAACAAATAAAAAATTATGTACCTAATATTAGTTTGGGGTAAATTGTTTTTATGTAGAGAGTTATTATGGTTAAAATATTTCAAGGGTATTTATTAATTAAAATATTTCACTTACCTAAGTAATATGGTTCAATCATATTTTGATCAGCATTGATTATAATTTTTTCTTATTTGTTTGATTTTTTTTTTTAGGAAAATGGAAGAGATAAGTCAAGAGGAAATGAAAGGTCAAAAGTGGAAAAAGTCAATGGAGGTGGATTGAACCGTTGGAGCATTTTACAAGTTCAGTGGACCTTTTTACACAATTGCGTCATAAAGTAAATCAATACTTCCATAAAGTAAATATTAAAGTTAAAAAATTATTATTATTTTGAACTTATATGTGCTTATAATTTTGATGAACATGAAATTAAAAATGAATTTAAAATACGGTTTTGCACCCATTTTAATTTGACTTTCGTCTTGACTTATATGTAATCTTGACCTATTCAGATTGAGAGCGAAGACTAGTTTGTGCCTTTTCTGTGGTCAATTTAAGGATGCAAATACAAGATTTTAAAAGTTAGTAACTGAATTAATATCAGGAAATTCCCAGATACATACAATCGAGCACAAATGTTGAAACAAAAATACATATATGAATATTTTTTTTAGCATATCCGGATATAAGTCCGGTTTTTATTTAAAATTGCATACGGACATGAATACATATAATTATTAAAGAGTCCGGCTAGTATAACATTGGTGTCATATGATACTAACTTTAAAATTAATTGAATAGATTTTAAATGACTAATTCAAACTGTTCAAACCGTTCAAACCGATTTACTTTATGAGTGATGCGTTTAAATGCAAAAATATATATATATATATTTTTTTTTTGAGTTATTTTAGTATTAAATCAAGCGGTAAAAATATTAAAAAATGAATGTATTAAAATTAACTTAAAAACTAACACATTTGACTGCTTGACTTGATACTAAATAAATTCAAAAAATTAAATTTTTTGCATATAAACACATAACTAATGAAGTAGATCAGTTTGAACGGTTTGCATTCACTGTTTGAAGTTGATTCGATAGATTTTGGAGTTGGTGTTATATAGGCTGAAATGACACTGATATTATACTAGCCAGACTCATTATTAAAATTAAATAAGTTTTGGTGTTCGAAAATCTGTTTTGAAATCTAATATATAACTTTAATATCAATCCCATAAATAATCTTTAGAGTCAATTATTCAACCACAACTAAACACAATTTATCTTCTATTAAAATTTATAATTCCTTGGTACATTTTACTAAATTTTTGTCAATAGTTAGCAACTAATTATTATAAGCTATTATATAATTATTTAGTTCCGAATTTGTTATGAAATATTATAGTGCTAATTAATCTTGTAAATGTACAACTTCCAATTAAAAAAAAAGAACTCAAATGCAAGATCTTTTATCTTTGCTGTTGTAATAATTTGGAATCATAACGCAACCAAAATATGCACAAAAAAAATCACATAATTAACAAGGTGTGGCGCAAGAAAAAAAAAAATCTAATTACACTTTAATTAATGCCATCTTCAACATCCTTTTCTCTTGTTGTAGCATCACCACAATTTCCATTTTTTGTTTTTATCAATGGCTGAATTGGTGCATCCATAACATCTGATATCTCTTCTCCTTTTCCAATTAAATCAGATGTCTCAGATTCAACCGGCACATTTTCAATTAGATCCTTGCAATTTTCTTCTGCCATCTTTCTGTAAAAACTGTCATCTTCTACATCATAAAAATTACCAGTTCTCACCTCTTGAGCCAAAGCATAACCCCAACAAAACATCCATTTGAAGTAATCGGTAATGGAAGCGGAACCGCAACAAATAGTATTACCCGGTAGTTTGAACTTCTTCCTCATTTGAATTCTCCAATACCCGCCATACAACAACCCGAAAGCACACAATAATACACCCGCTACACCGATTATATCATCTATGACATGGTTGTGAATGTGCATTGCTGAGATGCTAAATATCCAAAATGGAGCTATACACAGAAGAAGAAAGGTTATGATATGAACATACATGTTACCGAATCCAAGCCTCTCCATGTTCCAACCGAACACGCAAAATGTACAAAAGCAAGATAGAAATCCGACCGTTGGATCATCCCCACAATTAAACAACCCTCCAACCCACTCCGGCTTGCTCACAATCACTCGGTTCGGAAATAAACTCTTGGAAGCTCTCTCTATTTTATTACTTGCATCACCATTTTTTGAATCTTCGTCGGTATCCAATTCATACTCCTTTCCTAAAGGGCTACAGATTGTGTACACAGCAGCAATTACTGGTACAGCAGTGCCGAGTATGAAGAACATATTTTCGGCCCATTCGGGTCGCTGCTCCCTTGAATACCCCCAATAGAGGCCACACAACATGTATTGGCAAGAGCAAGTGATATGAAGAAGGAATACAACTACTGCAATGTGGGCCCACTCATGCGGCCGGTAAGACCCGTTTTTGCAATAGAACTTTCTCAGCTCAATCACATCCTCCGTACCCCACCGAAAAAGGAGGACGAGATGGTGAAACAAGCTAGGATGTTGGTACACACTCATAAGCGTAAAGAGTGCGTTTAAAACCTGGTTGTTTATCTCGATCCAATAGTTTCTCGAATCCCTCGTAGGAAATGTGTTGTTTAGTACCCCTAACAGAAGCAAGATCTGCATTGATCCCGACATGGCTACGCACAACAACCAGAGGAAAAGGGCGATGTTCATTGGATTCTCACACCATTCCTTGAGGATTCCGAAGAAGGAATTCCAGTTGATCTTTCTTCTGAAATGGATGTGAAAGTGCCGGCGGATGCCGACTGGTGATGGCACCGAGATTGATATTTCTTCTCTTTCGTTGATCTTCTGCCGGAATATTTTCAAAGGGGAGCTAAATCTGTGATTTTTCAAGATTAGTTATAGATTAATTAATTTCAACAGCAGATAGAAATTATTTGGTCTCTGATATATAACAAAAAAAAAACAGAACATCAAAGGTAAAAATGGTGTAACACACACACACACACACACACGTGTGTGTGTGTTCAACAATGGGGTCAATTCGATCCGATGATCGGTCTGGACTGTCTGATCTACGTCAATATTTGTGCATTCGATTTAGCAGTTTATAATTTTAATGGTATGCACGAATCGTGATGCAGACATGTAACCAAATTCAATCTGATAATCATCTTACAAAACCCGCTCCCATATCCCAAAGAGGAGAGGGGAGGAAATCATTGAAGGACTTGAACCACTCCAGTGGTCAAGAGGTGTAACAAAATATTAAAAAACCGGTCACAGAATTACCTGAGCTTCTTGAACCACTCCATTGAAGGACTTGCTCTGAGGAAATCCAAGAGCCGCCGCCTCTGGCTCTTTTTCTCGATCAATCTCTCGTTTAGAGATGGAATCTGAATGCGGTATTCTCTCAGCTCCGGCAGAGGTGTCGGTGCCTCTTCTCCTTTGTTATCACAAGGTCGAACCATACTCCTGATATGTTTCATAGAAAAGAAATCATGAACAATATTATTGTTATTATTATTTTTGGAATGTTCAACATATTTTAAGGCGCGCATAAATAATTGCCACCTGGTTTAAGGAGAGCTGGACAAGATTAATAAATCTTCCGATTGCATTCTGGTTTTACTTTTTGTTTTCAGTCAATCAATTTAAAAAAATGGAAAATGGGGTAATAAATGGAGGGCCGAAATAGTCAATTGGAACCAACGTTTACGTTTATTAACATTTCTCTTATAAAGCCCAGAAACTTCCTAATTTCCAGATATGTCCCTCTGCTTTTGTTCATGGTTTCTTAACATAAAAGCTCGTATTTTGTGTGTACTTTTGTTAATAATTTTTTGTAGATTGCATGTTTTACTAGTGTTTTGACATGCGACTTACAATGGATAAGTTTAAAATTTTTGAAAGTAAGAGCAGGAGCGGAATTAAAAATTTACTATAGCAGGCTGAATTTAATAAAAAAAAAATAATACTCAGCAAGTTATAAAAATTTACTATAGCGAGACATTTTCGTTGCTTTAATTATATTTTATTAATAAGGGGGCCAATTATGAAATTGTATTAAAGATAGAAAAAATTACACATGAATTTTACAACTTTATAAGGAGCATATATTTTGCATATGTAAATGATGTATATAAATTTTTTTTACACATCAACAAAACTATAACGGCCAAGGTTACTTCAGCAATTTCAAGTCAATTATGTGGGGTTTTGTTAAAATAGTTTGTATGTTTTTGACCAGAAAAAGAAAAGCTTGGGTTTGAAAAACCACAAATTAGACAAATGGTCAAAGCCTTAGGTGATACGGCCTGACCCGGATTCTGTAGAGAAGCAAGTAGTGTGAACCTGTGCAACTCTTTTGACTGGAAAATTGGAATCAAATTGAAGAGTATCTAGACATATTTGGAGAAGAATCTTTTGACACTGACATGATCATCTGATCGGCATCAAATAGTTTTGAACAAAATTTTATTCAATGACTTAAATTTATTATGTTTGAATCCATATGCACTAAGTCGTTTGATCCGTGTCAAAAATTAATTAGTCGGTTCAGATTTATAGGGTTGTCTAAACTTATTAAATTTGAAATCCGTTTGCACTAATTCAATACAAATCGGATGGTTTAGGTCCGAGTTTCAATAAGTCCAAAGTCCTTAGAACAAAAACCAATCTCTTAATCATATCAAATAGTGTAGAATATGTAAATCTAAAAAAATATAAAGTTTCTTTTTTTAATATATATATATATATGTATATAGGGTCCGGCTAATTTGCTGCCGGCAGCATTTTAGCCGGAGGTGCTGCCAGGTTTTTATTTTATTTTGTGATGTCCAAACAACAAATTCAAACCGTTAGATGTTTAATCCATATTATAATCTACTTGGAGATCAAATTTTATATTTTTTGGAATTTTTTTACTATTTATTAAGCTAGTTTGAAAACCGCTGTTTTCAGTAAATTTTTGCAGCATTGAAATCAGCGGTTTTCAAACCAGCTTAATAAATAGTAAAAAAATTCCAAAAAATGTAAAATTTGGTCTCCAAGTAGATTATAGTATAGATTAAACATCTAATGGTTTGGATTTGTTGTTTGGACATCACAAAATAAATAAAACGCGGCAGCACCGCCGGCAGAAATGCTGCCGGCAGCAAATTAGCCACAGCCTATATATATATATATATATATATAGAGAGAGAGAGAGAGAGAGAGGGAGAGTGAGAGAGAGAGGAAAAGACGGATAGAGAAAGAAGGAGAGAGAGAGAGAGAGAGCGAGAGAGAGAGAGAAAGAGTGAGTAGGAGGAGATCAGTTGCGATGGCAACCACCCACGAGTGGCAGGTAGTGCGGCGCCGCCGACGCTTCCCTGACGGATGGCGCACCCCGACAGACCAAGAGATTGAGAGAGTTCGCCCATACACACCCTACTCAAACACCCGCTCATACGCCCAAATAGTGAGTGGAGGAAGCACGGCCTCACGGTCCTCTGGTGGCACCCCCTACACATCACCACCAACCTCCAGGCCACCGTCTAGACAGTCTTCGCACTCATCACCACGATCACCCACCGGGGTGCAATATTTTGCCTCTCCCCACAACCCCACTCTATTGCGCTTCCCACCCTCCCCCACCTTCTCCGAATGGAGGGGGAGATGCTTCAAATGTCTACGTAATGGCCACACGGCAGCGGCTTGCAGAAATGCAAAGAAATGCGGCAAATGCTACAAGGAGGGCCATATCGCCTCTAAATGTATCTCAGGAAGATTGAATCCTCAGGCAAGACCTTTCAGCCCTGGGAGTAGTAATGTCATACTGGCCCGAGGGGAGCCTGGTTTTGATGAAATACTAACCGGTTCCCAACTACCACCGACCCCAACTATGCCCGAAGACCGCCCAGAAAGAATTCACATCTTTATCGACCGAGATGAGGAATACTTTCAAGAGCTTGAAAACCTTAGTAAGGCGGTGGTGATGTACACGCATGATTACCCTCTACTAGTTCAGCTTGACCAGGTAGTCAAGATCGCCGTTGACACAGGTCTGGTAAGGGAAGCAGAGCTCAGAATTTCTGAGCTGACAAGAGGCCGTTACCTCATCCACCTGCCTGAGGGCCTAAAGGTGGAAACTTTCATCGCAGCGACAGACCCTAACCTGTGGGACAACGGAATGACCTTTCAACAGTGGTCGCCACACGATGATGCAACGGCAATAGTCATACCAAGGTTTAAGATCCTCATTGACCTAGTGGGGCACCCCATACTATTATGGCATGAAAAAAAGATCATCAATGCAGTTTCAAAATTTGGCACCTACTTAGGCACAGTAAAACCAGAAATTGCAGCAGATAAAAAAGCATGGAAGGTGGCAGTTGCAACAGATGATCTAAGTCGTGTTCCAAAAAATGTTGTGTTGACGGCCGGAGGAATAGAATTCACGGTACCACTCAAAGTGGTGGTGTGGGAAAAAGGGGCAGTTTACACAGCAGGAGATATCCCACCGCATCCACCAAGGCACCCCAGGCCGGTACCGGTGACACCACCGCAGGAGACGGAAGAAGAAGTTCTCATGAACATGAAAAACCTGGGTCCTACTTTCCAAGAAGAACCAATGATCATTTCTAGAAGGGCACTAAGAGAGATGTGTGTGGGCATACCTAAGGAAGCACTAACTCCTGTTCTATTGCAAGCACTGACGGGGCCAAAGGTAATTGAAGATGATGGTACAATTTTCAATGAGCTGATGACGGCATTGGAAAGCAGACCGTCCATAGTGGCAAACAGAGATGGGACAAGTACATCGCTAGACATGCAGGAGACACCGGAGCTCAACGCGGCCGTGGCAGGCGATGAAGGAGGAAACCCTAACCCTAATCCTGAAGAAGAACCAGACTATAGCAACCAGTTTGCTGGGGCGGGTCAGTCAACAGGGAAAAATGACTCACCTGATGAATATTCGGAAGAAGAACCACAAGGGATCCCACTAGCAAAATCTACCCACAGTACAACAAGCGTGCCTTCTCAAGGTGCAGAAAGCAAGTCAGAAGATGGTACACAAAGGCCACAAGGGATCCAAACGGTCATCGGTGGTGTTCCAATCCAAAACCAAAGCCAACGGCCACAAAATAAAGCGCCACTTCCAATCCAAACCACTACAGGAGATCAAAACCTCGTACAACCTACTCCGGAAGTCGTGCACGAAACACAGCTAGCATCACAGATAGGACAAGATGTTAACGATTTCTTCTTGCGCCAGACTGTAGACCCAAAAGGTGAGTTTCCACATATCCCTATGCAACTAACAAGTGATAGACAGGTTACGGGCCAGAGTAAGCCCACCAAAAATAAAAGGAAGAAAGCAGATAGAACAAGAGGGGAAGCGGGCCCTTCTGACAAAGAGGCGCAGGCCAGCCTTGGCCTAGATGGTAATTACATTATCACAGTCAAACGGGCCCATTCAGAAGATCTGGCTACAGCATGCGGCCTACAAATAGAAGAGGTAGATCGGGCTATAACAGAGGATAACCGAGAGAGGGCTCAACCCGTCCCCCAAACAGAACAACCTGACCCAATGGAAACCACCTTGGAAGAACAGGGCCATGCAACCCCGTTAGCAGCAGATTCGAATCGATGGGAAGACTCACCAATGCTAGACGGACCTGATGCAGAAGGCCGATACTATGCACAATTCAGCCCAGACTCAGCAGACGACATGGAGTTCGGGCCAGAGGAGGCTCTATGAGGCGCCAGTGCATTTGGGTGCTTAGGAAGAAAGAAGTTTTTATTGTTTATTTAATGAATACAATGAAAAAAATTAATGTTCTTTGTTGGAACGCGAGAGGTTTGAGTAATCCAGAGAAATCAGCTGTAGTTCGGAATCAAATTAAGGATTCCAGGTGTGATGTAATTTGTATCCAAGAGACAAAGTGGAATGGAGATGAATTAACTTATGTTTCTCGTGTTTTGCCATCTTTTTTTGAGAGAAATTGTGTTATTTTGAGTGCAAGAGAATTGTCAGGAGGATGTATTATATCTTGGAAGAGATCCTACAGATTACAAAATTCATGGGCAACCGAGCACACGTGCACAGCTCAATTACTTCAGATTAGCACGGGTAGGTCAATAGTCGTAACCACGGTCTACGGCCCGTCTGAAGAAGCAAAATCAGAAAAAGTACGGTTTTTTAATGAAATAAGGCACACAGCATCGCTGGTGAGGTTCCCGTGGATGCTAGCCGGAGATTTTAACGTGGTTAGATGGCTGGTAGATAGATCGGGAGCCATGAGGGGTTTCAACTGCATGTCTAAATTCAATGAATTAATATCAGAACTACAGCTCATAGATGTGCCGTTAAGAAACAAGAAGTACACATGGACAAATAAACAGCCAGTTCCGATACACTCCAAGTTAGATCGATTCTTCATAACAGCTGATCTCCCTCTAATATTCCCTATCATAGCATTACAAGCGCTTCCAATGACGGTTTCCGACCACGTGCCGTTACTACTGTCATGCAAGCAGAGACAGCCGATCAAACCATTTTCCAAAATGGAGCTATGTTGGTTTAAGTATGATATTCTTGAAAATAAGGTAGAAAAACAATGGGATGATGGCTCAGAGAATAGCTTGGAAAGTTTCATGGTGAGAACCACCTTGCTGCAACAACAAATGAAACAATGGCATAAACAGAACTTCTCAGATGCGCAATTGAAACTAGACTATTGCAAAAAAGAAATTCTTTCCCTCGACTGTTTGGAAGAAGAGAGACCGTTACAACAGCACGAATTTCAGCATAGAATCAAAATGAGAGAGAGAGCATATGAATTAGCTATTTTAATTGAGACCCGATGGAAACAACGGGCGAGGTGCAATTGGCTAAAAGATGGGGACCGTAACACACGTTTTTTTCATGCTTTCGCATCAGCAAGAATTAGGAAAAACGCAATACTATCCTTATCTCATGAGGGTCGGATAATCACAGATCAGCAAAGCATAGTAAATGCTTTCCATGAATCACTCAAAAATCTGTTGGGTAACTCAAAGGAAACAATAAAGTTTGACCCTGCAGAACTATATCAAGAACAGATGGATTTATCACACCTTCAGGAGATGTTTCAAGAGAATGAGGTTGCCTTTGCGGTTCAGAAACTAGCAAACAACAAAGCATCAGGACCGGATGGGATCCCAAATGAATTTGTCAAGCGGTTTTGGAATGAAGTAAAAGGGGATGTAATGGCGACGGTAAACAAGTTCTACAGCAATACGCTTGATTTAAGAGATGTAAACAGAGCGGATATAATCATGATTCCGAAAAAGGAAAACTCAACAACGGTGGGGGACTTTCGACCAATAAGTGTGGTCAACCTGATTCCAAAAATTCTATCAAAAATACTAGCAAACCGATTGGCACCGGAGCTACCAAAGCTGATTTCACCTTTCCAAACGGCATTTGTAAGAGGGAGACATATTGGAGAAAATTTCATATCAACAAGGGAAACCCTTCAATACATAACAGCAACAAAGAGGCAGGCGGTTTTCGTTAAAATCGATTTTTCGAAGGCATTTGACTCAATCCAATGGGAATTCCTTATCAAGGTAATGAAGGCAAGAGGGTTCCCGGAAAAGTGGATCGGGTGGATTAAAAATAGCTTACAGACATCGACATCCAGTGTGATCATCAATGGTACTCGAGGTGAAGCCTTTCAGCATAGGCAAGGGTTGAGGCAGGGGGACCCGTTGTCCCCAATGATGTTCCTTATAGTCGCAGATGTATTACAACAGATGGTTACTAGAATAAACGACATACTCACATCTCCGATAGCACCCAAGATACGGGAGTCAATCATGGCATTTCAGTATGCGGACGACTCGGCTTTTATCATAAGTGCAGATGAGGTAACCATAATTACATTCAAACTGATGCTCAGGTTATTCGCCAAGATATCTGGACTGGAAATCAATTACCACAAAAGTTCTTTCGTGCCAATTAATATGTCGGAGACAGAGGCAACAAAAACAGGTGCCTTACTTGGCTGTGTGCGCACAGCTCTACCACTAACTTATCTGGGCATGTCGTTGACGGTAAACAGACCAGAACGGGGTCTTTTTATTCCATTAATTGAGAAAATGGAAAAAAAATTGCAAGGGTGGAAAAGCAAGATGATTTCGCGAGGAGGTAGACTGCAGTTAGTCAACTCAGTGCTAACGGCTTTGCCATCCTACTTCATGTCCTGCTTCAGAATTCCAAAATGGGCAATAGAAAGGATGGATAAAATACGTCGTGACTTCCTTTGGGGAAAAAATGAACAAGACAAGAAGGGGATATCATTGATAAACTGGCCGACTGTCTGTTTGCCAAAAGATTTCGGTGGCATGGGTGTTTTGAATTTGGAAATGCAAAACACGGCTTTAATTCTAAGGTGGTGGTGGAGACTATACACGGAACCGGATTCTTTATGGCATAGGACGGCAATCAAAATAAGAAGAAAAATGGGTACAGCTCAGGGACTAAATATCTGGATGAGGATGGGATCTTTTTTTTGGGCAAATTTACAAAAAGTTAAATTCATATTTCACTGGGGGTGTTTGTGCATAATTGGGAATGGAAGATATATTTCCTTCTGGTTTGATTCATGGGGGGGAAGGCCGTTGAGGGGATACTTTGGAGATACGGACTTTCCCGCTCTGCACAAGATATCACTGCGGGAGGCAAGTAACAGACTGGCCGAGTTGAACATGGAAGAAGAATGCATGGACCAAGTGAGCTTCACGGACCGGGAAGACGCCTTCACATGGAGGTTTACAGCTGATGGAAACTACACAACCAAATCCACATACATGGCGCTAGTGGGGGGAGGAAAAATTACATGGGATCACTCGGAAATTTGGTAATATAGGGCCCCACAAACGGTTAAAATTTTCGGCTATTTACTACTAAAAAACAGAATCCTAACGAAGGAAAATCTACGATCAAGAGGAATGCAATGTGACACGAAATGCATGATGTGTAATAGTTGTCCAGTTGAATCGGCAGCTCACCTTCTATTTCTATGCCCCTATGCAATCTCTGTTTGGTTTCTACTAGGCATAAGGGGAGATAGCATCATTACACAAAATCTGTTATCGGTAGGTGACATATGGGACAATTTAAAAAAAAAGGCAAAGGAAAAAGGTATGAACATAAAAGGTCATATGCTGAGGGTACTGTGTGCGGTTTGGGAGCTGTGGAAACAAAGAAATGGAGTATTGTTTGGAGGAACAAGGGCCCATCCGAAACAACTGGCTACAAGGATTGAACAGGAGTATAGGCTATGGGAAAGTTTCTGCTGAAGCCGAAATGAGTTTTTCCTTTTTTTACTTCTTATTTTTTAATTTCGTTTTTTCGTTTTTTCTATATTGCCTTTGGATGTTATAAAGGAGGCTGGTTTTTGTTTTTTTTGTTTTAATTTCATTTAGGTGGTGACAAACTGGTCGTGAGTCAGTACCGCTTTAGGAGGACTGACAATAGTAGGCTGTAGATGTTTTGTTTTTCTTTGCATCTTAAACCCTGTAAAATTTTAATTGTTTCAATACAAGTTTGGCAGCCACTGCCAACATTCTCAAAAAAAAAAAGAAAAAAAAAAAAGAAAGAGAGAGAGAGAGAGAGAGATGGGCTATGGTGCATTGCAATGCATGGAGGGGTTTGTGCATTGGACCATAAATCTAAAATTCAAAATTCAAATGGCCGATCCAAACCGTTCATCTTGTTCTCCATATTAACATGTGTTTGGAGACCAAATTTTACATTTTTATGAATTTTTTTACTATTTATTAAGTATTTTACAAAATTGTTGATCCAACGGTGGCTTAACAAAACAGTAAAATCAGCAGCCACCGTTGGATCAACAATTTTGTAAAATACTTAATAAATAGTAAAAAAATTCAGAAAAATGTAAAATTTGGTCTCCAAGCACATATTAATATGGAGAACAAGATGAACGGTTTGGATCGGCCATTTGAATTTTGAATTTTAGATTTATAGTCCAATGCACAAACCCCTCCTTGATCCTTGCATTGCAATGCACCATAGCCCATCTCTCTCTATATATATATATGAATAAAGCAAGACCATCGAATAATCTAAATAGGTTGGTCATGTAAGTTAGTGTCCATATTTATGATTCCCAAAAGTTTTATAGAAGAAATAAAATCATATCTAATATATAGATAATTATTTATGATTAAATTATATTTGACATTACCTAAGATCTCTAAATAATTAAAGATCTTAAAACTTGTGGATAATATAATTGAAGGTCTATTACTCTTAATAAGTATCAAATTGATAGTCATCACTATTTCATATTTAAGGCCAAACAAAAAGCATCCTACACGTGTGCACGATACTGTTTTGATATTTAAAAGTGGCACATTAAATTTCATACACGTGTTATGAGTTATGACACTCTTTCAAAAAAATGTGCGAATAAGTTATATATATTAAATAGTTAAATTACTTCACTTCTAATTTTTATTCAAAAAAGTAATGTCTGTGTTCATACAAATAATTTTATAACGTAACACAAGTCGTTATTTAGTCACTTTTCGTTACTGTAATTATCTTTTTTTTGTATAATATAATGTAACTAAAATAATAAATAATAATAAAGTCACGTAAATAACACAAATGATCATGTTACTAGTACTGTGCCCGTGCGTTGCAATGGAACATATTATAAGATTGAATCGAATATAAATAGACTTTTTTATTTGACATTCACACAAAATAAAAATATTTAAATGAAAATGAAAGAGAAATGAAAAAAAAGCGGAAATCCAAATAATAAATAACTATAAAAGAAACAACAAATGAAAAAAAAAAGAGAATCAAATATAACATAAATAATTTTTTTTGAAGTATCATTGGAATTTAATATCTAATTTTCTTCATAAACAAAACATGTCATTAAACGATTTAGAGGAGAAATATAAAGAAACAAAATTGGAAAAGATATAATTAATTGATTCAAATAATTATTTTCTCTACGTATATGTTCTTGATGAATTTTTTTTTAACAATGAAAATATTCTTCATTTTCTCTCCAAATCAGAAAGATATGATTGTTTTCATCAGCACAAGATTTGCTATTCATTTATTCACAAAGATACAATAGCCCTAAACAAAATCCGAAAAGATATGATTATTTTCATTTTCATTGTCGAAACTATAGAGGAAGAGAAGAAATGAAACGAAGGAAATGGAGAAATAATGAAATAATTTAATTGTAAGGAAATAATTTAATGTGATATATCATGTAGCAGTTTGTGTGGCGAGTATGTTTTTAACTAAATTTAGATTTATACACATAAATAGATGTATTTAATCAAAAGAAGACATATTATTTAATGTTGGGTTGATATTCAATTCGAAAATTCTTCTTTCAATCTTAGCCGTTGACAGATCAGAACAACTACGTGCATAATATAAAAATAGAGATGTGTAATCATTAATTACAATAAATGCATTTAGATGGAGGAGTGGGTCAGTGCAAAACATCTATTTAGATGGAGGTGATGGAAGAATGGATCTGTGAAAAAGTTAACTCTAGGTTAATACCGTGGATCCCTCAGCGGATCCTATTTATCAATACTGCATTAGTCAACATTTAGCAATTTTTTTGAAAATTAGTGGCTTTAAATGCCAACTAACAATTTCATTGATAAGAAAAACGAACTTACAACAAGTCAAATGACTCTTCAATACAAAATCTAATCTTTTATTCTCACAAAATTATCCAAATTACTCAAAATAACTCTAATATTCTAATCACTTATATACATTCATAATTAGTCTATTACCTTAAACTCTATTGCTCTCTACAACCGGATCCGCTCTTTCGACCGCCGCCGCACTCCAACGTCCGAATCTACTCACCTATGCTCTGATCGAGATGACGTAGAGATTCAATATTCCGAGCTCCAACGATACCGCACTCTCAGCTTCGGTTCCTCCCCTCTCCCTCATTCTCTCCGCTCAAGAAAATAGAGCCGAAAGAGAGGAGAGAAGCTATGTCAGAAGTGAAATCTAGAAGAGTGAGAGGAACAAATTAGAGGAGAAAAGTGGAGAGACAAAGCAGCGACGGCTGCTAGGGTTTTGAAATCACCCAATTTCCTCTTGCTCTTTCGCGGAGGCAAAGCAACGATCCTCAACTCCACTATAATTAAGTATGTAATATATCATTATGTCTATCATTGTAAGTCTATAATGTCTATCACCCCTTCAATTAAATTTGTTGGCATGGATAGATCATGGTGGTCTAGTTTTTTCTTTCTTTCTTTTTTCTTTTCTTTTTTCTGGTTTGAAAAAATCATGGCGTTCTATGAGTAATTTTTTGTGTTTTTTTTTTTAATTTTAGTTTGAGGTATCTTGTGACGTCTCTTCCTGTCTTTTTATTTTTGAATTTCTCACACAACATTTTTTATTTTTAACTTTTTATTTTTTTATTTTTCTATGAATATAAATTTCGGCGGCCCCACCACCTTGGTGCGTATCCTCTGAGATATCTTATATTTTGCGTGACCAACGTGTCCTGCCTGTTGTGTGTGGGGTGTGTGGGTGGGTTGGGGGGGGGGGGGGTTGGGTTGTGTGAGCTTTGAGCTTCGTGCAGAGCGTACTTGAACGGTTGGGATATTCCAAAAAGTCACGCAAAACATGAGATATCTCTTTCGCTAGCTTGATCTCCTATAGTTAATTTTCATATTAGACCGCGCGTAACCGACTTGTATTAAGTGCAATAACGACCCACTACCCTATGAGTTACAGAGATAGAGATAGGATTAATATATATATATAAAATTTATTCATGCGAAATTTGATGAAGCGAGCATGAAAGCAAATACATACTACATAGTGCGCTTAAATACAAATGTCGCACAGAGAGCAACACAGAATAACAAATCCAATCCAACTTTTTTGGTTATTGATAAAGATCGCCCAAGCATTATACATCCAACTTTTTTTTTTTAATATTCTCGAGCACTTTGTTACCTCAAAATAATAAAAATAATAACAAATCATTCAAAATTATAAGGACTCAAAATTCTAATAAACCAAATTAAAACAACCAAGAGGAGAATTTAAATGCCTCCATCTTTTGTGTCTCTATTATGTCTTAATTTTTCAATTGTTAATAAATTAAAATTTAAAACTCAAATATCAAAGCAAAACCGATAGATTTGATCTATATTATTTTTTCTATGCACATATACAAAAAATTACGATATTTTTAGCTTTGTTTTAATAAATATCAAGTGCTTGCAAAAATATATTGATATGGATAAATTCTAGATATAAATTTTTTAACTTATGATTTACATAAAAACAAAAGTCAAAAAGTGATTTTTTTTTAATGTACATGTAGAGAAAATAATATAAACCACATCTAACGGTTTTTTTATTAATAATTTTTAAAATATATGTTATTAGAAAATTAAAAATAAAGGCATGATAGAAACCTTTGAACCCTCCTCTTATAACAAACCTAAAATAATTCGTGATCAAAGAGTTATATGACAAGTAAAATAAAGTGCTACGACTTAAACTTGACTTAACAAATAAGAGGTTTTTAATATTCTAGAGCACTTTGTTACCTCAAAATAATAAAAATAATAACAAATCATTCAAAATTATAAAGACTCAAAATTCTAATAAACCAAATTAAAACAACCAAGAGGAGAATTTAAATGCCTCCATCTTTTGTGTCTCTATTATGTCTTAATTTTTCAATTGTTAATAAATTAAAATTTAAAACTCAAATATCAAAGCAAAACTGATAGATTTTATCTATATTTTTTTTTCTATACACATATAAAAAAAATTACGATATTTTTAGCTTTGTTTTAATAAAGAAAAAATTGTGAAAATGTCACTCCAAAATCTTAAAATTGAAAGAATGTCACTCTAAACTTTAAAATTGAGAAAATACCATCCTAAACTTAATTAATTTGTAAATTTGCCATTCATCTTTTTAATGTCTAAAATACCCTTAATTAAAAAACACAAACCTAGCCTCCTCCGCCAAATTGCTCGCATCTCTCCTGCGCGAAGGAAAAGAAGAAAAAAGAAACGCTGACCGCCGCTCTCTCCTGCACGAAGGAAAAGAAGTATCCCCTGCTGCATCCTGATTGGTCTCCTGCGCCGCTCTCACCACAGGTTAGCGACAACTTCCTTTATTTTCTAAGTTGAAAATTGAATTGGTCAATTTTGGGTTCTACTTGTTTTGCACAAATGATTGGTCAATTTTGGTTATAATTGGTCAATTTTATACAAAAGCCTAACAGTACAAAGGTTGCATGCAGTGACAAAAGCCTAACGCTGAGCGCCGCTCTCTCCTGCACGAAGGAATCGCCGGGTTTGCCAATATCGCACAAAGGAGATTAGAAGAAGAGGCGATTTTGAACTGGAGGCATGCAGTGGCAAAATAAATTAATTGTATAATGGGTATAATTCAAAATACAGAAATACATATATCAAAATAGTATAAGAATATAGTATAAATGACAAATTTACAAATTAATCAAGTTTAGGATGACATTTTCTCAATTTCAAAGTTTAGAGTGACATTCTCCCAATTTCAAGATTTTGAAGTGGCATTTTCACAATTTTTCCTTTAATAAATATCAAGAGCTTGCAAAAATATATTGATATGGATAAATTCTAAATATAAATTTTTTAACTTATGATTTACATAAAAACAAAAGTCAAAAAGTGATTTTTTTTAATGTTCATGTAGAGAAAATAATATAAATCACATCTAACGGTTTTTTTTATTAATAATTTTTAAAATGTATGTTATTAGAAAATTAAAAATAAAGGGATGATAGAAACATTTGAACCCTCCTCTTATAACAAACCTAAAATAATTCGTGAACAAAGAGTTATATGACAAGTAAATGATTCACAAGTATTAGTAATGATTCACAACAAAGGTTTAAATAATGTTTACTGCATCATAGCAGAACGGCTAAAAAAATAACGCTGCCATATAGCACTACTATAACGCGCTATATATAGTGTGCTATGGCGTCAATAGTGCCATAACTTTTATAGTTCAAAAATACTATAGCAGTACTACAGTGTACTATTTAGAATCCTCATTCACATTCACCTGTAAATATTTTTTCTTATTAGTACAGTCGTTGATGGCATTGCCGCCAACTCGAACAAAAAAAAATATTAGTTATGATCCATTTCTTTTCATTAAATTTGATTGGGCACTTAGTTCAGTTAGTGATCTCTAAATATTTAAGGTAAAAATATTTTCATATTGACACTTAAAATTCTTGTGTAGTTGTGTTAACTTTGTGTAGAAGACAAGCTCATAGTTTCCAAATATATATGCAGTGTAGTTAACTTTTCATATTTGTTGTTAGTTCCTGCTTTTAGCCATTATTATTTTTTTTGAGAAAACAATAAGGGTCTAGCCCTCATTTCATTAACCGATGGTGGTTACATGTTTTTAGGTTTCTGAGAAGAAACCTTTAGAAAGTAAATGTGCATAAAAAGGAAATGTAATGTGAAATGTTTTTGTTTTAGTTTCTATCGCCCAGTTGTTGTGTTCTTCTGATGTGTTGCCGGTTTGATGCTGTCCATTGCTGTAACGTTTCTTGTATCAATTCTTCTGATGTTTTTTCTTCTCCCCTAAAGATACGACAGCATCTTTCTCTCCATATAATGAAACTTGTAATTAGTATCAGCTCTCTATCTTTTTTTGTTGTCCCCTCTTGCATGAGTGCTATGTTATCCTGCCCTTGTCTATATCCCCTTCCATGATGAAGCGCTCCTGTGTAAATGAGTATGGTGTGTGTACATCTATTGAACAGATGTTGTATTGTTTCATCTTGCTGCCTACACATGTAGCATATGCCAGCCAGGTTGTATCCTCTCTTCTTCAGATTTTCCGCTGTCAGTACCTTGTTGTGTATCAGCATCCAGGCAAATATCTTAAATCTTGGAGGTGCTTTCAATTTCCAAATTTTGTGAACAGGTGAGTTTATAGTAGGTACATTCTTGAGGTTGTAGTAGGCTGATTTTACTGAGAATACACCTTGCTCAGTTCCCTTCCAAATGGCATCATCTGGTATTGTTGTTAGGTTTGCCCTGTGATGTTGATCTCTTATTCCTTCTAATGTTGTGTACTGTTGTTGAGCCTCTTCTGATAGTACTGGTCTGAATAGATCAGAAATGTCTTGCAGTAGGTGGAATTGTCTCAGTGCGGTGTCCGTCTGTAGTGCGAATGTGTACAAGATGTTCAGTTTGTATTTGAGTCTGCCTATTCCCCAGTCGTGTTCCCATAGGCTGATTGAATCACCTTGCCCTTGTCTCTTTTGTATGAAGCAGTCACAGAACTTTATGACGTGTTTTAAGTGCGTTTTGAACAGGAATGACTGATATACCCCTTGCCCCCCTTGCATACAGTAAAGCACTCGGAATAGTCTCTTCCACATCCTTTCTTGCTCGGAGTGCCACTGCCAATACCATTTTGACATAATTGCCTGGTTAAAAACCTTGATATCCAGTATCCCCAGCCCCCCTAATTTTTTGGGCCTACACAGCATTGGCCAATTTGCCAAATGTATCTTCCTTTCATTTTGTGCTCCTCCTTTCTAAAAAAAATTCCTCCTGAATTTATCTATTTCTTCCACCACCCAAACTGGTAGCTCCAATACTGACATGTAATAGATAGGTATGACCGTAAGCACTGCATTTACCAATGTCAGCCTGCCAGCTATACTGAGGAGTTTTGCTGCCCAGCCTGGTAATCTTTTGCTTACTTTGTGTATGATTGAGATGTAGTCTTGTCTGCACAATCTTGTATCTGACAATGGTAGACCGAGGTACTGTAGAGGAAAAGTTCCCTCTCTGCATGTTAGTATCTGTGCCATCTGGGTTGTGTGTGAGTCTGTTGTGGAGGTTGTCAGTATTTCAGATTTGTCCAAGTTAACTTGTAGGCCTGATATTCCTGCAAACGTGGTTAGGACTGTTTTTAGGATCTGTATCTGTTGTTGTTCTGGTTTGACGAAGAATAGGACATCATCAGCATACAGTAATGCTGGCTGCATTTCTTGTATTGGCATTCTCAGTGCTCCTATGTGCAACAGTTTCTGCAACCATCTTGGCATGAAATCCATGGCTAGAATGAAAATGAAAGGTGATATCGGGTCCCCCTGCCGAACCCCTCTTTTCAATTCTATTTTCTTGCCTAACAGCCCATTAATCATGATCTGGGTTGATCCTTGTAGGACCAGTCTTGATATCCATGAGATCCATTGGTGTGGGAACCCTAGATGTTGCATGACTCCTTGGATAAAATGCCAGCTGACTGTGTCAAATGCCTTGTGTATATCAGCCTTGAAAATTGCAATTGGTATTTTTGTCCTTTTTGCAAAGTGTAGTATTTCCTGTGCATAGGTAAAGCCCTCTGTGATTTGTCTTCCCTTTACAAATCCTGTCTGTGATTGATGCAGAATAGTGTCCATTCTGCCTTGTAGTCTGTTTGCCAGTACCTTGGACATGATCTTCTGGATTCCATTAATTAGGCTTATGGGTCTGAAATCTTTTGGTTTAGTAGCATTCTCCTTTTTTGGTATGAGTACTGTGATAGAGTTGTTTAATGGATACAGTGTCCCTTGACTTTGCATTATTCTTGACAGTACCTCAGTTATGTCTGGAATGATGTCGTTTATGAATGTTTTGTAAAATTCTCCACAGAAGCCATCTGGTCCCGATGCTTTGTTATTCGGCCATTCCATGATCGCCTGTCTGATTTCCTCTTGAGCAATTGGCTGTGCCAGTTTTGATAGTTCAAATGTTGTTGGGTACGGCTGTGACCAGTCACTAATCTGTTGTGAATCTTGCCTGGTTCCCATGAGATCAATGTAAAATTTCCTAAAAATGTCCGCTTTACCCCTCTGATCAGTGTGGATTTGACCATCCTTTTCAATTCCTCCAATCCTGTTATTGGTCTTTGAGGTTGATGCATATGCATGGAAGAATCTAGTATTGTTGTCTCCTTCTATTTCCCATTTGAGCTTTGCCCTCTGCTTCCACATATCTTCCTCCCATACTGCCAGTTGGGTGTATCTTTGCTTTATTACTGCTTTGGTTTGTTTTTCTAGCTCTGTTGTTTGTCTATTTTCTTGCACTTCCTCCACCCATTGTATGTACTGTCTACATACTTTGATTTGCGTTTTAATGCTTCCTGTTCTGTCCCTCACCCAATTTGTTATTGTTCTTTGCATGTCTTGCATCTTTGTATGTAACTGTAGTGGTGTTGTTGCTTGCTGCGTGTTATTCCAATTTTGCGATACCATTTCCTTGAAACCTGGTAACCTTAGCCAGAATGCCTCGAATCTGAACATCTTTGTTCTTCTAAAATTGGTGAATGCCTCAATTCTTATTGGACAATGATCTGAGCTTGTATTGGGTAAGGTTTTTTGTTTTGTGTTTGGGAAGTGTTGACTCCAATCGGCGGAAAGCAGGAATCTATCCAACTTTGCCATGGATGGCTGATCTCTTGAATTGCACCATGTGTACCTCCTTCCTTCCATTCTAATGTTTTGCAGTCCCAAATTTGCTATTAAATTTGCAAATGCCAATGGCCACCTTAGGTCCTGTGTATTGGTATTTCTATCTTGAATTTCTAATGTTGTGTTAAAGTCTCCACATACCATCCATATCACTCCATTTGGTGGTGTAAGGTCTTCCAACTCTCTGAAAAAGTCACCTCTAAGGTTTGAACTTGTTGGTCCATATACTGATGTGCACTGTATCAGTAGGCCAAGCATTACATCCTTTAGTTGCACTGTTAAGCAATACTCACCTCTAGATTCATTTATCTTTTGAAATCTTGCCTCTCTCCATGCAATCAACATACCCCCTCTTGTCCCCCTTGCTGGTAAGTATGTGTATTTGTTGAGCCGTCTACCACATATCTCTTTTCTTGTGGTATCATCTATGATTCTCAATTTTGTTTCCTGAAGGCATACTATATCTGGTTTTTCTAAAAACATTGTCTGTCTAATTGCTAGTCTCTTTGGTCTTTCATTTAATCCCCTCACATTCCATGTAACTGATTTGAATTTGGTCTTATAATTCATAAAACAACAATTTTCTTCTTGAATAGCATTGCAACGCAAAAACTGCTTCCTTCACTCTAAAAAAATTACATAATGTTGGTCGGGTACTACTCATACCCGAGTCAGTCCCTGATGTTGTTGCCAAAAAATTCACTTCCTGATACAATTTGACCTCCTCCCATAACCCCCTTCTTTGATACAGACTCAAAACCTTGAACTTACCCTGATACATCCCTAAAGGGGAATCTAAATTAACTATTACACTTACTGGATACATAATAGGTGGCCGATACATGGAAACAGTTTTGCTTCTACTTCTACTGGACTGGACTGATCAGTCCCTTCAAACAGCCAGCACCGTGCTAGGCTGTCCTGCCATGTTCGCCTGGTCATTTGCCTTGTCCACCCGATGGACCCCTGCCGCCATGTTGATCAGCTCCGCCTGAGCTTGGGATAACGGCTCATATGTTTTGAAGTATTCCAGCTGAGCTTGACAGGTCATGTTCTTCTTTCTTGGTGTTGTCCGGGAAAATGTCGCTGAGTCTGGCTTGGAGACTTGCCTTGCCCTTTCTTCCGGTGTGATGTATTCTCCACTGTATTTCTCTGACAGGCGCGGGCTTCTTCTGGCCTTGATGAATTTTGGTGGTCCTGGAAAGCCAGGTGGCGGGCCTTCATGTTCTATGGCTTCTATCCCTGTCCATGTTTTCATTTGTCTCATTTCACTTTGTTCTAGGCCTTCTACAACTGGTGGGCTTTGTTGTTGGGCTTCCATGCTGGACTCCTGGCCCTGTTGTTCAATATCTTCCATGTTGGTAATGTCTTCCAGCTGTAGCGTACTAGCTTTCTCCATCTGTGCCCCTGACATGTTTGTTACCTCGGAAAAAAGCGCATAGTACACTCCTAGCTGCTGTGGTACGTCTTTCACTATCCTGACAAGTGCCTCCCTACGAACTGTCTCATTGAATGCACTGCAAAAAAACAGAATTTCGTGCGCATTTGGTATGCAAACGTACACTTGGTTAGTATTTCCCTCTCCATTTGTAATTGTTGTGATCTTCTCCAGTGTCCCGTAAATCGGGTCGTCTCCGGTGAGTGATCTCCCTTTACGGTTGTACTGGGTCACCGGACCCGTGGTTCTGGTGTCAAATGAGCTTTGGCCGCCGCCTCCTCTTAGTCCCTGAATCCATTGTTGGTGCCAGTAATGTCCCTCGTCTTCATATTGGTTCTCGTCTGTCCTTTCTTGTTCATTATGCGTTGGATCAGCATTGAACACCTCGTTGTTCAACCATCCTTCCATTTCCACCTGTACTGCCACTGAACGGTGATCCTGTGTTGCCGTCAGAAATGGCGGCACATGGCTCGGGTGATAACAGCCTACCAGTACTCTGACCTCCTCAAAGTTGCCATTGTCAAAGACAGGGGCAAACTTTTCAAGCGTTCCAAACCCTGAAACGAGTTCAGTGAGGTACTCCCATGCCCAGAAGTGCATTGGCAGGTTGTGCAGCTTCAATCTTACCTTGTGTGTGGTGGGGTCATGCACCATGCCAACCTCTCTTGTCCAGAGCGCCAATTGGACTTGGACTCCTGGTTCTAGGTTGAATACACATTTTTCTACCGCTTGTTTCATCATGTCACGGTCCGGGAAAATGGCTATTAGATCACCTATTTCAGTAGGGATTTTCCCGATTTTGAACTGTCTAGGGTGGCATGTGAAGTGGTACGCCAGGCTCAGTTGCAGCCTCCGCCTGAGTTGAGCGTCATTTTCGTTGGGGCCTGTCATGACAATGGCTGATCGGTCTAAGAATGCGTTGGTTGGTAATAGTTCCCTCCTTTTTTTGAGGAAGACACGCATGTCCTGGAGTTGGTCATTCTGGATATATGCGGGGTCCGTCATCCGCATTGTCTCCCAGTTGGCCAGTGGATCCATCGTTTCTCTCTCTCCTTTTTCAATTTCTTTTCCTTTTAGTTTGGAAAGAACAAACCTTTTCTCAGTTTGTTGCTCTGTGTTATCTTCCTGGTTGAGATTTTGGTCTTTTATAGCTTGGTTTGTGGGTGGTGGTTGGGCAATAACTGCTGGCCTTCTCTTCTGTTCTGTTCTCTGGGAATTTTTCTGAGTTGGTGCCTTACATTTTCCTGCTGTATGACCTGTCTCTCTGCATTTAAGGCATCTAACCCTGCTTTTGCACTTATATTGCCTGTGTCCCCTCTCCAGGCATCTAAAGCAGCGCCCTTGTGACATTAACTCCTCCCTGCATCTGATTAAGGGGCTAAGGTGGCTGTCTTTTGTCTTAATTGGTTTCTTCCTTCGTACAACTATCCAACCCCCCTCTTCATCAATGCGACCTTGCAGTTTTGTGTTGTCATTTCCTTTCGGCAGGCTTTCCGCACCTAGGTCAGCTCTTTGCAGAGGTTTGGCCTGTGTTGGTTGCAAGTTGCTTCCATTACAAGGTTGCATTGAATTCGCATTGGGGCGCGACACTTCAGCATAGGTTCTCTCCTTAGCCCTTCCCAAAGCCTGTACGCAGGCAGCCTGTCGGAAGGCTGCAATGGCTTCATTTCTCCGTGCTATGGCCTGCTCGGTTTGTTGTTTTGTCGCCAGTCGAATCGCCACTCTTTTCGCCAGTACATCACTCATTTTTTCCTTAAACTCCATTATTACCTTGTTTGTAACCTTTTCTGCCGCCTCCCTCCTCGTCGTTCCTCCGGTCTCTATCTCTTCTATGTCTCTGGGCTTTTCCTTCATCGCTTCTTCGTACCATTCCGTTAGTGTCTTCTCCTTCCCAGTTGAGTGGTTGAAGTTCCGCCTATCGCCTTGTCTGTCGCCCGTATTTTTGCTCTTTGAAGCGTCCATCGATTATGTTTTAGCCATTATTATTAAAAAGCACGAACTATAACAATAAAACATTGAGTAGAACTGAATGTTCTTAAGTTCACCAAGTTTTTTTATGAGCTTGGTTTCAAAATTTATCGAATTGACTTTAAAGTTAAAATAATAAATTCAAACTGTTGAAACTGATCTACTTCACGAGTGATACGTTTACATGTTAAACTTTTAATCTTTCGAATTGTCATTTAAAGTCAATTTATATATTATAAAATTAACTTACCAAGAGACATTGTAAGCTTAAGAATACCTTGGTTTTAGTCACAATATCTCTATCTTTTCATAACATTAATTATTTTAGTCCACATATTATCTTGATAAAAATAAATGGTGATGAACAAAGATATCCGTGAAACCATTTTGTGATAGTGGGCTCTTGGCCGGCCCGTGTTTCACCGAATCAAAGGAACTTAATTTCACTTAATCAGACGGCTGAAATCACATCATCTTTGTACTAAAACAAATCCCAAAACAAAAAATAACTCGGTAGAAGTTCAACTTTTAACAGTTTAACAAAGACATACGTACCAAAGTGAAAAAAAAAAACGGATGTAATGCTTCACCTTCGATTATTGATATTCTTTAGGATATACATTTGGAATATCAGTTGTGAATCGATAGAAAATCTGATTTTAAATCTGCTGTTGAGAACCGGTTCCAGTGCTCCTTGTGAGTTTTTGCACATTCTATCAAAACAATAATTATACATTTGCAAAAATCAGTTGTAAATAAATAGAAATCCTGATTTTAGTCTGTTGAGAGGCAGTACCAGGTCGGAATCAACTATGGATGTGATACTGGTACGTGTTATGTTCTGCCAGGGACTGATTTGTAAAATCTATAAATAATTTATTGATGACTTAAAGAAATAAACTCTAATCAAACATGGATAATTTAAGCCATGGCTAAGTAACAAACTTCAACTAAATAATTTTGTCGAAAATAAAACTTAAATATCAAAATAAAACTGCTAGATATAATCACTGTTATTGCTCTATGCACACTCTGTTTTTACTGTGCAAAAGGTACTAATTAAACAAGATCTTAAGGGTGGATAAACATTATTAAAATTACAGGAGCAAGGTGTTTCTATGAACATCAAATCAAAATTTGGTCTGATATTCCATCTCCAGCTTTTGATCCACATCGCTTCGTGCATACAATTAAATTTATAAAATGCTAAACCGGATGTACGAATCTCGACGCAACTCGAATGTCCCAAACTGGAAACACAAATCTTGACGTGAAAATATGTTGCATTATTAAATGAAAATATGTATTATAAAAAGTAATTGTTAAATTGAGATAAATACTATAAAGTATAATATAATGTAAAAAAAATGTAAATCAATAGATAAATAATTAATTTCGCACATTGAATTAGGAATATCTCACCAGTGTTGTAAATAACGGTATGCACTTTTCGGACGGACAGGGTACCGCCAAACGATTAATCGGACATAATGGGGAATAATCAGTCATAATCGGAAATAATAGGTGATTAGTTGAAAAAATCTATGACGGTTTGATCATCGCCAACAACTAATTGGCCGATTAATATCGGACTAAATGGCCATTTTTTACAACACTGTATCTCACTAATCAAGAATATTTATTTGTAAAAAGGTTAAATGTTTTTTTCAGTCATATATAATTAAATCTGAAAATAATATATAACGTACTGATCTAATAATTAAAAATGGTTGATGACTTGACATGCATTTTAGATCTTGAAATTCAACCACTTTTTGGCATGTGGATTAAATGTGGACAATTTTTTTCCGAGCGAGCAAAACCATTAAAAACAAATATATAAATGCACTATGAAAGTAACACAAAAAACTGTAATTGGCTCCATTTTTTCTTATAATTAATAGTGTGGTATTGTGCAAACCACACATATACGTACAGATATCTTGTAACATAACAACATTAAAATGTGAATGTGTTTGTCGGATCACTAACAAGTTAACAAAGTTATAGTAATGTATACCAAAATAATAAAATAAAAAAAACAAGTTATAGTAATTTATGTTTGGACCAATAAGGTTAAAAGTTAACCAGCCAACAAAAAGAGCAGCTGTCTCTGTACTTCATTGCTTTAGATCTTTTGCATGTGTAATGCCATTATTACATGGGCATAAGCGCCGCTGAGGGAATGCTTTTGACCTAATTGATCAAATAAGCAATAGGCCTTTTTGGGTCTTAATTTGGATTTCTTTCAAGATTTAGGTAAGAATTAAGTTCAATTACATTTGTTCACTGTTCTGGATCCTTCCTTTTGTTGGATTCCACAATTTTCATTCCTCTCCATTCCTATTGAACTATTGAATTATAAGCCACAATTACATTTCCTATATTTATGTTGTATATAAATATATGTTATTAAACTAAAATACTTCATAAATTGTGCAATACTTGCTAGATATTGTGATTTTAATTTTTGGTTCAAGGTATATAACATATCGTCCATGATACATAGATTAACATCACTAATACCAAATTCTAATTAATTTGTACTATGGGAAAAATATATTTTCTTATTGGACATAATAGGGGATGCATTTATGGACCCTTTATAATTTTGCTTTCTAGAGCACGCCTAAGCCGACTAGCCAACTATATGCTAGTCTTTTGAAACATCAAATTGGTAAATGAGATGTTGGTCAAATCGTTTAATTGATCAAAATTGAATCAAATTTGTTACAAGAGTATACTCATGTTGGTAGACAAAAAAAAAGGGAATTTAACAAAAATCTAGCAAGACTATAAATGAAAATACGTGTGGTTATTAAAAACGAAGATCTTGAATTTGTGTTGATGCTGAATCTATTGATGACTGATATGTATAGATTGTTTTGCCATCCTAATTATAATCAATATCCAAGTTTAGTGAAAGGACTTCTCTCAGTTTGTATAATTGCATTTATTCTTTGTAGAAACAACTCTACAATGACTCATTGCTTTAATTTTATTAATTTAATCAATTTATTTTGTTTCATATTAATTGTTGAGGAAATACATATACACACTTGACATATGTGTATATATATATATGAGTAAAGCTAGGG
Organism: Carex rostrata; assembly: GCF_964058835.1. Lineage (NCBI taxonomy): Eukaryota > Viridiplantae > Streptophyta > Magnoliopsida > Poales > Cyperaceae > Carex > Carex rostrata. Next base: position 2,619,492 of record NC_135940.1, read on the forward strand.
TGTGACGTGCTCACCAAGAGGGTTCGGTGAGCACAACTCCAAAAGTATATTGGATCGACTTCAAATGTCAAATCCAAACCGTTGAAATTCTTGTACTTCATGAGTGATGCATGTACATATAAAATTTTAAAAGTTTCGAGTTTATTTGCTATACGGTCAAGCGGTCAAAGAAAGGAACTTTTTATAACTTAATTTATAAGTTGTTTTATATATTCAATTTTTATCATTTTTTTGACCGCTTGACCGTGCAGCAAATAAACTCAAAACTTTTAAAATTTTATATGTACATGCATCACTCATGAAGTACAAGAATGTCAACGGTTTGGATTTGACGTTTGAAGTCGATCCGATATATTTTTGGAGTTGTGCTCACCAAACCCTCTTGGTGAGCACATCACACCCTAGCTTTACTCTCTCTATATATATATATATATATATATATATCTGAGATGGGGGATTCAGGATTCTCCATAACTGATAGAAATGGAGATAATTAATTAAGCTGAACTTTTAATATATAGATATAATTAATCTATCTATATATAGCCTGAGCCACTATGAAGTTCCTAGGATCTTATATTCGCATGCGTATCTAACAGTGGATTATCTCCACCACCTTATGTTTCACCTGGACAGTGCTAATAGGTAGATGCAATAAATTTAGCTGATAAACATCTTTTGTTTCTTTAATTAATTTAATACATAGTATGGGGGAAGAGACATCCTTCCTTTCTTTTGTGGAAGGAAAAAGAAGCTTGATTGCCATCTTTTGGGTACTATTTTGTTGGTTTATAAGGAAGATAATTTATGTTGGGGAGGAATTAGAAAATTAAAATTGGAGACTGAAAAATCTACTATATAGTGTAATATAATTTATAATAATTAAGGGATGTTAAAAATTATTGATGCATATAAAAATTGCTAAATTTAATTAACAATATTAAAATATTACAAAATTAATATAATTTAAGACTTCAGTTATTAAATAAATAAGTTTGCTAAATTAGTAGTTTTATCTCAATACAATTGATGTTGTAATTATAGCATTAATATTTTGAATTAGTAGGCAATTGATGCAATAAATTGTAATAAATATATTTTTTTAATTAGTTGTTTTATCTCACTACAATTGATGCATACCGTTACCGTACGTTCAATGACTTGGTTTGTTATTTAAAGGTTAGTATAATAGGTGTATGTAATTTAATTTATTGGCACTGATTGGTTAAAATCTTTAGCATTTGATCTTTCTTTTAAAAATAGTGAGCACATTTAAACCCTTCTTATTCAAATATATCATGCAGGAATTATATACTTTCAGTAATTAAAGACAATATATAGTATATGAATTGTTTTTAATTTTGGAAAATCTACAAATTTATACATGATAAGTTACTAATGGATCATTTCCATCGTCAAAAATATCAAATGATCCCAGTTAAACCCATATTTGTTATGTGCGTGTATATGCCAAATGTTTTTATCTTACACATGCATTAATGTAATAATTTTTTTTTTTTTTGAATGAGAGGGTTGGAAGTCAAGCCACCCATTACTCTTCCAGTTTCCGTTATTACAATAAATAATTTTTCTCATTCAAATTTCGAATTCATAATCTTCTACATTAGAGAACATGTATTTTTGCCAAAGGTTTAAATAGCGTTTATTACGTCATAGCGGACTGACTAAAAAAACAACGCTATTCTCAAATAGCTCCGCTATAGCGCGGAATAGCGTTAATAGCGCTGATAGCACTATAGCTTTTATGGTCTGAAAATGCTATAGCGGCGCTATTTAGAGCCTTTTGCACACTATATCAAAACCTGATTCTTTATCTAATGTAATGATGACACTAACAATTTTTATCATACAAAGTCTAGTTCAAGGCTTTTTTTTTTTTTTTTTTTTTTCTTTTTTCTGTTCAAGACTAACAATTTTTATCATGCAAAGTCTAGTCCAAGGCTATTTTTTTTTTCTGCTCAAGACTAATAATTTTTTATCATGCAAACTCTAGTCCAAAGCTAATTTTAATAATACAAAGTCTAGTCCAAGACTAACAATTTTATACACATTACTTACATAATATTTATCATTCAAATTAAAGTCTAGTAATTAAAGGCCATTCCAATTGGTGTGAGCTTAACCACCTAACACCACCTATTTCTTTTTTCACCTCTTGATCCAAGGGACCCTCTCTTGCACCATAGATGCACCTAACAAAGAACAATAATTACTGGGTCTGCTCTCTAGTGCCAGAGAACAGAACATGATGTGCAATGCAAGTTACCTTATAAATGTCAACGATAACATAATTTAAATAATTTAAATATCCCAGTAATGGATGCTAGGTTATAATGAACATATCGTGGCTAGCTAGAAAATATATATAGAAATACATTGAATATGTATGTACATTATATATTATATATTTTGCATTATATGTATTTGTCATGAGGTATGCATTAGTGCATTAGCTATATATATATATATACACACACACACCACACATAGTGCAAGGTGAACATATGCTAGCTGGATATATAATATTATATATTAGATATATAGTTTAATTGCATTGTTTATTTATTAAGTTTTTAAGGGGCATAAGAATAAAAAGTCCTTTTGTTTTGTTCACCAAGACTTTGGGGAATTCAAATCCAGTGAAGTAACTCAATTTTTAGGTTTTGGACCGTTTGATTCGAATCCGCAATAATTCATTTGAAGTGGAGCACACACATCTTGAGCAATGAATATGAATTTCGAGACAATTTCAAGCGACGGATTCGAATCGGACGGTCCCGATCCAAAACCCAAAAATTGGGTTACTTTATACCTTGTTTGGATGGAGAGTAGAGGGAGGGAGGGAATGGAAAGAAACAAAATTTTCCGTTGAATCGTGTTTGGTTGATAAAATTATGTTGGAGGTGAATGGTACAGGAGGTGAAATGTTTAACCTTGTATCATTATAATTAATAGAATCGGTTTCCCTCTCAAATTGGAGTGTAACGGATGGAAAGAAATTTAGTTACAAATATTTTTTAAAAAAATGACACGAATGCCTAACCCTATATCTTACATATATAATTCTCATACAATATTTTTTCTCAAACCTACAACAGTCACCGAATTTCTCATTAACCTCCTAAATTTTAATCAACCAAACAAGAAATAAGATGGAAATGAAAGTTAAATTTATTTTCTCTCATTAATCATCCAAATACAAAGAGATTAAATATGTTAATCTTCATTTCTATTCCATTCCATTCCCTTCTATTCTTTATCTTCCATTCCTTCCTCTACTCTCTATCCAAACAGGCTGTTAGGGGACCCGGACCCGACTTTGGGAGGGCCATCATCGTGATTTTGCATAGCGATAATTGTTGGTGGAATATAATTGCATGTTTTAGAGAAAGATCAATTTCTTACTTTATTAAGCTTCATATTATTCGGAGCAATGTGGAACAGGAGCGTGAATTTTAAGGAATGTAATAAAAGGAGGGATAAAATATCTCGATATTTTATGCCTTAGTTATGTTTTCATGTATAAAAATATTAATAATTTAAAAATTAAAAACAAAACCCCTTACATATAATTTAAAATGTACATGTAAAATATTACGATATTACGATATTTTAATTTTATTTTTGTTGATATCAATAGCTTATTTAAAAAAAATATTCATTTAGATAATTTATGGCATTAATTTTTTAACTTATTAATTCATATAAAAACAAAATTAAAGTGATATTTTTTATGTTCACATAATTATTTAACTTATATAATATATTTTGACATATAAGTTCAAAATTTTTGTTATTCAAAAAAAAAAAATGAAGACATAATGAAGAGATTAAAAATGAAGACATACATTTGAACTCTCCTTATATATTAATGCATGTTTATCAAATTCTTATAGATCTTTCTTTCAGACAGATTATGTAATTTTTTTTGGCACAAATTGTGCCGGGTTGAGATGATTTATTAATTGAATTCAATTGGGAAATGTTTTGTTATATAATTTAATTTGACAGATGGCCACCATCAACCCCATATAAATATATAAAAAAAAAAAAATCTGATTTTAGGAAAACCTTTAAAGACAAGTTATTGCACACAATGTGGGTCAAAGAAGATTCCAGCCCTATTATTTTATTTATTTTTTCTGAATTTTCTAGATATGCAATTAATTACATGAGGACACGTTGAGGGAGATAATTGTGAGTTAATTATCTGTTGAATTATTCTTTATCACATTTTGTTGTTGCTGGAAAAGTATAGTCTAATTGGATTTAATTTAATTTCTGTTGTGTTGGCTACCATTTATATAGCTCAATTAAGATCGATTCAAATCTAGCTAGAGCTTGACTCGTTTGATTAGACTTTTAGTTAGCTTGAACTCAATAAAACTCAAAATTATTTTTGTTAACTCGCTCAAACTCAATTTAAAATAGTTCGATGTTAAGATATTCTCTACATTACTGTTGGAGGATTGAATTTTAACCCGCAAAAGACTACAAAAGAGACATAAACTGTGAATACTTTAGAAACATCGTATCACCCTTTTTTTTTTTTTTTTTTTCTAGTGTGTCAATGCTAGAGAGGTTTGGGCACATGTTGGAGTTCTGATGCAGAGCATGAGCATAGTACAAAATACTTGGGAGGCGTCAAGGATACAATACTATAGCAATCAAGGGAACCAAAGGCAGGTCTGGATTGTATTATTCATGGCTGAGATTTTGCAAAAAGAGGAAACAACATGTATCAAGAACTGTAGTGAATTAGGAAATAAGTACTGCTTTAACATAATTTGTGTAATAAATTAGAACATGTGTTTATAATCAACTCTATTAATACATCCTTAGTAGTCACTATCAAATTTTTTAAAAAAAGAAAAGAAAAAAGAAGATCGATGTGTTATTTTAGGACAATGCTATTTTAAGAGAACAATTTACAATATTAAATGCTGAGAGATTGTGTATTTTCTCTTTATACTAATTTTAACTTTATTTTGAGATCCTGTTCTTTATATTGAATTATGCTTTATATTGTAATTTAGGAGAAAAAAAAACTGTTTTAATGTGTCATCTCTTGGGTGGAGCTCGAGTTTGAATTGAGTTCGAATTAATTTGAACTCGATAGGATCAGCTTGTTCGAGCTTGACCTTTTGCAGTCCAAGAGATGACACATTTTTTTTTTAACATTTTGACATTTTGATAATTTTTTAAAAATTAATTACAATTACAATTAATAAAACAAATTGCTAAGTATGTACTGTTATCTTTTAAAAAAAAGTATATAGTGTTTTATACAAATTAGTAGGTAGTCTCCCTCTCCCAATACAATTTTATACAAAAGTATGATTTTGGTATGTTTCAAACTTTGCGAGGCATAGGTACATCTCAGGAAAAAGGGGAGCAATTTAAATTGGTGCAATAGCACAAAAAAGGAATGATTATGACAATGACCAATAATCAAACAGTGTTCTTTCCATTTCTTCCTGTCATACTTTATTTTGAACATAAGCAACCAATATGAGGCACATAGATAAGCATGATCTGTCTTGCTCTACTATATATATGTATTAATTGCACTATTTTGTATTTATGTGCTCCATAGCAAGTATACTTTTGTTTGCTATATAAGCAACATGTCTCCATCAAATCCTTGCAGAAATTATTTGTTGGTGGTGACTTGCAACCACAATATGTGATATATATAAAAATCAATACTATTATTTTATTTTGTAAATTTCAATTAAGGAGATAGAGAATTAGAGATGACATTGTTCTACTCTGAAATTGACCAAAGTGGTTGCAATAATTTCAGATAATACCAATTCTTGGTTTTTGGATATTTTATATTTTTCCCTTTAATACAACTATTTCCTCTGTTCATAATCATTACGATCTTATACAATACCAAAAAGAGAAGAAAATGAAAAAAGAAAAATAAACTTATAATCTTAGATGTTAGCATTATTAGAAAACCAATGTTGGTAGGAGTGCACAAAAAGCTCGTAGTTTGTGATTCGATTGAGCTCAATCGAGAAATAATTTGGTTTGAAACAAATTAAATCCAGTTCAATTTGAAATTGGTTCGAATCAAACTCGAATTGAGTCTGGCTCGGTTTGAAACTCTTCTTTTTAGTTCTAAACCCTGCTTCAATTTCGAACCAATTCGGTTTAAAACTAGTTCGAATCGCACTGAATCAAATTAACTCAAATTCTTCTTTTCAGTTTGAAACTCTACTTCAATTTCGAACCAGTTCAATTCGAAATTAGTTCGAACTCAAACTCAAACCGAGTTAAGTTCGATTTGGTTCAATTCGTTTGCAGCCCTAAATGTTGGAGTCTTCTGCAATTTATAATTAAATATTAAAACAGATAGACAAACAAAAATAAATAATAAACATAATTGATGGTTGATTTACTCCCCATGTCATAAATGTAGGCCCAAGAATTAATTCTCACAAGATCTATAACAGAAAATTTGGAATTTTTTATATCATTATAATAATTATTATTATTTCATTCATTCATTTTTTTTTATGGAGTAACCCTAATTAGTTGTCTCATTATGGTCTCAACCAACATTGTGCTGTTCTGACCCCATCCGTGTTTTATTATGTCACCAAAATATGCAGATATACCCACACATTCCTTTGAATCAGTAAGAATACACACAATAAATAAATATATATAGAGTAAGGCTACCATGCTTTGCAAATTAAAGTGAGCATTTTAATTTGCGCTCATATCTATAGTTTCAAAGTTTAAATAGTCAATCCGAACTTCTCAACATGTTATTCATATTGAAATGTGTGGGTATATCTGCATATTAAAATGCAGATATACATTGATTTTGAAAATCAGTGTTTTTTTTAAAATGCAGATATATTAAATTTTTTACTAGTTTTTAATTTTTTTTTCAAAATTAGTGTTTTTTATTAAATAATAAAAAAAATCAGAAAAACACTGATTTTGAAAAATTCTAAAAAATAGTAAACAATTTTAAAAAAAATGTAAAATTTGGTCTCCAAGCACATTTCAATATGAAGAACATATTGAGAAGTTCGGATTTGACTATTTGAACTTGAAAACTAGCTAAAAATATGAATGCAAATTAAAACGTTCACTTTAATTTGCAAAATATAGTAGCCTTACTCTCTCTCTCTCTATTTATATATATTTATGCTCTCTCTTTGGCACGTTCTTTTCATACCATGAATATAAAAAAAAGAAAAAAGAGAAGGTAAATAACATTTCTGAAGTGTTTTTATTAATTGCATAGCCTTATAGTCAACTTGCTCCAGAAAGTATACAAAACTCATCACGATGTATAGATAGTGGGGTTCTATTAATCCTTATTATTTACACACGTACATGCATGCAACTAATGGTTATACATCTCAAAATCAATCTTTCAAAGGACCCTCTTCTTTGACTGGATTAAAAAAAAAAGATATCCCATGTTCTAACTTGTTTTACTGGGAAAATTGAGGTACTCATCTGCAAAACATAAAGTAATAACAAAACATAGACATCAGAGAAGTTCTCTATCTCCTATAAATAGGTGGAAGACATTATCACCTGTAGGAGACACACATGCTAATAACTTTACATAAAGTTTATATATATATCTTGCTAAATGCTAATGAAGAAATGAAGAAAATGGAGAGATGTGCAAGATGGAGAAGCAGGGCACGTGCATGACTATCTAATTAAAATGCTTCATTTTTTGAAGGTCAGATCTTCTCAAAATAAAAATTATGGGGCTTTTTACGGATAGTTTTTCATGTGCCCATCCTCTCCACCAAGCACATCTCACTTCAACCTAAATGAATGAAGGTGTCAATTTTGATATCATCTGTTAGAAGGTAATTAAGTTGCTCTTGATATCATCATTTTTAGCTGCATATATGTAATCAATTCATAGCATGTAAAAGATGTAATTCAACATTTTGTGTATTAATATATAGTGATTCCAGATAAGTCCATGTGCAAATTCTGGTTCTTCCTCTTGACTAATCATATATTTTTTGTCATATATATCTGTAACTACATTTAAATGGATCATATAAACAGTACACTTTTATTTTATTAAGCCAACAATTTGATCATTATTCAGAAAAAAAAAAGAAACCACAAAGAATGTTGATTCAAATCTCACGTGTGAGCAAGGTCATTGGTTAGTTCTTGTTTAAACATTTTTTCTAAGTACCATAACTTATAATAGCGGCCATTTGATGATTCTAATATCTCTTAGATGATCATAGACAATAAAACTACATACATCATACTTAGATCTCATATAGTGAGTGAAAACAAAAAGAAACAGACATAGAATCATGAAGCAACATGATCCATCATACGGTGCTAAGCCCCAGAAAAACAAAGGAAATACTGCAAAAGTGGTCCTGTGCATCTTGTATATCTAAGTATGTGTGTGGCAGATAATATTAATTAGGCTGAATCATGTATGTAATTATGAATATATTCCACACAATTTCCCTCAGAGATTGAGATGCAGAAAAAATATGATAAAATGTTGGAACAAGTGGCAAACATGTTTTCTTACTTTACTTCTCATTCCGGGTAGAATTGGTTTACAATTAAATGTGGTCGTTGATACAATATATACAACATGTCAGCTACTTGAATTTCCCTCACTTGTGATCGAGCTACATTTTTTCTGTGTTCTGTTATAATATCTAGTTAATTTGAACCGATATCATATCAAAACTTTTGTCGGCATTCATTTATGCATGTTATATGATATGGGCATTTTTTTGTATATACTTTGCCTTTTTTTTATTATCTTTAAGGTCATATAAATGAGATGAGGTTCATGAAGTTCTATTAAAGCAACAATCATTCTTATACATGATGTTATTTTTTTTATCAAGATAAATGGAAGCCTCTATATTCATATATATTATACAAATAAAGTTGGGCTAATTAATTTATATCATGAAGTAAAGGTCATGTTTTACTTCACCTTCCAACATGATCTCTATATTAAAATGTGTTTGCAAAACAAAATTTAGATTTTTTTTAGATTTATTTATTTAGATTGCTATAATATCACTAATTTTAGATGGTCCATAATTTAAAAAAATGTAAAATTTAGTTTGTTAGGCACATTGTAATATGAAAATAATGTTGAAACATTTTGATTGATTATTTGAATTTTGAAAACAAAGACATGAATATGAAGTAAAACATAATCTTTACTTTAATTATGAAGTACATTAGCCAAACCCTTGCTTACTTAAATATCTTCAAATCCCAGTTTAAGGCCAAAAAAGGTCTCAAATTATACAAATATGTAGAACACTCGCTAAAATCAAGCTCTCTATTTTCACATTGCCAATTGTTATGCTCACTGCTTGTCCAAATTTAACCTATAATTTTTTTTGGAATTACAACAATAAAATTTGATTAGAGCTTTATAAATGTTCTCTTAGTGGATTTTGCTAGATCTAGAACTATAACTGAGTTGACCATATGGATTTTTTTTCGAGAAACAATAAGGATCGAGCCCTCATTTTATATTAACCGTAATTAATTATATGTGGTGGGATTCCAAAATAGAAATCCCATATATAGTGTGTGTGAAGAGAGAAAAAAAAATAGAAGGTTTATATGGGGATGGATGGGAAAGTGCTGTGTACAATCTAAAGAAAGAAAGAAAAAGCTGAAAACAGAATTATCCCATGCCTTGTCTATATATCCATGTTGTTGCGAATCGACGAGTTTAACTTCTCCACTAATCACTCTTTATCTATTCTTGAAGCTGATCAGCAGCTTTTATTGCTGCTTGAAAATTGATCTATATCATCGTTCCCTCCAAACGATGACTTCAGAGATTAGAAGCAACTGTACAACAAGAATGAGACACTTTTCGCGATGATAAAAAAATGACTTTTTGCGACGGACTACTCTCATTGTTCAGCTTTTTCTTTTTGCGACGGACGACCGTCGTAAAAGCGTATTTTTCCTCGCAAAAAGTATCTACTTTGTTGTAGTGGTGTTGCCGGTATCTTTTGCTGTTAGCTGGTGAATATAGTCATGTCTTTCTATCTGTTCTGAGAAGCCAAAATCAAGTAGCACGCTCCTGTAGATCCCTGTGGTTGCCTGACATTTGATTTACTTCGAAGGTGAATTACCTTCGACGACAGAAATCATTATGTGTTATAGATATTAAAGAAATTAGCACTGCATTTTGAATTCTTTCTATTTAATTTTCTTTCTTTCTTTCTTGGCTTGTACCATTTTTGTTGTTGTACTTCATGTAGGCTATTTACTATATATCCTTTACCTTGTGTTTTTTCAAGCTTCCGAATTCACAAGAAGAAGATCATTATTACTTATTACAGCATTTTTATCTTATTTGCAGATGATCAATTTTAAATTTTGGCGTGATAAATTGATAATTATAAGTCCGGTCATATGGATGTGTAACAATTCTCAACTTAGAAATTTTACGAAGGTTAATAATGTATCTAAAAATGTCACTTCAGTTTGCAATTGATAATTGTATGAATATAAAACTTATGATTATAAAGCTGCCAAACACATCTGAAATTGCAAAAATATAGATGATAAGAAATTTATTAAAGTAATAAAATAAATCTTTTATAATTTTACGAATAGGGGTGACCTCTCAAACAATTTTGGTCAAAACTTGAATATAGGGAAAATTTTCAAGTGTACCCATGCAAACATTTAAAATAGCCAATTTCTCCATGAAAACATCTTAATATCCAATATCTCCATAGAAATTTAATATTCTTTCTTTTATCCCCTTTTATTCATGAAGTTTGTTATTTAGACAAATATAGCCCTTCATTTTAAATGAAGATGTCCCTTTAAATTGGCAATAAGATTGAATTGCTTAAGAAAGAAAAGAAAAGAAAAGAAAAAGAGACAGCTTCATCTTCTCAAACATTAAAATGAACATGTAAAAATTAGTATACTGTGTTTCTCTGCACCGTTTGCAGAGATGTCGAGGCCATATCAGCCAGCACAGCCTGTCTAGGTAAGATTTACATGATCTCTGATCAAAGCCAGCACGCCAAGCCCTTTTCCACTGATGAAACAAAGGTTTTCTCTAACAAAAATAATTGCCTTCCAGACTAAAGAAATGAGCACGGTCAACTGCAAAATCTAAATATGAACTCAGATCATACAAATATTGACTGTGGAAATCAGGGAAGCAGGTACAAGACTTAGTTTTCTCCTTATTTTGAATAAACAGATCTGGGTTATTATTATTGTTGCAACCGGCAATGTATTCAAGAAAATAATAAAATCGGCAATGTTTTCAACCCGAAAGGAAAAGATCTATTGGGTGTATATATATATATATATGAATTTATTATATCTTGTAACAGATCGATTGAATAAACGATCTGTAGACTTTAGTTTTGTGTTGACCTTCCTTATTTTCTCTAATAATTGACAAATGTTGTATAGCTACAAGTCTTTCTGATCTTGAATAGACGGATCAAATTTTACCAGGTACAGGACTAGTTTTCTATTGTCCTTGTCATTGTCGTTCAGAGGAGGACCCTCCTATTTCTAATTTGGACCAATCGATCTTGTAAAGACGGATCAAATTCACATAATAAAATTTCTCCTAATTAACAACAACAGGTGCATTGGGTCATATACCCATCAGCGAAGAAGGAATTTCGATGCGAAGATGAAGATGTTTCTTTTCTTTTCTTTCTTAAGCAATTCAATCTTATTGCTAATTTAAAGGGTATCTCCATTAAAATCAAGGGGTATTTTTGTCTAAATAATAAATTTAGTGAATAATAGAGAATAAAGAAAAGAATGCTAAATTTTTATGGGATATTTAATATTAAGATGTTTTTACGGAGAAATTGACTATATAAAAAGTTTGAATGAGTACACTGAAAATTTTCACTTGAATATATTTCATTGGAAAAAATATAAATAAATAATTTTTGTGGAAAGTTTCCACTAACCCTCAAAAAAAAATAAAAAAAAATACAAAGATTTGTTTAGTAGTGCACGATGACGAAACTGGATCAGTCTAGTGGGTGAATATGGGCTGGCCCGGAGAATTTGGGCCACAGCAACCCAGTGTTGATCCGGATAACAAAAAAAAACGAATACATTTTACTTATTTCATCTTAATAATAATTAACTTTTGACTCAATCGTATTTTCTTACGCAAAATGTGAGACTTAAACGCGTTTTTTTTTTATTAATTAGATGGCCGGAATTATTTGATATAAATATATACACGCAAAATGGTGTTTAGCTTTCATTGCACATCAGACCAAAATTACAAAAATTACCCAGGGCCCCAGCCCCCAGGCATCTTTGAAATTTATAAATTCTCTATAGTGCACGGTGATAGCATTTTACGGAGTTATATATGTAGATGTAAGAGTTGGTAGATATTAATCAGGGAGTTTAAGGTCCAATTTTATTGAATTTGACAAGGTTATAGCCATATTTCAGCCTGTAAAATGCACCAATTTGAGATTGATAATCAGCTTGTGCTTAATGACGTCTAACATTGAGGGTTTAGGGTTTGAATGTAGCTGTTGTCATTCTAACATTAAGGTCTACTGTAACAATTTACGATGGTCGGAGCTACCTCTAATTTCTTTCAATTTCATATTCTTTCCCTTATTTTATTTATTTGATCGTGTAACGGTATTTTTTTTTTTTTCTCGAATTCCCTTATTTTCTTAATTCAATTGGAACCCCTTCAATTCGTAGGCTACGAAGGAGTACGAGAAATGGTGCAAAAGGGGAATTGAGACTGGGCGAACTTCTTGAGGGAATAACTGTGCAGATCGGCATAATGCACAGGTTTTCTCCCATGCATCTCTCTGTGCGGGTGTGCCACCACTGGAGGCAGGCCACAAAGAATCCGGTAAAACTGACAGGCGCTTCCTTCCCCACAACTGGATTTTGATCCATCCAGTCACCAATTTGTGTCATCATATTTCTCACTGGCCGAACCAACTGGCAGAGGTACTGCTTTTCCAGGTACCAACTGTATATCTTATAAATTATAATGGCAGAGGTACTGGTTGCGCTGGTACCAGGGGCAGAACTAAAAAATTGAGATAGGCGGCGCTAGATGAATAGGTGTCATGTAATTTCATTTTATGAGGTAGGCTAATTGTAATAATTTTTGTAAAAATTAAAAGTTTTAGAGGACAAAAATGAAATTTTTTAATTCATAAGGGGTGACTTAGCCAACTTTCCCTTGAACTTTGTTCTGCCCATGCCTGGTACCAATTGGTACCACCATCCAATGGAGGGAAATCTGGAGAAACCATATATCCCCACCAAAATATGTTATTTATCAGGAAAATTGCACAGGCCCACATCCATAAAAGGACTGGTCTGTGGGTCCTCTGAGGTAATGTAAAATTTGGGTTTAAAATCCGTACTGTCCGACTAGAATCTGAGCCAATCTGGCCAATTTAAAAATTCACGAGGTTGCTTTGCGATTCATGCCAATTTATAACGAATGGTCCATATTCAAACTTAAATATTGGGTTACCTTAGGGAATCTGAATTTGCTGTATGTTGGCTTCTAGTTATCGGATTTTGATCCATTATGCCAGTTGTCCACCTTTTTATCTCATGCTACCATGCCTTGAGTCAAAGCATTTTCTGAGAGTATACCTCCTAGCCAGGTCAATGGTTTCCAGTATAAATTCCTACATCCTCGAAAACAACCATCCGAAATCCGCTATCATAGAAGGCACTTCTTTTCTTGGCTATCTAAAATGGTCGCAACAAAAAATGGTATCCAGAGAATCATGCAAAAGGCAAGCCAGACTATTATACATACATTAAAGCTCCTACAGGAGAATTACAGCCAACATGGTACACAACCACGTGCAACAGTACCAGATTGACCTGGGAGTAATCTGAAAACCATTTTAATGTTTGTACTGGTGTTTTCAGATGTTTCCTGTACTGACAATAATGCTTCATGCGAAGGCAACAGGCATGCATTTTGCATTGCCAGCCATTTATTCAGCTGGTTTAGAGAATGTAAACTTTAACGCATACTGTCCTAACTTAAAATTACATATCTCAACCAGGAGATCTACCTGATTGGAGAGCAAGTAGATTAGCAGAACACTATCTTAGGTCTCAGAGCTAGAAAAGAAATGGCTATCAGCTGTGTACCAGTATGTATCAACTATCAAGTTCAGACATAACACATAGAACATGAATTGGCAACCCATGAAAGGAAATTGCAACAGTAGGCTCAAGGGTTCACTGTTCCCACATTGGTACCACCTTGAATTGCATCTCTGGTAGGGTTTTCATTTCTTTTTATGGCTAATGTAACTTTATGTACTTTTATGTTTTGTCTCCTTTTGAATCGTATTATTCACATCAGTTTCTCTTACAAAAATTTCTACCTGAGACTAGGAGTGAGCAAATGTTTTAACTTTTAACTGTACTCAGTACATAATTTTAGCGACGCTTACCAGCTTGAATTACTAAAAATAAGAAAAAAGTTCAATTTAACTCAACTGATACACATTATCAGTTTGTAGGTGACATATCAAAAAGCAAATTTTTGGGTCACATCTTTCTGCAAAGAGTTCAATGTTGAAACAAAATTAGTTCTTTAAGTTTTAGCTATCTTTGCTTTTGATCAGAAGTAATCCCAATTATACCTTGACAAAAATCTTATAAAACAACCAAAGCTGGATGACGTACATAGCGTTGTATAACTATGATTAATTCTAACATTTAGTAGGTATTAATATTGCTCGCTTCTGATTGTGCTTTTACAGAAGATTGAATTTTCTATTTTCCAAACCAATCAATTGTAATTTAACTATAATAATAAAAAAAAATATATGCTGACTGGTACAGCTTTAATCAATTTATATTTTGCAAACCAATGGTAAATATAAACTATAATAAAAAAAACATATATGCATACTGGTACAGCTGTAGTCATTCTAAGCGGAAATTAAAGAACCTCCATGCTAGAGATTCACTTCAAACAAGCAACGGTTTTACTATTAACGTTTGATGTGCTAGGAGTTTAATTAGATTTCAGCAATATTGTATCATCAAAATGGAGAGGGTGGTTTTTGTGAGTAAATGAAGAAAAAAAGGTGATCAAGCAGAAACTATTTTGTGTGAAGGCAGGAAAATGATTATGAACGGTTGCTTACCAATTAAGAAATGCATGGTGAATTGTATAAATTTCGTTATTGAACTAAGATGAGTAAAGTAGCAAACAAAGTATGGTGAACACTCTTTGGTAAGATTCATATATTAAGTATGAGCTTTGTAATCTTTGTGTATTGCGTAAGTCGCTTAGACAGATCTAGCTAGAAGGTATCTTTCCTGTTGTTGTACAAGAGGTATGTCCAGTAACGCAAAACTGGAGAGCGTCAGTTATTCCTTAACATGAATTGACTCAATTTATTGTTCATTGTGACAATGATTTGCAGGATATATATATAAAGGATCCGCCGCTCATGCATTTTCAGTTTGATCATTGAACAAACAGATGATTGAATTGAACACTAAATATTGGGAACATTTGCCTTCCTTGCAAAGGAGGCAAAAATCAAGGAATTTTGAACAAGAACAATTAGAAGAGGAATCAAATATTACAGATCAATCACTATCCATTGATTCGGTATCTTTATTGTAGTACCACATATAATTCAACTTAGTCTTTTGTAACTCACACTAAACCTCCTGATGATTGGTACCCTTGAATTCGTGTATCATCTGCTCGAGTGCCTTCAAAGAAGAACCCCCTTCCTCTGACATTGCACACATGGCTTGTCTTGCCAAATTTTCAACATTTTGACGGAGTACTTCACTTTGTACATTACTCGCCATCAACTCTTGAATTACCACCTCCAGATCCTCCCTGACAACCAAACCATCACGGGCCCAAACCCGTATGCCTATCTTGAGCTCATCTACTACATATTTTGAATTAAAATACTGGTCGGCCATCATTGGCCACGCAATGAACGGAACACCGCAAGAAATTCCTTCCAGCACCGAGTTCCACCCGCAGTGACTCATGAACCCTCTCACGCTCTCATGCCTAAGAATTTGTAATTGGTCAACCCATTCGCTTGCTATAAATCCATGTTTTTTCACTCTATCCTTGAAATCAGCTTCAATACATGATTCATGTTCTTTGAGTGCCCATAAAAAGTTCACTTTTGAGTTCTCCAGTGCTGATGTGAGCTCTTTCAGCTGTTTTTCTGATACTGCTGCTTGTGTCCCGAAAGAAATATAGAGAACAGGAGTATTATTTTCGAGTTTTGAGTCGAGCCATTTGATCCATGGAGGGCGCTCTGTCGGGTATGTGTCTGGCACAGAAAGGCAAAGCGGGCCCACACACCATTGCTTCGGGCCTATAGAAGCCTCCCAATAATCACAATATGGTGCCTCCAAATCATAGAAGCTATTGACTATCATCCCATCACTCTCTGACATTGCTTTGGTAATCTCCATATCGTACTCATGCACCGGACCACTTTGATTTGGCGTGTCGAGTGGCTCGTTGACTTCAGCCATTGTTAACTCGATATGGGGAAAATCGGGAATAGCAAACGGCATTAGATAGTCAGGCATAAGGTGGGCATGTGGTTTATCCTTTTGTAGAAGGATTCTTAGCGTGCTCGCAAAGCATCCCATGCCACAGAAGGACAGGTTAGGGATTGCAAGCCTTTTGGCCGACTCGACTGGCCACACTAAGAAGGGATCGGATATTAGAAAAGAAACAGGAGGCAATATTGATTTCATGGTTTCTTCAAACTTGGGTTGAAGGAGCTGGAAGGATCTGACAAAAGATACAAAGGAAGTTAGGGAAGTGACCTGGTGAAGGCTTTGTGGGAGGTCTTCCGGGAAATGAAGCGGAATTATGTTGATGTTGTCGGCAGTGCTCGTAGAGAGAATGGAATGAAGAAAAGAGACATTGAGAGGGGTCGCAAAAACAGTGACATGAGAGACAGTGCGGCGTTGGCAAAGGAGGCGCACCAAGTGGAGGAGAGGGATGGTGTGGCCCTTTGACATGAAAGGAAAGATTGCTATGTGAAGGAGGGATGAAGAATTCATTGCTCTTAATTTTAAATTTTATTTTCTTTTCTAAGTTGTTGTTTCTATGGGATGACTAAATGAAGGTTTGTTGTTGTCTGTTTATATTGGATTTACTAAATGGTGCTGAAGGGGGCAACATTTAAATAAACTATATATTAATATAACACAATTATCGCAGTAGTTGAACTGTTGAAGGCGTGGTTAAAATGTCTGCTTCATAGTGCGCATGACAACGTATATACTCAACAATAGCAAATCATTAAGGAAATATTAAAGTATATATGAAAAATATATTTCAAATAAAAAAATTAAAATTAGACACATGTTTATCAAATTTGTATTGCATTCCATTAAATATTTTTTTTTGAAAAAAAAATCTTTTAAACGTTATAAATATTCAGTTTTAGTGGTATTTTAATGGATGACCAGTCAGATTCTAAATTGATTAAAATTTGATGCAACACTCAACCTAATTAATGATGGAGAACAAATAAATATATATTATAAAAAAATAAATGTATGTTAGAATGATTCAATCAATCTTAAATAAAGCTGGCCCAAATTTCTTTACACATATATATCCTACTTTAGCTATTGTGCTATCTAGTTTAGCTGTCTTAATCCGAACTCCTAATTATTTAGTCTTTGTTCTCTATTATAGTATATATATTACTAGCATTTTTTTTATTAAGGATTGATTGACTTTTGATCCTAATTAACCGAACTCCTAATTTTTCAGCTCTCTTAAGGATTGGTTAGACTTTTGGTTGTCTTTTTCTGAGACTTTTAATTATATAATCCAATAATTTCTTTTGGTCCACTTTGAAGTAGGAAAGCTAATATATAGTGAGTAGATAGACCTATCTCGTTATTTAAGTTATAAATGTAACAGAGCGGCGGTTCATATATAGAGTAGAAAATTATAACATCTTTTTTATTTTTATTTTAGTTAGGATTGAGGGTAAAGATATTTAACTATTTAATATTTATAAGAGATTTTTATTTAAATTTTGAATGAATTTTTCAGATAGAAAATATTTTCTTTACCAGTAAACTAAAGGATGATTCTCTTGATCAATTTGATGTTCAACTTTTTTTAAATATAATATTATTGGATTATTGTCTTCTTTTTTTAAGAGAAAAAAATGTTATGAAACTAATAATTTCACTATTTACTACATGAGAATCAACCTTTTTAACTAGTAACAAAAAACAATATTAATTTCTCTGTAAAATATTATAGGTTCAAAATAAAAACCTTTTTATAAATATTAAATAATCAAGTGACTTAATCCTAACCGTTTTCTCAGAAAAAATAAATTATTGCTCCTCATTATATGGAGCGGTAGATGTGATCGATCCGATACCACCAATAATTGGCTCAGTTATTTTATCAGAGTTCTAAATTCGTGCAATTTAGTACCTCAAATCTAGGGCTGAAAACAGAGCGGATACGGCTAATGCTAAATTCACATGTACTTTTAAATGAGCGAATACGAATATGGATACAAATGGTAAACAAATACGGAGCGAATAATTCATGAATACGAATTCAAATACGAATACAAGATAAATAATTATCAAATATTTTAAGTTATATAAACTTTACGACACAAATACTAATTAACAAAATTCAAATGTGTAAAAATTGACCCTGCACTATTTGGTAAAAGTATACTAATATTGAAACCGCACCAATAAACACTCGAACCATACAAGTACGGGTGTTAGTCAATATTATAGTATTTGTTAATTATGAGTTACTGGGTGTTAGTCAATCAACAAAAAGTATGGGATCAACCCGTCAATATGAACAGGAGCAGATTTACACAGAGCTCAGGGGTGCTAAGTCATCCTATGATTTTGAAATTTTTAATCATGTAAGTTGAAATTTATTTTTTTTAAAGTTTTTATATACTTCAGCCATCCCCCTCATAAAATATTAGATGTGTGCTTGCAGTCTAGTGGTTAAGGCTCTATTTTGTACTTGAGAGGTCTTGGGTTCAAATTTCACTAACTACAAATTAATAATTATGCATTTTAAGTTGTCAGTCCCCTCTATATAAATTTTCTAGTTCCACCCCCTGAATATGAACTCTAATTAGCCCCAAAAAATAATGAACTCAGAGGAGAGATGAATAAGGCTGTTGGATTTGAAACTGGGTTCTGTTCGCGCCCTTTATTCGAATTCCGCATAATGTTCCGAATTAAGCCGGAACCGATTCTAAACTTTTTTTTCTCTTTTTTTATTATTATTTTGTATTCAAACGACCAAGTCAATAAGTCTTTTGTATTCAAACGACCTTACGACCAGTCATTAAGAAAAGTTTAGAATCGGACATATCGACTTCATATTTTGAATGTCCAATTTATCATATTATATGAGATGTGTTCTAATAAAAGTATCACTCTCAGTGAAGTCATACACTCTCAAGGAGAGGCAGTTAGTTTTAAGAGACAATTTGACCAAATTACTTTAGATGAATGAGGCACAATGGAAATGGCATGGCTCGGGTCATTACTCAGTCAAAACTGCATACCTTGTGCTTAAACATGGTCCTACGATAAAAAGCAAAATGGGGCAGGTCTGGAAATTACCGGTACCACCGAAAATGAGAACATTTGCAATGGCTTATGAATCTCAATAAAATCCTCACGATTGATAATCTAGTGAAAAGGGGTTGGAATATGGTGAGTTGGTGCGTCATGTGTAGACGAAACACCGAATCCGTAAGGCACCTATTTGATGAATGCCCTGTTACAAGGCAAATACATGTACAAGTGGCAATCAGAATGCACATGGCAGTAAGGCCGAGGCATAGAAGGGACATATTCAAAGGAAGAAGATCAACAAAGAAAAGGGCTGTAACACTGATAACACAATTTGTAGTATGGCGAGAACGGTGCAACCGTATTTTCAGATATTTAGATAAATCAGACAAAGTACTGGTAGATGAAATAGAGGAACAATGGCAATACAGTGCAAGAGCAGAGGCACGTTGAAAGAGAGTTTAGAAGTTTTAGCTAACTTAGCTCTTTGTTTTACTTTATCTTTTTTCTTACTGTTTCTTCTTTAATTTTCTCTATTTTACCTTAGCTCAGATGTTTGAGCTTGTATCTTTCTTTTCTTATTTTAGTTACAAACCACTTGTAACTTTTACGGATTAATCAAATTGAGGCTTGACCCCTGTTTCTTGCTCAAAAAAAAAAAAACTTTAGATGAATGAATATCTATGTTACATAGTATTAGTATAGTATCTTTTACTCATGCCCATAATAGTATTGCTTGGAAAAGAGAAAATTCAGGATTGTTTACATTTAAATCCTTTTACATGATTCTGAATTTTAGAGGAATATGTTTTACTAATGCTATGATCTAATAGCAATTACCATTCCTTATAAAATTAAAATCTTCATGTGGCTGATAGCCAGAAACATAATCCTCACTAAAAGAAATCTTAGTAGAA
This sequence comes from Carex rostrata, assembly GCF_964058835.1. NCBI lineage: Eukaryota > Viridiplantae > Streptophyta > Magnoliopsida > Poales > Cyperaceae > Carex > Carex rostrata. The sequence goes on from NC_135940.1 coordinate 2,640,062, forward strand.
GAGGATGGAGAGGGAATACTCGGTGTCAATTCTGTCAGCAAGAAGAAACTACCAACCATCTTTTCCTTCTATGCCTATCTGGTTTTGGATAGGACTCAGCCAACAACATTTTACCAACTAGTTATCTGTAAAGGACATTCTGAACTTTGCTGCTTCTCTCTCATAATTCTTCAAAACAGCTTTTTTAATTATGTTCAGTGCATTGTGTGTTGGACCATTTAAAAACTAAGAAATGAATCTTGTTTTCAACAAATTCCTCATAAAACTTTTAGAGCAATTGTCTTACTACTCTCATCACTTATTGGCAGGAATTATCAAGAAGCAAATCAAGGATATTGTGCAGTCGGACTGAATGCCAGTAGATATTGATATTATCTCTCTACAAGTCTAGGACTCCAATGCAGAACAATTTGCTGACAATGAGTTGCAGATGGTACTGTAGCAGAACCCTCCTGATGAAGAGGAAGACTCCACTTAAACAAGTGTTTAATTAGATCAAAGTTTCTTAGTTTGTTGGTTGTTGTACTATATTTATTATGTTCTTTTGATGCTCTGAGATGTAGACTCTAGTAGCAAGCTTTGGTTATGTTAGTTTTTGGATCTATGACATTGGGAGATGTTTCTCTCTTATTTTAGTTGTAACAAACTTTCTAAGTTTCTTAAATGAAACGAGCTAAAAAGTCTTTTATCAAAAAAAGAAAAGAAAGTCGGAAAGGGACATGAGCACAAAAGACAAATTTTAGAAGGAAGACAAATTTGTAATTAAAAATGTGATTCTTTTTAAGCTTTCTAGTTAAAGATAAATCATCTTTACTCGCAGTTGTTTGATCGCATGACAGGCTCATCTATCAATCTCACAAATAAAAATCCTAACAAGATTGCTTACGATGACAATACCACAAAAGATAAGATTCACAAGGTCAGTTCAGAAATAATGTGATAGCAAACTAATCCTGTATAGTGAACCTTTTTTATTCTCTTCTCTATTAGTTTCTCCAGTGAAATCACGCTTCAGCAGATAATCGCCACAACAAAAGGCGGCGCAGTTCAATCTCCATCTCTACAAAGTACCTGCCTCCCAATCCTCTCAGTTGTAGTCCGAGTGCATTCATCCAATCCAACCCAAAACCCGCTACCAATTCCATCTTGGTCTACTTGCAAGGATCCTCGAAAGGTATCCTTGACCAGTATAATATCTTAACTAATACAGGTTTATTACTAATAATCAGTTTTGACTAAATACTTGACAAGCATAATCAGAGATTCAAAATACAGGTTCCCCCCTCTACACTTTCTTATAGCACACTTTGATATAAGACATTAGCTGGAAAACTTGTCTGATGATGATCTTTTAAAGAGTCCCCTGAACACTTTTATTTATACACAGATATAAAGCCTAAAATGATACAAGCTAGCTGGCTAGTTCCTCGCTTCTTCAACACACATACATAGACATATAATACGAGTATACGACACTCTATAAATAGGGAAAGCAATAAAACATTAATAAGCTTGAATTGGCACTCGTTGATCTCTTTGTGCATTTCTTCTGTTCTGATATGGCCTCTGTCCATTTTTTCTGTTCCTCTCCTTTTTCTTAAATTCCCATGGTTCAACTGGATTCGGATTAGCCCATAAACCTCTTCCGGCATTTCGAGCCTCTTTCTGCCACTAATCAAAATTCAAAATATTTATGTATATATAGACTACAACAGTAAGAAGAAACAAATGTTTTTCAATTTAAATCTGAACAATTGGATGCAGTTGATTGATTAAAGTAAGAAGAAACAAATGTTTTTCAAAATATTTATGTATATATAGACTACAACAGTAAGAAGAAAGAAATGTTTTTCAAAATATTATGTATATATAGACTACAACAGTAACAAGAGACAAATGTTTTTCAATTTAAATCTCATCGGAGGACTTGGATGCAGTTGATTGATTAAAGGATCATGTTACTAATACCCGTATTCAAGTTTTAACTTGGTGAACTCCAAAAGAAGAAAATGATAGTAATCATAAATAAAATAAAAACCAAACAAAAACAAATGACAGTAGAAAGAAAGAAATTTCAGAGAATAGGGAAAAACCTGTGCAAATGAGGGGCGTTTATCGAAACTTTCATAGTGCCAAGCACAACCTTTTCTAAGCAGCTTCTCCTGTCATTTGCATTTTATATAAACATGTCATTTTTCAAGAGCTCAGAAGTGTGTATCTGTATGCACACTCCTTGAGAGCCAAGTGCCATGTTCTTTTGTCTATCCATGCTGAAGATTTGCATTTACATGTACAGATTCTTGAAATCCTTTTTATATTAAAGAAAAACAAGCATTAGCATCTGCATTTATATACAAAAGTACAAATTTTCCTTTTGGTCCATAAAATTTTATAATAACTTTGACCTAATTATTCGGTGAATATATAGTGCTCGAACTACTACAAATCAATCTCTATCTCAAGTGTTGCTCATTTCCAAGATATCATACCAGCAACGACAAACTCCCTTCAAACAAGAATGTTATGACATCATTTTTAAATACGATACCAACTACTAGGGAAGGGTAAACAATGCAATACCAATTTCATGCATCGATTTGATTGTTTCTCTCATTGAACATTGTTACATCTGAATCCTTAAGGCCAATGAAGTCTAAGGCGCAGTTATAATTGATTTTTTTTCTGATTGAACTAACCAATTACCTGTACAAATATACCATTGCAGTAGACATCTCCAACCAATCTATCATACCGGTCCTTGTCATATACATGTATTGTCAGAGGCTTTCCCTGAATAAGTTTTGTCAATGCATCCTTCGCCTCCTGGCCATATTCCATGTTCATCTCTGGTGCATCTATTCCTCTGTACATTTGTTTGTACAAGTGTCATATTTACTTATGGCCTTAAAAATAACAACCATGTACACTATCTATACAAAAGTACAAATTAATTCATCATGGTATCAAGATTATCCATACAAAAGTTTCTAAATTTTCTTCTTTATAAATTTGTACTTCCATTTATTTGATTTTTGCAAACAACTTATACCCCACTATTTAGAATTATCTACAATATAACCATTCATTTTAAGTAAAAAAATGAAGTGAGAACTAAGGAGAGTATTGACGGGTAATTAGAAACATAATTTAAAGTTTCCAATCTACCTGTAATTAAATTATCACAACAAATTGATTAACTCACTGATGCATCATATTGGTGAAAATCGAACAATTTAATGTTGTAAATCAAATGCTATACTTATTAATATGTGATTTTTCTCTTAGGTCTAACCCTAATCAATTATATAATGAGAAGAATTAAAAAAAAAAAAACAATGCTATGTTTGCTAAGATGAAGGACATGAAATTATTGTCCAGAAAACATTAAAACACCAAATAAAAATATTACTATGGATAATCATAAATTGAGCTATGTATGCAGATAAATGAACATAGAAACAACATGTGATCATCATAGTAATTGAAAAATTGAATTTGATTACATAAATGAAACATTACACGATGTAATAAAAAAATGAGATGAAATGAAAGTATTTTAAAGCAATAAATCATATACCGAAGTCTAATACGATACTCCCGTACAAGAATCTCTTCATTATTGGCAGTGATGACCCTATATTTTCAACAGGAAAATTAAAAGTATAAATAAATAATAAATAGTTATTATTATCTAGTAATTTACTATCACTTGGGTATAATCGTGCAATAACAGTTGTAGACTGGTTGACTTGATCACAATCATCTTTTTCATAAACTTATTTGTTCCTTATATGAATGAGCAAATCAAGTAAACAATGTAATTGCAATATAACACATATCATTGTACCATACTGGTACAACGATCCTTATAAAACATAATAAAAACATTTGAAATGAATATCACATCTTACCTATATCCAGAATCCATGATAATTTTATGAAGTGCATCAGCCCGTACATAGTCTCTAATAGCTCGAGCCTGACGTCTCTCTATTGCGGCTTCCTGTACCTCTATTGGCACGGTACCAGATTCTCTTGGATCTTCTGTGTTGACATGCACAGTCATGCCATCTCCGTCACCAACCAGCTTTGCCTCGACCTATCACCATCATATTTTATCACTATAACAAAAATGCCTATATACTAAACCGTCGCAATAAAATAAAATAAGAACTTATGATATTTGGGTGTACATCAAATCCCAATGAAGCACAAAAAAAAACAATAAAAAAGGTAAAATGCAAACATTATACTGGTATAGTTGTCAGAAAGTAATTATTGAAAGATAGTATGCAAAGTGCCTCACAGGTAATGTGTGTAATTCAAGCTGCACTCCTTCAGGCCAAGACGAAGGGCCTGATACTTGTGTTTGAATCTGCGGGAATGGAAGGCTATAAAACCGAAGAAAACCCTGAAATAATTAAAATAAAATGATTAAAGAAATTGATTGGTTTCATTCAAAAGAGAATGGTGATAGTATATATTAATTTCACAGTATAACAATGGGAAGCATGCTCAGATGAATGTACCTAAGATCAAAGTATTACAGTCTAAGGTTTTATCGCCGCGCCAGCTAAATTTGATACCAGTAGGGATCTACTTATTAAGGTGGAGGATGGGGGGTTTTATAAAGTACCAGTAGTGATCTACTCATTTCTAAGTCAAAAGGACCTAAATCTAAAACCACAAAATGCAAGGGTTAAAGTGCTAAAAGCACATACCGCAAGTGCATCTCTCTGAACTTGTAAAGCACAAGCCACCAAGCTCGCTGCTTCCTCTGGGGTTCTAGGAGGTGATTCTCTCCATGCTGCCAATATTTTGGCGTACCTATTTACAAATCACCAAAAAGTGTCAAGTTCCATTTGCATTTAGGTGCTAATAATAGCATGAATCTCAGAATAGCAAACTTTGCTGGGTTTTATAATTTACCATTTAGCTTGTGCCTTCTTAGATAAGGTCACGTGTTGACTTAGTCCTTCTGGTACCTAGTATTTGATAAACCCCATTTAAATGCCAAATTACATAGAAGCATTTGAGTTGTGCTTAATTAGGAGACCAGTATTAAATATTCTATTATATCTTCTTTCGTGTCTTAATATTATATAAATTATTTTTAATTTCTTATTTCAAAAGTTCTCATCTCACAAGTCCTTTGCTCTACGTATTGTAGTCTTGGCTTGTGTAATAAATCCAATTGAATGAAATTATTTACCTTATTTTACATTAAGTAATACGTTAATATCCCTAAAATTCTCAAATGAGAACTGTGAGTTTACTGGGTTAGTTAACATTCTTCAAAGTTGGTAGACGTTATTTCTCCTAAAATTTAACCCAAAAAAAAAAAATCTTGAAAACTTGCTTACATCTTAATTTTCAACACAAACAAAAATTAGGACGAGAAAATAAAATAAACACAAAAAGGTACCTGAGAAGTTGACTCAAAGTTTAGGAGATGATGTGCAAGATTAGCCAGCCCGGTTGCGGCCGGAGAAGCGAATTGGGGCCTCCAAGCAGGCCGATGAGGGGGAGCAGGGGGAGGTGTGTCATCACAATCTCCTTTGAAGCATCTGAGAATAATATTTCCCATTTGATTTTGTTATGATTTCAAGCTTTTGTTTTGGTGGGCAAGGCCAAAGGAAGAGGGGGAGAGGTTTTAGGAGAATATAAAGGGAGAAGGTGAGGAGTGCGTATCCTCTGAGATATCTCAACTTTTGCGTGACCTACGTGTCCGGTTCCTATTCGGGGGGTGATGTAGGGGTTCAGAATTATGTGTGTTTTGTGATTCGCGCAAACGTATTTAAACGGTTGGGATTTTCCATAAAGTCATGCAAAGTTTGAGATATGATGCGAATTCGAAGGTGAGTAGACTCAACACTCAAAAGTGACCAAGGAGTCCACTTATTTTACTTAGCAGGTAAGGCCTTAAAGGGGTCTACCGTTGTAGGTACCCACCCAGTCCCCACAATGTCTCTGCTCTCCATGACTCCATATATGCTCAGAATTTTTTATATTTAGAAAATTAATAAAATATTATTCATAACTAGGACTGTAAATAAGCTCAAGTCAGTTACTCCCACCTCATACTTAGCTCATTTAGTTAATGAGTGAGTCAATTTGAATTGGAATGGTAATAACGAGCTGTAAAGTCAACTCAAGTTGGTTCACAACTCGTTTATAACTCGTTTGATTAGTTAATTTTCTTAGATATAGTTATATACTAATAAAAATTTATCTAAGCACAAACAATTCAAATAATTTAATAAGAGTTTATCTAAATACAAATAATTTAAACATAATTAACAAGACAACTAACAAAACAAACAATCCAAATAAAGGCTTAAGAGAAGATTTACTGTGATGATTGAGTTGTTAATAAGCGAGTTGGGATATGTCCAAACTCAGCTTATTTACTAAACGAATCAACCAACTTAAGTTAGAACTGACTCAAGTTGTAAATGAGCGAGTTAATTAAAACAGATAGTTAGCGAGCGAGTTATAAACGAGTTACAAATTTGAGCAATTTTGTAAAAACCCAATTCATAACTAAGGGTGATAAAAAAAAAGCTCGTAGCTCGTGGATCGATCGTGACTCGTATCTGACTCGCTCGCTAAGAAGTCGTTCGTTAGTGGACCAAGTTATTAACGAGCTAGCTCATCACTAGCTCGACCCAAAATTAACAAGTTTGAGTTAGAGCCTAGCTCGCTCGCAAGCTAGCGAGCCAACTCGGACCAAATATGAATTTTTGAATTGGTATGAATTTGTGTGAATTTAGTATACATTAATTTATTTGTAAACTATGTTTGTATGAATTTGGAGATTTAGTATTTTAGTATATATTAATTTGTTTGTAATACATTATCTAATACATTTGAGTTTTTGGCCCATGAGCTAGCTCGGCTCGCTCGTTACCAAAACAAGCGAGCCACGAGCCACTTTTTCAACTCGGATCCAAATGTTGACTCGCTCATGACTTGCTCGTTGCTAAAACAAGCGAGTCATGAGATTGATCTAGCTCGGACCGAACCAGCTCGTTGCCAGCCCTATTCATAACCAAGAAAGATGGTTAAATGATTTTTTTATGATATAAAAAAATTCCATCAATTGTGCGTTTTTAAAGGAATTTGTGTTAGTGTCACAGGCTGCACAATTGTATAACTGTGTGCGGTTCTTTTCATGTCAACAATAAAAATGTCAGCATCTTTCTGATTTTCTAAAAAATATTAATTTATTTCAAAAAATTAAAAAATTATGTCTCATTTTGGTTTCATGTAAAATTGTACAAATTCCTTTTTTTTAGTGTGGAAGTGCCTTTGCTATCTTTTGTGATTAACTAGTTTTCATGTTTATGTTAATATTTTTTTAATAAAAGAATATTAAACCTCAAATAATTAAAACGAATCATCAAATAGAATGTATATTGCTTTCTTTACGGATTTTTTGGTACTTTTGAATTTTATTTTTGATAAGAATCAAGGTCTTGTGTAAATAACGATTATTGCATCATTATTTTTAAGGTCAAAAGAGCTATACCGCAGCTATTGCGCGACTATATCTAGTTATTTAGAACTCTGATAAAATAAAAGTAGTTGATAGCGTTATAATTTTAAAGTCTGAAAAAGCTATAGCGCAGCTATTCTAGCTATCTAGAATTCTGATTAATGTTGATAATTTTAGGTGTAAATATTTTTATGTTTTTTTTACTACAGTTAGAAATTAAATTGATTTGCTGCAAATTTTTACAAGCACATGAAATATTTATTACAGATTAAATTTAACGTTTTATTTTATTATTTAAAATTTAGAATTAATGTTATTACGTGTCAAGAACATGAAGGCATAAAAAATATAACATCTTTTTTATCTCAACCACTGGATTGTATTCGTTAACAATTACAGTACTAAATTTACAAAAAAAAAATGTATTTTAAAATTTTGATTTAACATGTGGTATCATTATTATTTTATTCTAGGAAAACAAGAACAAAATCACCAAAAAAAACGTAGAAAAAATAAATAATGATAAACATATCATATCTAATAAAAGTAGTGAGATTTAATATATATTTCATCATAATCAAATGATTTGATGTTTCAGTCCGAAATAATGTTTTCTTATGCAGTACCAAATGCACTCAAATTGTATAATCCTTAGAAACTATATGTCATATAAGTTAGGGGTGAAAACGGAGATCACATCTATATTTCTTTTTGACTTTTTGAATACGGATTGAATATCAACTGGCTACAAATTATATCGGATATTTATTATAATAATATAAAAAAATACTAAAATTCATAATATTTATCTAATTAATTATAATGATGAGTAACATAATTTTTTCATAATATATATCAATGTAAAATCACATTTATATTCATATTCATACGGATATTAGAATATCAAATATTCGCATCTATTTTTTCAAATACAAATCAAATACGAATCAAATATTATCCATAACGTTTTCGCTCCTACAAATATCTCCGGCGATTTTTATTAATATCCCTAAAACAAATCAAAATTTTAAAAATGCCCCTGCTCCCAATTTTTTTTTAAAAATGCCCTGACCGCCTGGGCTTCGGGCGGCCCAAAAAAGCCTCTGAGGCGCCGGCCCAAATGGCGGCTCACAACACCAGTGAGGCGCCCCCCTATCTGGCGCCCCATAAGCCAAGTGAGGCGCCCCCCCATCTGGCGCCCCACTGCCCAACTATAACTCCACCATCTGAGCCGCCCCTCCTCTCTCTCCCCCATTGTTTCTGCCGAAAAAAAGAGGAAAAAAAGAGAAAAAAAGAGAAGAAAGAAGAAGAAAGAAGCCATTCCGAGCCGACCCCTCTCTGCCTCGCGCCTCGATTCGCTTCTCTCTCGATCGAACAAGTGAGTTTTCTTTTTTTCGATTTGATTAGGGTTTAGGGTTTCGGTTAAATGTGATTAAATGATGTAATGTGATTCGGTTTTGTTTGATTCGATGTTTAGGGTGAAATGTTAGTAATTAGTTGAATTGATTGAATTGGTCGAATTGGTTCGATTGGATGCTTGAATTAGATGATTGAATTGCTTGATTGCTTGAATTAGATGGTTGAATTGCTTGATTGCTTGAATTAGATGGTTGAATTGCTTGATTGCTTGAATTGGATGCTTGAATTGCTTGAATTGGTGCAATTGCTCGAATTTAGGATTATGATTTATGGTAAAATTTCTTGAATGACATATGGTTGAATTTAGGGTTTGTAGTTGTGAATTGTGATTTTTTTTTATATTTAGGGTTTATAGTTAAATTTAGGGTTTATGGTTGTCAATTGTGAATTACTTACAAATTTAGGGTTTACACTTCAATTTAGGGTTTATGATTTAAAAATATGCATATTTATTTTTTGAAAATTATTTTTGTGATAGTTTATAAAAAACATGTATATATGAATATAAAAGATTTGAAGTAAAACTAATTATTTTGAAGTATATCAATATTTGTTTAAAAATGATATATATATTTTTTTATTGTAAGTAAATTGCATCTATATCTCATTTTTTTTATTGTAAGTAAATTGCATGCATTTGTTTATAAAAAAAAAATGCATGTACATGCAAAATTAATTTTGTAAACAAATTGCATATACACCCAAAAAATAAACCCAGAATTGTATATGCATTTTTTTTTGTAAAGTTTATTTATTTTCAACAAAATTAATTTTTGTAAAAAAAAAATGCGTATGCATGCAATTTACTTACATGCAAAGTGTAAATTAATTGTATATACATGCAAATGCATATGCATGCAACAAAATTAATTGTATATTTTTGAACATCATATAAATGCAATTTATTTACATACAATTATTTTTGGATTATATACATGCAATTCTTATTAAAAAAGTAAACCCAGAATTGTATATGCTTCTTATTAAAAAAAATTTATATAAATTGTATGTTTTGATTAATATTTTTTGGCAAATGTAGTATGCCTAGAGTTAGACGGTGGGGAGTACGAGCTGAGCCTGCAGAGGGTGCAGATCCTGTGGATCCGAGTGGAGCTGGCACGTCCTCGGTGGATCCGACTGGAGAGGGCCCGTCGTCGTATGATGATACGACTGGCAGGGGTTTTGAGGATCCGACTGGAGCGGATCCGTCGTCTCAGGCCGATTTTCCAGATGGTGTGCATGATCCTGACACATTTAGTCCTCTTCTATGGACCCATCATGTTAAGCACCGCGTCTCATTGGCATCTCTTGAGGTACGTGAATTTTATACTTTAAAAAATGACATTCTGTTGAGTTATTAAAAAAAATGCACGATTTGAGTCTGACAAATTGATAATAAATACAGGACGATGTCATGCTTACGGTGAGGCACCGCAGGTCTGAGATTCCGTACGTCCCCCAAAAGAAATGCAGCGATACATCTTGAACCTCGGCTTGTATCAGCTTGCCACCATGCCGCAGAGTAGGATCGATGTGTCTCTGATGCAGGGTCTAGCGGAGAGATGGCGACCTGAGACTCATACATTTCATCTCCCGGTCGGGGAGATGACAGTCACCCTTGGTGATGTGAGCGCCTTATGGGGTTTACGTATCGATGGCGACCCCATAGGCGGCATCTCAGATCATCCAGAGCTGCAGAGGATGATACCGGAGTTGTTAGGGTGTGATCCGAAGACTCTGCAGAAGAAATATAAGAAGAAGAAGGGGGAGGAGGAGGAGTTTCGTTATTCCGGGTACTGCATTTCTCTAAAGGCACTCCGGTCTCACTTCTTCCAGAATCAGATAGATGTTGATACTGATGACATTGAGGCGGTCAGGAGGTACTATTACACTCTTTAAATTAACTTAGTAGTTGCTCAACCGTCTCAATTATTTACATTAATTATTTTATATTGCAGGTATACTAGAGCATATGTGCTGGATTTGTGCGGTGCTGTCATGTTCGAGGATTCCAGCGGTGACGCGGTTCCGATGATGTACCTCTCCCTGCTGAGGGACCTGGAGAAAGAATCGAGATGGAACTGGGGTGGAGCTGTCCTCGCCCACTTATACAGTCCAGATTACTTACTGTAGGCATAATCATGTTGTATGCAGCTGTTGACCGCTATGAGAGGAGTTGGACACAGCTTGGCGTGCATGGCGAAGGATGCTTGGCGATATATAGGATGCCAGATGCTCGAGCACACTGCACCAATCGTGGAGACAGGCGGTTTTGAAGGCCGCCTCGTTGGCATGCTGCGCGATGCTGGGGAGAACATCAATTGGCGGGAGATACAGTCTGCACCGCGAAATCCAGGTTATCAACGAGTCCCTGTCTACGGCGATGAGATGCCGCAAGCTCCTGCAGGTAATTACAAGTTAATATTAAAAGTACGACACACACAATATTCTTATTTCCGTTGAATTGTTCGTTCTAACTCAGTTAACTTCCAATTATGCAGCTGATGACTCAGGTTGGGCGTTCCACGACTGGGTGCTGAATACCCAAGGATGGGATGCTTATAAAAATAAATACGGAGTTGCAGTAGAGCTTGGCACGGTCAGTCGCCAATTATACCATTATTTGTTGCAGAGTTCTTTGTATGTAGCAAAACTAACATTATTTTAATCTAGGATGGAGCACCTCGTTGGAATGCCGATCCCATATTTAGCATAAATGAGCTGGACCCGGCAGATACAGATGCAGAGGCGTATGGCTCCCACAGACCACGATATGGAGTGGAGATGGAGCATGACTTTGAGGCTGGTGGGAGTTCATCTCAGACTGCAGATGGCTTTGTCTCTGCATTATTTGGCGCACCGCCTCCTTCCACGTATTCTGCAAGCTGGGAGCAAGATCCATGGGAGCTGCGTACACAGCCCACCAATGCAGAGTCAGCTGCTGGATTTGATCCACGGGCAGCCAGGACAGGTACGCAGCACATGTATACGGGGGACGAGGATGAGGATATGGGGGATGATGAGGAGGATGCACTCCGAGATGTGAGTCCGCAGAGGCGCGTGCAGCCGCACAGGCATGGCAAGGGCGTAGCGGCTCCTAGGTTGTCTCTATCCGGAAGGAGACGAAGATAATGATTGTAGAGTTTTTGTTTATTGTGATATATTTCTGACTGTAGTATTTTGACTATGGGACTGCTGTATTATGTTGACATTACGTTTTTTTATTTTATGTTCATGTTGGTATTATGTTGTTTGCACTTTGCATTTCATTATTATAACACAGTTCAACAATACAATTAAAGTTCAACAATACAATTAAAGTTCAACAATACAATTAAAGTTCAACAATACAATTAAAGTTCAACAATACAATTAAAGTTCAACAATATAATTAAAAGCTTAACAGTATACTTCAAGTAATTACATTCAAACTAAGAAATTATATTCAAGTAATTACAATTTCTTCACTATTTGCGACCCACACTCCCAGCAGACCGCCTGTGACAGGGGCGGTTTGCTAGGGTCCTGACCGCCTGGGCCACGGGCGGTCCACTAGGGATGCCTATTTATTCGTTTTTTCTCTCTCTCTTCTCACTCCAACATCAGTCTACCTTCCACCTCAAAGGCAGAAAGAAGGGAGAAAGCGCTCAAGGCGATTTCGGACGATTTCGGGCGATTTTCTGGGCGACTACAGCTATAGGTAATTTAAATATTTTTTAAATTATTCTTTAAATATTTTTGGTAATTATTTTTTAAATATTTCTTTTAATTATTTTTAAAATATTTATTTCAATTATTTTTTATATATTTTCTAATTATTTTCTAATTAGCCGTTGATTACTGTACAGTTAGTATTTAATTACGCACATAATTAGCCTTCCTAATCAATTGCTGTCACTTCAAACCCTAGTTATAATGGCACCCAAAGTTGGAAAAAATAGAGGAAGAACTGAAACCGAACGCGAAGCAAAAAGAGCACTCATTAATAATTTTTGGACGGCTGAAGCCTACGCGATGAGGAATTTGGAAAGATTGTTTTCACCCAAAAATAAAGAAGCATTTCTGAGCACTCTTGATCCATCAATTAGAAAAATGCTGATGGAAGGCTGGGTGGACAGGGTCCCTCCACCTGGATGGGGACAGTGCTGCTTATGTGAGCTGAACGGAGATATGGTGGATATGTTCTTCTGTTATAAATGTGGCAAAGCTGTTCATCCCAATTGCATGGACCCGCATGCAGATCTGCTGAACGACGCTCGTCTCACTACGTGGGAGTGTCCTGCGTGCGTCCGTCGGGCTGAGGAAAAAAAGGGAGCAAGCTCCTCGTCTCGTAAGGCTTAGACCCCAATTGTATGTTGTTGTAGTATTTTATGTTTTAACTGTAACGGTTTGTATAATTGATATTTGAACTGGTTGTTGCTGTATGAATTTTATGTTACCTTATTCTATGGACTCGATGGTACTGTATTATTTAGTAATGTATTTGAATTTTAAATTCCTGGATTTATTATGAATTTTAATCCGTTTTTCTTCACAAAATTCTTCAAATCAAAATTATCAGATCTATATAAAAAAAAAAACAAAAAAACCATGGGGCGCCAGATGGGGGGGCGCCTCACTGGTGTTGTGGGCCGCCATTTGGGCCGGCGCCTCACAGGCTTTTTTGGGCCGCCCGAAGCCCAGGCGGTCAGGGCATTTTTAAAAAAAAATTGGGAGCAGGGGCATTTTTAAAATTTTGATTTGTTTTAGGGATATTAATAAAAATCGCCGAAATATCTCCATTGCAAAAATGTATCTTTTATAATTTATTTTCTGAACAAGTTGTAGTGTGTAGGCGGATTCCAACGTAGCAGTTATCCAAAACCCGATATGGTGACGTTTCATTTTCCTTTTTTGTCTTTTGGTTTTAATAAATTAAAAGGAATAATGAAGCCTATAAGGAAAAGGACCGGTGCTTTAAAATAAACCTAAAGAGGGACAAAAGCTTGAAGCAACTTAGCAACCTCCTTTTTATTTATTTTCATTTTTTTTTAAATGTCCAAATGCACCGACATTCTCTCTCTTTCATCTGCCTTTATTTGAGCTTTGAGCTCACCTTTTCTCTGGATTTTCTGTGTTAGTTTTTTTTTTTTAAGTTTAGTGAGAAATACAAAAAAAGTTATTTACAATATTATGAACTACCACAGTAATCTTACGGTCTTACCTCTCACATCTATGAATGCATATCCTCTCTGCATTAACTCAAAAAGGAATATTTTGAGTTAATAAATCTCAATTATCTGATTTAAACGGAACTAATTCGGCCTCTGCTTACAATATAGGTGGCCTTTAATATTATTGCGAATTTAATCTGCACGAATCATAAAGCAGAACGGATAATCAATATTCATTAACTCAAAAGATTTCCTTTTGAGTTAATGGAGAGGATACGAATTCCACATCTATTACAACCTATTTATTGAAAAGGCCCTTTTCTGTGTTAATTAGTTAGCGTCCTACTGAGTAGTGGTTAAAAATGCACGTTCAAACGGGTATGGATCAACCCGTTCCCAATTCAAGCATGCAAATATATTGTAAAAGATCGAACCCACATAGTGGAAGAGCCCCAAGGGAGGGAGCAGGGGTATCCGATGGATATCGGACTAAATTCAGTTCACACCCGCATCGAGATTTATACGGTAAATTAAAATTTAAAATCATGCGGCTTGAAAGATAGACATATGACCAAATTTAATATGACAAACAAAATCAAAAAATTTCATATTGATTGAAATTATATAAATAAATTAATTATGCAGGACTTACTCCATTTTGTTAGTCTGCAAATTTTAGATTTTTCATAAATTGAGGTTGTTGACAAATTATATATATACTAATTTTTTTCTCTTAAAACACATTTATACTATAGAATACAAAATATCTAATCCGTAGTTTATACAATGTAAGTTTTAATTTGTTATGTTAGTAATAATAAAGTTATAAATCTTGTTGTCTATTCTATCGAGTTTAAAAATGTGCGCATGATTTTCTTTTAAATTTCTCACATTCCATAATGAACAAATTAAGAAATTTGTTGAATCCCAAGTACAAAATAATAATTATTTTTATGTTTGGTATTTTCGAAAGAATAGAAAAAAAAATAGTTTTATTGAACTTTTTGACAGTAAAGAAAATTGCTCTATGTCGATTGGGCATTAATACAAAAAAAGTTACCTAATATTGTTATTTTGTTTTTGTGCTTTAATATATATATATATATATATATATATATATATATATATATATATATATACAGAGAGAGAGAGAGAGAGAGAGAAAGGCTGCGCTACTTCGCGAATTAAACGGACTATTTTAATTCGTGCTCATATCTCTAGTTTCGAAGTTCAAATAGCCGATCCAAACCGTTAGATGTTTAATCTATATTAAAATGTGCTTGGAGACCAAATTTTACATTTTTTGAAATTTTTTTAATATCTATTAAGATGTTTGAAAATCGTTGTTTTTTAATGGTGCAGAATTTTAATAAAAACAGCGATTTTCAAACCATCTTGATAAATAGTAAAAAAAATTTTAAAAATATAAAATTTGGTCTCCAAGCATATTTTAATATAGATTAAACATCTAACGGTTTGGATCGGCTATTTGGACTTCGAAACTAGAGATATGAGTGTGAATTAAAATAGCCCGTTTAATTCGCAAAGTAGCGTAGCCTTACTTTCTCTCTCTATATATATATACTAGTATCATACCCGTGCGTTACAACGGGGACATATTATAAGAAACAAATATATCAATGAAAATAATAATTATCTAAAAATTAAAACACATGTTAATAGAAAATTTATATGATTCTGTATTTTTAATTAACTTTAATCGTGATCTCTGATAACAATTTGATGATGTAATGATTTTTTATTTTGAAGTACCAATAATATCAAATAATAGCTCGATTCGAATCTAATATCACATATCATACAACAATTCAATATTAACATATAATATGATATCAAAAAACATAAATAAAAAGTGTTATCATGTGTATGTATAGGATACACACACACACACACACATATTATAAGGAAAATATATATTCACACACGCGTTCCAATTTATATTCTTCTTTGTTTTCAATTTAGAATACACACACACACACACACACACATTGATATATTCTATATCGGAAATATATTCTAAATTGCCTACACCAATATGTATAGAAACAAAGAAAGAGAAATAAGGAAATAAAAAAAAAATGATTTTCATTGTGATCCGTATAGAAACGAAGAAGTAAGGAAACAATAAATAAAAAAATGGAAGGTGGAGTCTTCTCAATTGAAGAGTAGAAATATGGAAACAAAAAAAAAGGAAACAGATAAATATATCGCTAAATTTCAGAATTTATTCAATTTTAATTGTAACGTATTGTGTGGCAGCATATGTGGTGGATATGTTTTTAACTAAATTTAGACTTTTATACATAAAACAGATGCATTTAATCAAAAGAAGACAAATTATATAATTGGAGAGCTGAGATCAAATCCGAAGTTTCATTTCTCAATCGTAGCCGTTGGCGGATCGGACACCCAACGTGCTTAATAATAGAATAGAGAAATAGAGATATATATTTTAAAAGTAAAGTGTGCAAATGTTCAAAATCTTTTCCGCTTACGATGTCTAGCTGGAGAATAAAAAACAGAGAAAATAAGTATTCAAATAAATGTGTTACATTTTCGGCAGCGTCTATCTTAGTCTCTTTCTTGATTTTTTTCCACTAATAAGAAGGTGATAAAAATATATTCGACCTTCAATTTTTTACGTTATCGTCCCAAAAAAATTCACACTTTATTTAACTTTATAAACATAAAAGTTTTCTCAAATGGACTCAAGCAACAGGCTTGGATTTTATAATTTGCACAGCAGACAAAAAAAAAGTAGTTGCATTAAATTAGTTAAACGATCAATTATAATGGCTCAAATAAGAGCCCAAAAGTGTAAAGCCCACTAATGTTATTGGGTCTATTATATAACAACTATTAAATCATGCTTATTTTGTGAGCATGCTAGAATTGTGATTGGTATTTGATTGAGCGAAAATCTAAACTTACTTGACAAATTTTAGGCTGTGAGTTAAAATGCTCTATTATCTTTTTATAGAGAGTGCTCCAAATACCTTTAATTGGAGTGTTGCAATAGGGTTGTAAATACCCTATTATCTTACCATCGGGAGAGACTACTAGAGTGCTTCAAACACCTTCAATTGGAGTGTTGTATTAGAGTTGTAAAGGCCCCCCCCAATTATCTTGCCATCTAAAAACACTACTAGAGTTCCACACACCTTTAATTGAAGTGTTATATTAGGGTTGTAAATGTCTTATTATCTTGCCATCTGGAGACACTCCTAGACTGTTCCAAACACATTCAATTGGAGTGTTATATGATGCTAAACCCTATTTTATGCGTTATGGATTTTGCAGAGGATTTATTTATTCCGTTGTAATGGTTCCTTGACTCGAACATAGCTACGGGTGAAAAAGTTTCATCATAATCTACGCCGAGAATTTGTTTGAAACCTTTCGCTACCAGCCGTGCTTTGTATACGGTCATGTTACCATCCATATCTGTTTTCCTTTTGAAAACCCACTTGTTAGCTATGGGTTTCACCCCATCAAGTGGTACAACTAGGTTCCAGATCGTGTTATCATACATGGACTGTATTTCAGATCTCATGGCCTCCAGTCATTTATCAGAGTCTGACCTATCCATTGCTTCCGCATAGGTCAGAGGATCTTCAGTATTGAGAACTGAGACCTCATGCAGTCTCATGTACCTCTCGGGTGCATGGACTGTGATGACTCCAAATGAGACTACTAACTTTTAGTATATATAAATATACACTTAGTTACCCTAATGCTACTCTGTCGGATTACAAGCGCATAATCCTACTGTGTAGTAGTGTCGGATGTTGATCCACAGGGATAGATCTTAGTAGTTTAACAACAATAACACTAGTCTAGGTTCTTCGGGTTTGTTTGGTACGCGTGAATACTAATTAAAATAAAATAAATGATAATAATAATAATAATAATAATAGGTGCAGCTTGATTTTACAGTTTACTCTGACGAATTTATAGGTGGAGATGCTAATTGCTGTAAACCAAGTTTAGGGAGCCTCTAGGGTTTTGGACGAATTCCTTATGATTAACTCAATACAATATTTATGGTACTCATGTCTACCCGTATACGGCACTGTCACTGCCGTATGCGATATAGACCATCCCGCAGAGCAGAGTTGCATACCGGTACTATAATTCCCCATAGATTACTTGGGTTCGGTTCTATGCATATTTGAAAGGTTCTCCGACTCTAAGGTCAGCTTATGGGGGACAATTCTGATTATCACAGGATATAATGTAATTAAACCACTCACACCAATCTAATCTATATTCCCCTATTACTTGCTAAGTAATAACCCTAAACCCTATTTATTACAAGTAATGACCCATTACTATGTTGCTTAAGTGCTAGTACTTACATGTTTTCTTGACCCATTACTATGTTGCTTAGGTGCTAGTACTTACATGTTTGTCCGGATGCAACGACTATGCAACAAATGCTAGTACTTACATGTTTGTCACACAAGGACGCAACGACTATGCAACCTCATAAAAATAGCATATGGATTACAAATAATAAATAAATTCCTAATTAAACTTCGAAATGCTATCTAGTCTATATCCTGCCAAGGGAGCCTACTAGGTTCGAACCCTAGCCTTTGAACCGCGGCCAGGCCTCGTTAGCCGAAGTGTTTATAGTACTTACATGTATCCCCTCTCACATTGAGGTACAACGACTTATAACACCTATGTGGAGGACACTTGACCATATGTAGACATAACTATGTATGCAAGGACATATTTTAATAGTATTATAAGTATAACGAAATCTCAAATAGACATAAAAGAAAAATAAATATTATAGTAAAGAGCAATTAGAATTCATTACATCCATCCCTAGAGAGGAGGAGTTTAGCTACTCAAAGTCATGACAAAATAAAATAAGTAATAAAAGAAAGAAATAACCTAGAACCTAGAACACCTCTTCCTTAGAAGACTCCTTCTTCTTTCGCCTTGGACTTCGAGTGCCTCTTCTTCTCCACGACTCCAAATATTGTACGCAATATTTTGCTCTAAACTATGGACTTACACAACTAAAACATACACACTAATTCCTATTATAATAGGGGTTTATATAGTCTAGCCTATGGGTGAGGAGTCATGGAGAACATGGAGATCATGGGAGCTCATGGGTGCCAAATATAGCATAAAATGCTATATTTGGAGTGTTAAACTTAGGCTTCAAGGCGAGGCAAGGCCTGCCACATCTGGATATGCGTCCTTCTAGAAGCTTGCTGTCCAACGGCTGAGATTTAATCCAAACTAGACAGTCCACGGATTGAATCCGTGTGCCCTTGCGGCATAGGCATTTATGCCGCATGCGACATACCCGAGGCCATAGGGCACTGTACTTAGCCAAATTTCAGTTAATTTTGCCATGTTGCATGTTGTGCACTTTGTGTGAGGTGTTTGCATACTCCATGTGTTGCCATATTTTGACGCATTCTTCAGAATCGGCCTAAATATGACATTTTTGCTCCGTTTTCAGTCTAAATTCGCAACTTTCTCCAAAACCTGCCAAAATAGCCTAAAAACACGTTTGCGGTAAATAATTCGGGAAAATGGGTACTTTGCATACGCATTTTCGCCATTTTTCGTACTAAAAAGTAGTGATTTTCGCTATATGTTTTGGCGTTATCACACCCCCAAGCTTAAACCTTTGTTCGTCCTTGAACAAACTAAGTAAAAACTTGATTTTAGGTTGACTTAAAACGTCCTCATACAACATGAATTAGCAAATAATTAAAAAATTCTTAAGTACAAGCTATAAACAAAAATGCCTACACAATTCCTAATATTTGTACTTGATGAATTTAAAGACAATATAAACATTTGCATTACCAACATTTCGATCTCATTTGAAATAATCTTGAAGATGACTAATCCTAAAATTATTATGGTAAAAGAAATCTTAAAATCTAATGATATCTAAATTTTCCATCCCCTATAAATTTCGATCCCTCAATTGAATATAAGAATTTATATCTTATGCATGCAACTAATAAAAATGCAACCTTAAAAAAAAATGCAAAAAGTAAAACACCACATTTTAATTGGCTTTACCCTTTGTAGACACCCCAAATTGTGTAGTCTTGGAAAAAATATATGCTTACATAAAACTCTGAGTAGTGAAATTAATGACGAATGAAGAATGCAATCTCGAGGTATCTGCAAAAGAGGTATGCTGTGTAATTGATTTTTTTATGGTTAATGTCATTTATTGTCTATTTTTGAGTTGAATATATTTGTGCACTATAAGGTGAAAATTAATGCAGCACGAGAATATTATATAATTATATCCACGATAAAAAAAAATTATTACTGACGGTATCATATTCATGGGTACTTATTTTTGTCGACTTGTTAATGACATTAGTCATTCATTTATCTACGATTTTGAAATAAATTTTATTAGTATAATCTCACAAAATTAAAATAAAATCCAAACATATGACGAGAAAAGATATACTTCTCAGATATATTATCTCGCAAAATTAAGATAAAATCTAGAAATATGACAAAAACCAGTTGTTTTAAAGTGGCTAATTTAGCCCTGATTAAAGAAGAACGTCAAATTTTCAATATACAACAAAATACTGGTTTTAACATGTTATTCTATTAAGACGCGAATTAAATTATGGTAATATCTTTAATTTAAATTATGGATGGTGCCATTCTACACCAACATCCAATAACTTATTAGAATTGCATTTTTCAGATGAAGCCTTATGACTAAAATTTGTTCTTTTCTCCAGTACACCCTGCATAGGTAATTATAAGGATTACTATTCGGCAAATGTAGGACCTATCGGTAGTGATAAGTCAAATCCAAAGTCTTACTTAAAAATATACATATATAAATAAATAAACGATATGATAACTTATGGAAGGCTGATGCGCTCATCGTTGGATTCTTTCATAAATTAATCGATGCACATACTTTTACATATAAGAAAATCCAATGATGACTGACTATATATCAGGTGCAATATGAAATACAAATGATGGTTAGGACAAAGATTGAACTTTTACTCTTGTTTACGCAACTGAACTCCAAAGGAAATAGCCATACCATTAATGTGTTCTAAATGATAGTCTTATTTATATCTATTCTAGGAACCAAGTTTTTTTGCCATGTAAAATTAATGTTAGGTTGCACGCAAAGAAGTGTGTTACGGTTTCTGTCAACATATAGCTATACTGGATAAATCACAAACATATCTTCCAAGAAAAATATGAATGATTTTATAATATCGAAATTAGTTTACAAAATATTACGAACCATTAGAATAATTTTAGAGTCAATTCTTTACTTTGCAAGACATTATTATTTCTATCAAGCATATGTTATTTTCATCACCAAAATGAAACTTTTTAATATGAAAATGATAGTATTTGGTGTACAAGTCATTTTACTTAAGTGTTCTAGAATTAGCAAATATATTTTATAATGTCACAAAAAATCAGAAAAATTACATTTCATGAAGCTTCGTGCATGATTATACCATGTTTTAAAGCTTAGACAAATTCAAGGAAGTCTCATGAATGAATATGACAAGTTGTGATTATAAAATATATGTTAAAATCACCTTTCCAAGTGGTAGGACCAGCCAAGGAACAAGTTGTAACTCATTTTCAGCTAGATCCTAGTTCTTCATGTCATTTCAAGTCAAAAGATCAAGTTGCACCTGAAATTTCAGCACAATCTTTGCCTATTTCACATGATGTTGTTCTTAGATATTAATTAAATTAATCTTCCTTGAAGGGGAACATACCTACTGAATTTTGTAGGTGTAAAACATGCTATCCATCTGCCCAAAAATTTTATTTCACAAGAAGGAAGTTGTTGATCATATGCTCCTAATAAATTAGATAATTGCAAATCAAAACACCAAAAACATATAAAAAATCATCATTTGGGACCTAAAATTTAAAATCCTAAATTATTCACTTGTATTTACATATATTAAGAATGTTTTATGACTTCATTTCAACTATAGGAAAAATTCCAGCAGCTAGAAAAATCAGCAGCAAAAAATTCAGCAGCAGCAAAATTCCAGCACCAAATTGAGCAGTGGAAAAATGATATTAAGGACAATATAATTAGCAAATTTATGTATATTAAAAATATATAGTATGGTCATATCTTTGCAGCAACTTTTCAGCTTTTTATCTTCTTGAAAATCACCTAAAATAAGTACAAATCTCTGAAATGAACAGCAGGATTCCAGCTGCTGTACTTTCCACTTGTTCTTGGTAAAAAACGTGATTAAAGTGTGTAAAATGGCCATTAAAATTAAGAAAAACCAGCTAAGTACCTGTATACATTGTTTGGATTTTGCTCCTGCATTATAATCATTATATTTCAGTGTTTTCACAGCCTTTTTCTAATTCTAGTCAAATCTGTTCAAAACAGGATCAGCTGTGGGGCATGGCTTCTTGCAGCAGATTAAGCATGATTTTAAGCTTCAAATGGCTTCCAACTCCACCTATAAATAGCTCCCTATATCTTCACTTCATCTTCATGGTTGGTTAGAGCATCCAAAGCACAAAGAGAGAGCAAAACGTCCATCATTCAGCCCACAGAAAAAAAAAACAGCAAGGAAGAAAAACAGTTTTCCCACAAATATCCTCATGAAACCCTAACATAATGACCCTCAAAAATTATGAGTGACATCCTTGTTATGTTATTCCATTAACCAAGTTCTCAAAATACTAAAACCATCCATCCAAGCCATCGAAGAAATTATCGTGACATGCTAATAACAATAATGAAGATCATTGTGGCTTGAAATCTTTTTGATTAATTTTTATTCTCTTTTAGTTGCTTTGTTTCTGTTTTTTTTTTCTTCTTTCTTCCTTCTTTTTATTGTTGTTTGTCAAGCTTGCTTATCTCATTTTGTAATATACATTATCGTTGAAATAAATTTTTGAAAGCTAGAATTAGTAGAGACCAATTGATCGGGTGAATGTGGTGCCTAACATCTTCCACATTCATAACCAAGACACGAACCTAGCTTATCCATGGGCATAAAATAAATTAGATTGTATATTCCCCGCTGCGTTACGGGTGGCGACTCCGAATAAAATTTAAATCACATTTAAAAGGTTGAGTCGAGCGTTGGTTTCGTAGCACGGTAGCTACACCCTTATATCGCATAAATACAAGCAAGAGGTTTTGTGTTTCGAATGTACCTAAGGATTTATCGGGTGATTCTTCTATCGCATGGATACAAACAAGAGGCTTTGCATTCTGAATCCACCTAAGGATTTCATCGAATCCCAATTTTATTAATGTGATGGTGGGACCTATTTTACGTTCTCTTCTAATAATTGATATTTTTGGGTTTTTGTTTGGGACTTATTATTTTGTCCTCTTTTAATTATAACATAGTTGCATTCTACTCAAATACATACACAAACTATTATATATATTTTCAAAATTTTTTGCTTGTTTTTCATTGTGTGGACTCAATCTAAGCTATACTTTATGTAATCTCAATCAATTAAGACTAGTCATGCAAGACTCTATTTATATAGCCTAGATAAATATCCTAACAAGCTTGTAATCTCAATCAATTAAGACTAGTCATGCAAACCCTATTCGAGGTTAGGTAAAAATTCCAAAGCTATAAGATAAAAATTAAAAAAAATTGACCTAATCCTAAGATACATGGGTCAATACCCTCCCCCAAACTTAAACCTTCCATTGTCCCCAATGTAATGGTAAAACTTCGAAGAACAATATCGAACCTGGATAAAACTTATAGTCCGAGGCAATGATGTTTCTGTTGAACAGCGTACTATTGTTTCTACGATGTGGTTGTGCTGCAAGGTGGGTTGCGTGCGGCATGGATCTGCGGATTGTGGCTGACTTCATGGAGCTGTGGATTTGAGAGGTATTTGTCTATCTTTCTTCTACCACTTAGTCGCACGCGATATTGGTTTATGGCGCCTGGCGTTGCTGGATTTTTCTAACCTGTTTTGCTTGTGTTTTGTTTGCAAAATTATATTTTTTAAATTTTCTTCACTTTTCACATTTGGTTCACTAGCTAGTAGATCTACCTAAGTGGTGTGTAGTGAAGTATCATGCAAGAACAATCTAAAAAACAAAAACAAAGTTAGTAAATCAAAATAGAAGAAAAATATAAGATAAAAATCCATCCATGCATACAACAAGTACAGGTATCGAGTATAGTGTTCGATACTTCAGCATATCAATTAGTCAGTCAGATCATAGCACACATAAAAAGAAAACTATAACATCGTACCAAAAGAATTGAAAATCTCTCCTCACCAAAAATAAATAACAAAGGAGAGAGAGAAAACAACCTGATCACTGCTGCCCTGGAGGAGGTGGTGGTGGAATTTCACTTATGTCGGCCAAACTAGTTTACAAACTTGCTTCCTTCTCGGGTTGAATTGAGAAGAAAGGAAACCGTTCAAGTTGAAGAGAGTGCATAGCTGAGTAGAGGGAAGGAAGCTCTTTTAGACTCAGGTGAGCTCGGGTTCAATTCCCTTTTAATTTCCATGAATTTGGAGCTCAAATTTGAACTCATGGTGCGAGAGAGAGGAAGGAGACGATATCAGGGTAATCGGGCCCACATGTCAGCCATTCTGGCAGGCTTCTCTTCTCACTTCTATCTTTTGTCATCTTTGCATGAGCTTGGTTTAACATGAACCATAACTTTGACAGCTCCCCTTGCATCGTTTCAGTCTATTGGACCGAGTTCATATGCGCTTAAAGGTTCAAAGGCACCTCAGCGCTTGATTTTAACTTGGGCATGGGTTTAAAGTGAACTTGGCCTCCCGTGAACCATTTCAATGACAATACGGTGTATAGAGTTCAATGCTCATGAACCATGTCTGCCTATCTTGACCTCCTAGCGAAATTGGCACACAGAGGCTGATCCATGGGTCCCACTTGTCAGGGTTGGGGGTAAATGGGGGTAAATGCTATGGGTACCCTGTGCTATGTGGCACTATTCAGGGGCTGCAATGTCAACATATATTTCAAAAATCCATAACTCTTTGACCATTTTGAGTTAGGAAGTGTATAATATGTCAAAATTCATGGTTTTTCATGTAGAATATTATCATGAATTCTAACATGCCATTATCCATTCGTCTTGGAGAGCCTTTCGTACATTTTAGCATTTTCCAAGTATTAAATATTCCATTTATTTATTTAGCACCATTTTAGGGTACAACAGCTCCAAACAACTTCAATTAGAGTGTTGTGTTTGGGTTATAAAAGCTCTATTATCTTTCCATAGAGGAACACTACTGGGTGCTCCAAATAACTTTAATTGGAGTATTGTATCAGCGTTGTAAATGCCCTGTTATCTTGTAATCTACAGACACTCCTTGAATGCTCAAAACACTTTTAATAGGAGTGTTGTATTAGGGTTGTAAATGTCATATTATCTTCCCAGCTCGAGAAACAACTACAGTGCTCCGAACACCTTTAATTGGAGTATTGTATTCGGGTTGTAAATGCCCTATTATCTTACCATTGCGAGACACTACTAGAGTGCTCCGAACAACTTCCATTGGAGTTTTGTATTAGGGTTGTAAATACACTATTATCTTGCCATTTGGAGACACTACTAGAGTGCTGCAAACAACTTCAATTAGTGTGTTGTATTAGTCTTGTAAATGCCCTATTATATTGCCAAAGAGGGACACAACTAGGGTGCTCCAAACACATTTAATTTGAATGTTGTATTAGGGTTGTAAATGCCCTATTATTTTTCCATCCGGAGACACAACTAAAGTGCTTCAAACACCTACAATTGGAGTGTTGTATTAGGGTTGTAAATGCCCTTTATCCATCGATAGAGGGACACTACTTGGGTGCTCTAAACACCAAGTTGTTTGGAGGGTTGTATTAGGGTTGTAAATGCCCTATTATCTTGCCATAGAGGGACACTATTAGGGTGCTCAAAACACCTTCAATTGGAGTGTTGTATTAGGGTTGTAAATGCCCTCATATCTTAAAATTTAGGGACACCACTAGGTATTCGAAATATCTTCAATTGGAGTGTCGTATTAGGGTTGTAAATACCTTATAATCTTGCCATATAGAGACACTACTAGAGTGCTCCAAACACCTTCAATTGGAGTGTTGTATTAGGGTTGTAGATGCCCTATTATCATGCCATCTGGAGACATAACTAGAGCGCTCCAAACAACTTCAATTGGAGTGTTGTATTAGGGTTGTAAAGGCCCTATAATCTTGCCATAGAGGGACACTACTAGGGTGCACCAAACGCCTTCAATTTGAGTGTTGTATCAGGGTAGTAAATGCCCTATTCTCTTGCCATAGAGGGACAATACTAGGGTGCTCCAAACACCTTCCATTGGAGTGTTGTATTAGGGATGTAAATGGCCTATTATATTGCAATCTATTGACACTCCTAGAGAGCTCCAAACACCTTTCATTGGAGTGTTGTATTAGGGTTGTAAATGTCCTATTATCATGCCATCTAGAGACACTACTATAATGCTCCAAACAACTTCAATTGTAGTGTTGTATTAGGGTTGTAAATGCCCTATTATCTTGCCATGGAGGGACACTATTAGGGTTCTTCAAATACCTTCAATTGGAATGTTGTATTAGGGATGTAAATGGCCTATTATATTGCAATCTATTGACACTCCTAGAGAGCTCCAAAAACCTTCCATTGGAGTGTTGTATTAGAGTTGTTAATGTCCAATTATCATGCCGTCTAGAGACACTACTAGAGTGCTCCAAACAACTTCAATTAGAGTTTTGTATTAGGGTTGTTAATGCCCTATTATCTTGCCATAAAGGGATACTATTAGGGTTCTCCAAACACCTTCAATTGGAGTGTTGTAATAGGATTGTAAATGCCCTATTCTCTTGTCAGAGAGGGACACTACTAGGGTGCGCCAAACACCTTTTATTGGAGTATTGTATTAGGGATGTAAATGGCCTATTATATTGCAATCTAAAGACACAACTAGAGTGCTCCAAACACCTTCAATTGGAGTGTTGTATTAGGGTTGTAAAGGACCTATTATCTTGCCATAGAGGGACACTACTAGGGTGCTCCAAACACCATCCATTGGAGTGTTGTATTAGGGATGTAAATGGCCTATTATATTGCAATCTAAAGACACTCCTAGAGAGCTCTAAACACCTTTTATTGGAGTGTTGTATTAGGGATGTAAATGGCCTATTATATTGCAATGTAAAGACACTCCTAGAGTGCCCCAAACACCTATTATTGGAGTGTTGTATTACAGATGTAAATGGCCTATTATATTGCAATCTAAAGACACAACTAGAGTGCTCCAACCACCTTCCATTGGAGTGTTGTATTAGGAATGTAAATGCCCTATTCTCTTTCCATAGAGGAATACTAGGTGCAACAAACACCTTCCATTGGAGTGTTGTATTATGGTTATAAATATCTTATTATATTGCAATCTAGAGACAATCCTAGAGTGCTCCAAACACCTTCCATTGGAGTGTTGTATTAGGGTGGTAAATGCATTATTATCATGCCATCAAGAGACAACTAGCGTGCCCCAAACACCTTCAATTGAAGTGTTGTATTAGGGTTGTAAATGTCCTATTCTCTTAACATAGAGGGACACTACTAGGGTGCTCCAACCACCTTCCATTGGAGTGTTGTATTAGGCATGTAAATGGCCTATTATATTGCAATATAAAGACACTCCTAGAGAGCTCCAAACACCTTCTATTGGAGTGTTGTATTAGGGTGTTAAATGTCCTATTACCTTGCCTTCTGGAGACACAACTAGAGTGCTCCAAACACCATCAATGGGAGTGTAGTATTAGGGTTGTAAAGGCCCTATTATTTTTCCATAGAGGGACACTACTAGAATGCTCCAAACAACTTCAATTATAGTGTTGTATTAGGGTTGTAAATTCCCTATTATCTTGCCATAGAGGGACACTATTAGGGTTCTTCAAATACCTTCAATTGGAATGTTGTATTAGGGATGTAAATGGCCTATTATATTGCAATCTATTGACACTCCTAGAGAGCTCCAAAAACCTTCCATTGGAGTGTTGTATTAGAGTTGTTAATGTCCAATTATCATGCCATCTAGAGAAACTACTAGAGTGCTCCAAACAACTTCAATTAGAGTTTTGTATTAGGGTTGTTAATGCCCTATTATCTTGCCATAGAGGGATACTATTAGGGTTCTCCAAACACCTTCAATTGGAATGTTGTAATAGGATTGTAAATGCCCTATTCTCTTGTCATAGAGTGACACACTACTAGGGTGCTCCAAACACCTTCCATCGGAGTGTTGTATTATGGTTGTAATTGTCCTATTATATTGCAATCTAGCGACACTCCTAGAGTGCTCCAAACACCTTCCATTGGAGTGTTGTATTAGGGTGGTAAATGCCATATTATCATGCCATCTGGAGACACAACTAGAGTGCTCCAAACACCTTCCACTGGAGTGTTGTATCAGGGTTGTAAAGGCCCTATTATCTTGCCATAGAGGGATACTACTAGGGTGCTCCAAACACCTTCAATTGCAGTGTTGTATCAAGGTTGTAAATGCCCTATTCTCTTGCCATAGAGAGACACTACTAGGGTGCTCCAAACACCTTCCATGGGAGTGTTTTATTAGGGATGTAAATGGCCTATTATATTGCAATCTATTGACACTCCTAGAGAGCTCCAAACACCTTCCATTGGAGTGTTGTATTAGGGTTGTAAATGTCCTATTATCATGCCATCTAGAGACACTACTAGAGTGCTCCAAACAACTTCAATTGGAGTGTTGTATTAGGGTTGTAAAGGCCCTTTTATCTTGCCATAGAGGGACACTACTAGGGTACGCCAACCACCTTCCATTGGTGTGTTGTGTTAGGGATGTAAATGGCCTATTATATTGCAATCTAAAGACACTCCTAGAGAGCTCCAAACAACTTTTATTGGAGTGTCGTATTAGGGATGTAAATGGCCTATTATATTGCAATCTAAAGACACTCCTAGAGAGCTCCAAACACCTTTTATTGGAGTGTTGTATTACGGATGTAAATGGCCTATTATATTGCAATCTAAAGACACAACTAGAGTGCTCCAACCACCTTCCATTGGAGTGTTGTATTAGGGATGTAAATGCCCTATTCTCTTTCCATAGAGGGACACTACTAGGTGCAACAAACACCTTCCATTGGAGTGTTGTATTATGGTTGTAAATGTCTTATTATATTGCAACCTAGAGACACTCCTAGAGTGCTCCAAACACCTTCCATTGGAGTGTTGTATTAGGGTGGTAAATGCATTATTATCATGCCATCTAAGAGACACAACTAGAGTGCCCCAAACACCTTCAATTGGAGTGTTGTATTAGGGTTGTAAATGCCTTATTCTCTTGCCATAGAGGGACACTACTAGGGTGCTCAAAACACCTTCCATTGGAGTGTTGTATTCGTGATATAAACCACCTATTGGATTGCAATCTAAAGACACTCCTAGAGAGCTCCAAACACCTTCTATTGGAGTGTTGTATTACGGTTGTAAATGTCTTATTATATTGCAACCTAGAGACACTCCTAGAGTACTCCAAACACCTTCCATTGAAGTGTTGTATTAGGGTGTTAAATGCATTATTATCATGCCATCTAGGGACACAACTAGAGTGCCCCAAACACCTTCAATTGGAGTGTTGTATTAGTGTTGTAAAGGCTCTATTATCTTGCCATAGAGGGATAATACTAGGGTGCTCCAAACACCTTCAATTGGAGTGTTTTATCAGGGTTGTAAATGCCCTATTCTCTTGCCATAGAGGGACACTACTAGGGTGCTCCAAACACCTTCCATGGGAGTGTTGTATTAGGGATGTAAATGGCCTATTATATTGCAATCTATTGACACTCCTAGAGAGCTCCAAACACCTTCCATTGGAGTGTTGTATTAGGGTTGTAAATGTCCTATTATCATGCCATCTAGAGACACTACTAGAGTGCTCCAAACAACTTCAATTGGAGTGTTGTATTACAGTTGTAAATGCCCTATTATCTTGTCATAGAGGAACACTATTAGGGTTCTTCAAACACCTTCAATTGGAGTGTTGTATTAGTGTTGTAAATGCCCTATTATCTCGTCATTGAATCTACTAGGGTGCTCCAAACACCTTTATTTGGAGTGTTGTATTATGGTTGTAAATGGCCTATTATATTGCAATGTAGAGACACTCATTGACAGCTCCAAACACCTTCCATTGGAGTGTTGTATTAGGGTGGTAAATGCCCTATTATCATGCCATATGTAGACACAACTAGAGTGGTCCAAACACTTTCCATTGGAGTGTTGTATTAGGGTAGTAAATGCCCTATTATCATGCCATTTGGAGACACAACTAGAGTGCACAAAACACCTTCAATTGGAGTGTTGTATTAGGGTTGTAAAGGCCCTATTATCTTGCCATAGAGGGACACTACTAGGGTGCCCCAAACACCATCAATTGGAGTGTTGTATTAGGGATGTAAATGCCCTATTCTCTTGCCATAGAGGGACACTACTAGGGTGATCCAAACACCTTCCATTGGAGTGTTGTATTGGGGATGTAAATGGCCTATATTGCAATCTAGAGACACTGCTAGAGAGCTTCAAACACCTTCCATTGGAGTGTTGTATTAGGGTTGTAAATGCCCTATTATTATGCCATCTTGAGACACTACAAGAGTGCTCCAAACAACTTCAATTGGAGTGTTGTATTAGAGTAATTGCCCTATTATCTTGGCATAGAGGGACACTGTTAGGGTTCTCCAAACACCTTCAATTGGAGTGTTGTATTAGGGTTGTAAATGCCTTATTATCTTTCCATATAGGAACACTACTAGGGTGCTCCAAACACCTTCCATTGGAGTGTTGTATTATGGTTGTAAATGGCCTATTATATTGCAATCTAGAGACACTCCTAGAGAGCTCCAAACACCTTCCATTGGAGTGTTGTATTAGGGTGGTAAATGCCATATTATCATGCCATCTGGAGACACAACTAGAGTGCTCCAAACACCTTCCACTGGAGTGTTGTATCAGGGTTGTAAAGGCCCTATTATCTTGCCATAGCTAGGGTGCTCCAAACACCTTCCATTGGAGTGCTGTATTATGGTGGTAAATGCCCTATTATCATGTCATCTGGAGACACAAGTAGAGTGATCCAAACACCTTCAATTGGAGTGTTGTATTAGGGTTGTAAAGGCCCTATTATCTTGTTATAGTGGGATATTACTAGGGTGCTCCAAACACCTTCAATCGGATTGGTGTTTTAGGGTTGTAAATGCCCTATTCAGTTACCATAGAGGGACACTACTAGGGTGCACCAAACACCTTCCAATGGAGTATTGTATTAGGGATGTAAATGGCCTATTATATTGCAATCTAGAGACACTCCTAGAGAGCTCCAAACACCTTCCATTGGATGTAAATGGCCTATTATAAAATCAGAATTTGTAATGTGTAAGTTGCAGGAACCTTTTTAGAAAGGCATCAACTGGAATATATTATCATTTTTCATGAGATCTTGATTGATTCACCTTCCATCCTTGGTTGCTTAAGTCACAAAATAGCTATAAAGGAGTGGGAGGCAGCAAGAGGAAGAGGCTCCCATTTGGAAGCAATCTCTAAATACCACCATTATTGTCCACTCGGTTTCTAAGGCTTGGAAAGATGAGGCTCGGCTTAGAGCTTGTTTTCTTCGGATTTTATCATTTCAACTATGAACTTTCTTCTTTCTATTTTTTTTATTTGCTTTAGAACTATGTTAGGCTAAACTCTTCAGTTGCTAGGGTTATGATGTAGTCGAATGCTTTGTTTTACATGCCAGTTTTTGGAATTTGTGTTGAAATTTGTGTTTGCTTGCTTGTGTAGTATTTTAATTGCTTAGTTAAAATTGTTTGAATTTGATTGGTTTACCACTAGATAAACAGGTGCATCTTGATGGTAGTTTAGGCTAAGTATATGAGATAGGTTTGTGAACCGAGAGGTGAAACCAATTAGTAGCCAAGATGTGAACTTTCTTTGCGTTGAGAGATGGGGGATACCTTTAGTAAACCAAACAAGTAAATTAAGACTAACAAACGAGAGTTGAGGTTTAGAACCCTAAGATGGCAGAAATTGCAATTCCATACCAAGTTAATTAAGCCAACAAACGAGAGTTGAGGTTTAGGAACATCAAGTACGGTCAATAAAACCCTGCACAAAGGAACAACACAGAAACCAACTGCTGTATCAACTCGACGGTCACACGGACCGTGTATGAGAGTACACGGTCCGTGTACATTGGACACGGCCTGTAGGAACACCTTTTTTTACTCTTGTTAAAACCAAATTAAATTTCTTATTGCTTTTTAATATTATCATTACATTGTTAGGAACTTAATTACCAAAATCAACTTTTGCAGAACTTCTAGATTTTAATTAGCTTAAGTCCGGTAAAGTTCGAACCGTCCCTAAGGATCGATACCTGATAATACTACGCGATTGGATTGTATACTTGCAATCTGAGTCGAAAGTGGAATCAAGGTTGAAAACTATAGTTTACTATACATAAACTTTGTGCATTACCATTTTGGTGCAACATTTCTCCAAACACATTTAATTGGAGTGTTGTATTAGGGTTGTAAATGCCCTATTCTCTTGCAATCTGGAGGCAATACTTAGAGTGCTACAAACACCTTTAATTGGAGTGTTGTATTAGTGTTGTAAATACCCTATTATCTTTTCATATAAAGACACTACTTAGAGTAATGCAAACACCTTCAATTGGAGTGTTGTATTAGTGTTGTAAATACCCTATTATCTTTCCATATAGAAACACTACTTAGAGTAATGTAAACACCTTCAATTGGAGTGTTGTATTAGGGTTGTAAATGTCTTATTATCTTGCAATTTAGAAACACTCCTAGAGTGCTCCAAACACCATCAATGGGAGTGTTGTATTAGGGTTGTAACGGCCCTATTATTTTGCCATAGAGGGACACTACTAGGGTGCACCAAACGCCTTCAATTGGAGTGTTGTATCAGGGTAGTAAATGCCCTATTCTCTTGCCATAGAGGGACACTACTAGAGTGCACCAAACACCTTCAATTGGAGTGCTGTAATAAGGTTCTAAATGATCTATTATCTTGTCATCTTGAGACACAACTAGAGTGCCCCATACACATTCAATTGGAGTGTTTGTATTAGGGTTGGAAATCTCTATTTTTTTGCCATCTAGAGACACTACTAGAGTGCTCCAAACATCATCAATTGTAGTGTTGTATTAGGGTTGTAAATGCCTTATTTTCTTGCTCCAAACATCTTCAATTGGAGTGTTGTATTGGGGTTGTAAATGCCCTATTATCCTGCCATAGAGAGACACTACTAGGTTGCTTCAAACACCTTCAATTGGAGTATTGTATTAGAGTTGTAAATACCCTATAATCTTGCCATATAGAGAAAATCCTAGAGTGCACCAAACACCTTTAATTTGAATGTTGTATTAGGGTTTTAAATTCCTATTATCTTGCAATCTAGATACACTCCTCGAGTGCTCCAAACATCTTAAATTGGATAGTTGTATTATGGTTATAAATGCCCTATTATCTTTTCAACTAGAGACACAACTAGAGTGCTCCAAACACCTTCAATTGGAGTGTTGTATTAGGATTGTAAAAGCCCTATTATCTTGCTATAGAGGGACACTACTAGGGTGCTCCAAACATCTTCAATTGGAGTGTTGTACTAGAGTTGCAACTACCTCATAATTTTGCAATATAGAGAAACTACTAGAGTGCTCCAAACATATTGAATTGGAGTGTCATATTAGGATTGTAAATGGTCCATTATCTTGCCATCTGGAGACACAACTAGAGTTCTCCAAAACACCCACAATTGGAGTGCTGTATTAGGGTTGTAAATGCCATATTATCTTGCCATCCGGAGACACTACTAGAGTGCTCCAAACACTCTATTAATTGGAGTGTTGTATTAGGGTTGTAAATGTCATATTCTCTTGTCATCTGGAGACACCACTTGAGTGCTCAAAACAACTTCAAATGGATGTTTTTATTAGGGTCGTAAATGCTCTATTATCTTGCCATAAAAGAGACACTTCTAGGGTGCTCCAAACACACATTCAATTGAAGTGTTTTATTAGGGTTGTAAAGACCATGCAATCTTGTCATATAGAGACACTACTAGAGAGCTCCAAACATCTTCAATTGGAGTATTGTATTAAAGTTGTAAATGTCTTATGATCTTGCCATTGAGAGACACTACCAGGGTGCTCCAAACATCTTCAATTGGAGTGTTATATTTGGGTTGTAAATGCCCTATTATATTTACATCTGGAGACACTACTAGAGTGCTCCAATCACCTTAAATTTGAGTGTTGTGTTAGAGTTGTAAATGCCCTATTATCTTGTCATATGGAGCCACTTGTAAAGTGCTCCAAACACCTTCAATTGGATTTTAGTATTAGAGTTGTAAATGTCTTATTATCTTGTCATCTGGAGACACTACTAGAATGCTCGAAACACCTTCAATTGGAGTGTTGTATTAGGATTATAAATGCCCTATTATCTTACCATTTCGAGACACAACTAGAGTATTCCAAACACCTGGAGTGTTGTATTCGGGTGTAAACCCCTATTATCTTGCCATATGGAGACACTACTAGAGTGCTCCAAACACCTTCAATTGGAGTATTGTATTCGGATTGTAAATGCCATATAATCTTGCAATCTGGAGACACTACTGGAGTGCTCCATACACCTTCAATTGGAGTGTTGTATTGGGGTTGTAAATGCTCTATTATCTTGTAATATAGAAACATTATTAGAGTGCTCCAAACATCTTCAATTAGAGTGTTGTATTAGGGTTGTAAATGGCCTATTATCTTGCAATCTTGAGACACTCCAAGAGCGCTCCAAACACCATCCATTGGAGTGTTGTATTAGGGTTGTAAGTGCCATATTATCTTGCCATCTGGAGACACAACTAGAGTGCTACAAACACCTTCAATTGGAGTGTTGTATTAGGATTGTAAATGTCATATTATCTTGCCATAGAGGGATACTACTAGAGGGCTGCAAACACCTTAAATTAGAGTGTTGTATTAGGGTTGTAAATAACATCTTGTCAGATAGAGACACTACTAGAGCCCTCCAAACATCTTCAATTGGAGTGCTGTATTAGGGTTGTGAATGCCCTATTATCTCTGCATAGAGGGACACTACTATGGTGCTCCAAACACCTTGAATTGGAGTGTTGTATTAGGGTTGTAAATGCCCTATTATTTTGCCATCTGGAGACACTACTATAGTGCTCCAAACACCTTTAATTGGAGTGTTGTATTAGGGTTGTAAATACCCTACTATCTTGCCATATAGAGACACTACTATAGTGCTCCAAACACTTTCAATTTGAATGTTGTATTAGGGTTGTAAATGCCCTATTGTCTTGCAATGTAGAGACACTCCTAAAGTGTTCCAAATACCTTAAATTAGAGTGTTGTATTAGAGTTGTAATTACGCTATTATCTAGCCATCTGGAGACACCACTATAGTGCTCCAAACATCTTCAATTGGAGTGTTGTATTAGGGTTGTAAATGCCCTATTATCTTGTCATAGAGTGACACTACTAGGGTTCTCCAAACAAGTTCAATTGGAGTTTGTGTAAGGGTTGTAAATGCCCTATTATTTTGCAATCTGAAGACACTACTAGAGTGCTCCAAACACCTTCAATTAGAGTGTTGTATTAGGGTTGCAAATGCCCTATTATCTTTTCATAGAGGGACGCTACTAGGGTGCTCCAAACACCTTCAATTGGAGTTTGTATTAGAGTTGTAAATGACATTTTCATCACCAATATATTGTTTATTAGAAGAAGAAGAAAAAAAAAAGCAAATAATACTTCTATAATGAACCGTCGTAATAAAACCAATATAACATGTAAAATGCAAACATTATTTGTTGGTGGGTTTCAAAAAGGTATTTAGTAAGAAGTTACCAATATAAAAGGTAAAATGCAAATATTATTTGGTGCTGGGTTTCAAAAAGGTATTTAATAAAAAGTAGTATGGAAAGTGACTCACCGGTAATGTTTGTAATTGATACCGTACTCTTTTAAGCCATGGTGAAAGGCCTGGCTAGTACTTGAGTTTGAATAGGTGGAAATGGAAGGCTATAAAATCAGAGAAAATCCTGAAATAATGAAAGAGAACATAAAATGATTAAAGAAATTGAATGGTTTCATTAAAACAAATAGAGTGGTGAAAGATAGACTGCTTAAAGAGATCAAATCGTCTGCCCCCCCCCCTCCCCCCCCCATGGAGGCAGGAAATTCCTGTCCCCAGAGTTACTGTTGGTGGATCCCCAGTTTAAAAATTAACAGTGACTGGCCCCACCTGCAGTGACTGAGGGGGCAGAATTTTCCTACATTCCGAGAGACAGGTGATCTTCTTCCCTGCTTAAAACACTTACCCTGAGTGCATCTCCTTGAGTTAGAAAAGCACAAGGCACGAAGCTCACTACATCCTCGTTTCAGGAGACAATTCTTTCCATGCTGGCAATATTTTGGCGTATCTATTTACAAATTCGAATAAATATTTTGTTCAATATTATGCATGATTGGAAGCTCTTTCCAACTAAGCATGTAAAAGCAAAGCAAGTAAACACAAAGGCATACCTGGATGTCAATTAATCGAATTCAAACTTAACCAGAAAATGAAAATTTTGTACCTCATTATAATATTTTCAAATAAAATGGTCAAAAAGTCGGCAATTACTTAATCATCCCTATATGAATATATAATATCATATTTTAGTTCTCCTCCAGTGTCTCATTGATAATTAATTAATGTTCTACAAAGAATCTCGATTAAAACAATTTTATTTTGATTTATTTTTGTAAAATATGCGTTGTCCATATAATGTAGCCATGTTTTGGTTTGTAGCTTTTGTGAGAATTGTGTAAATCATAGTTAAGTGTATATGTTATTTAAAAAATAATGACCTTTTATAGAACATGTTTTAATTTTACTTCACGAGTAGGTATCGTTTCGCATGAATTTGTCACACAAATTTTGATGTGAAGATATACCATCTACTTGTAAAATGGAAGATGTGTCACACAATTCTTAATGATAAGTACATTGCAATTCATACTTTCTCATAAATTTATCTTGTTAAAAGTTATGCTTTCTGAATTTATTTTTTGAAGATAAACATTCCTCGGAAATGTTAATTTTTTTATTAAATTTGTTAAGGGGCCAGTAATAGCCCAAATAGACCCAAGTTTTACAGCCCGCTAATGTTATTGGGTCTATTATATAACAATCATTAACTCAATTATTTTGAGAGCATGATAGAATTGTGATTTGTATTTAATTGAGCGAAAATCTAAACTTAATTGACCAAGTCACAGGCTGTCCATTAAACTTGCTCTTTTCTCTTTCCTTTTTTTTCTTATTTCTTTAAAGAAAGCCTAGCGTTGGTACTAAGTTGTACAAAATCGCTCAAATTTAGAACTTGCTCATAACTCAGTTGCTAATTTTCTCTTTAATTTGTTCATTTTCAACTCGAGTTGGCTGACTCGTTTAATAAATAAGCTGAGTTTTAGCATATCGCAACTCGCTCATTAACAACTTGAGTTACACAAAATTCATCACAATAAACTTATGCCCTTCTAAATGACTCATAGGTTGTTGTTTTGACTTTTTTTTTTTTCTTTTGTTAATTGTCTTGTTAATTATATTTAAATTTTTTTGTGTTTGATAATTCTTAGGAAATCATTTGAATTGTTCTTTTTTAGATAAACTTTTACTAGTGTATAACTATAACTAAGAAAATTGACTAGTCAAACTAACGAGTTGTGAACCAATTCAAATTGGTAATGAGTAGGGGTGTTCAAACGGTTCGGTTTAATCGGTTTTGGACCGAACCGAATTAGTTCGGTTTAAACGGTTCGGTTATTTCGGTTTATTGGATCGGTTCGGTTGGCTTTTCAAAACCGAATTATAACTTCGGTTCGGTTCGGTTTGAAAAATTTCAAAACCGAAATAACCGAACCGACCGAACTTTCATATAATATGAATTTGATCCGAACCACCCTGGTTTATTTCTTAATACTCCGGTTTATTTCTTAATCAATTGCTTTAAATAATTGGTTTATTTCTAAATATCTTAGTTTATTTCTTAATACTCCGGTTTATTTCTTAATATACTTAGGTTTATTATAAATCAATTGTTTTAAATAAAAAAATTAATATATTTCGGTTTGAACCGAACAAACCAAAATAAAACTTCGGTTCGGTTTGGTTCGGTTGCAATGCTAATTCGGTTCGGTTCGGTTCGGTTCTATTTTTAAAACCGAATTATAACTTTAGTTTACCAAGTTCGGTTCGGTTTCAACCGAACCGAACCGATGAACACCCCTAGTAATGAGTTAAACTGGAATTAGCTTTATAATTCGTTATTAATATTTCAACTCGAGTTGACTCAACTCAGGCCTAGTTGGTAGTTGTTACTTACATCGGTCCGAAACAAATTACAATAATTAATACACAATTTATGTTCTGTTCGGCTCCGTCACAGTAGGAAACGAATCCATATCCTCTCCGGTATTGCAGAGGATCACCCTCACTTTACGGTTTCAGATTCAATTTCAACCGGTTTGGTATTCGGGCTGTAATAGGAGACAGTATTTTTGGGCTTTGAGATTCGTGCCAAGTTAAAAAGAACAGTTCAGATCTAGTAATTGTAAAAGATTCCCTTATCAGGTATTGGAGAGGATGTGAATTCGTAGGAAACGATAGATATGCCAACAGCGTACATTTATTATCTTCGAAAAAATAAATAGCTTGACACAACATGATCAAATTATAAAATATAATTAAACATGATCAAATATGTATTTGACTACGACACATGTGATAAATATGTTAATCACAGTACATGCAATCACAGCGTGATTGACGCCATATATTGTACATACAGCACAATGTGTACTAGATTTAGTTCTTCTAAGCTCAATAACAAAAGAAAAAAAAGATATATATTGAAATATTAATTAATTAATGGTCTTATTAGCTATCACTTTTGTTTGACTTATTTTACAAGCAGTTCTCTTGCATGGACCAAGTAAGATTTTGTTTGGAAAAAATAAATTAAAAAAATTAGTTGTTCTAAGCTCAATATCCATATGACTGTTGCTTTTGATTATTGGTAAACCCAAACCATTATTATGCCTAAAATAACCTTTTACGTCAGACAAATCTTTTAATTGTTATAAAATAAAGATAAAGATATATAAAAGAACAAAGATAGAAAGAACATATATATAAATATAAAATATAGCAATATATGAGCCGGATGGAATTCTAAGAAGGAATATTGGACTGCAAAATAAATATGCGGTTCATACGACTGTATTTAAAAACACTACATACCAACTCATTCCTAATTCATGCAAGCAAATCTACTACAAGAGATCAAGCCAGATAATGGCAAGTAGAGATCTAAATACGTGTCGTGTCATGATTAAGTTAGATTTATAAGTATCATGATATATATGCTGTGATTAGATTTGAAATGATAATCACGACACATTAATCACACCGTGACCACACGTGACATGTCCAAACGTGATTAATTATATTATCACGTTTGGTTATGTTTAACTATTTTTTCATAATTTAAATTAGTTAATTCAAAATTCATCATTCAATCAAGATCTAACGGTCCTAATTACATGTGACTCATGTGATCAGATGGTGTGTCGTAACCAGATATTTTACATGACGTGTCGTGCTGTACCAAATTTGCAAAAAATAATCACGTCATACAAATAGTTACAGCATGAGATACGCTAGTTATGACATACATGTTGTGTTATGTCGTACTATAACGGAAATGTGACGTGACAATTTTAATCTCTAATGGCTGGCCTGGACACCATGGCCCCGTTCGGCTAGGGCCTCCTTAAGCCTCCTTAAGGCTAAAGGAGCCTCCTTTAGCTTCCTTAGCCACTTAATCTTGCCGAACACCGGTTCCTTAGCGCAGATTAAGACAACCTCATTTAGCCTCCTTTTGCTCGGATCTTAATCCCCTACCCGTTCCTTAAGGCACCTCCCCCCCTTCCTTTAGCTTCCTTTAGCCATCTTAATCCTTCGCCCCTTCCTTTAGCTTACCGAACAACTCCTCCTTAGCACGGATTATTATTTAATCCACCATGTGTTGCCGAACGGAACCCATATTTCGCATTTCCGTGTGAGATCTACTTCATGTGTTTTTGTATTTTCTTGAGGTGTTGTAGACTTGTAGTCAATCAGGTATTAGGTTCTTAATTAGCGCAATGCAACAGGAATAGTTGCCAGTGGTGAAATTAGAAATTTTGTCAGGAACAAGCGAGAACATATATAGTTGTAAAAAGAAATTTAATGTTTATAACAAAACACTAGTGGAAAAACATGAATCAGGATCGGCCTATCTGGATCGGTTATATGAAACAACCGATACTAATACCTATCTGGATCGGTTTTCTGAACAAAACCGATCCTAAAAACTAGTTAGATCGGGTTTTTTAGTCAACCGATCCTAATTTGTGAACTATTAGGATCGGTTGTTTAGAAAAACCGATCCTAATAGTTAAACTATTAGGATCGGTTTTTTAGAACAACTGATCCTGATACAATTTTTTTTTCAAAATTGGTTCTGCAACAAAAAAAAAAAAAAAAAAATCAGGGTCGATTTTTTATAAAAAACCGACCCTGATTTTTATTTTTTTTTTTTTTTTTGCAGAACCAACTTTGAAAAAAAAAATTGTATCAGGATCGGTTTTATTGCTAAAAACCGATCCTGATAGTATCTGGATCGGTTTTTAGCAATAAAACCGATCCAGATAGTTTTTTTCTTTTATTTGGAAAATCTTTTCATATGGTTATGTTTAAATAAATATAAAAAATTACATATTAGAAATATAAATTAATTATTTAATAAAAATTTTATTTAATTTTCAAATTCTACTTAAATAATATTAAACAGCAGATACGTACTATTTGACATTGATATTTCATTAATGTAATTTTGATGAAAATTAATGTAATTTGTATTATTAAAATTTATGTGATAATATAATTAATTATTTGACATTGATATTTCATTTTGAAGTCATTTTGACTATTGAATTTTTTTATACAATCATGCATGATGCATCAATGACTTGTGCCATATAATAATATACATAGGACTTGAACCCTTGTTGTGTGGGGTTGTGAAGGAACGAATACGAACATTAGCATTTGGTCGATCGGAACCGTTAAAATGAAAGAATGTTATATTAATTTCACCATTATAAAATTTGATACAATTCGGGATTCGTTTACTAGTTCATCAAAGCAAAACAATATAGCAACATCGCAAGGCAGTAAATAGTTTACGTTGGATCAAAACTTACAGTTGTCGGGCCTTCGGCACTTTTACGTTATTAACGTTCCATGTTATATCTTGATCATTTTAAAAATTATTACATGACATTTAATTACAGATCCACCGTTGGATAATCATGCAGAAATGAACGGTCTGCATTCCATTTAACAATTTGATGTCATTAATAATAATAAAATTGTACAAAATTGATCATAATAGAGTTGATTTGGCCATACAAACACAAATAAATAATTTTTATATTTTTCACATTTTTCTTAATATTTATCAGTGTACATGTATTACCAAACAGAAAAGAAAATAAATGGTAGCCGTTTAATGGTTGATAGACCATCAATATGAGTGGGGTTTACCTCAGTGATTTTTCTTATATATAGTATCAGGATCGGTTTTTTATAAAAAACCGATCCTGATACTAATTTTTTTTTCAAAATTGGTTCTGCAAAAAAAAAAAAAAAAAAAAAAAATCAGGGTCGGTTTTTTATAAAAAACCGACCCTGATTTTTTTTTTTTTTGCAGAACCGACTTTGAAAAAAAAAATTGTATGAGGATCGGTTTTTTATAATTAAAAAACCGATCCTGATACTATTAGGATCGGTTTTTTATAAACAACCGATCCTAATGATAACTTCCTATATAACCAGCTTAGCTAGGGTTCTTCTTATTTTCATTTCGCGCCTCTCATTTTCAATTTAGCGTCTCTGTCTCTGTCTCCGTATCTCCCTCTCAAATCCTCAGTACTCTTTGTCGCTCTCTCTCTGTCTCCGCCTCTCCCTCTCCTCCGTGTCTCTCTCTCTCTCTTTCTCTCCGTCTCTTCCTCTCAAAGCCGAGCATCTCGCACCTCCGGCTCAATTATGTAAGTTTTTAATTTTTTTTATTGTTTCAAAAATTAATTAATGGTGTTTGTATATTGTTTTACAGTTTTGAGGACATCTCTCTCAAGTTACTTAATCATCCGGCCGATCAACTATCATGGTATTAGCTTTATCTAATTTTCTCATTATTATACTTTTAAAACACATTTTTTTGTATTTTTATTGGAAAATGTTTTTCCATCTAATTGTTACCTTTGTTTTTGTTTTTAGGGTCTTTTTTAATCTCAAGTGATGTGATTGCAAAAGAGGTAATTATTGATTTTTTTATTGTTGTGCTTTACATTAATTGCATAAATGTGTATATTGTATAAATGTGTGTTAATTGAAGAAATAGCCCAATTAGTCCATTGTATGTTTGTTAATTAATTTTTTTTTGGATTTAAATTTCTTGTTATAATATGTAATGCTTCACAAAACTTTGTATGAAGTACATGAATTTTTTGTAATAGTTTAAGATGTGTATGATAATTAATTTAGAATGTGTATATGATATTTAATTGATTATTGCTTCTTACTGTGCAAAAAAAAAAAAATTTAGGATGCTGGCCAGCAAAATATAAATGGAAGCTGGTCAAATAAATAAAAATATTTTTTTTTAGCTTCAATAAAACATCAGGATCGGTTATTTTAAACAACCGATCCAGATTACTACTATTAGGATCGGTTGTTTAAAAGAACCGATCCTAATTCGAAAAAAAAAAAAAAAAACTTTTA
Organism: Carex rostrata; assembly: GCF_964058835.1. Classification (NCBI taxonomy): domain Eukaryota; kingdom Viridiplantae; phylum Streptophyta; class Magnoliopsida; order Poales; family Cyperaceae; genus Carex; species Carex rostrata. Next base: position 2,683,195 of record NC_135940.1, read on the forward strand.
GTATCGGTTTTTAAATAAAAACCGATCCTAAAAGTTTTTTTTTTTTCAAAAAAATCATAATTCCAAAAAAAAAAAAAAAACTTTTAGGATCGGTTTTTAAATAAAAACCGATCCTAAATTTTTTTTTTTTTTTTTTTTGGAATTATGATTTTTTTGAAAAAAAAAACTTTTAGGATCGGTTTTTATTTAAAAACCGATCCTAAAATATTTTTTTTTTTGGAATTATGATCCGAAATACTATCAAGATCGGTTTTATATAAAAACTGATCTTGATAGTACGTATCAGGATCGGTTGTTATGTAATTTTAAAAAAAAATTCGAAAATACTATCAAGATCGGTTCTTATATAAAAGCCGATCTTGATAGTACGTATCGGGATCGGTTCTTAGTCAAAAACCGATCTAGATAACAACTATTAAGATCGGTTTTATTAAAAAACCGATCCTAATAGTTTCTATTTGGATCGGTTCTTTAAAAATATAAAACCGATCCTGATAGTATCAGTATCGCCTTCATCAGGATCGGTTGGATTCCGATACTGATATGTGTATATAACCGATCCTGATTCATATTTTTCCACTAGTGAAAGTTACAACACTAATGCCTTAAAATATAATTTTTTGAAATTCGCAAAAATATAATTTGGATTTCTTGAAAATAAAAACTATGATAATATTCTATGCGTTAAACCGAGAATTTCGATACAAAGAACTCGAAAAATCTCCAAATTGTTGATTTTATATAGATTTTACAAGATTTCACAAGATATGAATATAATTTTGGATGCAATTTGCGTACAACCAAAGAGTGACCAGTGGGACCCAGAGAAACTAGGAGGCGTCATGCCATTTAAATTTTCAAGGGATCTCTTCGTTTTATTTAATCCTAAACCACCTAGACCATGTGAACCTTGTTTAAATTTGTACACGGTCCACACGAAACACCCCTATCCGAATTCATGACATAAGCTAAAGAGATGGTTGTGAGGCTGACATATGAGGCCCCTTGATTAGATTCGTCTCCCTCTTCTCCAACTCGCACAAGGCCGGTTCTAGGGCTAGAAAAACCAAAAAATTTGAAAAAAATCAAGAAGAACACTCCATAATGATCAAAAGAAAATGGCTTTTTCTGCTGGACGAAGACTAGAGGTAGGCAACCTTTTAGGCAATTTAAAAAAAAAAAACTAATCTAAAAAAAAAAAAAATTATTTTGAGAAGTAGACACTATAACACACTAGCTTCGCCCCTCTGCACAGTTAAAAATATCAGCCTAGCATCTAGAAAGGAACTGTGAGGGATTATATATAAGTATATAACCAAGATTATTGACGAATAACTGCCGAGGTAAATATGTCAAATTATGAAGTGCTTTAAGATTTTATAAACCGCAGACTTAATGTAATAGTGCGAGTCTTTATTTCACTCTTAAGAGAATAGATTTAATTCTTGAAAATAAAATTTATATTGATGTTGGAATGTATCGGAATACTTTAATAATAAAAAAAAATATGTTAAAAAAACAACAAATTTTGAATAAAAAGTTAGTCATTGATGCAAGTTGGAAAGTATTTCTCTAATCTTTACGAACAAAAGTAACATAATATTAAATATAATTTGTTTCTTATTTGGTATTTTATTTTGTTTGGATACGTAAAATTATCTTAAATATTATATATTAATTGGAAAAAATTATATGTTTCAATTTGTTATTTCATTTAATTCGTAATATGTATAAAAACAGAAAAAAAAAAGTTTATTCATATTGATTAAATAATATAAATAAATAAATTATGCATAACTTATTTCATATTGAGGCTTATTATCCAATTTGTTATTTTGTTATTTTAGGTCGATCAAACATCAAATGCTTAAAAAAATAGAGTATCTATGTTATTGTGTTTTGGGCTTCAAAAAATATATATTGCCTATTTTATAAAGCAAGGTGCGCAAATGTGCATTAAATTGATAAAGCGGTCATTTTTTTTTTTTTGTAAAAGTGAAATTTCACTTGTTTCATTACAAAATAACATAGTTTCATACAAAAATTCAATTATTCTGAACTAGTAAAACATCAGTCAATCACAAAACAAAGTATTATACTAGAAAATGTAATCAAACTAGAGGGTTCAAATGCCTCCATTTTTTGTGCCTCCCTCATGCCTTCATTTTTAAAAACTTAAATAACTCAAAGTTTAAAACTTAAACATCAAAATAAAACTATTAGATGTGATCTATATTATTTTCTCTATGTGCTAATAAAAAATTATTACATTTTGATTTTGCTTTTATGTGAATCAATAAGTCTAAAAATCAATGTCTAGAAATTATCCATATTAGTATATATTTTATAAGCTTAAGATGACAATCAAAACAAAGTTGAAATGTCATAATTTTTTACACGTGCATAGATAAAATAATGTAGTTCATATCCAATGATTTTATTTTGAATTTTAAGATATAAATTTGAGTTATTATTTAAATTTCTAAAAATAGAGGCATGATGGAGGCACAAAAAATGAAGACATTTGAACCCTTCTCATCAAACTAATATCACTAAAAATAACTAATCATGAGACAAGAATCCAGCTACCTCATTAATGGCATTAGAGATGTTTATGTCATCTGACTCTCCTAAACCAAGAGAACAGACCCTATCTAAAACCATAAGGGAGCTGGCTCTGTCCTGAGAATCTATGTCCGATATCACTATTAGGGAGCCTATCTGAGTCAAAGGAAAAACATCAAAAGACATAATGAATGATAATTTAAAATAAGAATTATCTAAACGAGTCTTACACTAATATGAAGTCAAAGCAATAATAAAATATGCTACAGAATTAATAGATGGTATTGATGTATGGACTATTAAGCTTTTCAATAAAGCCCTCTAATATTGTTGGGTTTATTATATAACAACCATTTAACTCGTTACTATTTTGTGAGACTAATAGATTTGGTATTGGTATTTAATTCAATGAAAATCTTAACTTAATTGACAAAGTCCAGGCAATTTGAGTTTACAGAGTTAGTTATGTTTTTTCAATTTGGGATACATTATTATCGCTAAAATTTAACAAAAAGAAATACATCAAATCTATTAGTTATTAGCAGTGAAAATACTATATTTTCAACAGTACTATTAAAAGAATGATGAAAATTAAATAGTTACTATTATCTTAGTTATTTACTATCACTTGGGTTTAATAGTGCTATATCGGTTGTAGGTTGCTACAACAGTGGGATGGATAGGGGAAGAGCAGTGAGATATTTTTCATTGAGTGCGCGCTAATGGAAAATTTCAGCGAGCGAACGGGAATTTTCAGTGCTTTGCAAGCGATTTGCAAGCTTGCAAATCCTGAAAGCTTTCGTTTTTGCAATTGCCTCTACATCGCTGCTTTTGCGTTTTTGAAATGACACGTCGAATTTGCAAGCGTATTTACAAGCCGCTGTAGATACTATTCTAGACAATAGAATTGCACTATCACAATAGACTGTATCATATATACTAGTACAGAGATTCTTACATAACATAATAAAAATATTTGAAATGAAAATTATCAAACTTCCGACTTATATCCGCAATTAATGAAAAACCGTTATTAGACAATAGAATTGCACTATCACTATCATTACAATGCCACGCTCACTTGAATATTTTGGGTTCAAATGCATAGTTTATACATCTCCATCACCATTCAGTTTTGCAGGATTGAAGGGTCTGGTACTTGAGTTTGAATAGGCGGGAATGGAAGGCTATAAAACAGAAAACCAAGGTTCTAAATAGCGTTTATCGCGTCATAGCGGGGAGCCTCCAAAAAAAGCTATAGCGAAAGCTATTCCAAATAGCGTTTTTTATTTTTATAAAAATTATATTATATATTTGTATTAAATATCAACATTATTTAGTCTCATATAACAATAAATAATATCAAATTGATTAAAAAATTATAATATTCATATTGAACCAATACAAAGTCCAAATTGTGGCTCAAAATATCTATAGTAATACTAATATCATAAACTATCGATCTTTTTCTATTTAAAATATCTTCAACATCATAACATAATTTATCTTTTTTCTATTTAAATTTCAAAATAACCTAGAAATTGAAAAGAAAAAAAAATCATACTTCTAGTAAAATAAACAAATGATCCTTGAAGAAATTCTTGTTAGTCCCTAAAATTTTCATAATTTAGCAATTATTTATTTGATTTATCATCAGTTAAAAAAAAACCAAGAGCAAAATGAAAAAAATTATTATAGCAGACTTGAATTTGATATAATGTAATATTCATCAAAATTAAACAATATTTTCACCATTTATTTATTTTAAAGCTCATATAAATTGGAAAAAAAAAACAGCAAATGTTGCATAGCGCGCGCTATTTGCGCTACACGCTATACGCTATAGCGGACCGCTATTACCGCTATAGCGTCTGTAGCGCAAATAGCGTGTTTTAATGCCATAGCATAGCGTTTGGTCTCCAAAAACGCTATAGCGCGCTATTTAGAACACTGCAGAAAACCCTTAAATAATAAAAAAGAATATAAAATGATTACAGAAATTTAATGGTTTAATTCATTCAAAAACAAATAGAGCGGTGAATCTATATAACAACATATAAGAAGCATGCCCAAATAAATAAATTTAAGATTAAATATTATTGCCTCTAAAAAGAAGTGATCTACTCATCTCTAAAAGCACAAATACAAGGGCTAGACTGCTTAAAACACATACCCCAAGTGCATCTCTTTTAGCTTTTAAAGCACGAGACACCAAGATCACTTCATCCTCGAGAGTTTTTGGAGACAATTCTTTCCATGCTGCCAATATTTTGGCGTACCTATTTACAAATTCGAATAAATATATTTTTTTTCAATATTATGCATGATTGAAAGCTTTTTCAATTAAGCATGTAGAAGCAAAGCAAGTCAACACAAATCATAAATGGATGTCAATTAATCGAATTCAAACTTAACCTAAAATTAAATTATAAGAAAATAGAAATATGTACCTCTTTAAAATATTTTTATAGAAATACATCAAAACCTCAACAAGTTTATAATAGCCATCATATGAACATATAATATCATATTTTAGTTCTCCTCCAGTCTCTCACTGATAATTAATTAATGTTCCATAAAGAATCTCATTAATAATTTGATTTTGATTTATTTTTGTAAAGTATATTTGTTGTTCATATGATGTAGTCGTGTTTTAATTAGTTTGTCTTTTGTGAAAATTATGTTATTTCAAAAATAATGATCTCTTATAGAACATGTTTTGATTTTAGTTTACGAATAGATATCGCATGAATTTTGATGTAAAATACACCATCTACTTCTAAATTTGGAAGATGTGTCACACAAATTGTGACAGTTACATTGCAATTCACACTTTTTAATAAATTTATCATGTTAAAAATTATGATTTCTGATATTTATGTTTTTAAAATGCACATTCCTCGGAAAAGACTAATTTTTTTATTATTCTTTTATTAAATTTGTAAAGGGACCAACAATGGCCCAAATAGACCCAAGTTTTACAGTCTGTTAATGTTATTGGGCCAAAATTTTTATAAATATCCAAAAATATAACAAAATTACAAAATCTATCCACTTTTTGAACGTATCTCGGAAATTGCCCAATCCACTTACTCAGTAACCGGATTAAGAACAAATTTCCGCTAACTGGGCAACCGGATGCATGCAAATTGTTGGGTTACTAGGTAAGCAGAAAGAGGGCATTTGTTGGGTTACTGGGTAAGCGGAAATAGAGTTGGGTTACCTAGTCAGCAGAGATGTGATTTTTTCTAAATAGCTTACGAAATAATAACACTATAAGTACAACAAAATTTCTCTGTTTTGAATATTTCCTGAATTAAATAAAATTAATTATAAAAAAACTGCAATTTATAACAAATTAAATAATAAGTAACATAATTTCATAAATTAAATAATTTACAAATTAATTATAAAAAAAATACTTTTTTTTTCCTTTTTTTATCTTCCTTTCTCTCTGTCTGAGTGTCTTCCTTTCTCTCCGTCTGAGTGTGATCGTGTGCTTCGTATTTATAGCAAATTACAAAACCAATTATAAAAATTGATATTTAAAGAAATAATAATTAACATAATTTCAGAAAAAGATAGATAGTTAAAAATTGATATTTAAAAAAAATAATAACTAACAAAATTTCATCAATTAAATTGAAATCCGGTTATAATACCATTCAATTTCTGGATAGATTTAGTAATTTTGTTTTTCTAGGGTATTTATAAAAATTTCGGTTGATGATACCACACACAGCATGTAGCACTTAAATAGGTCCTATTGGCTCATTAATTACCACTTAAATCTTACTTTTTTCTTCTCTTCCTTCCTCTCTGTCTGAGGCTTTCCTTTCTCTCCGTCTGAGTGTGACCTGAGATTTGTTGCGAATATATAGACAGATTACAAAACTGGGAAGGAATAACCGGATCTCTTTCTGCTAACTCACTAACCGAAAATTTTAGTCTACCCTATCACAATTTCGTAAGCTATTTAAAAAAAAATCACCTTTCCGCTAACTGGGTAACCCAACTCTATTTCTGCTTACCCAGTAACCCAACAAATGCCCTCCTTTTGCTTGCCCAGTAACCCAACAATTTGTATGCATCCGGTTGTCCAGTTAGCGAAAATTTGTTCTTAATTCGGTTACTGAGTAAGCGGATTGGGCAATTTCCGAGATACGTTCAAAAAGTGGATAGATTTCGTAATTTTGTTATATTTTTGGGTATTTATAAAAATTTCGGGTTATTGGGTGTATTTATAACAATCATTAACTCATTACATATTTTGTCAACCTGATAGAATTGTGATTTGTACTTAATTGAGAGAAAATTTGAACTTAATTGACCAACTCACTATGTTGCTCGTTTAGGGGTGTCAACAGGTACGATACGGGTCGGTGAAAGCATTTTCATATCCATATCCGTTATGATAACAAAAAAATATTTATTTTTATCCTTCTTTTTTAATACGGAACAAATCAGATAAACGGGTAAAATAGTGGTATTGACATCTTGATTTGTGCTTTTGATAAATATTTTTGAAAACAGAAAAACAAATAATAATAATGAATACAACTAATTTGTATTATAAAAATTTAATAAAATACAAAATCTTATTGTATCATGTGTTATCTTCATACAAATATATATATATATATATATATATATATATATATATAGGAGGGTTCCAATGCCTCATTTTTTTTATACCTCATCATAACTCATATTTTATATCTTCACTTTCTTCATATTCAAAGTCTAAATTGTCGATCCGAACTATTCAACATGATATTCATAGTAAAATATGGTTACGGATGAAATTTTATAATTTTTGAAAAAAATTTACTATTTTTTAAGATGGGTAGAAAATCACTGTTTTTTGAACGATTCAAAAACAGTGATTTTGTACCTATAATAAAAAATAGCAAAAAAATTCCAAAAAATATAAAATTTCATCTCCATGCATATTTTAGTATAAATTTTTTGTTGAACGGTTCGGATCGACAATTTGGACTTTGAAAACGAAAATCTAAAATATGAGGTATGATGAGGTATGAAAAAAAATGAGGCATTGGAACCCTCCTCATATATATATATATATATATACTAGTATCATGCTCGTGCGTTGCAACGGAGACATATTATAAGAAAAAAAATATCAATGAAAATAATAATTATCCAAAAATTAAGACACATGTTAATAGAAAATTTATATGATTCTATATTTTTAATTAACTTTAATCGTGATCTCTGATAATAATTTGATGATGTGATGATTCTTTATTTTTAAGTACTAATGATATCAAATAATAGCTTGATTCGAATCTAATATCAAATATCGTACAACAATTCAATATCGACATATAATATGATATCAAAAAACATAAATAAAAAGTGTTATCGTGTGAATGTATAAGATACACACACACACACATATTATAAGAGAAATATATATTCACATACACATTCCAATTTATATTCTTATTTGTTTCCAATTTATATTCTTCTTATTTGTTTCCAATTTATATTTTTCTTATTTGTTTCCCATTTAGAATATATATATATACACACACACATTGATATATTATATATTGGAAATATATTTTAAATTGCCCAAAGAAAGAAAAAAAATGAAATAAAAATTGATTTTCATTGTGATCCATATAGAAACAAAGAAATAAGAAAATAGAAGGTGGAGTCTTCTCAATTGAAGAGGAGAAATATGGAAACAAAGAAATAAGTAAACATAGAAATATATCGCTAAATTTCAGAGTCTGTTCAATTTTAATTGTAACGTATCGTGTGGCAGCACATGTGGTGAGTATGTTTTTAACTAAATTTAGACTTCTATACATAAAACAGATACATTTAATCAAAAGAAGACAAATTATGTAATTGGAGGGCTAAGATCAAATATGAAATTTCATCTTTCAATCGTAATCGTTGGTGGATCGGACACCCAACGTGCTTAATAATAGAATGGATATATATAGAGAGAGAGAGAGACTGGTGCATTGTAATGCATGGAGGGGTTTGTGCATTGGACCATAAATCTAAAATTCAAAATCCAAATGAGCGATCCAAACCGTTCATCTTGTTCTCCATATTAATATGTGCTTGGAGACCAAATTTTACATTTTTCTGAATTTTTTTTACTATTTATTAAGTATTTTACAAAATTGTTGATCCAACGGTGGCTTAACAAAACAGTAAAATCAGCAGCCACCGTTGGATCAACAATTTTGTAAAATACTTAATAAATAGTAAAAAAATTCAGAAAAATGTAAAATTTGGTCTCCAAGCACATATTAATATGGAGAACAAGATGAACGGTTTGGATCGGCCATTTGGATTTTGAATTTTAGATTTATGGTCCAATGTACAAACCCCTCCATGCATTACAATGCACCATAGCCCATCTATATATATAGAGGTTGGCTAAGATCAAAGTGGTAGTTCGTGAGCTTTGGTGCTACCAATTCGTTTTTCAATTTTCAAAGTTCAAAACGTCGATCCGAACCGTTCAAGTTGTTCTCCATATTAAATTGTGCTTGGAGACCAAATTTTACATTTTTCTGTTTTTTTTTTACTATTTATTAAGCCACTTTGAAAATCGTTGATCCAACGGTGGCTTAACAAAACAGTAAAACCAGAATTCACCGTTAGATCAGCTGTTTTCAAAGTGGCTTAATAAATAGTAAAAAAATTCAGAAAAATGTAAAATTTGGTCTCCAAGCACAATTTAATATGGAGAACAACTTGAACGGTTCGGATCGACGTTTTAAAATTAAAAAATTAAAAAATGAATTGGTAGCACCAAAACTCAGGAACTACCACTTTGATCTTAGCCAACCTCTATATATATATATATATATATATATATATATATATAATTCTATTTTTAAGAATTATCTTATAGGATAATGGGTAGGATAACGAAAAAAGATCGTTGCCCACCCATACTCAATAAAAGAATACGATACAAGTAGATAAACAGATAAAAGAATGTCATTGACACCCGTATGCTCTTTCTTTTTTCTTTTTCTTTTTAAAAGAAAATCTAGCGTTCATACTAATTTTGTTCCAAAACAAATTACAAAAATATACAAAAATTAAGTTGTGATTCACTCTGTCATAGCACGAAACGACATATATGCCGACCACGTGCAGTTATCACCTCGGAGAAAAAATGACTCAATAATATAAGACCAAATTACGAAAATAATAATTAAACGTGATCAAACATGAATTCCATCATTCACATATGATAAGAATGTTTGATTACCACATGAGTAATCACAGTGTGATTGACATCCCATATTGTACTGCACAATGTAGTACTAGAATTAGTTGTAAACTCAATATCAAAAGGAAAAAAATATATTTTGAAATAAAAATTAATTAATTAATTAATCGATGGTCTTTTTAGCTGTCACTTTTGTATAAAGTACTTATTTTGCAAGCAGATTATGCATTTATGCTGCATGGACCAACTAAGATTCTGTTTGAAAACAAAAAATACAAATGGAGATTCTTCTTTACCAAAAGAAAAAAATCTTCCCTGAGACCTTGAATAATTACTTACTCAAAATTATTAAATAACACAGATCTTTATGGTATCCAAATGACCGTTGCTTTTGATTACTCCTAAACTTAAAACCAAATAATGCATGTAATGACATTTTACGCCCGAATCAATATTGTAATATTAAGCTTCCAGAAAAGTTCCTCGGATATAATTTAGGGAATGACTAACAGTACCTTCCATTCAGTCTCCTATTTGTCCCCCACATTAAAAGACAAAAAAAAAAAAAGTATAACGGGAACCACTAACTGATGTGCACGTGGTAACTACCGCCAATGAGCAAGATTAAGGCGATTTTATTCATCGTCAAAACGTATAGTATTCATACCTACGAATTTATAGTATTCATACTTATTATCTATAATAAATACAAGCTGGAGGGGACCATTAATCTTGGGAACTAGTAACGACCAGGGAGACCGCTGACGACGTCTGACAGCCTGGATTGGGGACCACAACCGTCTGAAAGCGACATTTGCCAAGATTGGAGACCACTACAGCAAATCTATACAATGAAGTATTCATATGTTGACAACATTGAAGTATTCATATCTAATAAATGAAATATTCATACATGTACGAAATAATTTATACAATTCAAAATCAGACAGCTATTCTGTAACATCTCTTTCAAAACCTCTTCAATTCACTTGAAGTCTTTTCTTATAGTAAGTATTCATACCTGACACTAATAATATTCATACTTGAACGTGTGAAGTATTTATATATAACAAATGAAATATTCATATCTAATTAATGTACAAATAAAGCATTCATATCTAACAAATGAAACATTCATATCTAACTAATGAAATATTTATATGTTGCACTCTGACAACCTTCGCTGGGCTGGCATGGACCCCCTCCGACGGTGGACCACACTCTCCCAGCCGAATCTCATCGGAGACGAGGTAAGATTGTGCCGGATCGCACCGGATCTCGACGGTGCACTATGTGAAGGCCAAGAAGAGGCGGAGGCTGTGAAGAGCGCACACCTGATTTTGTATTTTGCTAATCGGGAGAGAGAGAGGGATCAAGACAGTTATAACCATAGACAGTTGGGACGGAGGTGACTGTTAGATGACTAGAAGTAAGAGAATAATCTATAATTTAAGCAATGATTTATGCTTATGTTATGAATAATGCGTACCAGGTATGTTTACAATTATATGTATTATTGTATGATTTCTTCTAAGTTTATGTTTGTACGTAAATATATACTTGTAAATAATAATTATATACAGCTGTAGTGTTACAGATCAAAACGATGTTCTATATTTCACCAGTTCAGGCCTACTGAAATGGTACTTAATTTAATTTTATACTTTATTGTACACTTTTTATTAATTTGTCATAATGGACACGGTGGCTTGAATTGTTACTTTATTTTAAAAAAAGAGGTTCAAGTTATCAAGTACCTCAATTTTTTTATCCTCATCAGCCTCGAAATTTTAATTTCTAATAACAATAATTATAAAATTTACATGTCAAAATAATACCATTATATATGATCTATGTTATTTTTTATATATTCACATGAAAAATTATCACTTTTTTATTTTATTTTATGTGAAACAACAAGTTGAAAAATTGACGCTTAGAAATTATCCATATTAGTGTCTTTTATCTCTTGATAATAATAAAATAAAAGTTGAGATGTCATAATTTTTTAAAAACATAATATTTATTTTAACATTTAAGTATTAAAATTTTAAAAATAAATGTATAATAAAAGATACAAAAATTATGAGATTTGAATCTTCCTCGTAAAAGAAAAAACAAAACATGCATTCATTGAATAAACACACTGAATTTATTGCACGCCACAGCGATTGTGTTGTACTATTATCTAGGGTAAATTTTGCTGTAGGTCACTAAACTTTGTTATTTGTCACGGATTGGTCACTCAAGTTTGATTTGTCAATTTTGAGTCACTCAACTTTGTTATTTGTCCCAATCAAGTCCCTCTATTTTTTCCATCCAAAATTTTAACAGAATATGCTAATTCCGTTATTATTTTGGATGAAATATGCTAATTCCGTTAATATTTTGGAGGGAATGGGTATATTCTGTTAATTTTTTGAACGGAATAGGAATATTCCGTTAAATTTTTGGATGAAAAAATATAGAGGAACTTGATTGGGACAAATAACAAAGTTGAGTGACTTAAAAGGGACAAATCAAACTTGAGTGACTTAAAAGGGACAAATCAAATTTGAGTGACCAATTCGTGACAAATAACAAAGTTTAGTGACATTCAGTGAAATTTACCCTATTATCTAAGTAGCGTTTGGATGGCGCAAGAATGAGCTATTTGACGTTTGAATAGAGCAAGAATAACACTAACCCACTATTATTTATTTGTCTTGTATGAGTTAACTCACTATTCTACTAATCCAACTAAAAATTGAGTTAGCTGCTATTCTCAAATTTGAAATTAGCTCTATTCTTATGTTATTCTTTGTTTCATCTAAACATACCCTTTTAAATAATTTTTGTATTCACCGAAGTAAAACATAGCTCTTTTCTGGTTTTAGTGCTAACTGAACTTGAAAGACTATGTCGCAATTCAATTTCATGCCCATGTCTATCGTGCGCTTGGTAAATGAGCAAATTATTATTTTTGAAGAAAATAAAAGCACAACCAACATTTTATATTTTCCTGGGAACATTATAATTTTTTAAATAATATGTTTGAGATAATAATAAAATTTTCATATATTTTATTAAATATTTTTCAAAAGAAAATATAAATCACATGCCATTTTTTTATATTTCAAACGCATATCAACTATAAGGATATCATTCAAACTAAAATATTATCAAAATGATACATGTATTGCTGATTTTTTTCCTTCAAAAAAAGTCTCTCATATTTCATGCCGGTGATTAGAAAAATAAAGTCATTTTTTTGTCAAATTAGAAATGTTGACATAAACTATTTTCTGCAGAATTTAAACATGTTATTTTACTCGTAAAATTCTTTAATTTAAAAAGTGCAAAAGAATTCGCATTTCTGGAAATAACATATTCAAGAAAAAAAAAAGTCTAAGATTTTAGTATCACTAAAATAACTTATGAAATAATAGATATTACAAGTTCTATAAATACGTACTATTATACAAGGATTGATATGCTATTTAAATCTTTTTAGGACCACATGCAAAAGTTGCAGCAAAGGTTCTAAGATTGTTGGTTAGAAGAGGTAGCACAGTTAGCTAAGAAAAAAATTATAATAATATTGATTACTCAAAGGTTGAAAATTCAATTCTCCCAACCCTTGCGATTTGAATTCATATCCTCTGCATTAACTCAAAAGGAAATCTTTTGAGTTAATGAAACTCAATCATTCGATATGTTTTAAAATTCATGCAAACTCGATCTGCACTAATATTAAAGGACCTCCTATATTATAACCAAAATCAGATTTGTTCCGTTCAAAATTAAACGGTTAAGATTCATTAACTTAAAATATTCTCTTTTGAGTTAATGCAGAGGATATAGAGGCTACGAATGTTTTATAAAAGAAAAAAGAAAAATATTTATTGATGGCTATGTACACAATTCAAAATCTTTGAGGGTTAAATATGAAAATTTATCCAAATAATTTATTCTAAGCGATATCAGATGTAGCCTTCACCGAATAAAACCAGAGTCATGAAAAGCATCTTTGACACACAACACAGAGACTTGTCTCACAAGTGATGCGTGATGCGTCCCATGGCATGGCATTTTATTCACGGAAAGGGGTCCTTTTTTTGGTACGGTACATACTTTTTTTTCCTTTATTTTATATTTATTTTATTCTACTGTTCCTTTCTTGTCTTGTAGCGCTTTTACAATTCCACCCCGGAGTGTGGTTACCTCCTTAATTTCACACCTGGATTTTTTAATTCTGTTTTCATTTTTGTTAAGGCCGCAACACAAATTTCATTAAATTTTAATTAACTTGGAATAAATTCTCATTCTGTTATCAGTTTTTTTTTTATTAAGAATAACAAAACAGTATGAACTCTTACTTCCGGATTTCATTTTAAAAATAATAGAGAATATTTGGAAAATTTTTATTAGAAATTTAGAATGATTTATTTTACAATTCAAAATCGTAATTGTCAAAGTAAATATTTTTTATTTAATTTTAATAATAACTAACAACTATGCATGTATAGTTTATGATCCGAATTAAATTGAAATCCACAAATACTCTTAATCTAATCTAAGAGTATTATAATTTTAATTGGAAATCTATATAAATTCCGACCTATTGATGATGTTTACTCCTCAGAGTAAAATTATATTATTGATATTTATTATATTAATTCATTCTTCATTCAACCTTTCTGCATCGTGTTGCCTAATTTATTTACACTGTAGTGGTCCTTCAAATTTTACTCCAAAAATAATAATATATATTTTGTAAAAAAAAAATTAACAATATAATTTCTAATGAATTTTCTACATAAATAAAAAAATAATATGAGTATAGAAATTATTGAAAGTATGAGAAAATATAAGTCATCAATTAAAAAAATCAAATGGATGGAAGTGTTGATGATGTGATACCGAGGATGTTTTAATGGACATCAAACTAAGTTGGATTTGATATCCAACAAAAATCGTCTGATTTGTATTTAGGCTCTTAAATTTTTTTTTTTTAAATTCGTTCGTGAATGTAAATAAAGTGCGCGAATTGAACAGCTTGAATGTTAATTAAATCGGTCCCTTTTTATCAATCGGGGGGCTGCAAACGAATCAAACCGAATCCAATTTACCTTAATTTGAGTTTGGTTTGAATTAATTTCTAACTAAGTTTGATTTGAATTAAATTTGAATCAAATTTTTTACGAACTCAATTTCGGATCTTTTATGAACCATTTTAAAACAAGATAGAGTGATCGTAATCGCCGAAAACGAGAGGTGAAAGTCGTCTACAGTTTTATAACTGAGAGCGAGAGTTACGACTTACGAGTTATGACTTATGGCTAGGCGGCCTTATGTTTTAACTTTTAAGTCATCAGCGGAAATCAACGGTTCACGTTACTTTGAATTTCGAACTATAATAGTTCGCGAACCTATTTCGAACGAACTAGAATAGTTTGCGAACCTATTTCAAACGAACTAGATTCAGTTTGAATTTGGTTTGAATTCATTTCAAACTATTTGAAATTTTTTTACGAACTTTTTCGAATTAAACTTGAATCGAATCACGAACTACGAATTTTTTGTGCAGCCTAATCCATGACGTGTGTTAGAATTTAGGAACTAGGAAGGCAGTTTTGGATTGGCACACCAGAAAGACGCATGAAAAGAGACACAGATACGGACTCACCAAATCTGAAAAGTCTTCTACATCCCTAAGACGCGGCGCGAGCGGTAACCTTACCGGCGGCGCATCACCCCAGAGGCCCAGTCGCCCAGATTCTACCTAAAATTTGAAAGGACAATCTTCAAATAATTATTTATTTTTATAGGCTAGTGGTAAGCAGTTGATTCGTACCAGTCCGCACCCCCGTTTGGCCCTTTCTGTACTTCCCTTCCCCATATCTTCCTTCCCCGATAACGTCGTTTCTTTCTTTTTTATTTATTTAAATTTAAATAAAGAAAGTTCGTTTCTCTCTCTTATTTACTCAGTTTCCCATCATACCCTTGTGTTTGTATCCCTCCGTACCGTACCTTCATCCCTACATACCATTTGTACCCTCATTTTCAACTTCCAGTCAGCTTATCACTAAGGACATTTTCGTCATTATAATGATATAAAAACTGTCGCTCTCTGCTGAAGGAATAAACCTTATCAGGGGCCTTCTCGTCATTTTCTTCTCTCCTCTTTCTTCTTGTACCTCCTCTTCATCTCTCTACTATCATTAATTACTCCATAGATTCTCTCTTTGCTTTCACTTCATTTCCTGCGCTCCTTGGCAACTTATTTCTCTCTCTGATTCATCATGGGAATGGAAAAGAGAATGAGGAAGCGGATCCGGGTGGATGTAAACCCAGAATCCAACACAGGGAGCCCCTTTGAAGCTCTGTCAGAGGAAATACTCTTCCTGATATTGGATCTTCTCGACTCGAACCCGTCGGATAAGAAATCCTTCTCTCTCGTTTCTCGATCTTTCTACGCCGTGGAGTCGCGTCACCGGCGTTCGCTCACCCCTCTCCGATCAGAGCTCATCCCATCTAGTCTGTCTCGGTACAATTCCATATCGCATCTCAACCTAACGCTCTGCCCCTACGTAACCGACGCCTCTCTCAGCTCAATTGCTTCTCTACTCGGGTTGAGCTTGCGGTCGATCAATCTGTCAGGATCGAGATCCTATTCACACAAAGGGATTGAATGTTTAGCTGACAAGTGCTTGAACTTGGCGGAGATAGATGTCTCAAACGGGATTGAATTAACCGATGAGGTTGCGGCAGCGGTTGGGAGGATGAGCAAGGTTGAGAAGGTAAGGATGGGGAGATGCAAGAAGCTAACCGATTTGGGGATCGGTTGCATTGCTGTTGGTTGCCCCAATCTGAAGTTGCTTTGTTTGAAAGGATGTGTTGGTGTAACTGATTTGGGGGTTGCTTTGGTAGCTGTCAAGTGCAGAAAGCTCAGATCTTTGGATGTTTCTTTCACAATGGTATATATCGTTTAATTTCATATTGCTTGGTTTTCTTGTTTGCAGTTCTTCTTAAACAATATTTGATTGCAATTTGATTGGTTTTGTTTTGTAGATAACAAAGAAATGTCTCCCGGGAATTGCACGATTGCCCAACCTGGAAGATCTTTGCATGACTGGATGTCTAGGGATTAATGATCAAGCACTTATGATTCTTATACAAGGCTGTAAATCACTTCAGGTACCTTAAATTGAAAACAAAAAAGAAAAGGAGGAGAAAGATTAATTTTTTTTTTTTTTGCAGTTAACATAATTTATTTTGTATGATTTTAATCAGGCACTTGATGTGTCAAATTGCCATAACATTACTCAGGCTGGGGTATCTGCTGTCCTCACCAAAAACCAAAGTTTACGCCATCTAGACTTATCCTATTCTTGCCCGGTAAGCATCCTTATAACCTCCATAATTTAATCTCAGGCACTTTATAGAATCTAACCATGTTATAGAAATTAGTTTAACCTTTTATCAACATAAATATAGGTAAACTCAATTTTACCCGGCCTCCACGGTGTGTCCAACCTTAACTCTATCAAGCTAGACGGATGCCATGTCAGCACTGATGGACTAAAATCCCTCGCGACTTCGTGCGTTTCCTTGAAGGAACTGAGCCTGAGCAAGTGCTCGGGTGTGACCGACGAGGGCATTTCAGTAATTGTGGCAAAGCACAAGGACTTGGTGAAATTAGATATAACCTGTTGTAGATACATAACAGATCTATCTATGGCTTCCATAACTAGATCTTGTACTTCTCTAGTTTCTCTAAGGATGGAGTCATGTGCAAAGGTGACATGCGAGGGTCTACGGCTGATCGGTCGGCACTGCCTCAAATTAGAAGAGCTCGATCTAACCGACAATGATCTAGACGATGAAGGTATCTTATTTCATTATATTTATTTTAAATTTTTAATGGTTTCGAAGTACAAGATTGGTTTGTTCCTTTTTAAAAGGGTCAAGTAATTTAGGTGAGTGAATTCCATAGATAATAATTTGTTCTCTGTTAATTGTAGGATTAAGATCCCTAGCCAGATGTCGAAGTCTGAGGAGCTTAAAAATAGGCATATGCCTGAAAGTTACCAACGAAGGCCTAATTCAAATAGGAAAATCATGTCCGAATCTCCAAGAGCTTGATCTGTACCGTTCGATTGGCATAACTGACGAGGGTGTATCAGAAATTGCTCGTGGGTGCTCCAATCTAGAGACGATAAGCATGTCATATTGCACCAGCATCTCTGACGAGTCTCTTAAGTGCTTGTCACAATGCGTGAGGTTGAACACCCTCGAGATTCGTGGCTGCCCCTTGGTATCTTCGGTCGGGATTTCAGCTATCGCTGCTGGGTGCCGCCAGCTCAGGAAACTCGACATAAAGAAGTGTTGTGAAATCAATGATACTGCCATGCTCTCTCTTGCTAATTTTTCCCATAACCTTCGCCAGGTAGGCTCATACTCTATACACGTCCTATTTCTTTCTGAATTAATGATGTTATTGAATATAGTAATTTTAGCCTTCTATCTAAGGAAATAACAAGTATTTGAATTTTCGGTTACAGATTAATCTGTCGTACTGCTCGGTGACAGATGTCGGCGTGCTAGCACTTGCTAGAATCAGCTGCTTACAAGTTATGATAATGTTACATCTTTCCGGGATGTCTCCGAACGGTCTTTCCATGGCGCTTTTGATGTCTGGTAGCCTGATGAAGGTCAAACTGCATGCATCGTTTAAGCCATTCATTTCTCCGATTCTGATAGAACGTGTGGAGTTGCGCGGTTGCATGTTTCAGTGGTTGAACAAGCCTTTTCAGGTAGAGTTAGAGTCAAGCGAAGTGTGGAAGCAACAGTCGCACGACATTTTTGTTGAGTAGGGATTTAAACCCTAGCAGCTGTATGTTATATGGTCAATCCAATACTTGTTTCTCAATAGATTTCTTCATTTTCTCAGGAAACACTGGGGCTGTAGATCTTGTTGTTTAGGCCATTTTTGGATAAATGTGTATAGATAAATTTTTGTATGAACATATTTCGGCCATTTTTTTAAGTACCCTTAAAAAAAAGGAACTTTTAAAAATGTCTTCCGATTTGTTTTTTTTTTTTTATAAAAATGCCCGACCGCAAGCGGACTGCCCCTGAAGGGGGCGGGTCACTCCTCTAGCAGACCGCCCTTCCCCTACGGGCGGTCTGCTTTTTATTTTTTATTTTTTATTAGAGATTCTAGTATTTGATTTAAATAATTTTGTGAAGAAAGTTTATTGTTTAGAGTGTATGTCAAAAAATAAGACATTTGATATATTTATGAAGTAACGTTGTAACTCTTTAAAACATTAAATTTTTTTTTTTTTTTTGGTGAACTTTGATTTTATTTTGTTGGTTGGATATCACAATTCTAAATATAACACATATACACATACATATATACATATACACATACAAACATATACACATATACATACACATATACACATATAAACATATACACATATACATATATACAATTTTTTTTTTTATAAACTTATTTTTTTTATAATGAGTAGGGTTAAAATACACCATTGGTCTCTATCTTCGTTTACAAACTTCAAACAGTCGATCTGAATCGTTCATGTTGTTCTACATATTAAAATGTGCTTAGAAACCAAATTTTATATTTTTTGAAATTTTTTACTATTTTTTTAGATAGGTACAAAATCACTGTTTTTGGATGGTCCAGATACAGCGATTTTGTACCTATCTAAAAAAATAGTAAAAAAATCCAAAAAATATAAAATTTGGTCTCTAAGCACATTTTAATATGTAGAACAAGATGAACGATTCGGATCGACTTTTTGAACTTTGTAAACAAAGATAGAGAAATGGGGTATGGTTGGGGCACAAAATCAATGGTGCATTTTAACCCTTCTCTTTTATAATATATGTATATATAACAAGGTTCTAAATAGCGTTTATCGCGTCATAGCGGGAAGACGAAAAAAAAAGCTATAACGAATAGCGTCGCTATAGTGAAAGCTATGCCAGATAGCGTTTTTTTATTTTTATAAAAATTATATCATATATTTGTACTAAATATCAACATTATCTAAGTCTCATATAACAATAAATAACATCAAATTGATTAAAAAATTATAATATTCATATTGAACCAATACAAAGTCCAAATTGTGATTCAAAATATCCATAGTAATACTAATATCATAAACTATCGATTTTTTTCTATTCAAAATATATTCAGCATTATGACATAATCTATCTTTTTTCTATTTAAATTTCAAAATAACCTAGACATCATGGCACAATTAATTATCTTAATCTATTCAAAATATTCAAACTACCATATAGTAAGTATCATTTTGTTACTTCAAGAAATATCTTAATATATTCAATCTGAGCCTTTATTTAAAGCCCATATAAATTGAAAAGAAAAAAAAAGCTCATGTTGCATAGCGCGCTGTAGCTTCCTTATTTGGTTTCGTTTGATGGATCTCTCATTTAATAATTAATTTTTTACTATAAAACTTAGTACGTCAATTGCAAAAAAAAAAATCACGGTTAAAATCCAATCTGAGTCTTTATTTAAAACCCATATAAATTGAAAAAAAAAAAAAACAGCTCATGTTGCATAGCGCGCGCTATTTGCGCTATAGCGGTAATAGCTATTTGCGCTACACGCTATGCGCTATAGCGGTAATAGCTATTACCGCTATAGCGCACGTAGCTCAAATAACGTGATTTGATACTATAGCGTAGCGTTTAGGGGTCCAAAAACGCTATAGAGCGCTATTTAGAACACTGATATATAAATATATACATATACATATATTATATATATTATATATAATATACATATATATACATGTATTATATTATATATACATATATATACATGTAGAGTAAGGCTACGCAACTTCGTGAATTAAACGGGGTGTTTTAATTCGCGCTCATATCTCTAGTTTCGAAGTCCAAATAGCTGATCAAGATCGTTAGATGTTTAATCTATATTAAAATGTACTTGGAGACTAAATTTTACATTTGTTTGAATTTTTTTTACTATTTATTAAGATGGTTTGAAAATCGCTATTTTTTAATGCCTACCGTTGAACGAAACTTAAACTGAATTTTTGAGGCACTAAACGATGTTTTTTTGAAATTCTGATGCTTCCGATATGACAATGTACCACTCGGGCAAAATCGGATTCGTCTCGTCCTCCCCTTTTTGAAAAGTGCTCATACAGGCGAATCCAGCTCTCGTAGCCAAAGTTATGGCTGTTTAAAGTTTTTTCAAAAACTAAACTTTGAAAATTCATAACTAACTGTAAAAAAAATTCAAATAAATTGAAATTTGTGTCAATTTTGTGTATTTTTGAATGCTTTACATGCTGGTGCAATCACTTTTGTAGTTTGGTTCCTGTATTAATCTAAACTTGCTAATTTACTAGCAAAGGTCAAATTTGATGTTTTTAGTGCATTGCACTATACCAGTGGCCTTTGCCTAGTGCTTGGATGTGGAGTTTGGACTTGGTAGCATACCAGAGGTTAGTCTAGGGTGCTTGCGCATGGACAGAGATCTAATTTGAGATTTAAACATATTTTAGTAGCTCTAAACTACTGTTTTTGTACCATAAATAAAGAGAAGAAGATCAAGAAGTTGTCAGAGCTTGAAATTTTTTGAATAAAGGTAAAGTTCTTAATTACTGTTACATTTAGACTTGTGATATCTAACTGACAAAAAAAATCAAAGTTTTAAAGAGTTACGACATCACTTCATAAATATATCAAATGTCATATTTTTTTTGGCATACACTCTAAACAATAAAACTTTTTATTCACAAAATTATTTAAATCAAATACTAGGATCTCTAAAAAAAAAAAGCAGACCGCCCGTGGGGGGGCGGTCTGCTAGAGGAGTGACTCGCCCCCTGCAGGGGCAGTCCGCTTGGTTTTTGGGCCGCCCGTAAGCCCAGCGGTCGGGGCATTTAAAAAAAAAAAAACCAAATCGGAGGGCATTTTTAAAATTTTCTTTTTTTTAAGGGTATTAAAAAAAATAGCCGAACATATTTGATTTGAGTTCGCATGAGTATAATGCAAAAGTTTTTGAGAATTAGAGGGGTGTGAATGCAATAGTCCGTAAATAACAAATAATCCTATGATGGTACATCAGTACATGTTGTAAGTAATCGATTGTTAGTGGATTAAATTATTAATTACAACTGGCGACTAGGTTCAACTAATGAAGTACCAACTGGTGGTACTTGTACCTAACTGGTGGTTTATTTAAACTAATCTGGTGATTTGATTTATCAGATCAACCTGCCTAAAAAGTTGTACTATTGATCAATTATGGGTAATAAGCGGACAAAAATAAAATAATTTAGTGTTGAAAAATTAAAATTTACTTACTGGGACAGTTTGCAACCGGTGGAGGAGTTCTCTGGTTAAAAGATATGTACTTTATTATGTGTACGCCACTTGTTGATATTTAATTTATGAAAGTGTTAAGTACTGATGTTTGAAAGATATATTTGTCCATGGATGTTTTTGTAGCACTTTGTTCATAAATGTAATTTTTAGCTGTTTTAGATATGAATTATGTATATATTTTATACAAAATTTACACTTGACATAAGTAAAGTTGGCACTAAATAGATTGACGCATTTCATTTTTGTTGAGGAACTTGACACCAAAGTCTTTGGTTATCAAATATTTTCATTTAATTTCACACAGAAAAACTACACCTCACTGTAAATATTAAAAAAAAATCCGATTAATTGTTGTCTGGATAATTTGGTACCATAATCATGCAGAACTAATAAAACTGAGTGACTTGTATAAATAATATATAAAACATTTTTAAAAGTAGCAATACTTTCAAGTAAACTTATATGGGTGAATTTCAAGTATATTCCTTAAAAAAATTGAAATTACGTACTCTTTCCTTCTAAAATTTATAATATAATATTTACCCTTTGAGTAGAAGTAGGGTGTTCTTAAACTCACCAAGTTTTTGGTGAGCTCAACTCCAAAACCAATTAAATTGAGTTGCAATGTCGAATTCAAATCGTATAAATATACTTTACGAGTGATGTCTTTATATGTAAAAAACTATAAATTTTAAAACTAATATATTATAAAAGCAAGCGGTAAAAAAAAGATAGGTTAATTTTAATTCATTAATTTTTCATCATTTTTTATACTAGATTAATTCAAACAAATTCTAAATTTGACATATAAACGTATAATTCATAAAAAGATCAGTTTTGACGGTTTGGATTTATCATTTGATGTCAATCTAGTAGGCTCTGGAGTTAAGTTTACCAAGAAGCTTGGTGAGGGTGTTCGGCAATGAGGCTTAGAGCCTTGCAGTTTAAGAGTTTAAGTTGTGCTAAGGTGGAGTTGTTCGACTGATTTTGGCTTAAAGCACTGAAGCTTAGAGTGTATAAAAGTGCTAAGGAGGAGCTCTAAGGAGGCTCTGTGCCTTAAGCCTGGGTTTTTATTAGCTTAAGAATTTCCTCCAAGGAAGCTTAAGAAATGTGCTCAAGTCTATCTAAGGCATAACTGTTCGGCCAGCTTAAGTCTATCTATGGAGGCTAAAGTCTTGCAATCGAATACCCACAGTGAGCTTAAGAACACCCTAGTTCTACTTAAGTTCCTATTATACCTTTTATTAAAAATAAAAAATATGTAGCATGTGTCAGAAAAATATTCAATTTTTTAATTAGTCAGATTGTGAAGATAAATTGTTCATTCCCTATACTTGCAATGCACACACACATGCATGCCTATATACATCACAAGTAAATAATATATACATTTTTTTTAAAATAAAGAATGGGATATAAACTTAATAAATTTTAAAATATCTTTTAATAAAAAAACAATAAATTCGATAAATTTGTGAAATTTTCAAATTTAGAAAGCTAATATGATATTATGAATTTTAACAGAGAAAATATTGTAATTTCAAATAAATTAAAGGATATACAAAAAAAATCCCAATTTATATTCTGTAACTTTTATATATGACGAGAGTTCAAATGCCTTCATTTTTTGTGACTCTATTTTTCAAAACTTAAAACTCAAAATTTAAGACTTAAAATTCAAAATAAAAACATTGGATATGATCTACATCATTTTATCTATTCACGTGTAAAAAATTATGACATTTCAATTTTGTTTTGGTTATCATTAAAAGCTTATAAAAAACGTGCTAATGTGGATAATTTCTAGACGTTGATTTTTCAACTTATTGATTCACATAAAAACAAAATTGAAATATCATAATTTTTTATGAGCACATAGAGAACATAATATAGATCACATCTAACGGTTTTATTTTGACTTTTAAGTTTTAAATTTGGAGTTATTAAAATTTTGAAAAATTGAAACATAGTGGAGACACAAAAAATGGAGGCATTTGAACCCATAATCAAATCTGCTGAAATCCCAAAAGAATTTCAGGGATCCTGAAATACTAAATTCAGCCGTCTAAATTTTGTATACACGAATCTCAAAGTAGAAAGTTTTTATGCACAAATCTCAAAATATATATTGAAACATATAGACCGTTGAAATGAGAAATTCAGGTTCCTGAAACTGAAATCGTAGAGAATTTCAGCAGATTTGTTTCCTTTGAACCCTCCTCTTTATATATAACTCACAAGTAACTATTAGTCTTGACTCTTGACACTATCATTTAGAAATATATAAAATGAATTATACATTACCCTATATAGGCATCTCCTGGGAAGTGTACACCAGGGGGAGGTCTTTACCAGAAAATCTAGTGCCAGGTGGTCCCTCTTTACCTAGAAGAAAAAAAGAAAGATGAAAAGTAGGGGAAAAAAAGAAAGATGAAGGCAAATCATTCACGTGGGTGTGGGTTGGGGTTGTTAATTTTTTGACTTGGAATAATGTGTGAAAAAGAATTTAAATATACATACATAAATCAACCGTACATGAGAAGGACTACTGTTTTTGATTTGTGCGTCGCCACCAAAAATTATATTATGGATCTTTAATTGTTAGGTGGCCACGGTGTTTACCATTAGGCAGCATCCGATCCAATTATTTATTGTTAAAAAAAAGTATCATCAATTGACCCAAAATTTTAAAAATATATTATTGGCGTCAGTAAAAAATTAAGTAACTGTAATATTTTATATTGTTTGTGGAGGCGGGCCAGGCGGCTAACTTCTTGTGATGTTCTATGATTTTTCAAGAAAAAAACACATGACCAATTAGAAACAAAAAATATCTAGCTAATGTTAAAATTAGCATCAATTGATCCAAAATTTTAATAATATGCCACCGACGTCAGTAAAATTCAAGCAACAGTAGTATTTTATATGATTTGTGGAAACGGTTGACTTCTCATGAGATAACTCTTTTTCAAGAAGAAAAAAAATGCACCTGACCAATTAGAAACAAAATATCTAATTAATGTAAAATAGAGTATCAATTGACCCAAAGTGTCTACAGTAGTAATCAAAGGACATACCATAATTTTATTAACCAAAAAAGGAAGTACATGCATAAATTATGTACAATATATTATTTAAAGGAAAGAAGAGGAGAAGAAAAAACAAAATAAAGGTACAAATGATCAGCCAAGAGTTGGCAGATCAATAAACCATTGTTATGTGAGTTTTGAATCTGACGTGTAAGAGTGACATGTCAATCAATTATTATCCCATAATCAATTTAAAATCACAATTCAAAGAAAATATAGGAAAAAAAAAAATCTGTCCAGTCTCCACAATGGGTCCCAGCTCTTTAAAATTGATAGATTGATAGTAAATTTTTTTTTTTGGTAGAAAAATTCGTAAGTGATTTTATTAATTTAAAGAGTTACAAATTAGCCATTAAATAAGATTAGATAAAAAATGTCTTAGAAAATATTCAGTTGTAAACAAACTAAAAACCAACACAAATAACATATAAAGTAAGTAATTATATGTACAACTCGTTCCACCCACTCTTTCATTGTCAAAGAGAAAAAAAAGAGCTTAAGAGAATATAAGGAAAAGTGAATCGCTGATATTGAAGAATAAACCCCTAGAATGACGATGCAAAGAGCAATGACCAAATTCACGAAGCGAAAGAACCAAAAAATACTAGTCAAATCAACTAGATGGAAGCACTAACTCAAACGACGACGGAGGAATGCTCCACTAGACGGAAACACCGAAAGCAGTAACTATATTCACCAGACAAAAATACTGACTCAGATGAAAGAGATTGGGGGGGGCACAGATCGCCATGGCGATAAAATTCGCATCTGGCTTTTGCCTTAAGCGGCACCGCTTTTTGAAAGCATTTTTTTATACATGTTCTTTTAAGTTGTGGATTGATAGTAAATGTTGTTGTTATGGACTCGAGGTGTTTTAGGTTTTAGGTTATAATTATTTTGAGAGGTATTGTGCTATGGTTCAAAAAAATTAGCAACTTTTTTGTCAGAATGAATTATAATAGTTGATTTTTTAAAGGACAAAATTAATATAATTTTTTTTTGTCAGAATGAATTATAACAGTTGATTTTTTAAAGGACAAAATTAATATAATTCTTTTCTGTTAATCTCTAGTCCATATCAGAATTTGCTTTATTTTGCATATTAAGTATATGTTTACAATTTTTTGAGAAAAGTATATTAATAGAAGGAGAAAAAATTTACTTTGTGAGACATAATTTTGTACTTTTTCTCTGAGAAAAACATAAAAAGAAGTATTTTTTCAAATTTTGTTTGACTGATCAAAGGGTAAGTGACTAAGTACTTGTTCTATTCTCTGTGGCTTTGTCATTGTTTCCTGTCGATTACAAAATGTTAACCATTTAATTTCCAAAAAATGTCAAAAAAATATTTCCAAAAGAAATCTTAAAAGATACTATTTTGGACAGAACTAGACTGAACTAGAGTACTAGACTGAGATGGCGTTGTAGAATTGGAGGCACAACATCGTTGAAAAGTGGGAAGAAAATTGTATGGAGAGATATCTAGGTTTCTAGTGGAGAAACGCCTGGTGAAAATACAGACTTACCAACTTGCTAAGAAAAAAAAAAGAATAAAACAGAAGAGAGAAATTTGAAGAGTATGAGAATGAAACATTTGGTGGACAATTGAGTGGGTGGGTCCCGCTGGTGCTCCCGGTGAAAGACTGAAAGTAATCAAGTATTAATTTCGAGTAGAACTAGAGTGCTCTTAAGCTCACTAAAGTTTTGGTGAGCTTAACTCTAAAACTTATCAAATCGATTTCAAATGATGAATTCGAACCGTTGAAATCCGCCTAACTTACGTGTGATGCATCTACATATGAAATTTTTAAACATTAAAATTAATTTAGTATAAAGTCAAGCGGTCAAAATTAGAAGGTTAATAAATTAATTTTAGTGCATTCATTTTTGAACGTTTTTTGACCGCTTGACTTGATACTAAATTAATTCGAATGTTTAAAAATTTCACATGTAGATGCATCACACGTAAGGTAGGCGGGTTTCAACAGTTTGAATTCGTAATTTGAAATCGATTTAATAAGTTTTAGAGTTAAGCTCACCAAAACTTTAGTGAGCATAAGAGCACCCTAGTTCTACTCTAATTTCAAGTACATAATAAAAGTACCTACTTGGGTTCTTTAGTAGATAAATCTCTTAATCTTTAATTAGTAGTTTTCGGTCTACTATTTTCTAGTGGTGACATTTCTATCTGATTTTTTTTTTTATAGCATTAAAAAATGTTTTTTTTTTTTTAATACATTGTTTTCTTGGAATTTCGAAAGTCGGCAACAATACTATGGCTCAACGCCTCAAAGAATTCAAGGAGTGGAGATTACAAAAAAAACATATCCATGATGGATGTCAAGCAAGAAAGCGTCATCTAAGCGCGGATGCTGAAAAGAAAAAATGGTCTGCATGGGGATGCTTCGAAGGAGAATATTTCTCTTCGGACATCAAAAAATAATCTCGTTGAAAAAAATACTTTGTATGAAACAGTAGTGGTCCGATATGTAGGTGAGATATAGCACACAAAAAAAAGAGAGGAGGAGAATTGACACAAAAAAATTGGACTCACAAATTTATCATAGAACAAAAGCCTCAAATCTGTTAAAACATCTACATGTGGATGCTTCGAAGGAGAACAATCCTCTCCGGACATCAAAAAACAGGCTCGTTTGAAAAAAAAAATACTTTGTACGAAACAGTAGTGGTCCCATATGTAGGTGAGATATAGCACACAAAAAATCAAGAGAAGAATTCACACATAAAAAAAATAGGACTCACAAATTTATCATAGAACAAAATCCTCGAATCCGTTAAAACGTGTAAAAATATGTATTTGATAGTGGCATTTTTTTACACGTATTTGATAGTGGCATTTGTTTGATTGTGATTGGGTTTCATTTCTAGCCTACCCCAACTAGGGGTGTTCATCGGTTCGGTTCGGTTGAAACCGAACCGAACTTTGTAAACCAAAGTTATAATTCGATTTTAAAAATAGAACCGAACCGAACTGAATTAGCATTGCAACCGAACCGAACCGAACCGAACCGAAGTTTTATTTCGGTTTGTTCGGTTCAAACCGAAATATATTAATTTTTTTATTTGAAACAATTGATTTATAATAAACCTAAGTATATTAAGAAATAAACCGGAGTATTAAGAAATAAACTAAGATATTTAGAAATAAACCAATTATTTAAAGCAATTGATTAAGAAATAAACCGGAGTATTAAGAAATAAACCGGGGTGGTTCGGATCAAATTCATATTATATGAAAGTTCGGTCAGTTCGGTTATTTCGGTTTTGAAATTTTTCAAACCGAACCGACCCGAAGTTATAATTCGGTTTTGAAAAGCCAACCGAACCGATCCAATAAACCGAAATAACCGAACCGTTTCAACCGAACTAATTCGGTTCGGTCCAAAACCGATTAAACCAAACCGTTTGAACACCCCTAACCCCAACTCGTTTGGGACTAAAGGCTTGGTTGTTACTGTTGTTGTTGTTGTATTTTTGTTGGACTATGCAGTAATCTACTTAGTCTATTTGACTAAATTTGTAAAACATATATTTGTTGATTTTTACGGTTTCTTGTCTTGAGATATTATGCAGGTTCATGACGATATAATTGTCATACAC
Organism: Carex rostrata; assembly: GCF_964058835.1. Taxonomy (NCBI): domain Eukaryota; kingdom Viridiplantae; phylum Streptophyta; class Magnoliopsida; order Poales; family Cyperaceae; genus Carex; species Carex rostrata. Next base: position 2,712,103 of record NC_135940.1, read on the forward strand.
ATCAAGGATACAAGTGCAATTGCTATACATATCAAGGATGAGTCATGATAAACTTAAAAATGGACTGAGAAGCATCAACTCAAGATTAGGCGTTGAGATTGGGGTAATTTATATCAAGCGTTGCAACGGAACAATTCAAATACCAAATTTTACGGCATAATCAATTTATATCGTTGCAACGGAATAAATCAATTTGGACCCCAAAAGTCCCCAGAGAATTCTATTATAGCAACCGTTGTAACGCTTAACAAGCATTAAGGTTTCCAGCGCAGTCAAACCCGTTAACTAGGGTTATTCGTTGCAACAAATAACACCAGTTACCTTTCTCTCTATAAATATAAACAAAATCTAGGTTTGATATAATCTTCTAGCCGCCCACAACTGCAAAATTACAAATTCTTTCCAGATCTACAGAACTTCATTGTTGCTTGTGCACTAAACTACAATATTCAATCAACAATCTCAAGCATACTCCACCATACTTAATCTATTATAAGAACTAGAGTGATTTGTGTGAGTTCTACTCTTTGTTTCAAACACTTGAGCTTTTAGTGTTTATGAGCCAATTCCATGCTCGGGCCGTGTGACTTCCCAAGGTTTGTAAGAGCTCACCAGTTCCACCTTGTACTCTTTTCTCGTTGGGTAAAGAAAGACGCGCCATCATAAAGATCATGAATCCCCGAAGACATAAGCATTAGTGCCGAATTCTATAATCATCTCACGTGTCAAGTGTCTCTTAACTCATCTATTTATTTTATGCACACTTGATTAACTTAAGTTTTATTGTTTCCGTTAAGAATAACTTTACACGTCTTTGATAAATTTTAATTAAGTGAATATCAACAAAATATAATTAAAATATTAAAAGGATCATATTTACTCCCTCTTGGATGCTTCTAGGGACCAACAATTTTATCTTAAAAGCATCCTCTTGGATAATTTTTTTTTTTTTTGGTGGCGTCCGTGCTAATTCTCAAGTTTCATTGAATAATGCTATTTCTTTATTTATCTTTTTAAAAATGCTACTGATAAAAAAAAACCGACCATCTCACGCCACCTAATTTTGTGTGGTTGTCGTTTAGTTTTTTTTTTTTTTAAATGAAGAGGTTAGAAAATTTGCTGGGAAATTTTTTTTGTAAACCATAAATAATTAAATGAATTTTACGGAACCAATATGATGATTTTCTTTTTAAAAAAACTATAAGGACCGTGGAACCGTTCGGTCTCACAATTGTCTTTTCCCCAGATCGTGGGATCCGTTCGGTCTCAACTTTTTTTTTTCCGGTTTTTCCAATTCTTCATGATTGCTGCACAATTTTTGCCACAGAAAATCTCTATTTTTTCTCCAGACCGTGGGAACGGTTCGGTCTACACAAATTTCCCTCTAGACCATGGGGACGGTTCCGTCTTCATTTTTTTTTCTTCAAACCGTGGGGATGGTTCGGTTCGGTCCCTTTTTCAATAATTATTAGTTTGACTAAACAAGTGTTATTATTAGCTGGATAATTTTTTTTAATATAAATATCCATCTTCTTCCTTCCTCCAACAGATGATTGATTTCTCCACCATTTTCACCATTTTCAGCTAAAAATCAAGCTCTATCAAAATATTGTGTTTTTACAGACCGGCCTCTGCATTGTGTTGGTAGCTTTCATCTAAAGATTGTAGTAAGTTTATTTTTTCAATTACGATCATATTTTAGGTTGTAAAATTGAAAATGATATCGATGATTGATTGTGAATTTTTTTTGTTCAGATAATGTCTCAAGTGATAATAAATTTTTATTATGGACGCGAAATTTTAGATGCACCGACCTGCACATTTCTTGTCACTGATTTAATGAGTCTTGATGAGCTAAGAAAACATATATATGTTAGCATTCATTTGCTCCCTAGTCAGTTCGATCTGACAATCAAGGCTCGTTTGAACACGGCACCACCTGGCTCAGAAGAAAAATACCAGTTATTTAGCGTAGACGAGGAAACGATATGGCACATGATGCTTGAATATGCCACTCCGGTACTGAATTTTAAACTTCTTGATTTAGTGGTTGAGTCAGTACCAGTTGTTAGTCATACCAATTATGACCCATATCCGGGTAGTGTACCTGGAAGTAGCACAGACACAACGGTGTCTGATTCACCCATATATTGTGATGACCCACCCGAAATACCGAATACTACATAAACCACTTATACTACTTTAAAAAAAATACACATAAACCATTTATTTATACTACATGCAAATAAATCATGCATGTACATTAACCATGCAAATAAATAAATCATTCAACAATTAATACATGCATGTACGCTAAAAAAAACTACATGCACATAAACCATGCATCTACATAAACTATGCAAATAAATAAATCATTCAACAATTAGTACATGCATGTACACTAAAAAAATCTACATGCACATAAACCATGCATCTACATAAACCATAAATAAATAATTCAAAAATTACTACATTCATCTACACTAAAAAAAACTACATGCACATAAACCATGCATCTACATACAACATGCAAATAAATAAATCATTTAACAATTACTACATGCATACTAAAAAAACTACATGCAAATAAATTACTACATAAACTATTTTTTTATACTACAATTACAACATAAACCATTTATACTACTAAAAAAATACACACAAACTATTTATACTACAAAAAGAAAAAATTATACATAAACAATTTATTTATACTACAACTACTACATAAACCATTTATACTACATAAACCATTTATTCATAATTGCGGATTATTTATCAAAAATAAAAGAATTAAACACATACCTAACGAAATTTGTAGATCTGAAGCTCTTTTTTTTCCTCTTTCAAAAATATACAAACTTATGTAATTAAAATAAAAATCACACTAATTATGAGAGTTAAAAAAAACAATTTAGATGAAGGAAGAAAGAAAGAAGAAGCAAGATGGAAGAAATGGGGAAGGGACGCACTGAGTGAGAAGGAAGGAGAAGAAGGGAGTCACGGGTCCGCGAAAATAGGGACCGAACCGTCCCCACGGTCTGAAGAAAAAAAAAATGCAGACCGAACCGTCCCCACGGTCTGGAGGGAAATTTGTGTATACCGAACCGTTCCCACGGTCTGGAGAAAAAAATAGGGATTTTCTATGGTAGAAATTGTGAAGAATTGGAAAAACCGGAAAAAAAAAGTTGAGACCGAACGGATCCCGCAGTCTGGAGAAAAGGCAATTGTAAGACCGAACGGTTCCCACGGTCCTTATGATTTTTTTTTTTTAAAAAAGCCATCATATTGGTTGTGTAAATTTCATTTAATTATTTATGATTTATCAAAAAAATTCTTTCCTGGGGGAGGTACACATTGTTATCCGGACTTTCTAGTGGTGGGATGCCTAGGGAAAAAAGGTTAAATGAAAATGATGTTTTTGGAAGTACATAAAAATCGAATCATTTGGTGGAGACCGCATATAGTGGTTGCGTCGCTGTAGCTCCGAACAAATGAAAGTATTTTTCAAGTACAAAATAAAGTATTTTCCAAGTTTAGGCAAAAAAAATCAAGTACAAGATAAAGGACCCGTGTGCTTCTCTATCTTATCTCTAATTTTGAATTTTTTATTAGTTGCTTGGTTTACTAATTTAATTTCTGGCCGTACAAATGAAAGTACAACACCTCTCCATTTGGTGCTAACATTGGAGAAGATCTCAACTTATGGAATAAAAAAAAAATTGCAGAACTTTTTCCTTTTTTTTTTAATTTTGATTGGGAAATGGGGTAGGAAAAAAAATATGTATTAACAGCAACAACAATAATAATACGAGTAATGTTATAGTACCATGCATAACACATATTGGTAAGTATTGTAAATCAATATTTTTACTTTTAAAGTTTAAATAATCAATTTGAATTGTTCAACATGATTTGCATATGAAAACATAGTTGTAGATCAAATTTTACTTTGTTTAGAATTTGTTTGCTATTTTTTCTAGATAGGTAGTGATTTTCTATCTATCTAAAATATAATAAAAAAATGTAAAAATTAATCTGCAGGTATATTTTCAAACAAAATTAGGTTGAACAATTTATAATTATTATATAGACTTTGAAAATGAAAATATTTATCCATAGTACTTGCTAATTTGTACAATGCATTGTAGCACAGTCTCACTCACAGTAATAATAAACAGTAACAATTATAATATAATATTATATAAATTTTAAGAACAAATTTTCAATAAACACAATTCTTACAATTTTTTTTCCAATGCAACGTAAATAAATGATAGATCCATAGCAATGAATATTTTAACATTTGAATACAACAATTCAATTATATTTTATACAGTCAAACTAATGAAGCCGTACACCAATTACGGACGACACGTCATGTGCAAATCTAAAAAAAAAAAACAATAACGAAATTCCAAAGCAAGGTCAACATCAATTTTATATCCAGACCAAACAATTTTCGTTTACGTGGAATCTTGAAATTCTAATAATAGTACCAAAATAAGATTCTCTTGGTGCAGTTCTATCTGGTGCTCGTTATCAACGCCGGCCTACACAAATACTTGACTTTTTTTTAATATTAATTCTAGAAACCAACTAACCTGTAGATAATAAATCTGCAAATTTTCAATTCATTTTTCTTGCGTTTTGTCCAATTCAGACCTTTTCCAGATAAGGCTGATGAGTATATTTTTAGAGGGCTTATTAATTACAGCATTTATTGGACTTTTTATTTTAATTTTTAATATAAAGTGTCAATTTTTTTCAATTTCTGAAATATATGAGAATTTTATAAAAAAAAAATTCAAAAGTGAATTTTCACCTATTTCATTACGAAACAATATAGTTCATACAAAATAGTGCATAGTACCGAATATTCAAGTATATTGAACATCAACCAACTAGTATCGATCATCTACAAAACATAGTAACATACTAAAAAAAGGAATCAAACTAATATCTTTAACAGCACTAAAATCAATCACCAATAGCAATCACACTAGTGGAAGAGGAGCTATAATCAAGTAAAGACCAATCATGAGACAATAATTCAGCTGCCTCATTAACGAATGGTGTTATTCGGATTAGTGTGAAAATGGTGTTATTCGGATTAGTGAGAAAAAAATAGTGACTTTTTAGATTAGTGTGAAAATGGTGTTATTCGGATTCATAAAAAATTTATTTGGATTGTACATATGGAATAGTGAATAGTTGTAACTAATAAAAAATAGTATTAACAAGGTGTTAATTAAGAGGAAACATAGGCAAGTGGGATCTCAAACGAATTGTCACGACGTGAAAATAGCAGAAGTGGTGTCAAATTTGTCATTTTGAGATTATGTTGGTGAACATATGAAAATAAAACATTTATTTTCTCTCTTCAAACTTCCGAATAGTAGCTATTCTAACATTTGGGTAAGGCTAAGGTGCTACGACTCAATATTTTAGTTTTCAAAATCCAAACGGTCGATCCAAACTGTTCATCTTGTTCTCCATATTAATGTGTTTGGAGACCAAATTTTACATTTTTTGAAATTTTTTTACTATTTTTTAGATAGGTAGAAAATCAAATATCTGAATGGTGCAGAATTTTTTAGATCAAATGATTTTCTACCTATCTAAAAAAATAGTAAACAATTTCCAAAAAATGTAAAATTTGGTCTCCAAACACATATTAATATGGAGAACAAGATGAACGGTTCGGATCAACCGTTTGAATTTTGAAAACTCGAATATTGAGCCGTAGCACCGTAGGTCGTTATGCAACCCATAGCACTTTAGCCTTACCCCTAACATTTATAAGGAATAGAAAACATCAACTATTTTAGCTATTCCGAATAGCAAAAATGTTGTTTGGATGCACATTACTATTCTGAATAGCTACTATTCTAAAATAGTCTCTATTCTTGTGTCATCCAAACATATAGCGTATATTATTTTTTTGAAAGCTATCTTTCATGACACATTTGTAGGTAGCATTCATGCTAATTTTCAATTTTTCACAATATGATGATATTTTTTTTATTTTTCTAAAGAAAAAATACCATCGATAGAAAAATCGACCATCTCACGCCACATAAAATTGAGAATTTTTTGTCTATAGAATATATTAAAGAAAAGAGAGAAAAAAAACAACCAATAAAAATTTAATAACTAGAAGGGTCGATAGGAGTTTTACCGATTCAAACTTTTGAATAAGTAAAACTCCTACCGATCTAAACCATTTTTTTATTTTTTATGTTTAAATTATAATCGTTTTTAGAAAAATAGATGGCATGTCTTAACTTTCAGATATATTAGAAACACTCCATCTATTTTATTTTACTTTTTTTATTTTAATAGAAAAAAAAACTAGATTAAGATCGGTGAAATTGGTATTGATCATAACATTAGATTTATGGGTTGATAAAATTAGTACCGATCTTTTTACTAATGTTCAATAGAGAAAAATTCTCCGTAAATTTGTATGGTTTTCATTTAGTTAATTTAAAAATAAAAAGTTATAAAATTTCTGTGGGGGAGGTTCAGATTGGTATCTGGATTTCTAGTTATGGGATGTCTGGGGAAAAGTTTGAAATGAAAATACGACATTTTGGAAGTATATAAAAATTGAATCATTCGGTGGAGACCGTATTTAGTGGTTGCGTTGCTATTTTTTTATTTATATTATTTGATGAAAAGGTTGCGTCGCTGTTGCTCCCAAAGAAAAAGAAAAAGAAAAAGATTCCAAGTACGAGAATAAAGTATTCCATGTTTAGACAAAAAATCAAGTACAAAATAAAGGACCGCTTGGCTTCTCTTTCTCTACCAAAGAGATAATCTTGAATTTTATATTAGTTGATTTTATTATAATTTGATTTCCAGTCGTACTAATGAAAGTACAACACCTCTCCATTTGGTGCTAACATTGGAGCAGATCTCAACTTTTATAAAAAATATATTTGTATAAAATTTGTCTTTTTTATTTTATTTTGGTTGGGAGATGTGAAGAAAAAAATTGTATCTTCATTCATTATTAAATCAATATTGTGTATTAAGAATCTTTAGATCAATGATATTTCTACTTGTGCAAAAATAATAAAATTTTGTAAGAAATATAAAAATATTTTAAAAGAAAAGTATCCATCTGAATTTTGAAAAATAAGATGTAAGTATAAAGTACGGAACAAACAGTCCTAGAACACCTTACAGTTTTTTTAAACTATTTTACTGTTCTTTAATTTTTTTTAAAATGACTGTTTATTTTTATTTTAATTAATGTTTATTTATTGAAAACTAGTAATTTTAAAATTCTAAATAAATAGTAAATAAAATAAAAAAATGTAGAATTTGGTTTTGACCAGAAAAGCACTGACACGTCATGTATAAATCTAAGATAAATGAACAAAAATCCATAGCAAGGTCAACATCATTTTTTATATCTGGGGTAAGGAATTTTCGTGGAAGCTTGAAATTCTAATAAATAGTGGCAAAATAAGATGCTCTTGGTGCAGTTCTATCTGGTTTTCATTATCAACGCCCCACATAAATACTTCAATTTTTGTTTATTTTAATTTTATAAACTAACTAAACCGAACATATATAATAAATCTGCAAATTTGCTAGTCCTTTTTCTTTCCTTTTTCTGACCTTTTATTTTAATTTTTAATTTAAGGTGGCAATTTTTTTTTTATGTATGAGATATGAGGATTTCATAATCAGTAAATTTTCTTTACAATAAATGAATTTCTAATTCTCATCCGCTAATTGTTAATTACTAATTTTACATTAGACTTTTAGTTCTAATTTTTAATCTAACCGTCAAAAATTTCAATTAATTTGAGAAATGAAAATACTCTATGTTAATTTCTATTATTTTTATAACAGTTGTATATAACTTCATTTGATGTAGACTAATGATTAATTATACTAGTATATATGTGTATATTCCGAGAAATCTAATTTAACTGTCATAGGTGCTTAATTACTCAAACATTCACAGTGACATTAGATTAATAATTTTAAAGTATTTAAAGTATTTATATCAATTTAATTATATGCATATAAAAAAGAGAAATGTTCTAGTACCCCGAGCCATCGAACCCGAGCTTGTCCCCAAACTGGTTTAACTGGGTTTAACCGTCCGCTAATAACAAAAATTTGTTAATTTGCCATTAATTAACGAATCGCTATTTTATGTTGATTGTTTTAAATGTTAGCTTTGCACGGTTTTGTCCTACGTTTTAATTTCGTGGACAGTCTGTTAGGAGGAGTTTTAATCACTAATCCCCGAGCTAGTCCCCCAGCTTGTTAACAGTCCTATAATCATTAATTAACTACTTAAGTACTTAACTAGTTAAACTAGTTATAAGTACTTGAACGTACTTTAAAGTACAATTAAACCCAGTTAGCTCAGGGACGCGGTGGGGAATTTGTTCTAATTTTAATTATGCAAATTAAAAGCTTTTGATATTTAATAACTAAAAAAATAGTCTTCATTTTGAACAATTAATCTATTAAATGAAGATTTTTCAATGTTTGTAAACACAGGTTTATATGCTTTAAAATGTGTTTGAAAAATAAGCTTTAAAATGTGTTTGAAGAATAAGTTTTAAAATGTATTTGTAAACACAGATTTTTCAATGTTTGTAAACATACGTTTATATGCTTTAAAATGTGTTTGTAAACACATGTTTATATGCACAAATTTTCAATGCTTTGTTTATGTTGTTTGCTTGCCAGTACATATTGGTTTACATGTTTTACTTATTCACTGGTGCTGTTCCTGACACATTCGTATACAAGTCTGCATTTCTTTTTGGCTTACAGAACTGACTCCATCCTCTTCGTGCCTTCGACATTTCTTATATTGAAACCATTATTTCCTTTTTCCTTTGTATTCCAATTTTCTTTCTTTTTTGTTCATATTTCTAGAAATATATATATAGGATATGGAATTGTCAAAACCCGATAATATTCTTCTTGATGCAAACTTCTATACAAAATTGCAGACTTCTTATTGATACTTGTTCATAAGTATTGGTCTTGGTGTTAGGCATGTCTTAGAACCTGAAACAATTCACAGGTATTGATATTAATCAGAGAATTTTCAATGCTTTGTTTATGTTGTTTGCTTGCCAGTATATATTGGTTTACATGTTTTACTTGTTCATAGATACTGTTTCTGACAGATTCTGCACAAATGAAAAAAAAATATGCTGGGGGACGCCCTTGGAGATTAGTACAAATTTAGAGTTGTAAATTTCGTGCTTTGGGACACGGTTGGGGATTGGTTCAAATTTAGAGCTGTAAATTTTTGCTCGAGGATGAATTCGGGGATTCGTTTTTGTTTTAAAAAAATAAAAATTTAACTCATTTACAATGAAAATTAAACACTTGAATGCAGTTGATTAAACGCTTTTCTTTATATGTTTAAATTATACGTTTGTTTCGCTGCATTTGACTATGCTGTTGTTAATTTTTTTTAACATAATGTTTTTCTTTTCATGCAGTGAAATTCTATATAATAAAGAAAGATTGATATTGTTATTGCGCTGTATAAAGTAAAATCTGATCTTTTTGTCACCAACATTCTAGAACATTCTAAAATGTTGGACGACGCGAGCGAATACTTTGTTTGAGGTACAATTATCAGCTTCTTTATAGGACTTTGAACTCATTTGAGTAAACCGTAGACAGACGCAGAAAATTCTAAAATTTGGTTCTACTGTTATATACAAAAAAGAAGAAAAAAAATCCACAGTAGAGAGAAATAAAACAGATGACCAATTAAACGCTGGCAGTTGTTTTTGTCTCATTTCAAGAATTACAATTGATATAATTATAGAGTATGGCTAATATAACATCAGTGTCAATTCAATCTATATAATAATACCAACTTCAAAATCTATCAAATCAAGTTCAAATGGTGAATCCGAACCGTTCAAACTAATTTACTTTATGAGTGATGCGTTTACATGCAAACTTTTTATATTTTCGAGTTATTTTAGTATCAAATCAAGCAGCAAAAAAATTGAAAAATGAATGTATTAAAATTAACTTAAAAACTCACACATTTGACCGCTTGACTTGATATCAAATAAATTCAAAAACTTATCAATTTTACATGTAAATGCACAACTAATAAAGTAGATCGGTTTGAACGGTTTGGATTCACCATTTGAACTCGATTTGATAAATTTTGAAGTTGGTGTTATATAGACTGAAATGACACTAATGTTATATTAGTCATACTCATAATTATATCAATATAATGGTTTCAATAATAACAATAATCGGACATGCTTCAAATTGGAAGGAAAATATATTCACATTGATTGTTTTACCTTTCTTATGTTAAATATAATAGAGGCTTGAATAATAACTTTTCACTATGAGATCAACATCTGACGGTCTCAATGTGACTCAGATGATCACATATCGTGCCGTGTTTTAATAAATTAAAAAAAAATGTTATATCATGTGAATTGTGACGGTACGAAGCCCGTAGAGGTAACGGCCAAGGGAATTAACTCTGCTGCTTTTCCGAATCTAACCATTCAAATTTGTTGAGATTTATGCATAAAAAAGTTTTTTTATAGAGATACGTGAATATAAAATTTTGAACGGTTAGATTCGGAAAAGCAGCTTGACCAAGAATGGAAGATAGGTCTGATCGGAACGGGGTGAGCCACCGCCGGTGACGTGACTCGACTTTTTGTAGAAAAGGCAAGAAACCAGATAAAAGCATTTCCTGCCTAACGGGTTCGGTTCCTGAACTAAATCTCCCCGGATCCACTTATTCATTCTGAATTTCTGATCTCAGTTTCCATCAAGAGAAGGATTGTCCGAAAATGCCCCTGCGAGTGCTCGGTGATAAGTTGATTGGGACGTGGCTTGTGGGGGTAATAATGGTATTTATTGGAGTGGTACGGTACGGAGGAAGACAAGATAGGGATACGATCGTAAATATAAGTGATCCAGATGGGGAGGTTCGAAGTGGGGAAGTACGAGGCCAGTGCGGATTTGTACGAAATCAAAGGGTTAAGACCTACGCTTGGTTGTACGGTCTTCAACGGATTTTTATTTCAAATTTACAATCCAGCCCTGCTGAAATAGAAAATTTTATAATATGTAATATGCCCCTGTGAATTTTGTTATTCTCTCAGTCTATTTTGAAGGATAAAAAACTGAAAACTATAATAAAATTTAATTTCACCGGCCAGGTATAGAATCCATGAAGCTAACTTTTTTTTTTTATATATATAGAAAAAAAATTTGATCGTTCTTTTTTGTATGGCATTTTTTATTGATGTATGAGTAAGTGGGCTCTGATTAGAAAATTTATGCATGTTTTATAAAGAGATCTTATATATTGATATGTTGTGAAAAAAACTCAAAATAAAAGTTTCATATATTTTTATGATCAATATATCTTATTTTGTTCTCACAAAAATTTGGAGAAAAACTATGCAAAGAGAAATTAGTTAGTTTTCTCTATTTTCTTTTTAGATCCATTGACAACGAAATAGTTTAACCATTTTGACAATGCTGAAATTACTTGTATATTTTAAATCCTACTAGTAAAATATACACCTGTACATATTACATAAATGAAAAATAATGAAAATTTATGCAAGTTTCACCATGCTTCAATTGACATGAAAAATGCAACAATTCATATTTAGCGACATTTGATGAAACATCAAATATTTTTTAAAATTATATACACAGGTACACAACATATCTATAAAAAAAAAACATGTGTATACTTTTTTTTCATATATATTTTTTGAATACTTTCAGTATGATTTGAGAAAACATTGTTCAGGTTGTGTGAAGGGATTCCCACCTTTTCATTTACACCTTGTTTGGATGGAGAGTAGAGGAAGGAAGGGAATGAAAATAATATAAAACTTTCTGTTGAATTGTGTTTGGTTGACAAAATTATGTCGTAGGTGAAACGCACAGGAGGTGAAAAGTTTGACCTTGTATTATTGTAATTAATAGAATCGGTTTCCTTTCCAATTTGGGGTGCAATGAAAAAAAATTGTATTTGTTGCAAATATTTTTATAAAAAATAACACAAATGTTCAACCATGTATCTTACCTTTATAATTTTGCCATACAAGTTCTTTATCACAATCCTACAAACAACTACTGAATTTCTCATTAGCCTTCTAAATTTTAATCAACCAAATTAGAAATAAGACGGAAAGAAAAATTAAATTAATTTTCTCTCATTAATCATTCAAACACAAAGAGATTAAATACATTACTCTTCCTTTCTATTCCATTCAATTCCCTTTTATTCTTCACCTCCCCCTCCATCATGTACTCTTCATCCAAACAGAGTGTTAAGGTTTTGGATCTCCGAACATCACATTATCTTGACAATATTAACATTCTTTTTTTTTCAAATCATGTAATAATAAATATAATTTTGCTTGGACATCTTGTTTTCTTATTATATATTGGTTGTGTATCATTTTCATGTCATTTTAAAAATATTTGATGTTTCAAGTACCAAAAATTATGAACTGTTGTAAATTTCATATCATTAGATAAAAGGTAATATTTATATCAAATTTCACATTTTTAATGTGCATGATGTTTATAAAGGATAGATTATATTTTACTAATAAATTTAATTAAGTTATTTTTAATATATAGTTGGCGAAACTGTCAAACTAATCCATCATAATTGAATCCTCATCCTTTTTCTAAAAGGGTCATATATGTTTTAACTTGAGAAAATAATAAAATAAAATGGAAGGGTAATGGCATAAGAAAGGAATGGAAAATTTTTCAAAATATGTGGGGCCCGAAATATATATATATATATATATATATATATATAGGGTCTGTCTAAATTGCTGCTGGCAGCATTTCAGCAGAGGTGATGCCGGGGCTATATTTAGCCGTGTGATGTCCAAACAACAAATCCAAACCGTTAGATGTTTAATCTATATTATAATCTACTTGGAGACCAAATTTTACATTTTTTTAGAATTTTTTTACTATATATTAAGCTGGTTTGAAAACTGCTGATTTCAGTAATTTTCTGCAGCATTGAAATCAGCGGTTTTCAAACCAGCTTAATATATAGTAAAAAAATTCAAAAAAAATGTAAAATTTGGTCTCCAAGTAGATTATAATATATATTAAACATCTAAATGTTTGGATTTATTGTTTGGACATCACAAAATAAAAAAACAGCGGCAGCACTGCCGGCAGAAATGCTGCCGGTAGCAAATTAGCCACAACATATATATATATATATGAGGAGGGATCAAGTTACAACAATTTTTGAGTTACAACAAGCATTTTCTACATTTTGAAACTCCAAATCGTTAGATGTGATCTCTACAATAAAATGTACTTGGAGACCAAATTTTACATTTTTTGAATTTTTTTTACTATTTATTAAGATGGGTACAAAAACTAGTCAAATTCAAACCATTGAATTTTGTATCCATCTTAATAAATAGTAAAAAAATTCCAAAAAATATAAAATTTGGTCTCCAAGCACATTTTATTGTAGAAATCACATCTAACGGTTTGGATCGACGATTTGGACATTCAAAATGTAGAAAATGCTTGTTGTAACTCAAAAAATGTTGTAACTTGATCCCTCCTCTATATATATATATAGAGAGAGAGATATATATATAGACTAATATGTTTTCGGTAGCATATGGGCCGAAATACACACGGTCTAAATTTAAAATTTCAAAAAGTCGATCTGAACCGTTCATCTTGTTCTCCATATTAATATGTTCTTGGAGACCAAATTTTATATTTTTCTGAATTTTTTTACTATTTATTAAGTCACTTTGAAAATTGCTGATCCAACGGTGGCTTAACAAAACAGTAAAACCGTTGGATCAACGATTTTCAAAGTGGCTTAATAAATAGTAAAAAAAATCAGAAAAATGTAAAATTTGGTCTCCAAGCACATATTAATATGGATAACAAGATGAACGGTTCAGATCGACTTTTTATATTTTGAAATTTCAAATTTTGACCGTGTGTATTTCGGCCCATATGCTACCGAAAGCACATTAGCCTATCTCTCTCTCTCTCTCTCTCTCTCTCTCTATATATATATATATATAAGGGTTCAAATGCCTCCATTTTTTGTGCCTCCATCATGCCTTTATTTTAAAAATTTTAATAACTAAAAATTTGAAACTTAAAAGTCAAAATGAAATCGTTTGGATATGATCTATGTTATTTTCTCAATATGCTCATAAAATATTATCACATTTCAACTTTGTTTTCATGTGAACTAATAAGTTGAAAAATCAATGTCTATAAATTATCCACATTAGTACATTTTTTACAATCTCTTGATGACAAACAAAACAAAGTTGAAATGTCGTAATATTTTACATGTGCATAGATAAAATGATATAGATCATATCCAACGGTTTCATTTTGACTTTTAAGTTTCAAATTTTTAGTTATTAAAGTTTTTGAAAATGAAGGCATGATAAAAGCACAAAAAATAGAGGTATTTGAACCCTCCTCTCTCTCTCTATATATTTTGGTATCTACCCGATAAAGATAAAATTGCGATAACCCGAAGATCATGGGAAGATTTATCAGTATTATCCAGGGTGGGGGCCTTTATTTGAGTATTCTTTCCTTCCATTATTGTTATAAATATTATATTTTATATTATTTTTATTGACAAATATTTTATGTTTTAAGGGTCGGTTCGGTAACATGGGAATTTTATAGGAATGAGAATTTTTAGTATGGAATTAAAAATTTCAATTTGTCAAAATCAAAGTCATTTAACCTATGAGAAATTTTAGAATATAAGTGTTCGGTAAATGGGAGATGAAATTGCTAGACTTACGTGGAATGATTATGTTAGACGTCAAAATAGGAACTGAACTTAAAATTAGCTTAATCTATTAAAATTAAGTGTTGCTAGTTTAATTATAGTTGTTTAATAATTTCTTATAATATTAAATTGTACTTGTTTAATTAAATTTAGTCATTATATTATTAAATTGTATTTGTTTAATTGAGTGTTTGATTGTGCAAGTTAATTTCAATTTAATTAATTAAATAAGTATTGATTAGTATAATTCCACTTTTAATTAATTAAACAATTAAAGATATATTTTAATTAAGAACAAAAGTTATATCTAAATTTTAAACAGCTTTGAACGGCTAACTTGTAACAAAAGTTATTGAGGAGGGTTCAAGTGCCTTCATTTTTTCTTTCTTTATCGTGCCTTCATTTTTAAAAACTTCAATAATTCAAAATTTAAACTATAAATATCAAAATAAAACTGTTAGATGTGATCTATGTTATTTTCTCTATATGCATGTAAAATATTATCACATTTCAATTTTATTTTTATGTGAATTAATAAGTTGAAAAGTCAATGTCTAGAAATTATCTACATTAGTATATTTTTTTACAATCTTTTGATGACAATCATAACAAAGTTGAAATATTGTAATAATTTACATGTACATAGATAGAATGATGTAGATCATATCCAATGATTTTATTTTGACTTTTAAGTTCTAAATTTTGAGTTATTAAAATTTTAAAAAAGGAAGGCATGATGAAAGTACAAAAAATGAAGGCATTTGAACCCTACTCAAAGTTATTATATATTTCAATTATTTTGATTCTTCACAAGAGACGCACCATCAGGGAAAAAACGGAGCTCCAAGTGAATGTATTTTTCTCATAAAAATTGAAGAGAACAGGGGCAAAATACCCATATCAAATAGTAAAATAGGAAATAAAACTTGTATACCGATAATAACACACCGTTCTAAAAATTTCGTATTATCAGATGAACGATTGATTTACATCAAATTTTATCATATTTAATGTATATGATTTAAGAAGGGGACGATGTAGATGGAATGAATAATGATCAATTAATGTCTGTTGTTGTCAATTTTTTAATTTATATATGATTTTTTATATAATTTAGAATAAAATGTTATGGAATATGTAAAATTGATTTCATTTTTAGCATGTAAATTTTATATAATTGACTCTAATTAAAGTTTGATCTCTGTGATTTGAAAGTCTCAATCCGTTTTTGTATATAAAGTTTTTATAATTTACATACATGATTGTAATAAATTATATTAAAAAAGTTGTTAAGACTGTCAAACAGATTATTTATAATTTAATCCTTGTCGTTTTTCTAAACAGATCCAGCATATTCAAACTTCACAAAATAATAAAAATAAAATTCAAGGGTCATGACATAAGAAAGGAGGAATTTTTTTCATAAACCATAATTAATAAAACAAATTTTACGGAACCAATATGATTGATTTTTTTTTTTTCAAAAACCATAAGGACTGTGGGGTTTCCACGGTCTCAATTTTTTTTTTTTTTAAAAAAAACAGAATTTTTTTTCAGACCGTGGGGTTCCCACGGTCTCAAATATATATATATATATATATATATATATATATATTTTATAAAACAGAATTTTTTTTTATTTTTAATTTTTTGTATTAAAATATTAGAAATGTTGAATATTTTTTTTTGAAAATAGATGAAATACAATATAATTTGATTTATTAGAAAGACTGCAATAAATAACCCGGATCAATATTTTTCAGGTCGGGTTTTTCGCGGCTGTAAGAAAAATTAATATATTTCTTTATGTGTTATTAGAAAAAAATAAAAATGCTTAGATTATGAGTTATTGATCCCGGTTCAAAAGTCACATCTAGGTAATCCAGAAAATATTGTGATCCTTCTAGTACATTTAATTTATGAAAAGTTGTATGTATTTTTGAAAAAAACAAAAACTTTTAAGTTATTTAATGATTGTTATTCAAAAAGAATTCTCAAAATAGATATAACTTTTTATAAATTAAATGTCCTAGAAGGATCACAATATTTTCTGGATTACCTAGAAGTGACTTTTGAACCGGGATCAATAACTCAGAATCTAAGCATTTTAATTTTTTTCTAATAACCCAAAGAAATATATTAATTTTTCTTACATCCGCGAAAAACCCGACCTGAAAAATATTGATCCGGGTTATTTATTGCAGTCTTTCTAATAAATCAAATTATATTGTATTTCATCTATTTTCAAAGAAATATATTCAACATTTCTAATATTTTAATATAAAAAATAAAAAAATTTAAAAAAATTCTGTTTTATAAAAAAAAAAAATTTGAGACCGTGAGAATCCCATGGTCTGGAAAAAATTCTGTTTTAAAAAAAAAAAAAATTGAGACCGTGGGAACCCCACGGTCCTTATGGTTTTTGAAAAAAAAAAAACCGATCATATTGGTTCCGTAAAATTCGTTTTATTAATTATGGTTTATGAAAAAAATTCAGAAAGGAGTGGCAATTTTGTCAAAATTTGTGGGGCCGACTTTGATAATATCTTTATGTTATTGAGACTTTAATTTGGACTGGAAATATCACTAAATTATGATTTATGAGAGGTAACTAGGTAAGACCCAGTCACCTAGGGAAGGTTTATTAGACGAGATAGTACTATCCGGTGGTACCTTTATTTGACTATACTTAATTCCATCAATGTTATTATCATAATTTATATTATTATTTTTATTGAGATATACTTTTCTATTTTGGTGCGAATGTGGAGGACAGTTATACGTTGATAAGCGCAACTAAAGGCATTTAACTTAAGGCATCACACCAATTAATAAACGGGTTCGAATCGTCACATAAGCGGGTTTCGGATGTATAGCTATGGGTTAGACCTTACAGTTAGATTATACATCCGATCCAGGCACTTTTATTTAATGAAATATATCGATTCTTTTTATAACTAGTAATTGAGGAGGGTTCAAATGCCTCCATTTTTTGTATTTCTATCCTGCTTTAATTTTTAAATTTTTTAATAACTCAAAATTTAAAATTTAAAAGTCAAAATAAAATTGTTAGATGTGATTTATGTTATTTTCTATATGTGCTCATAAAAAATTATCACATTTCAATTTTGTTTTTGGATGAATCAATAAGTTGAAAAATCAACGTCTATAAATTATTCACATTAGCATGTTTTTTACAATTCTTTGATGACAACCAAAATAAAATTGAAATGTCATAATTTTTTACACGTGCATAGATAAAATGATGTAGATCATATCCAACGGTTTTATTTTGACTTTTAAGTTTTAAATTTTGAATTATTAAAGTCATTGCTTCAGAAATATTTCCACTTAGTTACGGAATTAGACAAAACGATAACATTTAAGATATGGTGAAATGCTAGCATTGTTAACCTCTGAAACATGAAAAACACTAACAATATTTAGGAGTGGATTTACAATTTTCATCAGAAGGAATAACCAATCGAGTTTAAATAGCTAATTGAATTCAAACCTATTAACTAATGAGATACTAGATAAAATAGAATGCTATAATTTATAGTTTCCAATACTTCAATTTATAACTTTTTTCAGATCTCAAACTCTCACATTACCGTCGTTTTGCCAAATCAGAAACGCTAACAATGTCGTTATTTTTTATTATTTCTAAATAGACCGTCAAATTTATCAGTTATAATTAGATCCTCATCCTTTTTCTAAACTGATCCAGTATACTTCACAAAATAATAAAATAAATTTCAAGGGAAGGAGTGGCCATTTTTCTTAAAACCCTAAAAAAAGGTTTTCACAAAAGTGTCCCGGCCCAATTCATTTTTTTTAAAACTGCCCCAACCGCCCGGAGCAGATCCACTAGGAACTGACCGCCTGGGGGCTAGGCGGTCCTCTATTTTTTTTTAGAGATATCTTAATATTTTTATTTAAATAATTTTGTGAAGTTTTAGTTTTCTTTTAGAGTGTATGCCAAAAAATAAGACATTTGATATATTTATGAAGTGATGTCGTAACTCTTTATAACTTTGATTTGATTGTCAGTTAGATATCACAAGTCTAAAGATAACACTAATTAAGGACTTGACTTTGATTCAAAAAATTTCAAGTTCTGACAGCTTGTTGATCTTCTTCTCTTTATTTCTGGTACTAAAACAATAGTTTAGAGGTACAAAAATATGTTTAAATCTCAAATTAGATCTCTGTCCATACACAAAGCACCATAGACTGACATTTGGTATGGTACCAAGTCCAAACTCAGCAGCCAAGCACTAAGCAAAGACCACTGGTATAGTGCAATGCACTAAAAATATTTAATTTGATCTCTGCTTGTAAATCAGCAAGTCTGGACTGATACAATGTTCAAACTGCAAAAGTTATTACACTAGCATGTAGAGCATTCAAAAATACACAGAATTGGCACAAATTTTAATTTATTTGGATTTTTCTATAATTAGATATCAATTTCCAAAGTTCAGCTTTTGAAAAAACTTTAAACAGTCATAACTTTGGCTAGAAAAGTCAAATTTGCGTGTATGACCACTTTTCGAAAAAGGGGGGCGAGATGGATTCAGAATTTGTCTAGGGTTTGATGCATCAAAATTGCAAAACAACGTCGTTTAGTGCCTCAAAAATTTAGTTTTAGTATTTTATCAACAGTAGATATGCAACGATCGGTATTTTGTTTAGTCAAAAGCCTAAGGGATTATTCAAGAATTATCCATATAATTATTTTAAATGTATTTACTATTTATTGTGTGCGTTTATTTATTCAAGCAAATGGTATATGTTGACCATAATCAAATAATCCAATTTTTCTCTCTCTCGCTCTCCAATTATTCTCTAAAAAAAAAGTTGACATCAACGAGGCAATCTAACTATATTTCCTGGTGTATATTTGAACAAAATAAATTATTAAGAATCAAGGCCAAGTCTTTAATTAGTGTTATCTTTCGACTTATGATATCCAACTAACAAATCCAATCAAAGTTATAAAGAGTTGCGACATCACTTCATAAATATATCAAGAGTGTGGCTACGATGCTATGGGTTGCATAGATAAATCCTAACGGTCGATCCGAACCGTTCATCTTGTTCTCCATATTAATATGTGTTTGGAGACCAAATTTTATATTTTTTAGAATTTTTTATTTATTTTTTAGATAGGTAGAAAATCACTTGATCTAAATTTTTTTGCACTGTTCGCTTCTCAGAGTGTGCTTACAAAGTTCCAAATACAACTAATTGTACTTGTTTTAAACCTTGAATCCACTCACGTCTAGGATTGCAAGTGTACAATCCTATCCGTGTAGTAAAATAAGGTATCGATCCTCAGGGACGGTTAAACTCAATTCTAGACTTTCACAAATCCAAGTTAGGTACTAGAAGTTTGAAGAATTGGGTTTGATTTGTTTCAATTTCTAAATTTCAAAAGACAATTCAATTAAAGGTAAATGAAAGTGATTAAAAGGTTTGGTTTTGAATCAATTATAAAAGGTGTTCTTAGGGTTTCAGACTTCATCTCCAAACTTTCCCTTCTCTGGACCTATCATACAACTCGCATCATCTCTGATGCGACCTGTGTGATGCGACTCGCATCATCTCTGATGCGGGTCGCATGGCCCTCGAGCAGAGCTGACATGAGTTCGTATCTAAGTTGATTTCTTGTGCGAGGCTTCGACCTGTGGCTCTCGCCTACTGGTATCTAACCTAGATTGATTGTCTGGTTAACTAGAAGTATCTATAACCTCTCGATAATAGAAATTTCACCTCTCGGTTACTATTGATCTTAGATCTACTTCAAGTGCTCAATTACAATTACAAGATACATCAAGGCCAAATTACTAGAAGAGATGCTATAGACATTTAACAGTAGACAATCAAGAATCAATCAAGAAATCACAATCAAGCAAACAATGAATACTCAAACAACAATCACACAAGTTCAACATTAGATCAAAACATCATTCAACTCAAAGAAAAGGTTTGGAGATTACATCTTAACCCTAAGAAACAGGGATCTACTCAAGCATAACAAAAGTAAACATGAAAGAGAGAGAGAATAAGCAAATCATGATGGAGCTCGAAGATCCAAAGTATATTGGAGAGGATCTTGAAATCTTCCCTTCTCTTCTTCTTCAATCAAGCTCCAATCTCCTTCTTCTCTCTTGATCTTCGCTCTTTTTGTGTTCTGGAATGTAGAGGGGGAAAAAGCTCCCCGAATTCTGGCACAGGACCTCCTTATATAGGCAACCGAGTTGACTTTGGGCTTGTCAGATTTAATTTGAACTGGGCGGCAACAGTTGATGCGACTCGCATCAGGTGGATGCGACTCGCATCAGATGGTCTTCAAGAGAGAGCAGTGAGGGTCGCATCGCAGGTCGCTTTGGGCTTGGATGCGACTCGCACCAGATGAATGCGACTCGCATCGGAGCTTCCTGAAGTCTGCCAATTGCCTGATTTTGCCCAATTTCGCCTGATTCCTGCAAAGTAAGAACCAAAACTTAGCAGTACCACATTCTATGGATGTTCAATGTAAAAGGCACCCTTTGTTGGTTCAAAACATAGATTTTCGTATGGAAACAAGTCGAAATGATAGGTCTAATAATGTGATAACAAACTCCCCCAAGCTTAACCTTTGCTTGTCCTCAAGCAGAAATCTAAACATTGGTACCAATCTAAATTCTAAATGCGAGTTTCCTAAATGTAAGAATTTATATGAGTTGTTTCAATTGGGAACTTTAAAAATCATGTTGGTATAACTTGGACTTTCCTATTTAACCTTGATTCTCCACACAAATCGACCAACCAAACTTCAAATTCTGAAATATTTGAATACTTGTAAAGCTGAGCACTTGAATCAATCAAGTTATCATTTATCTATTTAACTATTGTCCTCATTTGTGGAGATTTTCCCTTTTTAACCCCCCCAAGCTTGGAACAAGCTTAGGTCAGAAAGTTGCAGACTTCGCGTGTTGATATGTGCAAAATTTTTATTTTTTTTTTAATTTTTTTTTTTTAAGTGGGAGACGAGCTCAAAGGCGCCCTAAAAAGGACTTATTGTCAGTACTCTTATGTTCTCCGTCTTTTCGTTTCTTTTTTTTTTTTTTTTTATATATTTTTTTTTTGTTTTATTTAGGAGATGAGCTCAAAGGCGCCCTAAAAAGGACTTATTGCCAGTACTCTTGGTTTCTCCATCTATTATTATATTTTTATTCTTTTGCACATATCATGAATACACACATCCTTTGATATTCATTCATACCAAATGATATCCCAAACTTTCTTTATCAATAACCTCCATTTCCCTATTTGAGAAGGCACAGGTCAATTTCTAAATGAGTTTCTCAATGCATTTCAAGTTTTCATCATTACAAATGGTCAAAACATTCGTCCTCATCAGTTTGTTGGTCAATTATGGGATAGTTCGAATCTCCTAGGGTCATCCTGATCAACACCAACAATTATGTTTTAAAGTTTCCAATTTACACAATCACACAAATTCCTACCTAAAAATGCAATAAACAAGTAAACATGGCCTAAGTAAGAACGAATAAATCCTAAAAATCCTAAAGTCACCCCCCCAAGCTTAGTCTGAGCATTGCCCTCAATGCTTCAAGACTCTAGGATAAAGCAAAGGGAAGGGGAGAAGAAAAACAAACCTGCTCAGTCATCGGAGGGGTCGAACCTCCAATCGCGCAAAACATCCTCAATGTCACCCACTCTGCGCTGTAAGTCGTAGAGAATGACACCCTGCTCAGACCTCATGTCATAGACGAGGCTGTAGATATCCTGGATAGTGGGTGAGGGAACTGGTGGTGGATAGGAAGGACCAGCATATGAAGTGGAGGGGCCAGCATGATAGGTAGATGTGCCTGCCTGGAAGGGAGATGTGGCTGCCTGGAATGTGGAATCATGGAAGTGCATAGGAGAAGTGTAAGGGTGGGCAGGAGAGAGAGGGACATCTGGCATGGCGACGTCATCATGGACTGGAGAAGTGGGCTGGATAGGAGGAGAAGGTGGCGCCGGCTCGTCTGGCAGGGGCTCGGTGAAAAACCAGGTGCTCTCATCATCGAAAGACAAGGGTGCAAGGCGGAGAGGCATCAGATGCAAGCCATGACCCTTCAGAGCCCAGAAGTACCGAGAACGGTGGCCAGCAGGACCGCGCTCAATCTTTAGAAAAGTCGCCCGCTCGTATGCCCTGGCATCCAGGGTGAGATGGCCAGTAGAGAGAGTGAGGCCTGCGGTCGAGACGCCAAGCCTGTCAGCGATCAGGGTGACATAGGCGCCAATGCGAACAGCGCCACCCACCTTCGTGTTGCGCTGGAGATCCACCCAGTGACGGACCATGAACAACATCAGGTCCGGTCGCACCAACTCAGCCTCAGGACGGAGCATGTGGTCCATAAGGCAAAGGTCCTCCTCATTGACTCGGGCTGCAGTCTCCCCGCGTGCGAAGATAGAGCAGCCGATGGTGCGCTGGATGCACCGCAGTACCGGGTGAGAGATGGCAATGCTGCGGTACTGGGCACTGGTGGCACTCATCATCCCAGAGATCAGACGCCAGAAATGAGCCTTGTCGAACCCCACGCGATGGTCAAGGAAATCGGTATCGGGGTCGCTGTCAAATCCGAACCACTCACGGAGTCGGACCAGAGTGAGCCGGTGCGTCTGGTTGAGCATCTGGAACTTGATGTAGTAGTAGCCATGCACATCCTGACGCAGCTTGAGAGAGGAGAGGAATTCAAGGGTAAGCTCGGTGTAGCAGTTACGCTCGATTGCCCAGAAGGCGGGAGTGAACCCGATCCTTCCAGTGAGACGAAGGAATTCCTCGCGAACCCCAAAGGCATCCAAAGTGTCGAAATCGACTCGGCGCGTGTTCTCATAAGTGCGCTGCCTGAGGTAGAGAAAACGTTCCAGCATACCATGGCTGGAGAGAGTGAAGTGAGGGGCTGGGTAGTCTGCTGCTCGGGGGGTTTCCCTACCCGAGATGGGGTCAGAGTCATCAGAGTTGTACTCTATAGTGCCCAACCCTGCCCCTGCCTGTGCGGGAGAAGGGTGATAGGAAGACTGAGAATGAGAAGAAGAAGAGTGAGAGGAGTTACCACTGGTGCGAGCTGAACTGGCGCCTAGCTGAGACCAGTCGTGGTCCTCAGACTCTGAAGGAGAGGGAGTAGGGTCCGGCATCCCCTGTTGGATACGGAGATCCCTCTGTCGGCGGAGCTCGGCTTGACGTCGCTCAAAGTTATGCTTGGTGCGACGCTCGTTGAATGTGGGAAAATCTGGTGCATCTGACATGGCTGTGATGCGAGTCGCACTGTTGTTGATGCGAGTCGCCTTGAGATGATGCGAGTCGCACTGGGAGTGATGCGAGTCGCACTGACTGGTATCTGGTGGCAGGGACGATCCAGCAGAGGCAGAAAAAGAAGGAAGGAGAGGGTTTTGATCGTGAGTGGAGAAGGCGATGGAGAAAAGGGTGAGGAGTAGGTGTTTCGGCAGGGGTGGATGGAGAGTTGATCGGTGAAGAGGTGGTGAAGACCGACGGGTAGGAGAAGAAGGGTTTAGGGTTTCGGTGGAGGGTTTCGTTGAGGCTCGCACGGAGGTGATTCGAGTCGCAACGAAGAAGAATAAGAAGAAGGAGAGGTGGGGTTCGCTGGGCAGAGGAAGAAGAAAGGAACAGGGGGTGCGGGTGAGGGTTATATGGTGAGACTCGCGTCGTTTGGGCGCACCCTTTTGATGCTGCGTCGGTTCGCATTGATGCGAGTCGCATCATGTGGGATGCGAGTCGCATCGAGTGATGCAAGTCGCATCTGAGATGATGCGAGTCGCATCAAGTGGAAGTTGGTAATTCTTTTCGATAAAAAGGAAAAATAGCTAACTAATCTAACTAAAAGTAAACTGAAAAGACTTGGGTTGCCTCCCAAGAAGCGCTTGTTTCAGGTCGCTTCTCTTCCCTTCTCTTCTTCTTCAATCAAGCTCCAATCTCCTTCTTCTCTCTTGATCTTCGCTCTTTTTGTGTTCTGGAATGTAGAGGGGGAAAAAGCTCCCCGAATTCTGGCACAGGACCTCCTTATATAGGCAACCGAGTTGACTTTGGGCTTGTCAGATTTAATTTGAACTGGGCGGCAACAGTTGATGCGACTCGCATCAGATGGTCTTCAAGAGAGAGCAGTGAGGGTCGCATCGCAGGTCGCTTTGGGCTTGGATGCGACTCGCACCAGATGAATGCGACTCGCATCGGAGCTTCCTGAAGTCTGCCAATTGCCTGATTTTGCCCAATTTCGCCTGATTCCTGCAAAGTAAGAACCAAAACTTAGCAGTACCACATTCTATGGATGTTCAATGTAAAAGACACCCTTTGTTGGTTCAAAACATAGATTTTCGTATGGAAACAAGTCGAAATGATAGGTCTAATAATGTGATAACATGCACCATTCAGATATTTGATTTTCTACCTATCTAAAAAAATAGTAAAAAAATTTCAAAAAATGTAAAATTTGGTCTCCAAACACATATTAATATGGAGAACAAGATGAACGGTTCGGATCGACCGTTAGAATGTTGAAAACTCGAATATTGAGCCGTAGCACTATAGCCCTCTATGCAACCCATAGCATTGTAGCCTTACTCATATATCAAATGTCTTATTTTTTGGCATATCCTAAACAAGAAAACTAAAACTTCACAAAAGTATTTAAATGAAAATATTAAGGTATCTAAAAAAAAGAAAAAATAGAGGACCGCTTGGTCCCAAGGCGGTCAGGTCTCTAGTGGACCGTCCCTGTCCCGGGTGGTCAGCTAGGATTGTGGACCGCCCCTGCTCTAGACGGTTGGGGCAGTTTCAAAAAAAAGAAAAGAACTGGGGACACTTTTATAAAAAACCTTTTCTTTAGGGTTTTAATAAAAATGACGAATGGCAATTTTGTCAAAATATGTTGTGGGGCTCACATTTAATAATATTCTTGCGCAGTAGATTTGGAATTGGACATAACATATCATTAAATTTATGAAGAAGCAAAAGATCTAGGGAAGGCTTATTCGAGGAGATAGTACTATCCGGTGGTACCTTTATTTGACTATGCTTTCCTTTCCATCATTGTCGTTGTCATATATTGTTATATTTTTCATTGAGAAATACTTTTCTATTTTGGTGCACAGGTGGAGGACAGTTATACGCTGATAGCGCCGTAACGGCATTCGGATCGTCAAGGTACCGGATTTTTTTTTGTTTTGGGTTAGAGTTGGGTAATTGCACATCAGATCCAGGCACTTTTATTTCATGAAATATAAGGTCAAAGTAGGAATGTTAAAAATGTCAAGGTACAACATGATATGTTTGGTATTATATTGTTTATAATTTTTCCACATTTTTTCTTTATAAAAATTTAACTTTTAAAAAATAATTAAACGTAATCAAACATAACAAAGATTAACGAGGGTTTTGTCATGAGCAAGCCCAAATTTGATGGGGGCATTCGGCCCATTTAATTACTTAACACAAGCCCAGTATGGATCTGTTTATCCAAACCCCCTTTCAACAAAATCTTATTGTACTTGGTTTGTCAAGATTCCTATAGATGAATTATGATTTATAATACTAACTTTAAGGTTAGATGAGCTAGATAAAGTGTTAAATTTAATTGATCAATTAAGATATACATACACATATCAAATTAACATTATAATAATGTTAATTATTTTAAAAGATAATTCTACAAATAATAATTAAAATTTAACTAACGAAACAAATAAATCTTATTTCTGGAAGAAAAGACATCGCAGCTCCTTTTTTAAAATCCTCCAAGAAAATCTCTATGCCAACAAGCTCTATTTTTCGGCCCATCATGAGTTCCCATAGTTACTCGAGTCCAAAAGATGGCAATTCTGAATATTTTATTTTAATACCCAATAAAATGGTAATGAGATGATGTATCTTCATGGGCTGGTTTATAAATATGCAAGCAGATATTCTTTTGACTTTAATTGAAATATGGGCCGGGTTTAATAATATGCAAATGGGTATTCTGACTTTTAATTTGCAACATGGGCCGGGCTTAAAAAATATTTTTTTAAAAAAGGAAAAAGCCCATTTCATTAGTTGAAATTGAGGTTAAATACAGGCCGGGCTTAAAAATATGCAAACAGATTTAGAATTGACTTTTAGTTGAAAATGGGCCGGATTTAGAAATATGTAAACAGGCATTTTCTTGACTTTTAATTGCAATATAGGCCAAGTTTAAAATGTTCAAACAGGTATTCCTTAGACTTCTAATTGAAATATGGGCCAGGTTTAGAAATATGCAAACAGATATTCTTAATAAAGAAGGCTAAGATTTATTAAATTAGAAATTCATTCAGGCCCAATGGTTAGTTCTACACGTGTCTAGAAATATGTTGGGGTTTGATAAATTATCATATCGATCTTAAATGATATTTGCTTTCCTCGCGTAAAGGGATTCTATTTCATTGAAAATATTATCATATTATATCATTTTTTTTATAGTGATACATCTTGATATTATATATTTATAATTTATTTTTATAATTTTAAAGTTTAAATAAATGATATGAATTATTCAACACGATTTTCATATTAAAAATGTGCTTGCAGATCAAATTTTATATTTTTCAAAATTCCTTTTGTATTTATTAAAATATATATATAAAATTGTTGTTTTCAAACAATTGAAGACCATTAAAAAATAACAATTTAAAAAATTCTAATAAAATATTAAACAATTTTAAAAAAAAATGAAAAATTTGATCTCCAAGCACATTTTAATATGGAGATCATGTTAAAAGGCTCGGGTCGACTGTTTGAATTTTGAAATTACAAAATAACTTATAAATATATGGTGTCAAGATGTGTCGCCATAAAATAATGTAATTGAATCCTCTATTTTAAATGAACATTTGAAATCATTAAACCATAAAAATTGACATATTTTAAATAACATTTAAAACATACACACATCATTATTAGAGTAATTTTGTAAGAATATATTAGTTTTTACGCCAACACAATTCAGCATATAATTAACATGCATATGAGATTTTTTGTTGTTAATTCCGATATATTTTAAGAGATTATTTCATAAGAACTAATTACTATTATACTTTAAAATAATGTCTAAAACTTGCATCAATTATTATTGGAGCAATTAGGAAATCATACATCAAATTTTAACGCAAATTGCTATAGTACAACATAGACAACAAATTACATGCATAATAGATGCTTTTGATTAATTTGGAGTCATTTTTCAAATGACTACATCAGCAAAATTGACAGTAATAAATGAAACAATACCTAAAATGTGAAGAAATAATTTCTAGAGCAATTTCATGAAGTACATTAATTTTTTTTGCAAACAAAATCTCTACCAATTCAATTCAGCAGATAGCATGGATGTTATATGTTTTCGAGTAATTGAAAATACAATTCAGCAGATTAAATTACTAAAATTGACTGTTATGCTTCAAATAATATCTAACATTTGCGCTAATTATTAATAAAATCAAATTTATAGTAAGAATCAATCAGCTAATCACTATGCCAAACCCTTATGTTTGACATTATAAGCACTTGTTTCTGAACACACACATATATATATGAGGAGGGATCAAGTTACAACAATTTTTGAGTTACAACAAATTATAATAAGCATTTTCTACATTTTCAAAGTCTGAATCGTCGATCCAAACCGTTAGATGTGATCTCTACAATAAAATGTGTTTGGAGACCAAATTTTATATTTTTTGGAATTTGTTTACTATTTATTAAGATGGGCACAAAAACTAGTCAAATTCATACCATTGAATTTTGTACCCATCTTAATAAATAGTAAAAAAATTTCAAAAAATGTAAAATTTGGTCTCCAAGCACATTTTATTATAGATATCACATCTAACGGTTTGGATCGATGATTTGGACTTTGAAAATGTTAAAAATGCAACTTGTTGTAACTCAAAAATTGTTGTAACTTGATTCCTCCTATATTTTGAAACAGATCTTACTATCCATGTTGTTTAAATTGTCAAATCGATTTAAATTAGGAAAATAAATGAAGAAAATTGTATCCCACAATTGAAGAAATGCATAAAGTGATCTCATTATGTAAAAGTAATGACATATGGACGGATGATATGATCCGAAATTGTACTAAAAAAGACTATATTTTGACTTAAAAAATTATCATAAATCTTGCGTATATCAGGGTATTACATGGGAATTAGTTACTTTTGCATTTTCTAAGTATTTCTGCATATTCTGAGAAATGGAGGGTTTTCGGAACAAATTGAACAAAAATAAGACAATATGATAAAATAACATCTCCGTATATCATGCATCCACGGGCGAATCTCAGTGTATTGGAAAAGTGACCAAGTCAATTTTAAAATTTTAATTATATATATTGAAATTTAATTTTATTTTATTTTCTAGAACTTTTTATATAGTCTAGTTTCCTCAATAATAATCAAATGTTTTTTTTTAGTCTAGTGGTTAGAGCTTATCTTGTAGTTCAGAGGTTTTGGATTCAAATCTCACTCACTACATTTTAATTTTCAGCTCTCTCTATCAAAATTTTCTAGTTCCGCCCTGCATGCACCCAACATATGGATTGGAGCGAAGAACTGAAAAATTAGACAAGTCAGGAAGTTCGTATGACAAGCTTTATGCCACATGCGAAATAGTTCTATGCCTCACGGACAACAAATTCCAAAAGTTTTCAGTAGTCACTAGTCACTAATTTAGATGTTTTTTTTTATCTCCACACTCCACCAATCACTCATGTTCTATGTCCGAAAGAAAGACGACTTTTATTGAAACAATAGAAAACTTAGGAGTTTTGAAATTTACAACACACTTCGTGTTCTCTTACCTCACTAATAGAGAAATCCAGTTATTTCAACTACAAAGGGTTATAAAGAATGACGTAACTGTGAAATTTGTGAGTGAATCGGTAAATTCAGTTGGAGTTAGGTGCAGTTTCTCCGAAATGGGGTTTTGGTGGAATCTATTTTTGGAGGTTGTCAACTTCTTACCTTGCGCGCTTGGAGAGGGGATCACAGTCTTGTTAATATCGCTCTCCTCTTTAATATCGCCCAAGCGACTGAAAGGCGATCAGCTGGTTTGAGAGTCCACTGTTTTATTTCGATTCCTCTGTCCCGTCTTTTCTTCTGCCCCGCCCTCCTCCTATGTCCGGTTCACTCAATTGTCTTCCATTTAAGCAAATGCTTCCGTCTAACGGATCTAGTCACTGCTCGTCGTTCGCCTTATCGCTCTCCGCTTCGTTTCGATTTACCGGATTCTGATGAGGGTGTTGTAAATTCGTCCCACCTCTACTATAGTATGTATATCTACGTATAATAAGGTATGTTTATGGTTAATGATGATGATGTGCTGACAGTGATCCCTTTTCTCCTTCTTCTCCTCCCTCTCTTCTTCTTCTTTCTTCTTTCTATTTCCTTCCTCTGTGTTTCCTTCTAAATAAATCAGGCACAAACCTCATCTGAGCACGAAGGCTCCTCTAGATACCCCTGCTTTGTCTTGATTACAACAACACTGTTTTGTGCAAACGATAAGAAATTATGCAGGCTCACAACCTATTAATCTGAGCATAATCACAGAAAATTATGTAGGCTCACTATCTACTGATCTGAGCACAGTAACTTTCTTCTTTTCTTTTTATGATTTTTCTTGTCTACTTTTGTAAAGGGTTCAATTGTAATATTTTAAGTACTAGTACAGACACCGTGTGAACTGGAATTGATGTGTAATTAGTTTGGTCCTAATTAATAAAATATCGCCTACGGACTTTTAATCAAAAAAAAAAAAATTTACTTAATTACCTTGCTAGTGAGAGACGTAAGACTCGGAATACCATTGATCGATGAACCAGTTATTTAGCTAGTTCTAGCCGTCGCATATCGAGGACCCTACCATACTTTCTTTCCTATTCATGTTCTCTCTCCATCTTACTCTAACCCTCTTTAGTCTTTGATAATTTGGCTAATAGATCTCTCTACATTTAGTTATGATAAAATTAGAGTATCATCTCCCGAGTCCCGACAAGTTATTAGTTAGATAAGGTACTGTAAACATGAAAGTGATCGAGCAGTACTATTTTAGGATTAGAAACCCTCATTTTCGCAAGTAAGCTCAATGAAACTGCATGTGATGTGAAATAGTTAGATTACAACAACTGAAAAATTAATTAAATGGGTTACATTGACAATAAACCCGAACCTAGAACCTTTAATTCCCTAAATCATATTTTGTTTGATCAAAACCTCTCAAAACAAATAATTTTTTTGAGATTAGTGAAAAGTTAAGACTTAGTATATAAAGTTAATTCTTGTAAATTGACACCAGAATCATTTAATATTAGATTGATATGATCGTGCACTTAATATTAGATGGCAAGTAGAAATTAGAATTATAAATTTATTAGTTTTGATTTTCTACGTACCTATCAACAAACAATTGAGTGGCAGTTCTTGATCGTTTATGGATTGCTCATGCACATTTTTGTAGAGCTACACAATAAATAATTGCCAAGAACTTGAATTCTCAAGTTACTAACTTTTTGTTTATAAAAAATATTTTAAAATAATATTGATTATTAGATGGATTACCATATATCGATCCATATAAATAACTTAAATATTTTCCCACAAATTTTCTGTTCCTGTAGAAACTTATGAATTGCACAATATCACGTTGCAAAAAAAAAAAAATTCTTTTTCCGGTTTGTTTAAAATTTTCTAAAGGAATCAAAATGAATTTTTCGGTTCCTTCTATAGACCATTGTAATAAGCTATATCATTTTATAGTGATTTCTATAAATTGAAAAATTCTGGTACTATATTAGCTTTTACGTAACTATGTATAATATGGTACTAGTATCGTACCCGTGCGATGCAACGGGGCATATTATAAGAGAAAACACATATTTATATTAAAAAGAAAGCATTCCAATAAAACACAATAATTATTTAAAAATTGAAGGACATGATATTTGAAGAGATTTTATATTATTCTGAATTTTTACAAAGTTACAAACTCCATCAAGTTACAAATTTTAATAAATCAATTGTACTGCTACAGAGAGAAATTTCCTCAAAAATAAAGTGCAAACCAAATCTAATTACAAGATTGTTAATGGTAATTCATTTTTAGCTGTTGTCAACTGTTCTGACAACCAATATTCAAAAATTATTTCGGGGATAATTGAATGAACCAAAATTTTTGTTCTTTTGATGAAAATGTAGGTCTAAACCTGTTTTGTATGCTTAAGATTTTTCAAGATTTTAGGAGACCTAAAACTATGTTTTTATGCATTTTTCTAGGGGCAGTTTAGAAAAACAACTTGCTAATTTAAGAGTTTTTTTTTTGTTTTTTGAAAGATGAAATTCAAATGGATATTTAAAATAGCAGAATAACACTAAAAATGCAAAACCAAATGACTGCATCACTTTACCTGCCCGAGTCAGATGCCATTAAAAAACTCCCCATTCTTCTCCACTTACAAGGCGGCAGTTTCTGTATATATATATATATCTGCACCAATATCTATATGGTGCTACAAGTACTTTTTTGATATTTTATATCTGAACTTAGAAATCCCGCAAGTAAATTTTTTTTCAGTATAATGGAACTTGTCATAAGATATCCAATTTATAATATTTAATAAAACATAACATAATACAGCCAATCACTTAAATTCACACCCTTTCCAAGTGTTTTTTTTTTTGGGATGAAACCTGTGGGTGTATTTTATTGAATTTAAAGAAGCCTTACATTGTCACTTAGGAAAAAAGAAAAATAAATAAATTACAGTACATAAATATTAATGGACCTCCGTCCGGTTTAGGTAAATAAGGAGAAAAAGCCTAACATTTAAATCTAAACTAAAAGGTGAAACTAAATGCTACCCTCCCGTTTCCTTTTTTAAAAGAAAAGAATGGGGGTCTAATTGTAAAACTTCCGTTAGATTCCGATCCTGTTCCAATTTTACCAGTAAAAATGTCTATCTGCTTGTCATTCTTCGGTGAATCTGTTGGTGCCGTTCTGTCAATATCCAGCCTCCTCCATTGATCCGTTGTCAGTATTTCCTGGGACATCAATTGTGAAGAAAGTTTCATTCAGGACTGATGAGTCCTCTTGGTGTGTATCCAATTGGGTTGTCGTTAAGACCGCTGTGTGTTGCCTCGTTCGTCTTGCCCAATTGGCCATATCATGGAGAAAAAAAAAATCGTCTTATTTTTTAGCTATCAACATGTCTTCCTGTTCCGACACAAGAATCATTTTCTTCCTAATAATAAATTAGCACGAACCATACAATAAAATGCTTATATTCAACAAGGAAATTGTGCAAGTATAATTTTTTTACTATAATATCTAAGTTCAGTTTCTCACAGGCCTCAATTTTAAAAATTTCATAATCAACATAAGCAAATAGATCAAATTATCTGGCCTGTTACTAAGACATTACAACATATATAAACCCTATAATATGTTCTGCAATTAGAATTACCAAAAACACATACAAAATATTTATCTAAACTAAAACATCAAAGAAAGAATTACCATACCAAGATCATAAAGAACATTCCAGCAGCAAGGCATGCACCGAAACCATAGATCCTCTACAAAATAAGAAGTCAAAGAGGCATCAATCCACTGGATCATAACAAAAATATTCAGGAGATGGTTCGTAAAGTGCGTACCATGAAACAGTTGATGTTACAATAAGTGTGCAGGAGACGCTTTGTTAAAAAGAGAAATGAATAAAAAAGCATAACAAATTAGCACATAGTCTACTAATCTTGTTAATTAGGCCATCATCGACCACGGCACTGCTAATCTTTTTAAATAACTCGTATAATGCCTCTATTTCACTTACACTAACTGAACACATAAATGCACCACCACTGTTAGTGACAGCTTTCAAGAATTTTTCCTTATTAAACCATGAAAGGTTATGACATAATAACATTTATACATTAGAATATTCAGTTTTTTGTTTCCCTTCATCGTTATGTTTGAGCCAAAAGTGTTACATAAAAGTAACCATCAGCATCACTGTGTAGACCAGTATAGTTCCGTTTGTTTTCATTTGAGTGTTACTAATTCTTGTTCAATTCCAAAATAACAGCAAGAAGGAAAAAATCTGTTTGCAATTATAAATGCCCAAAACAAAATTTAGGTGAACAAATTTCTCAGGAGAAATGAATGAACATACAAGAGGTTTGTTCAGCCAGGACATGGGGGTTGCCGAGGCCTTTATAAGGAGTCGAATTATCTATTCGTTAGCACTTGAGAAGAAGCTGGCATAGCTGCTTGACCTCTTCTAAGCAATCCACCATTCTATTCCATCTTCTCTTTTCTCAAATCAATGCGCTAACACCTGTTATGCTCCGATATCATTAATCAAGAATAATAAACAGATTGATTGTTATGGATGAATGTTATAATTTCATGTTGACTTGGATTCACTGAAGAAGAGAGAAATTATTAACATTCATGCATAGCAACAACAATGAACAAAAATGTTGAACAGTACAGATTGATTGTTAATTGTTATGGATGAATGTTATAATTTCATGTTGACTTGGATTCACCGAAGAAGAGAGAGAAATTATTAAAATTCATGAAATATTTGTGTACCAGTACTCACTGGTATATGCCAATCTCAGCCTTGAACATCTAATGAATCAAAGAAACTCAATGTGATACTTGAAATACCTCTTGTTGCCTCTACTGCTCTAAGATACACCTATTGCATAGAAAAGAATGACACTATTACATAATTTGTGCAATTGTGTTAAGAATACATTTGGATAGAAATTAATTTATCAAGTGGAAAGAAATTACAATTTTCCCATGATTGAGAAAAATTACGACATGTTTGGCAACAAAGAGCTCTTGACCTAGCGTTGCTTTTGAGCAAATTGGGAAAACTTTTCCTCTTGTTTTGAAAGACTGCTCTAAAGCTCGTTCAGTAATTGATCTACCTCTGTTACAATTCCTTTGAAGCCCTGTAAGAACACATAAATTTTCAAAATTGATTTCCTATTGGATTCACTTCTAAACTCTGACAATGCAAATATACTAAACCAAACACAAGTCAATCAATGAACCCAAAATGAATATTACCTCAAACTTACCTAACCATCCAATCGGAGGTGGAGGGAGTGCCGGCGCCATGAGCAAACACAACAAGAGGCGCCTTGTTCCCTTTCTCGTTGCTATTTTTTATCTCTTTCTCATCCACTGGAGGAGTAGAAAGAGGAGGCCGTGCCTCATAGCCGGAGTCGTTCTTACAACGGCGCTTCGAGGGGGGGGTGGCTTCGGAGCCATTGGATCAGATCAAGTGGATACTCGGACTGTCTGCTTGTGGGGCCAGGCCAACTGATCACAAGCGAACCCCCACCGTTGCTCCTCGATACTGATAGAGCGAGAGAGAGATGGCTGGATGCGGGCTGAGGCGAGAGAGCGAGAGAGATGGCGAAGAGGGATGAGAGAGAGAGAGAGAGAGAGAGATGGTTGAGGCGATTTGGTTTTTTCTCATTGGGAAGAAGGGTCGGGGCAGAACGGCAATTAGTTTTTTTGCGCATCCCAGCGAAAACAAATTGTGATTCTGAGATTCAATCTGCACGATTTTTTATTTAGATCCGACGGTGCAGAATAAAAATATTTGTAGCAATATGTGTAGCAATACGTGTGGCGGGTTTAATTTGAACTAAATTTAGACTTCTACACGTATAAATGATGTATTTAATCAAAGGAAGACAGATTATTTGACTGGAGGGTTCAGATTCAATCAGAATTTAGATAAATAAATCCCAGCCGTTAGAGTTTCAGGACAACAAATTCAATTTAAGGTGCATAATATAGAGGAGATATGGAGAAGGAAAAATCAAGAGAATAAAAATGACGCTGATACTCCACAGATAGTAACACGGATTCGACCACAGAATATCTTTTCTAGCTGACGAAAGTGGAATGATTTTAATTATTAGTTACTGACGTCTCAGATAATTCACACGTTGAAGTTGACTCTTAGCTTAGGCAAAGCAAATTGGAAATCAAAATCCCATGTAGACATACGTGGGGTATTCCACTGGTAATTAAAAGGCAATATTTTTTAATTAGGAAAAGGTCCAAAAAATCATCATACAAATGATTGATCATAAATTAAGAAGCTGAATGGCAACTCTACAGTAAATTAAAAGCACCTTTTCTTGATGTCCAGCACCCGCCATATCATTGTTAATATTTGTTAATGTCACAGTGAATCAAGATTAACAAAGAAGACCATAGCCCGCCAGTCAAATATTCAAACTTTGACCATTCAACGGTCAAATATTCAAGCTTCTCATCTCTTTCTCAGAAGCTCCCGTTGCTTCCCTCCACTTCATATATTACATCATCTCGTAAAATATAAAAGGTTTGTTCTACTCACAGTTCTTACGCTTATTTACTTATACATGACGTGTTGTGGTCTGACTGCGTAATTTCGCACAATATTGAAAAATGTAAGTCGGGCA
This sequence comes from Carex rostrata, assembly GCF_964058835.1. NCBI lineage: Eukaryota > Viridiplantae > Streptophyta > Magnoliopsida > Poales > Cyperaceae > Carex > Carex rostrata. Next base: position 2,748,503 of record NC_135940.1, read on the forward strand.
ATCAATTTAGATAAATATTAAATATATATCTACTCGCAATACATGACTTTTAATTAAGAGCTACTGCCACGTCAGCAAGTTCGTGAAATATTGTACAAAAGAACGAGTGAAGAAATCTAAATTTTTTTTTTGTGGATATCGACCAAGTCTTGACGAATATAAATACAAGTATACGCAGCCGTCTACTTTCATTTCTCGATTTCTTCATTTCTACCAAATCTCTCAACAACAGGAACCAGAAAACCTTCCCTCTCTCCTCCTTCTCCTCCTCCGTCCCTCACTCCCTCCCCCTTTCTATCGTGATCGACTTTCGCCATGGCACTGGAGACATCATCCGACCTGAGATCTCCTTTCTCCTTCTTCACCCCATCGTTTACAGAGTTGCTATCAGCTGAAAATGGCGATTTCAGGGAGAGAAATGGAGAGAGTATCCCGAAATTCAAGTCTAGCACACCCCCTTCCTTGCCTCTCTCTCCCAGTCCATTCTCTCCTTCTTCGTTCTTTGGTATTCCTTCTGGCCTCAGCCCGGCTGCACTCTTAGACTCTCCGGTTCTTCTCGCCTCTAGTGTAAGTTTTTGCACGAACATTCTACATTTGCGCTGAATTGTATCAATTAATTGCTTTTCTGATTGTGTAATTAGCTTAACTTTATGTCTCTGTAAACAATTTCATGTTTTCATTAAATAACTTCATGTAGAATTCTTTGATTAGCTTAATTCTGTGAATTAGGAAATAAATTGTCTTTTTTCAATCAATTCTGTGATTAGATTAAAGGATTGTTGAGTATTGGTTTTCTTTCATAATTAGTATTTAAAATTGGGGGTGCATCTGTGGTGTTTGTGGAAATTCCCAACAGAGATAGAGCCTGATGTTTATTTATGGTTTACACATATAGATGTTTCCATCTCCAACGGTTGGTGTTTTCCCGACACATGCCTTTGACTGGAGAAGCGCTTATGCAAGTAATGACCAACAAAACGTTAAGGAAGAAGAGAACTTGCTCGGTGACTTTTCATTTAAGACCCAAGAAAATAAACGAGTTGAACATCCACCTTCTAATCAGACTTCTACAGAGGTAATTTCCTTGGTATGAACCTGTTCTGCTTTTCTTGTATCTGTATTGAAACTATCTACCGAACTCATCCACATATCCGGTCTAAACAACAAACAGGTGAGACAGACAAATAAATTTGGTACTGCACCAATTCATTAATTTCGTATGTACCAACAACTGGATTTTATTGTACCAAATGTCAAGATTGAAGATTCCTTACAAATTCACTGTTTTGTAACAATTAAATTTTCTAATGTAGGAACCTGCTTACCTGGACTACAAACAGTCATGGGGCCAGCAACCATCAAAATCTGGAACTTCAAACAACACGAGTCAAACTACAGCAAGTGAAAAAAGTAACAATGACGGGTGGAACTGGCGCAAGTATGGTCAAAAGCAAGTGAAGGCAAGTGAAAATCCTAGGAGTTATTACAAGTGCACTCACCCAAACTGCCCGGTAAAGAAGAAGGTTGAGAAAGCACTAATTGATGGCCGGGTTACTGAGATCGTTTACAAGGGAGAACATAACCACCCGAAACCTGTTTCGACCCGGAGAAATTCGGGCTCTACACAACCCATTCGATCCTATGGAGATCACAAATTTGCAGTTTCTGATGCCACGCCCGAGAACTCTTCGGCCTCATTTGGACTTGAGGAAAATGAAATGACCTCTCAGATGAGCAGTGATGGGTTTGATGGAAACGAATGGAATTCTAAGAGGTAATAAATTCACAATATCTAAAGTTATTCCATTATAAAAAATGTGTATGTTGCAAGGGGTATATAGGAAAAAATTGTATTAAGATAAAGAGAAGATATGACATAAATTGTTATTATCCCTTGAATAGTTATTAGGATATTTAACATTCCAAGTGTACCTTTCAACAAGTCATTTTTTTTTAAAATTAAATGTGCTTAATATGTAACTAAACTCTCCATTTTATTTTATTGTTTCAGGAAGAGAGAAGATGATAGTGAGGGCATATCAGTCTCTGGCAATGGACCCCACAAAGAGCCACGTGTTGTGGTTCAGACCACAAGTGATGTAGATATTTTAGATGATGGGTACAGATGGAGAAAATACGGACAGAAGGTGGTCAAGGGAAATCCTAACCCAAGGTCAGTACCCGTTTCCATTAGTACATCTTTTATTAATGCTCTGTACCAGTTCCATACAACTAACTGTTACTATAGTACCCCAAACTTAGCAAACCCATTTTTCAAACTATGCGTTGTAGGGTTACCATTCATCAGCAAAGCTAAGTTTCAAATTAAGTAAGTTCAGATTGAGAACTGGTACTATGAGTTTTCTTCATATTGTTCTACCTGGAAAACTCTTTAATTTATCTTTTGGAACGTGCAGGAGCTACTACAAGTGTACCACTTCTGGCTGCCCTGTGAGAAAGCATGTGGAGAGAGCGGCACATGACATAAGGTCGGTTATAACCACATACGAAGGAAAACATAACCATGATTTACCCTCTGGCCGTGGGTCCCGCATGAACAATAACTCATTGGTCTCTCAGCCAGTACCGAGTTCAAATGGCTACTTCCCCGAGATGGTACAAAATCAGAGGAGATACAGTTCCTACGGGCTCAATTGATCAGAGATAGAAGTCGTCTTGAATTTTTCCTTTAATAGGGTTTATAGTTGAAAATATTTTGTTTATTTTTTCAGGCCATATACATCTATATAACAAGGCCTGTCTCTGTTTTTTCTGAATTTTTTTTCTGTTTTTTTTTTTTAGATGTTTAGTTAAGGCATAATCTTAACTTGTACACCAAAGGTCTTGTAAAAGGTTAATATTATAGATAGGATGTAATAAAATATTTTGTTCTTGGAAAAGATAGATGATATTTATTCAAATGGTTACATTTTGTGATTGATGAGGTTTCCGAGTATAAGTCGTGAAACAGTTTCGAATGACGGGCTGCACAGTTAAATATGGATTTAGTAGGCCTTAACAGGTTTTTTGGGAGGAACAGAGTTCTCATTATCAGATTTTAGGCTTTATTGGATATTTGTGTTCTAGTTTCTATTGAACATAAATTATGGGCTATTTTGAAGTTTACACTTTCCAATAAGAAAAGCTTACTGGGTCTTGGATCTTGCAAGTCTATTGGTTCATCTGTTTATTTTGGGGTTCTGATTTCAGAATGCACTGACGTTAGATTCATTGATGGTAGAAATCTCTCGATCATCGTTAAACCGTATTATATTATTTTACTTTTGAGAGCAAAACAAAAGTAGGTGGTGACCTGATCGACCGACTCCGGATCCTCTAAATAAAACTTTTTGAGTCAGAATCCGGACCAATTCAATTTAAGTTATAATTCACGATACTCATTTAATACTTGTTATGTTTTGATCCAAATTGTTATTCGGACTCATTAGGCTATATATGTTTATGTTATTGTATATGTATAAACAGGGGAATTCAGAATTTTAATAGGCATAAATTACTGACAATAGTGCAAATTTTTTTCCTGACGAATAAGAGCGGAGTAGCGGATAAGAATTTTAAAAAATAAGATATGGCGTGACCGGATACATCGCGACATGGTACGTTTCGGTCATGGCACGACACGTTTGCTGGTCATGTGTTGGGACTCACATGTTCCATGATGTCACCATTCACGTGATGTGCACGTCATGCAAAAGGTTTAATCGCAGCATGACACGTGGTCGCATGAGTCACGTGTAATTAGGACCATTAAATCTTGATCGAATAGTAAATCTTGAATAAACTAATATAAATTATGAAAAAAATAGTTAAATATGACCAAATGTGACAATATTGAAGGCAAATGATGTTGCATCCGAGTTGACTATTAAGGAGAATGAGACGGTTGAGAAGAAGGTGGAGTTTGAGGAGTTGATACAAAAAGGTGATGATGTGATTTCACATGATGATGCCAATTTAGAGAAAGACCAAAAAGAGGCACAACCATATGCATTGGTAAGGGACGTCCAAGCCAGAAGAGAAATTCAACCACCTACAAGGTATGGATACTCCGACTTTGCTTATTGTTTGGCAATTGCAGATAATATGGAGTATTGCGAGCTATCTTCTTATAAGGAAACCATTTCTTCTAAGGATACTGTCAATTGGATTGCCACCATGAATGAAGAGTTACAATCCTTGCAACAAAATGAGACTTGGCCTCTTGAGAAGCCTTCTAGTGGTAAGATGATTGTGGGCTGCAAGTGGGTGTTTAAGAACAAGATTGATGGCTCAAATCTCGCAGATTTTCAATACAAGACAAGACTTGTGGCTAAATGGTATAGTAAAATCCAAGGTGTGGAGTTCAATGATATGTTCTCTCCCGTAGTTAAGCATGTCGTCCCTAACGGCACTTAGAGGGTCGGTTAATTTGAGTTTTAGAAACTCTTTGGACATTTTTTGATTAACCCCATAAACTAATCAAGTCAAATAGTCGTGTACATGTAAAGTAAATAGAGAAGAGTTTAGAGAAATTTGACACGCATAATGTTAACGGAGTTCGGCGTAAAATGCTTACGTGTCCAAGGTAGAGCAACATCACTGGCGCCCCTTTCCTATTATCCAGAAATAAATGATACAACTAGTTACACATGATCCCAAATCATGTGGGTTGTCACGGCCAACTTTCTGTACATGGTGGGTGTAGAAGCCGCATCTAGCGAGTCCTACGCAGAGGATTGTCACACATCTTTAGGTGTATTGATCGCAATAACTCGTACTAGTGTACTCCTTTGCACCCTATAAGCAGACTACAGTAGCGGGGATGTAAAGACTCTAGAATTAAATCCTAGACACTAAACTCAGTTGAGTGGATTTGAGATTGTTGAGAGGATATTAAAGTTTAAGTTTACTCGACAATGGAAACTATCAAGAGTTGCAAGTTAATGCTTTCTAAAATGTGGGAGACGGCTAGCTTAACAAATCTGAAGTGAATTTATTGTTTTTATAGTGGGGGACTCAGATTAATCAGGATTCGTTCTAATGGGCAAAACTTGTCAACTCAAATCATACGAATAATAACGTGAGGATTTTCTCATTTTTAATTCAAATTATATTAACCGTTCTGGGCGTCTATGCCCATCTAGAGCAGTCTATATAATTTATTCCCACAAGACTTGATAGCTTAACTATTCAGAACACATTTATCTTGATTGGACCCAAATTGGAAAAAAATTATTATCCATTTGAATTGGTTCTACATTTGTTCCACTCAAGATAAATGCTCCAGAAATCAACAAGGTTAAAATATATTTTACTTAACTACTTATTACAAATTTATAGCTAAAGTGAAGATCTTGTTGACTTCTCAGGTCCATGCGAAGCCTTGGTTCTTCATTATAGATCTTGAAATTAAAGCTCTTGAACTTGTCCTAGGTTCTTCATTATATATCATTCAATTTAGTGTACCTACAAACTTACTAAAGACATTGGAAAATGTTAAATTCAAGTAATATATGTTTTGCAAATTCAATCAAACATAATAATAAAAGATTACATAATCCAACAAAGCATACCTCCATTTGAGTTTTGCTCTCTTTAGTGGCAATGAAGGATTTGGAGTTGGAGCAAATGGATGTGAAAATCGCCTTCTTGCATGGTGATTTGGAATAACAAATTTACATGAGTCAACTGGAGGGTTTTGAGGTTATAGGAAAGAAGGACCGTGTGTGTCTTTTGAAGAAGTCCCTTTATGTCCTTAAGTAATCACCGCGGCAATGGTACAAGAAGTTTGACTTATTAATGGTGAGTATTGATTTTCACCATTCCAATTATGATAGCTGTGCCTATTTTAAGAAGTTGGGTGGTGGTGAGTTCATTTACTTGTTGCTCTATATGAATAACATGTTGATTGCATCCTCAAACTTGAAATAAGTTAGGAGGTTGAAAGAGCAACTAAGTTTGACATTTGAGATGAAATATTTGGGGGCTGCAAAAAAGATTCTTGGGATGGAGATCACAAGGATAGGTCCAAAAGAAAGTTATTTCTTTCACAAAAGAGTTTTGCCGAGAAAGTGCTATGTCGTTTTGGCATGGAGAAAATAAAGGTTGTTTCAACACCTCTCGCGGCGCATTTCAACTTTCGGCCACTTTAAGCCCAAAATCCGATGATGAAAAGAAATATATGAAAAATGTTCCATATTCAAGTGTGGTCGGGAGTCTCATATACTTGATGATGTGTACTCGTCTCGATATTACTCAACCCGTTAGTGTGGTAAGCAGATATCTCTCTTGCCCAGAGAAAGAAAATTGGAAGGCGGTGAAGTGGATCTTTCACTATTTGAGATGTACTATTGATGCTCGTTTGAAGTTTGGTAATGGTAAGACACTAACGGGTTTTGTGGGTGATTTAGACAAGATGCATTCTTTGACGTATTATATTCTTTTCTTTGGAGATTGTGCAATTAGTTAGAAGTCTATACTTCAAGCCACTGTTGTACTCTTAAGTACCGATGCCGAATACATAGAAATTACCAACATCATATTATTAGCATTAATTAATTTGATTTCCACTTTCTTTGAAGTTTGTTTGCTGGTTTGCTTCAAATTTAAGTATTTAGATATGTTGGTTTGACTCGACCACAAACATACATAAAAATGGAGACAAAAATTATCTCTACTATATATATATTGTTCATAAGAAAATTTACAATAAAAAAGTTATAATATAATATATAATATTGATACAATATTTTAAAGAAAAGTTATTCATAAAAAATAAAAAATTATGTTCAATGATAATTTTATAAAATTCGTTCATATATACGATGTGTGCATTTTTTTTTTTTTTATCATGAAATTATAACTTTATTATTCTAACTTGGATATAAATCAATCAACAATTTTTTTAACGTGATATGACAAACATAAACATAAGCGCACCAAATTTTTAAGAAAAAACATGTCATATTTTATTATAGGCAAATGCTTCTGTGCATACAAGGACCTATTTGTAAAATAAACATATTTTTATTTTCAAAGTTCAAACAGTCGATCCGAACTGTTCAACTTGTTCTCCATATTAATATGTGGTTGGAGACCAAATTTTACATTTTTCTGAATTTTTTTACTATTTATTAAGATGGGTACAAAATTCAATGGTCTGAATTTGATATTTTTTGTACTCATCTTAATAAATAGTAAAAAATTTCAGAAAAAATGTAAAATTTGGTCTCCAAGCACATATTAATATGGAGAACAAGATGAACGGTTCGGATCGACTGTTTGAACTTTGAAAATAAAAATATGTTCATTTTACAAATAAGTCCTTGTATGCACAGAAACATCACTCTTTATTATATTAAATGAATATGTAATACATACTATGACACTATGTTTATTTTTACATTTTAGCGAATAAAAAATGCATATCCATGTCCATGCATGTACAAGCCAAGCATTGGTTGATGAAGTCCATCAAACTACGAGAAAAATGAAAATGCATATCCATATAATATAATGGTCTCTGTGTCTTACCACAACTAGCTAGTGCGTATCACCCACCATACGATGTAGCAGTCTGTGTCTGTCACAATTTCACAAAGGATCCAGAATTTCCTAACCAACGTGTGGTTGTGATTTATGAAGAAAGAACAAGCCAACCACCAAAACCAACATATAAACGCTCATCGAAAAGGTCACATGGGAATTGAATAACTATATAACAGTATAACAGCTACGGAGCTATCAAACTTCCAAACAAAAAGTATATATATTTTGTGCCCAACCATACTCCACTTTTTGTGATTTTGTGAGTATGATTAAAATACATCATTGGTTTTGTACCTCAATTATATTTCATTTCTCTATCTCTATTTTGTGAGTAGGATTAAAATGCATCATTGGTTTTGTGTCCGAATCATACTCCACATCTCTATCTCCGTTTACAAAGTTTAAACAGTCGACTCGAACCGTTCATCTTGTTCTACATATTAAAATGTGCTTAGAGACCAAATTTTATATTTTTAGAATTTTTTTACTATTTATTTAGATAGGTACAAAATCACTGCATCTGGACCATCCAAAAACAGTGATTTTGTACCTATCTAAATAAATAGTAAAAAAATTCTAAAAATATAAAATTTGGTCTCTAAGCACATTTTAATATGTAGAACAAGATGAACGGTTCGGATCGACTGTTTGAACTTTGTAAACGGAAATAGAGACGTGGGGTATGGTTGGGGTACAAAACCAATGATGCATTTTAACCCTACTCATATATATATATAGGAGGGATCAAGTTACAACAAGTTGCAACAACCATTTTTTATATTTTCAAAGTCCAAATCGTCGATCCAACTCGTTAGATGTGATCTCCACAATAAAATGTGCTTTGAAACCAAATTTTATATTTTTTGAAATTTTTTTACTATTTATTAAGATGGGTACAAAATTCAATGGTCTGAATTTGACTCGTTTTTTTACCCATCTTAATAAATAGTAAAAAAATTTCAAAAAATATAAAATTTGGTCTCCAAACATATTTTATTGTGGAGATCACATCTAACGATTTCGATTGACGATTTAAACTTTGAAAATATAGAAAATTATTATTGTAACTTGTTGTAACTTAAAAATTATTGTAACTTAATCCCTCCTCGTGTATATATATATATATATATATATTAGTTATCATTTATAAACGCTCATTGAAAAGGTCACATGGGAATTGAATAATCATAACTAGCAACTTTTTATATGGTTGTTTTTTTGCTCCTAACATTTGGAATTCCAGACAAAACATAAAGAAAAGGGAGGAAGAGAGTCATGAGGCGGAGCCAAAATTTTAAACAGGATGTGACGTAATTTTAGGATGCACAATTTTAAGATTATTTTATAATTTGAAGTATTTTTTTTAATAATTTCTCGTTTTCGAAATAAAAAACCTAAAATTATAAGCATAAAAGTTATTGATACCTGTCTTAATTTGTTGATCTTGATTCGGCATTAGAATTAGGGACGAATATACATTTATTCATAGAGGTACTTAGCTACTTTTATAATTTTAAAATTTTAATTAATTTATATTGATATTAAATTGTATTTTATTTTTAAACTTTTTATATAATCCATCCCAGATGATATATCAAATGTTTACTGGTAGATTAGTGATTAGCTGGAACTCTATTTTATAATTGTGAAGACTTGTATTCAAATTACACCTACCATATATTGTACATATATTGTACATTTAAGTTTCAGCCCCCCTCAAGATTTTATAGTCTGTCTCTGGTTAGAATTATACAAGATCTTTCTCATCATTAAACAAATGCTTATCTGCTTCTTCTTTCTCTTGATATCTTATGAAAATTTCTTCTCTCTATATATATAAGATGAAGCTTAATTAATTTTATAGTTATTTTAAATTTTAAGTAAACAGTTATGATTTTGTTGAGAAAAAAATATAAAAATAGAAGTATGGGCATAATTTTATAAGTTTTTAGTCTTAAATATATTTTTATAATAATTTTGAAAAAAAAAAAATATATTTTGAATTTTTTTATGTCTCTGACCCTTTATGTGGATCTGCCAACTGATCACCACGTTACACCTTACAAATCCACTCTGCTAATTAGAGCAGTGCGTAGCCAGTTATTTAATGCTCTATTTATTATTTATTATTTATCATTTGTAATTATTTTTATTTTTGCTATTTAATGCTTCGACTTTTTTGTGACCACCATTTTAGCTCATCAAACCTCCCACCTATCTTCCACATTTATGATTCTATTGCATTTATTTTGTGGTTTTGATTTTTGAACCTATAAGTTATCATATTTCACATTTTAAACCTTTGTTATTATGATTTTATGTCATTTAAATCTTTGTCATGGGTTTCAGCGAATAATTTCACATTTATGATCCTTTGTCATTCTGATTCGTGACTCACTATCTTTCAATTTGATATGATGTTACTCGACCAATTATTTTAAATGTTTAAATTGTAAAAGCATGGATGATCATTTACTTTTTCATATTTTCCAAATAAGAATGAAGTATGAAAACTATTTTTTTTTTCAATTCTTTTTACACTTTATTAGATATGCAGGCTAACAACCATGCTTATTTGTCAACTTAATGTTCACCATAACATGAAAAATATAAATTGAAACACATATTTTGTTGGTGAAATGTCAATCCATAAAATATCCATAGTTTTATACAGGGGTGGATTTAAAGGGCCCAGGGGTGACTTATCCATTCCTATGTTCAAAAAAATTTGTAAATTGTATATGTAATTTTTGCTAATTTCAATGAATTTTATAATTAAGACCCTTATTAATGAATCATTTGATTAATTAAAGTAATAAATACGTCTCATTCTAAAAAATAGAGTAAATTTCGGTCACTAAACTTTGTTCTTTGTCACGAATTGGTCACTCAAGTTTGATTTGTCTCTCTATAGTCAATAAATTTTTAATTTGTCTCAATCAAATCACTCTATAACTTTTTCATCCAAAAATTAACAAAATATTCTCATTCCATCCAAAATTTTAACGGAATATGCTTATAATGTTCAAAATACTAATGAAAAAGTTATAGAGTGATTTGATTGGAATAAATTAAAAGTTCAGCAGCTATAGAAGAACAAATCAAACTTGAGTGATTAATTCGTAACAAAAAAACGACCTCCAACAAAATTTACCCTAAAATATATTGTGTTGAATATTACTTTTATCAAAATCAACCCGTTATGGTAAATTTCTGGTTTCGTCCATTATTTCATAGACCAAAAGCTTGTACGAAATTATTATTTCAGCTTAAAATATTTGATAATTTATATGTTGTGCTTATCTTTGATATCATATTAATTAGCCTTAAAAAAGTTTAAATAACATCAATGCTAGCTGTTATAGTGTGGAAAAACCATGCCGTGCCGTGCCGTGACTAATACGCTGTGACTTTGGTCTCGTGTCGTGACCAAGTGAATAGTGATCCGTGCCGTGATCAAAATATCAAGGGGTGGTCACGGCACGCGAGTCACGCCGTGACTCCCGTGCTGTGACTATTTGCGTGCTGTGTCCAAACGTAACCGGTCACGTTTCTCATGTTTAACTATTTTTCATAATTTAAGTTAGTTTATTCATGGTTCACCATTTGATTAATACCTAATGGTCTTAATTATCCGTGACTCGCGTGATTACATGCCGTGCCGTACTGTGATCGGATCTTTCGCGTGCCGTGACCAAAATGTCAAGGAATGGTCACGGCACGCGACACACGAGTCACAACACGAAACAGTAACACGTGCCCTGCCGTTCCGTGCCGTTACGGAACCGGCTCCGCCGTGTCATTTTCCCACAATGCTGCTGTTATATACGCACCACCTGTGACATGTTCAACCAAAATTAATTTCCTACAATTAATCCTCTTTATTATAGTCTTACAACTAGAACGAGAGCAATTGTACTAAAACCCAAAGTTCAAGGTTGTAATAGTACTAAAAATAAAGGACAAATCTGAAAGATTACTCTTAAACACTTACCTACTTATTTGTAGGGGTGCAAACGGGTTAGATATTATCCGATTGTATCCGCATCCGTATCCGAAAATTAGATACGGATATCCAATATTCGAATATCCGTGCGGATACGGATACGGATATGATTTTGAATTTCAATTATCCGTATCCGAATAGTAGATATATATCATATAATGTACCATAAATTATGAAAATAATTATGTATATATCTACGGATATCCGCTATCCGTATGTATCCGTCTAATATCTGATCCGTATCCATATCCGGAAATTAAAAGCGGATACGGATATGGTTTCACCACTATCCGATCCGTATCCGATCCGTTTTCACCCCTACTTATTTGGCAACAAACAAACTTTTTATTTTGTTCTCTTTAGACAGACATGGGTGTTTGTTCCAGCAAACAAGAGCTCTTTTCAAGTGTCTCATCTGAAAATGAGAATACAAGAAACAAAATTTTAAAAGGAAAAGGAGGAGGAGATGCCATCACTGGTACAAATGGAGTGCCACGTGTCATGCTTACAGGATCATGTAGGTATGGTTCTATGTTTACTCAACAAGGCAGGAAGGGTGTGAACCAAGACACCATGACCATTTGGGAGGTAAGGTGCATGCAATTTCAAATTTCATAGAAAATAATTTTTTTTGTTTTTGTATTTTGAGGAATAGTCATAGTTTTTGTGTCTTCTTTTAGATACTCAATCAAGAGTAAAACCGATGCAATTTGTCGCATAACACAATTTTAATTAGAATCCAAAACTCCTAGCAAAATTTAACTAGTTAATTTAGATGATCTGGATAAACTGAGGTAGCTTGTTATTAGTACAGTCATCCAGTTAAGTCTTTTGATGATCTGGATGAACCGAGGTAGCTTCTTATTAGTACAGTCATCCAGCACCACTGCTTCTGTAAGATTTTTTTTTTTTTAATTTTGTAATGAAACTGGTGGGTATCCCCCACATTTGTCAAAAAAAGAAAAATTAGAACCCAAAACAGATAATTACCAAGGTCAAAAGTCAAAACATAATATATTTGATATGTAGCATTATGAATAACTCGTACTATGAATGATATTATGATAATTGTATTTTGTAGCATATCAATAACTCTGTTGTTAAACAACATTTACCAGTTCTCACCGTCTATCACTTAAGATGATAGGATTTCTGTGAAGAGAAGGGCCAGATCTTCTGTGGTGTCTTTGATGGGCACGGTCCATACGGCCATAAGGTGGCTCGTTATGTGCGTGATGCATTACCAGCAAAACTATGCTCTATATTAGACTCAACACATCGAAGCAATGATTCTAATGATGTCGGGACAAACCTAGATTCATTTGATAATTCTGGTGACAAAAGCGAGGGCGACATTTCTCTGTGGAAGAACAGTTTTATTAAGGCTTTTGAGGATTTGGACCAAGATTTGAAGCATCAAACTAGTATAGATTGCATTTGTAGTGGCACCACCGCAGTTTCTATCATAAAAGTGGTAAATTGCAAAATAATCCGAAGAAAATTAAACTTTCAAATGTGCAGTCTCTAGAATAATTTATGTAATTCAATCCATTTACTTTTAGGTTGATGCTATTGGGGTTAACAATAGTTTATGTAATTTAATGCATTCTCTTTCATTTTTGACCCCTAGAGGGAGAACTTGATAGTTGCCAACCTTGGAGATTCACGCGCTGTTCTCTGCACACGAGATGGTACGAAACGGCTCGTACCAACCCAGCTCACTACAGACCATAAGCCGGATGTCGAGAGTAAGACTTCATATATTTTTTATAAACTTTATGAAGGCCTATGCGGGTCCCTTTACTGGTTGGTACAAAGAGCCTACATAAACAAAAAGGAAAACCATGAAAAGTTAATTTGATTTGAAATAGTATTACATGGTATATATGACACATCGGTGAAAATTAGTATAATTAAGAATGGTACCAATTACAATTCAGTGTTACATTTTTTTCTTTTTTGTAACAATAACTCCACTCTCTAGTAATGCAACTTTAGACTTAATTTAATTGTAACCTGCGTATAGAACTGACATGAGTATTTTTTTTTCATTTCATTTTTCTATTCTTTGATTGATGTACTGATAATATATAATTTTGGTATGTAGTTGAGGCTGAAAGGATAAAAAGTTGCAAGGGAAGAGCTTTTGCACTAGAAGAGGAGCCTGATGTGCATCGGCTGTGGTTACCAGATGAAGACTCACCAGGTCTTGCCATGTCAAGAGCTTTTGGCGATTTTTGCCTCAAGGATTTTGGGCTTATTGCAACTCCTGAGGTTTATCATACAGTACTGTCTGACAAGGATGAGTTTCTGGTACTTGCTACTGATGGAGTAAGTCACACAGAGAATTGTTTTTTGAGTGAGGCTATGGTACTTCGCAAAGCATGGATCAGTCCATACTATGGATTCATATCTATGTTTTTGAAGTTCAAACAGTCGATCTAAACCTTCAACATGATCTCTATATGAAAATGTAGTTGAAGACCAGATTTTAATTTTTTTTTTTTTTAAGATACTTTGAATATCACCACTGATGGTTCAGATTTTTTAAATTAGGTGATTTTCTACTTATTTTTAAAAATAGTAAAAAGGTTCTAGAAAAATGTAAAATTTGATCTTTAGGTACATTTTCATATGAAGATCATGTTGAACCATTCGGATTGACTGTTTGGACCTTCAAAACGAAAATATAGATTTATAGTATGGAACTTTGCAAAGTACCATAGCCTCACTCAGTCACTCTTGTTATTTTTTTTTTTCAGAAAGTTAAGCTGAAAATGGAAATGGAAACCTTTCTGCTTTGCATTGCTAAAACTTGTTTACAAACTGGTTTTGGTCCTGAAATTTGGAAAATCAGTCAGTTTTGGTACTATACCATTGAAAGCATCAATAATTAACAAATTTTCGCCTCAATCGGTGCTGAGTCTACCTGGTACTGTACCAACTTCTGAAATTGTAAATTTCTCAATCCTTTGACCAAGCATGAATTATTGAACTAATTTACCTGGAAATTGAGAACACCTTATGAATTATATGCAATTGATACTGTGAATTGAGCTGGAAATATATTCTTACACTAAATTACCTGGAAATCTGGTACTGGCACAATTGCATATCCCATGTATGAGCTAAACATGAAACCGGTTATGCACTAGTTAACCGTTGTTAATCCTTTGTAGATATGGGATGTGTTATCAAATGAACAAGTTGTCAAGACTGTCTCATCGACTAAAAAACCATCCGATGCGGCGAAGAAGCTAGTGCACCGAGCTGTAAGGGCCTGGAAACGCAATCACCCGACCTCCAAAATTGACGATTGCGCAGTCATATGCATTTTTATCAAAGCACTTCCTTCTACCGATTCAAGTGCAGTATCTCATGGCAGATCTTTCACAACAAGTAATGCAACTGCAGAGGAGGGAGATAACAATAATGGCCAGAAAGAAGAATACAGTGCTTTAGATGGTTTTAGCCGTGCAAACTCGGTTTTGAAATTGCCGCGGGTTTTGAGTTCATTGAGCTGGCGCAAGAGATCATTTAAAATAATTGAGGATGACAATTAATTGATTTGTTGTTTGCTGTTTGGTGTTTAAACTTTTCCACAAATGAAATGTTTTTTTTTCTAATTTTTTGTCTAGTTTGAATGCTTCATCTAGACCTGTTATTGATTTGCATTTAATTCAATTTTTTCTTTCAACAACTGAAATCTATTGGGCAGAGATGATCCTTTTTTGTAATAAGATTTGGGCTATGCATTACTGTGGAATAACTTATTTTAATAATTTTTTTTTTACCAATTTGCATCTTGTAGAGATCTTGTATGTTGCAATTTGTGAAATTATGGACAATCTTTCTTGAACAAGGATACCAATTTTAGTAAAAAAAATGCTTTTCTGTTCACGTAATGTGCTCTTATATCTCTCTTCAGTTTTCTCCAGTCATACTTAAGTTTCTTGACTAGATACATCAAGCGATGTTAAAAGTCATGTCGTTGCCGTGACAAAACACTTTAAAAATCGGCATGGTTCAGTCACGACACTGCACGATATGCGTGTCGTGATCATTTGTTTTTGCAAAAATAGCTCAGCACAATACGACATGAGTTCGATCTAATACTAACAGAAGACACGGCACGCGCACGGTACATAACTAGCTAGTAATGGCAGGATACATATATACAACCAGAAAGCAATTTGCTTGCGAGCAGATAGGAGTATTAATTTACCCGGTCCGGATTTGAATATGGGCCCAAGAAGCAAAGACTTTGCTGCAAAGTGTATTTATTAAAATTTTACAATTTGTATCCTTAAAAAACAGACATTTTTATTAATATTTAACTTTAATATAAATTATCAAATCTGTCCCCATATTCTAGTCTTTATTAAAAATATTCAAACCGACCACTAGGTGGCCGGTTGGGAAAATTTCTTTTTATTTAACATTATAAATATTTTGTTTCACTCTCCTCCCTCTCAAATTCACCATAATTGAAAGAGAGAAAGAAAGGAAGAGAAAGAGAGAAAAAAGACGATTTTGGAGATGAAAAGAGTGATTTTCGGGCGATTACATGTTTATTTTTTAATTAATTATTTATTTGTACTTTATTTTGTTTAAAAAAACGTTTTAATTGTTAGAAATTGTTACAATCTGCTCAAGACAAATTTTTTTTTGAGGATTAGTGGAAAATGTTCCACTAAGATAGATTGATACTAAGAAAACCGTACATTGTAGATACACGGATCAAGTGATCCATGTAGCCGTAAAATTACTTACAACCACCTTCAACTATTATATAGCCCAGATAATAAAATTAAAAAAGCTCCCAAAATGTCCATGCCTCTCCTCGCGCTCTTACATCTAACTAAATAATAGCCAATTATGTATGTCCGTTGATGTCTCATTAATCAGGATATCCTCTGTCTTTCTTTTTTGGGTGAAGGTCCTTCTGTTCCTTTCCTTCCATAGAGCCCATGAGCCTGCTGCCCATGTTACGTCCCATCTTTTTTTGCTCTGACCCGTCAAGTGGAATCTTCCATCCCACCAGTTATCCGTGTGACAGGTACCCACTGTTATCGGTAGGTTTTGTTGTACGCATAAACCCCTCCAGAACTTCTCTGCATATGGACATGTTCTCATTAAGTGATCTGACGTCTCACTCAGCCCATTATTGCACAATACGCATCCCTGTGTTACCGTGCATCCCCTTATGGCAAGAACCTCCTGAGTTAGGATTTTGTCATTCATGAGCAGCCATAGAAAAACACGAACTTTCATTGGCACCTTCATTTTCCCGAGTACCCGATGAATATCGAGATCAGTGGACTCTCAAATCAGACCACCACTGAAGTGCAAACGCTTCTTGGTCATTTGTATATGGAACTTAGACCTCCCATGATTGGCCCGTACATCCGATGGCCACGCTCCCAACAACTCATTAATGTGTGCATCAATCAATTTGTTGCTACTGGGGTCAGATACGCCACCTACAGGTATGCCTCCGAATAGGCAAATCCCATATAACACTCACATCTTGTAGTGTGACTGTCAATTATGTTATATGTAAAATGTAAAATCAATCAAATACACACTAAAGATAACTAATTTTAACCATTTTTTAACGGTCTACCATAAATAAAGGTCCTTTTTTTTTTTTCTTTTCCAAATTTATAATCCGTTCCATGGTCAACATCAACTTTCCCAAAATCAACCTCTTAGTGATTTAACGAGCCCGAAATTACCGTGGAATTTACGGGCAACCGAAGTGCGACCAGATGAGACCCACAAAGCCGGGCCATATCTCTCTGCTTTTGGCAGAAGTGGGGTCACTCGTCAGTGTTACTCTTCATGCATGTTGAAATGCACCATCATTTGTTAACACCACATCAATTTCAGGCTCATTTACCACATGTGAAAAAAAAAAAAAACTATCCGTTTTACTCTGCACAATTTTTTACAATGGGTATGGTTTTACCACACACATTTTGCCATGTTTTCACACTAATACATCAAATTCAAACTCCAAAAATAGCCCAAAATTTTCCCCATCCTCCTCTCCGCTCTCCCGCTCAATTTCCAAGATGCACTCGCCATAG
Organism: Carex rostrata; assembly: GCF_964058835.1. Lineage (NCBI taxonomy): Eukaryota > Viridiplantae > Streptophyta > Magnoliopsida > Poales > Cyperaceae > Carex > Carex rostrata. Next base: position 2,766,149 of record NC_135940.1, read on the forward strand.
GCCTTCTCAACAAAATAATTTTTAACTAAAAAAATTTCAAAGAAGGAGAAGGGAGAATTAAAGAAGAGAAGAATGTCATTGAAGAACTCATCGGGCTTCAACCCAGCAGCTGTGAAGCCGTTCACGGCAGCGTGCTACGACAACAACCTGGTGAACTCACAAGGCATCTTTCTTGGGGACGTCCCAATCCGCTTTGCTCTGCCACTGCTCCTCCTTGAGCTCTCCATTATTTTCATATTGAGTTCCACTTCTGATTGTTTGCTCAGACGCCTCGGTGTGCCCCGTGTTGTCACCCAACTCCTGGTACCCAATTATTTAAGCTCATGTATTAACCATCATCTCAAGATATGTTTATTGGACTCTATGTATCAACCATGGGAAATTGTCAAGGGATTTGTGCAAATAGGTGGGTGTGCTTGGGCCCACCTATAATTTCATAAACTATCAAAATGAACTAGTTGACAATAAAATATATATATACATATACATATATATATATATAGAGAGAGAGAGAGATGGACTATGGTGCATTGCAATGCATGGAGGGGTTTGTGCATTGGACCATAAATCTAAAATTCAAAATCCAAATGACCGATCCAAACCGTTTTCATCTTGTTCTCCATATTAATATGTGCTTGGAGACCAAATTTTACATTTTTCTGAATTTTTTTACTATTTATTAAGTATTTTACAAAATTGTTGATCTAACGGTGGCTTAACAAAACAGTAAAATTAGCAGCCACCGTTGGATCAACAATTTTGTAAAATACTTAATAAATAGTAAAAAAATTCAGAAAAATGTAAAATTTGGTCTCCAAGCAAATATTAATATGGAGAACAAAATAAACGATTTGGATCGGCCATTTGGATTTTGAATTTTAGATTTATGGTTCAATGCACAAACCCCTCCATGCATTGCAATGCACCATAGCCCATCTCTCTCTATATATAATAAAGAAAATTAACCTTATTTTTCAAGCTCATATGATGCACTTGGAGCTTATCGGCAAAAATTATCAGTTTAGATAGTCCTTTGAGGCTTCAGTAGAAACTAGATCAATGTGTTATTGGGTCAAATGAAGTTCCCATTGAAGTTCAATACGAATCTTTGGGCACTCACGAAATTTATGGGCATTATCGAATAATAGGAAGTGCCTATATATATAGGCTCAACTTGTGTGTATATACCATTGTATACATATATATGACAATAATATGTGTGTATACATGTTTGTGTGTAGGTGGGTATAATGCTGGGGCCATCGGCGCTGGGGCAGAAATTAAAGTTTCGTATTTTAATGTTTCCTGAGCGCGGCATGTACCTCCTTGAGAACATCTCGCTCATTGCCTTAATCCTCTTCCTCTTCTCCATAAGCGTCAGGACTGATCTCAGCCTTCTACGCCGGCCGGCGCGTGGCGCTGTTGCTGTCGGTTTTTCCGGTGCAGTGCTCCCCTTGACCCTTGCTCTGATGCTCTTCTACACCAAGCGCAACTCCTTTCCAGTCGATTTGCAACGAACGACTCTTGTTGCTGAGTTAGTTATACGGCTTTCGCTGTCGTCCTTTCCTGTCATAGCTGATGCCTTGGCTGAGCTGGACTTGCTCAGCTCTGACCTAGGCCGCATTGCTGTGTCTGCCTCTCTTGTCACTGATGTCTGTAGTTGGGTCTTGAAGGTAACTTCACTTGTAATGCTATAGTTAGGTGTACTAACTGTACAAATATACTTTACGGTGTGACATGTAACTGGTCTCATATCATGTTAACAGATCCTATTTTTTGCGGCTATCCTCTTTGCCAGGGCAAAGAGCCCAGCAGCTGCACTGGAGATTGTTGCATCGTTTATCGCATTTGTCGTTGTGTTATTTTTTGTTGTACGCCCAACTGTTGTGTGGATCATCCAGAAAAAGACGCCTTCTGGGGAGCTTCTTGGAGAGGGGTAACATTTTACCAACCTTAACTTTCTCTCTCTCTGTCCTTTCAGATTTACATTGGAAAAAAGAGCAAAAAAAGGTGAAAACAAGAAATAATTGCTTTGTTTTAACTTCTAATTTTGTTGTTATAGGTTTTTTGTAGGGTTGGTGATCATTGCTCTGCTATCTGCACTAACAACTGAGGTGCTCGGGTTCAAGTATATGTTGGGCCCAGTTATACTGGGGCTGGTCCTGCCAGGTGGCATGCCACTTGGAATAACCTTGACTGAGCATTTGGATTCATTCTTTACCTCCATGTTTTTACCTGTTTATGTCGTTTTGGCCGGGTATAGGACCGATATAATGGAGCTCCACCATACGAGCAGGTGAGTTGTCATATTTTTCAAGTTGCCCATTAATATTTACTACATAAATAAATATTTACTACTATTATACCAGGTGTTACATGATGGTAGCTAAATCCTTATATCCGAAGCATAGTTTGAACCTCTAATTGTACGAATTCAGATGTAGTGCAATACCTGACTGAGTAGAATGAGATCTGAGTCATCCATTTCAATCTAGCACAAATCTCAAAATGGACTCCCCTTATATTCTAAATAGGCACCGAATTGATTTTGGCTCGGCTGGGAGTATTCTACTCCCTGAGATACCTGAGGGGATATGGACTCTAATTGTACAGTACCTGTTAACTGATGATTGATGAAGTACCAGTACAATAGAAACAAAAATATTTGATTTCTGAGTGCATGAAGAATATAACGTATATAAGTATTACAGGTGGGGTGTGCTTGAGCTAATTGCAGTGGTGTGCTTTGTGGGGAAGTTGGTGGGGTCCATGGTAGCTGGTCTATGCTACAAGATGACGATCCGGGATGCATTCTGTCTTGGGCTCATGTTAAATATCAGAGGTGTCATTGAAATTGCTTTCATCAACAATTGGGGGGATTCTCAGGTATAGTGTTGATCATGTCTGGCAAAGCATTTTATTTAATTTTCCTTTTATTTTTCTTTCTTTCTTTATTTAGGACTGTTATATGTAGATAAAAATTTAGCAGGTTATATGAGATACAAATGCATTACCAAGTGTCGATGTTCCCTTCATTTTTAATTGGTTACTTTGTGGCATGTGCCAACGTTTCTTTATACCTGGTTTACGAGAAATGAAAGATGAGGAATATAATGCAAATATCAAATATTTGAAATATTACGGTCCTAGTAGCACAAAAAAATGATAGGTTAGGGATGAGATCAAATGTTTCTTGTACAAGTAACTTTTCTCACTATCCTTGTATAAGTTCCAATTATTCGCATTATTATCTGCTCCATTTGCTTTATTATGTAACCATAAAAAATCATTTGCAACATAATTGCAGAAAGCGACAGCACAACACTTCTCGATTTTAATCCTCTCAGTTCTGATAATCACTGCTGTGACAACACCGCTCATTAAGTGCATCTACCACCCATCGGCTCGCATTGTGGCCACAAAGCGCCGCACAGTGGAGCAAGCAAAGCACAACTCAGAATTTCGTATGCTTGCCTGCTTGCACACTGAAGAGCACGTGGCTCCCGTCCTTGATCTGCTCGAGGCTACCAGTCCTAGCCCCACCAAACCGATCGGACTTACTGTGCTCCACTTGTCAGACTTGTCTGGCCGTGCCTCCTCGTATCTTCGCACGTACAAGCGGCGTCGTGGCCGTGGTACCACCAATTCTGCCGACAGGATTGTTAATGCCTTTTGGTACTTTGAACAGAACAGCAGTTATGAGTCGGGGTCGCTATCGATCCGACCGTTCATATCCTCGTGCCCATATAGCACCATGCATAATGATATCTGCTCTCTTGCGCTTAGCTGCAAGTGCCGACTTATTGTTTTGCCGTTTCATAAACAATCAGATGGAGCCAGGTATTATAAGTTCCATTTTGGTCGTTAGCTAAGATGCAGAGGCTCTATTAATGTGCTATTACTGATTGATATTGTCGATCTTTTGGAAACATCTGCGCTTGTAATTAGTATTAAACAGATAACAAGATCCGAAGAATTTGATATGCACCCCTGAAATTGAAAGAGATGTGCTTAGCACATAACACAACAAAAAAGAAACTAATAAGAATCTATTCAGGTTATAACTGTCACTGTAATCAGGTGAAATACAATAATTAAAGTTTACTCGAAAATTACGCATGATATATCTTTTTCTTTGAGAGAACATATATGATGTATCAGTTCCTGTACCAGATAGTTTGAAACAAATCCAGTTAAAACATGCCTTGAATATTTTTTTTTTGAGGAAATAGGCAAATTACCTACTAATTTTATATTAAATAAATAAAAAGATACGTACAGATGCATTGAAAAGCACTAATTAATTAACACATGTGAATTATACTAGGGAGACTTCGAAACAATCATTTCAGACTGTAAACCGCATGGTGCTAGACATTGCGCCATGCTCAGTTGCCATTCTAGTTGATCGCTCGGTTCCGGCGGGCTCCACATATGCGCACACCACCAGCCTCTTCCAGCGCATTGGAGTCTACTTCCTCGGTGGGCCTGATGATCGTGATGCGCTGGCAATGGGGTCCCGCATGGGCCTGACCGGCAACTCACAACTCACTGTGGTACAAATCCTTCTCCGCTCAGATGAGGACATAAACAGACGGGACCAGCAGGATGAGCATTTCATAGAGGGAGTGAAGAAGCAGCACGCTAGCAATGATCGCGCTGTGTTTATGGAGAAATTTGTGGATGACGCAGAGGGGACATCTGCTATTGTCAGGTTAGATATAATGATGTTTTTTTGGATGATAAGATGGGCTTCAAACCCTAACTTAAATTTGATTGAACAAAAACAAGAAAGTACGAGCAATTTAAATGAAAATTGAACAAAAGTGCTCAAAGCAGCTTGAGCAAAAACCAGCAAGACAAACAAATGGAGCCAGCAATTATTCGTAACGCTCTCTCCAAAGAATGGAGAAAAGGATTATTCTGGTTTTATTTATTTGATTAGTTCATTTGATATTACAATATTATACGCAGGGGCAAAAGAAGGCAGAGGGAAAGGGTGTTAAGCACCTCCCTACAAATTGAACTTTTACATTTTTATCCTTTAAATTATTTAATTTTTGGAAATATTATTTCTAGTAGCTCCCTCATAATATGTAATTACATGCAACTTATTCATCCAGCCCTTCTAATCTCAATTTTGTGGTTCCGCCACTGATTATACGATCATGATTTTATATGTAGGCCCAACAGCATAAAGTGCATCAAGATTTAGTGAAATGGAATCACTTGAACAGACCAATCCTTTTATTTAAATTTAACACTTTGAATTGATGGATACAAAGTTTGATTTTTAATTTTAACCTCTTGATGCGCTGATATTGTGTCAATTGTCCTACAGACCCATTAAAACTTTAAAAAACAAGAATAAAAATGATGAATATGAATTGAACGAATGTCTCTGGTGATGATACCATGCCAACCAATCAATGCCCATAATAAAAGCTTGAGCTATAGCAGCAACTGTAGTATCTATTTTTTATTTTTGTTTACTTTGACCAAGCTCGATGAGCGAGAAGTACGACTTGGTAATAGTCGGGAGGAGGAAGCGTCTGGAGCGGTCGCCACTGACGAGCGGCTTGGACGAGTGGGGCGAGTGCACAGAGCTAGGGGTTCTGGGCGACATGCTAGTGACACAGGACGGCGAGAAGGTGTCGATCATGGTGGTGCAGCAGCACGTGTGGATTGGCTCCGATGAAACAGCCGTGGAGGTGCCAGAAAATGTCACCGATGGTGCAGCAGAACCGACGAACCAGGAAGGATCGAATGATTATCTCATCCCTCGTGGTAGCATCTAAATTTGTTTGCTGCTTTAAAGTATGTTTTGTGTGTGCATGTGTGTGTTTTTAATAATGTTTAGTGAGAGGTGAGAAGCAGTCTTTGGTCTAGTGTGAAAGGCAATGTCTTCCGTGTGAGAGATTGAAGGTTAATTTGTAATCTGGATTATGGAGTTTTTTGTGAATATCAAATAGTTGAATAGCTTAATATCTATCCTTTACTAAAAAATGGTTAGTGACTAGTGAGGTTGTGTTTAGGATTTTTGGGCTTACTAAAAGCAATTTATATATGGCAAGAGATCCTTTCTTCTTGTTTGGAAAGGTTTTTCCTGCTTTATTAGTGAGAGATTGGCATTTGTATTTTGTATTTTCTTTTTCTTTTTCCCTCTGCTTATAGCCATAGGTGAAATATTTGGTATTCTATGGAAGATCTGCTTATATGTAATTCTGAATTGTGTAAGAAGCACATTTAATTTCAGTAGGATTTTGGAATTATTTCCGGATTTTATGAAGACTTCTTATGTTTTTTTTTTTTCTCTGTAAAGGAAATTTTAATAAATTGTAGGAATATACTTCTTTCCTAGAGAAAATAGTTCGACAAATATTTGCGTCCAACTTTTTATTTGGTAAAATTTGAAGAAATTTAATTATTGAGGCACTGATGAAACTCCCTCAAGTAGCACGCGCGGTACATGGTATCTCTGAATTCAGTCAGATTCGTACCCGAATTATTTTACGAAATTACAAATGAAACTCGCGTCAGCAATGGAAACTATTTTATTTTTAGAAAATATAAATTTGAGATCGGACACTTCTTGTATCATTATTAATGGAATCCCAAGGCTAGATCTTTACATTTCTTCGTTAAAAAAGATGTTAACAAGTTATCGCCTGAGGTTGGCATGTTTTCCATCTATGTCACAGAGCTTACACTCGAAAATCTCCAGTTCCAAGATGATCTGCTGCCGGTGCTGGAGAAGCTACGCAGCCTTAGAGTGCTCTATTTGGCAGGAGGCTTCCAACAGCTACATGAGTTGATGTTTTACCACCTAACCAATCTAGAAGAATGGGAGATAAAGGCAGGTGCCATTCCCATGCTCAAGATAGTGAATCTAGCTTACTGTGAAAACCTGGGGTTGTCTCTTGGGCTTCAGTACCTGTCCAATCTCAAAGAACTCAAGGTATTTGAGTGCAGGGAATTAAGAAAGCACGCAGGTGAGATCTGCAACATCTGCAAACATGTTCCCTAGCTCCATTTATATCGATCGAGCTCTAGAGTGCTTTCCTTTTAATTTACATTGGAGGTTTCTTGTTATTTGTGTTAGTTTCCTTTCATACTGCTATCATTTTCTTTTCCTTTTAATTTATTTGTTGTTTAGTTTATTCTGGCATTGTGGTATATAATTCTAAAACATAAGATTTATGCCTCCATCAATTATTTCATTTCGTTACTGCGGTGCACATATTTTACTCCGGATATGTATTTCGAAGACAAAAGGGTATGTATTATTGTGGTAACTAGTAAGTGCGTTCATCTGCTTCTAACTGCCGAATTTTTTATTTTATTTTAATAAATATAAAATTTTAAATTATACTTGTGGGAAAAATATTAGAGAAAATCTGGAATTTGGAAGGCTTAATTGTAAATTCTACATAATAAACATTTTCAGTTGAAAGAAAAAGAAAAACAAAAATAAGGGCTGCTACATGGGTCTGATCCATTTTTCAGTATCAGAATTTCAAATTTTAGTTACTCTAAGTCTTGAAATTCGTTTTATATTTATATTCATTAAGGGTGGTTCTTGCATACATTCAGTTTTTATGATAATTATATTTAAAAAAACATTTTTAACTAAAAAAATTAAATTATATATATGTTGTCAATTAGTTAGACAGGATGTCTATCAAATTTGAGTCAATTTGGATTTTGATTAGTCATCCATTATAATGTCATTAAAAGTTCATTGTAAGAAAATTTCAACCTATTTGGTATATAAGACGAAATATCTTTTATATATCATAAAACTTAATTACAATTACTAACATGGCTCATCGAACTTTTAATTTTGTGGCAGACTGGTAGGTTATATTTGTAACCTATGGAGGGTAAATAAAATTAACTGAAATCAATTCGAATTTGCAAAGTTGAACTTGTAGCAAAAAGAAAGAGAAAAAAATAAAAAAAAACATTATTGTAGGATCCAAATAAAAAAGAGCACCGAAAAGATCCTATTAGAAAGGGACTAATCTGTTGCTCGAACACATATGCACGCACACACACAAATGCCAAAATTCATCACATTCTCCATTTTCAGCAATAAATCCAGTAAGATTTCATAGATGTAAGGTATGAATCTGAGATTAGAGCAATTGTGCTGCTCTGGTAGAGTTAGCACAGTTGCCATGTTCTCCCCAGGGGCGGAGCTACTGTTTATCAGGGGTAGGCAGCTGCCTACCCCTGAAAAAAAAAAAAAATTTGGACCAGGTTTTCTAATGGACCTGAAAAAATCTGCCACCCCTGAATTTAAATCTGCCTACCCCTGGCCCAATTTTTTCACAGCCCGTTAGGAGAAGAATGCTTCCTTCGCTCCACTTCGTTAGCGAATAGAACCAACCACGCTTCTTTGCTCCGCTGCAGCCTGCACGCACACGAGACGCGACTGCCTCCGCGGCTCCGCCTAACCCTAAACCATGCGACTGCCTCTCCGCTCCCCTCCGCTCTCCGCTCCGTGACCACTGACCACGCCTCTCTGACCTCCGCTTCTGACCTCAGGCTAACCTCCGCTCCTTGTGACCTTGCCCCTCTCTGCTGGTTAGAGTTCTTAATTGATATCTTCTTGAAATGGGTATTGGGGCTAGAATTGATTGATTTCTTAATTGATTGATTCCTTACTTGTTTGGGTGATTGGGTCAAATATATTGGATTCAGAAATTAAATTTTGTAAAATAAATTAGTTAAACATGCATTTTCAATTTAACCACTGTGAACTAAAAATTTTAGACCATTGCTTGAATAGATATTAATGACCATATCGTTGCACAGCAGACACATTATCTTTTTTTTCTTTTTTCTTTTTTATGTTTTGTTGTTTTTGTTGAAGGTTTTGTTTTGGAGTTTTGGGTAACATAACAGATTATTCTATGAGGGTTGGCAGTTGGCACCAAATTTATTGGATGTTATTTGTTGTATCTCACATCAAGATGTTAGTTCATTCAATGTATATGTGATATTGTGATGTGCCATTTAGTTTGAAAGCATATTCTTGAAGGATAAGAGTTTTTGTTCTTGTGGAAGTTGCCATTGCTATAATTATTGTTTTCTTTTTTCAACTTATATATTTCTTTCATAATTAAGGTTTGCCCTGTACATTTGCATTCTCGTCTCCTGGACTTCCTTAATGTTGCAGCTAAACAACTGGTATCTAATATATTATTCTTTTTAATTTATTTTGACAATTTTTCATTGGCATTTAGTTTGTGTTTTTCTAATACTTGCTTATTTTTTCACAGAATCCTACAGCTGTAAAGGGGGCTGTCTCAGTGGCAAACAATGCTTGTTGGGCAATTGGAGAAATAGCTATCAAGGTCTGTGCATATGTTTCTAATAAACCAATTCAGTTCAAACTAGTACTGTATAGGACCTAAACAGTACAGACATCTGATTTTGTAGAAAGTCTTTTGATTTGTGAGTTTATTTCTTTAAATTTGTCAATTAGAGAATGGAGAAATTCTATAAGAAAGAATCTAAAGTTCCAGTTGCTTCATCTTCACAAGGATCACAACAAATCGGGTCTAGCTCAGGCCCTAATCGTTCTAATGAAGTTGACGGATCACAACAAATCGGGTCTAGCTTCGTCCCTAATCGTTCTAATGAAGTTGAAGGATCACAACCTCCTTATGATCCCGCTAAAAGGAAACCCATATCTCATTATCCACCAAATGAGCAGGATTCTGTACGTAGATATTATCTAGGCAAAGGGTCATGTCAACCGAAAAATCACAATTTTCCTAAAAGAGACATAAGTGGTTGTTTGAGAAGGTTTAACAACTCCTGGTTTAATCAATACAAGAATTGGTTGGAATATAGCATTGATAAAGATGCGGCATTTTGTCTTTGCTGCTATTTATTTAGACCCGAAAATCTTGGATCAGGTGGAGGAACAAACTTCGTAGGAGATGGCTATAGAAATTGGAAATGTAAGAAAGGGTTTGATGATCACATTGGTGGTGTAAATAGTGGGCACAATCAGGCTCAAAGGAAGTGTGTGGATTTGATGAGTGAAAGACGGAGCATCAAAACTTGCATAGAGAGAGCAAGTGTTAGCGATCAAATGGATTATCGAGTACAGTTAAATGCCTCTGTGGTTGTTTCTCGATTTCTCGCAAAACAAGGTTTGGCATTCCGCGGCCATGACGAGTCTGAAAGCTCTAACAGTAAAGGTAATTTCCTTCATCTTTTGAGGTATACGGGAGAGCGTAACCCCCAAATTGCTAAAGTGATTCTAGAAAATGCTCCCAAAAACCGAAAGTTGACATCACCCGATACCCAAAAGGAAATAGTTAATTCTGCTGCAGAGGAGACGATATTGGAGATACTTGCAGAGCTTGACAATGAATTGTTTTCTGTCTTGATTGATGAGTCAAGAGATGTCTCAGTCAAAGAGCAAATGGCAGTTGTGATTCGGTTTGTAAACAAAAGTGGTTCTGTTGTCGAATGGTTTCTTGGTATCGTTCATGTTCCCGATACTGCAGCATTGTCTTTGAAGGTGGCACTCGAGGGGTTATTTGTTAAAAATGGTCTAACTTTTTCTAGGTTACGTGGTCAAGGTTACGATGGAGCTAGTAATATGAGCGGAGAATTCAATGGTCTCCAAAAATTGATCATGAAGGAGAACGAGTCCGCATACTACGTGCATTGTTGGGCTCATCAACTTCAGTTAACTCTCGTTCATGTTGCCAAGAATCATCACAAAATTGGCTTGTTTTTTCAAATGGTTTCTTGTGTTGTCAATGTTGCGAGTGCATCTTGTAAAAGACGTGATCAATTACGTGAGAAACAAAGAATTCGAATTGTGGAAGCTGTTTCAAATGAGGAGATAGAAACCGGAAGTGGTTTGAACCAAGAAATGGGTCTTGCACGTCCATCTAATACTCGATGGAGTTCTCATTTCAAGACATTAAATAGTGTGATTACACTATTTTCAGACACGATAGGTGTACTTGAAGAAATTGAAAAGGATGCGATTCTGAAAGAACAACGATGTGAGGCGACTGGTATTTTATTTAACATCCAATCTTTTGATTTTGCTTTCAATTGTCATCTCATGAGAACTTCATTACTCATTACGCATGATTTGTCGCAAACCTTGCAACGCAAAGATCAAGATATGGTGAATGCTATGCGTTTGGTGAAATTTGCTAAATCTCGCTTGCAAGATATGCGGGATGATGGTTGGAAATCATTATTCCAAGAAGTGTGTGCATTTTGTGTGAAACACGATTTAGACATTCCAAACATGGAGGATAAGTATGCCGGTAAGCCAAAGAGACAAGAAACAAACACAACTAATCTGCATTATTATCGGGTTGAACTGTTTTATACAGTTATTGATATGCAATTGCAGGAGCTTAATGACAGATTCACAAAAACTAATACCGAGCTACTTATTTGCATTTCATGTTTAGACCCGAGTAACTCTTTTTCATCCTTTAACAAAGATAGGTTGGTTCAATTAGCTCGATTCTATCCCCTTGATTTCAATCAATATGAACTTGCTGTCTTAGATGGTCAGTTGGAGAATTATCGCATGGATATGCAAAGTGATGATGATTTTTTAGAGTTAAAGGGCATAGTTGAACTTTCTCAAAAAATGGTGGAAAAGAGGAAGCACAATGTTTATCCATTAGTTTACAAATTATTGAAATTAGCATTGATATTGCCGGTGGCTACGGCTAGTGTTGAAAGGGTATTTTCGGCGATGAATTATGTGAAAAACCGAGTAAGGAATTCAATGGGAGATCGATTCTTGAATGATTGTTTAGTGACCTACATTGAGAAAGATTAGTTTGATGAGGTATGTGATGAACGGATTATGCAACGATGGCAAAATATGAAGGGTCGTAAAGGAGTGCTCCCTCCATTGGCTTGACTATGTAACATTAATATATTTCTTTTTTTTATATGTAAACGAATATTTGTTATAAACTTTTGACTTAGTTGAATCTTTTGATGTTCAATTATATATATTGACTTCTTGTTTATTTTGATTGGTATTGTAGTTTTTGTTATGTTGAAATTTTTTTTTTTGCAACTATATATATTCCGCCTACCCCTGGCAAAATTCCTGGCTACGCCACTGGTTCTCCCCATTGACATTTTCGACCAAGAACTCTTAAAAAATGTACATGTTTCCAGTGATCTAACACATATCGATCAGCTGCAACCAATAAATGTTGAACTATCAGTAATCTTCCAGATGTTCCGTGTTGCAAAATGAATCAGAACATATAAAATATAGGGTAATTTTAAAAACAGAGGTGCCTCAAAAGAATTCCATGAACTCACAAAGGGAGGGTTCTATTAATTCCTTTCGATCATTTCCAATGAACATAGGAGATAAATTAACTATCCTTAAAACCCACTCGTATTTTAAACGTCGGTGGAAGTTCCTGGAGCATCGAGTATTATCAAAATAGTTGACTTGCAGCAGAGGATGATGATATTTCAATATTTCTCTGCCTTAAAAGCAAATTAGATTCATTTGATTGTTTTGTGGACAGGAACAGTACAGGAAGCTGACCAACAGGGTAGAGACGCATGGCTGCCAGCAAACTTGGATGACATCCCTCTGCGCGAATGGAATCCCGCCGTTGCTGGTCAGATTATTGAGTTGGATAGTGATACAGATCCTATTGCTTAGTGATCCACCACTAGTCTTTTAGGTAGATGGGTGCCCTGCGTGGCCTTTTTGTGTATGCCATATGTGGCATGAGTATTTTCTATTTTAGTGATGCTTCTCTTGACTGAATTTGCTTTATTTTGTTGTTTTGTTTTGGTGGTCAACGTTGCTTAGTCTGTAACTTAACTTGGTTTCTATATGAAACGGGCTATATTGCCTTATTTCCAAAAAAAAAAAAAAAAAGCAAATTAGATTGTGTATAAGAGAATTATAGTTTTACTATCCTATCTCAAACTGGATGTGCTTCTCAATTAAGCAAAAAAAGAGATATTATAAAAGATGAATTGTACATTATACATTTGAATAAAAGGTGTCATGGTCATCAATTGCATACTTTTCACTGTTTGTTGTTTCTACTGCAGTCAAGGCATTGCATATGCGACTCCATTTTAAATACTGGTTTGTAACACGTACGCAAAATTATTTAAATTGTCTCCACTATTATCTAGGGGTGTCAATGGCACTTTTTTAGCTGTTTATCCGACCCGTTTCGTATTCAATAAGGCGGGTATGGGTAATTTTTTTTTTCGTTAGTTTATCGGGTATGAGTATGGGTAAGAATTTTTTTTCGTTAACCAAATAAATAAGAATAATAGTAATAACTATTTTGTACCTATTACCTTATAAGGTAATTATAAAATCTAAATATATATATTCAATTTAATTTTCAACCCACCTAAATATATATGTTCAATTCAATTTTATAAAAAACAATTTAGTTGTAATTGATTGCATTTTTTTTTAAAAAAAAATGCAATTACATATATGTGAAATTAATGAGTTTTTGATGTTTAATTTGTAAAATATAATAAAACTAATTATTATTAGTAATATCCGTTATTACCCATTACCGTTTCGTTACCCTATAATATTAACGGGTAAGGGTAGGGTAGGGTAAAGTCAATTTTTAATGGATATGGATAGAGTTAATTTTAATGGATATGGGTATGAAAATGCCTCCACCTGACCTGTACCGTACCCATTGACACCCCTACTAGTATCTAGAGTTGGACTTCTAAATCAATTAGGGTCAGATATAGAGCCGATCCTAATTATCAATCATCTTTTTTTTTTTTTTAAACTTGGTAATAGCTACCAAGGTTCGTGAGGGAGAATCGAACTCTCGACCTTTGGGTATAACAACTCTAGGACATTTTCCTAACCAATTGTGCTACCTCCCCTTTCTCTCCTAATTCTCAATCATCACTGTCGGGTTTTTAGTAATATCCGATCCTAATTTTTTTTTTTTTTGCAAAAATATCTTAAGAATCAGGGTTGCTAACTAGGAGTAGAACTAGGGTGTTCTTAAGCTCACCAAAGTGTTTGGTGAGCTTAACTCCAAAACTCATCAAATCGGTTTTAAATGACGAATTCAAACCGTTGAAATCCGTCTACCTTACGAGTGATGCGTCTACATGTGAAAATTTTAAACATTCAAATTAATTTAGTATAAAGTCAAGTGGTCAAAAAACATTCAAAAAATGAATGCACTAAAATTAATTTATTAACCTTCTAATTTTGACCAATTGACTTTATACTAAATTAATTCGAATGTTTAAAATTTTCACATGTAGACGCATCACTCGTAAGGTAGACGGGTTCTAACGGTTCGGATTCGTCATTTAAAATTGATTTGATGGGTTTTAGAGTTAAGCTCACCAAACACTTTGATGAGCTTAAGAACACCCTAGTTCTACTCACTAACTAGCACTATGACAGAATTTATTGATTGTAGAAGATTCAAAACTAAGTTTGTACACGGTTTTATAACTGTGTTCAACGTATACAAAATGTCAGTAAATTGTACATGGTTATAGAACTTTGTACATTTTTATAAAAACAATGTTGATATTTTTTTTGCAAAACATTTTTTTAAAACTTACATAGAAGCGAAGTCATGAAGAATTATCGAACTCTCAAGCTTTAGGTAATCAATAGTCTTCAAACTTTTCTTCTAGCCAACTGAGCTACCTCCCCTTTTATTTTTTTTTGCAAAACATTCATAGTTTTTTATTGAGTTAATTTCCTATGTATCTTTCAAAATATCTCCAATTTCTTATTTATTCCTCAAGTCTTAAATTTATTTTATTTATCCCTTAACTCTTGCAATAGTTTCTTATTTACCCATCACTTAGCAAATTCTAAATTATCTCTTGTTAAATTGTAAAAAAATCTTAATTAAACTTAAAATTAAAAAAAGTAAAGACTAAATTGCCCTTTTTCGTTTCTTTCTTTTCTAGTGACATCAATGTCAAAACTAGATTTGGGTATAGATCGACTGACATCAATGTCAGAGCCTGACGCTATTATTATATATACTAGTCAAGTCTTCTGGGTTTGGGTTTTGGAATATCATAGAATTAAAAAAAAAATCTTAATTGATTTCTTTGTCACTTCCTATTGAGATTCAGTCTACATAAATAGTTATCAAATTTTTGTTATGATGCATGAGGTAGCGGATCAGAACTTAATGAGAATTATCAGTTTGTACAAAGCAACCTAAATGTTACAAAAAAAGAAAAGAAAGAGATAAATGTTTGCACAGCATTTAACGCTGATCATATTTCGTCAATACGAAAAATAGAAAATTAAGGCATCTTTATTTACAAATACATCTCACCAGCCATTAAAGATGGTCTCTTAATCAATACACGAGACTGACAAGACATGGAAACCGGCCGTTAAACATTGAATTGTAAACAGAGTCCATTTAATTTTGAATATTTAAAAAAAAATGGAATGAGTTACAAAAAATACAATTCATTAAACCCACCTTAATTTCAATTAAATACACTAATAAATAAAAATAAATTTCCAAAAGCAAACGCATTTCATTCATTCAACCCCACCGCCATAAATTAAACATATATAAAAGAGCAAAATAAAGACCAAGAAATGGCAAAAACCTATTAATTAGTTATATATACACCTCACACAAATACACTGCCATCTATAGAAATGGCTAAAGCTGTATGCATCGTTATCCTTCTCCTAGTTTCTTTCACATTGCTCTCTCCAGCAATAGCCTCCCGTCACCACCGTCGTCTCTCAACAGGGAAGGCTGGAGCAGAGAGTCCTGTCCCCGATGATCTCGAGTCATGCGATGTTCGATGCAAACTCATTCCTGCAAGTGCCGAGTCGAAAGAGACGCTCGATCTCGGCCATGGTCCTGTTGAGTTCTTCTGTGATTGCTATTGAGCTGTATTTATTTTAATTGAATGAATAATATATAATATCACTATGATTTGAGGAAATAAAATTTCTTTTATATTAGACGTGCTTAAAATCCAACACAGAGATAATATGTCAACTCAAAGCAAACAACAACTTAAAATCCAACAATTTTTCATACAACTACTTGGTACATAAGCACCAATAAACTCATGTTATGTAACTCGAGTTATAAATGAGCGAGTTAGGCTATGCTCAAACTCAGTTCATTTATTAAACAAGTCAGCCAACTCGAGTTAAAACTGATTAGAGTTGTAAATAAGCGAGTTAAAACGAGCCATTAACAAGCGAGTTCGAGCAATTTTGTACCGCCCTACTCAGCAGCAGGAGTATATGAGATAAGTACTCCTACGTACAAAACATTGTTATAAATCTCAGTTGCTTCTTGTTATTTCTTTTATTTTGGTGTTGTACAATTTTGGAGAACACCGCCCTTGGCACGACAATGACATGTTGATATAACTTGTAATCTATATTCTGTCATTTGTCATATAAATGGTCTACCTTGTAAAACATTAACTAAAAAAATAAAGAGTAAGGCTTGGGTGTTATGGATAGCATAGAGGGCTACGGTGCTACAGCTCAATACTCGAGTTTTCAAAATTCTAACGGTCGATCCGAACCGTTCATCTTATTCTCCATATTAATATGTATTTGGAGACCAAATTTTACATTTTTTGAAAATTTTTTACTATTTTTTTAGCTAGGTAGAAAATCACTTGATCTAAAAAATTCTGCACCATTCAGATATTTGATTTTCTACCTAGCTAAAAAAATAATAAAAAATTTCCAAAAAATATAAAATTTGATCTCCAAACACATTAATATGGAGAATAAGATGAATGGTCTGGATCGACCGTTAGGATTTTGAAAACTCAAATATTAAGCCGTAGCACCATAGCCCTCTATGCTATCCATAGCACCCAAGCCTTACTCAAAAATAAATATAATTACAATTAATATATTTCACTGAGAAGGCTGTGCCCATATCAATTTGTCCAATAGCATAATTTAAATTTTTCAAGTTTTTTCACAAGACATTATAAAAAAAAAAGATGCAGCGTTTAGGCCTTCTTGCTGTTATATTTCATTTTTCATACCAGCTATAGGAAATAATTACAGCTCTCTTGAATGAGACAATCAGCAAGTCAGAATGTGTTTGCTCCACTTAATAGGATCAGAATACGCAACTTTTACTCATTTGAAAACATCTTTGCATCTACAAAATAACAGAGCATTCTGTGCAAACACTCCAAACAGCACCAATATTTGCCCAAATGCAGTCAAAAAACAACAAGTCAATCGTTTGAAGAATTTCTTAAATTACGACAAGACTTGAAAATTTTGAAATTTTAATTGTTTACTGCGGCTAGTGGGATTAGCCAATTGCATCCAGGTGTTTAATTTAGAAAACACAAGAAAATGATCTACAAAACAGTGAAGTGTAATTTACAGCCAACAACGGAAGAAAAATTTAACTCCAAATTTTCTAACTCTACTAATAACCGCATAGAGCAGTTTAAAGCACAAAATTTCACCCAAAATAGCATATGCCAAACCAATTCCACCATTTTCCCCTCAATTTCGTAGAGAATAAAGAACTGACATTTGATACTGACAACATAATTCAGAGCCAAACGGTAAAGGGGCCAACAATATACAAAGGAAGAACTATGTTGAGGCCAAAACAAGCAAAAAACTATCAGACCATTAATTCATAAAGGTTTGCACTTTCCGACAAGAGTTCAGGAAAACCCCACATAGCACTCACCTAGGAGGCAGCTAATCTCCTACAAAGTTGCAACTGCAAGAGAAAAGATAACCAATTAAAAACCAAGGTTAGAAACATATTATCCTCACAGAGTGAGCCTATGGTACTATGCATAGCGCATATCGGTCCATACTATGGAGCAATATCTCTATTTAAAAATTCCAACCAATCAATCTGAACCATTCAACATGATCTCCATATGAGAGTGTATCGGGGTGTTCGGTTTATTTGGTTAATAACCAAACCAGAAAAGTAGTGTCAGACGGCTGCATCGGCACAATCAGAGAGAGAACCGGTGCACCTTGGTCCTCATCAAGCACATCCATGCTCCAGTTCAACCTTGTGAGTGTAAATTTGTTGTGGCTTAACCGCTTAAGCACAATCCTTCGCTTCTCTGTTTCTCTCTCAATATCCTCTTTTCGTTTTGAACTAATAGAAAGAGGGACTGGATGATTTGGTTTAATTAACTGACACAAGAACTGAAATCTTCTCTTTTGTGTGCATGTAATTTTTTGGCAATATTGTTTGATGAGGTGCAAATGAAGATGAGAATTTTGCAAAATTTGTTTGAATTTACAAAAAGGGATGATAACTTGGTCTAATTGGGAAGCTCTCTGATGCTCTCTGTTTTTTTTCTTTTTAAAGGGATGATGATGCTTCATTTATTGAGTTTGCTCTATCCTTTTAGGTCCAAATTTAAGGAAGTGCCTTTCTTTGCTCAAAGTTGCGGATTTTGATTATAAAGGAATTACTGTTATTTGATTAATGGATTTATTTCTACAACAAAGTGTGGTTTCTGTCTCTATTGTATTTGGGTATTAGATATTATTAGATATCTTTTGTGCGTCTCCTATGAACATGCTGTTTCAACATCCAGGATTTGGATAATTTTAAAAAGTAGGCAAAAGAAACTTGAAAATATGAAAAATATGAGCTGCCTGTTTCAACATACCTTTTGTACTTCGGTTTGCTTGGTTGAACCGAATAAACCGAAATTTACTTTGGCTCGGTTTTAATAGGTTTGTAAGTTTATTCAGTCAGTTCGATTCTATTTTTGAGAACCAAATAAAACTTTGGTTGGACTATTTTATTTCGGTTTTAACCGAACCGAACTGATGAACACCCCCTAAAAGTGCACTTGTAGATCAAATTTTACATTTTTTTATAATATCTTTACTATTTTTTTAGATAGATAGAAAATCACATGATATAAAGATATTTGACCATTCAAAAGTAGTGATTCTCAACCTATGTAAAAAGGATACTAAAAAAATGCTAAAAAATGCAAAATTAGTCTGCAGGTAACTTTTCATATGCATGAACAGTTCAGATTGACTATTTTGAATTTGTAAATGAAAATATTCATCCGTAGTACGGACCAATCTGCGCTATGCATAGTTACCATAGCCTCACTCTATCCTAACATATGTTATTTACCGTAAAAATGTAAGAGATGACATACTTTGCCAGCTTCATTCCATTCCAGCTAATTTGCATCTTAGCTCCAAATTTCGATTTTCCTGCAGCAATCAAAGTTAGATCTTTTGTAAGAAAAAAAAAAGTGTCATGCACTATTTTCATATAAACCAGGGTTGACTCCATTAATCTCCCATTGTTGATCCCGATATGGTACCAGCATATGACAGATGGTACCAGTCATAGTCCAAGGGTAACCCTTTTCTTCTCTCATTTAATTTGAAAAACTTTAGTCTTGTTTACTTGGAATTTCCCTATGGAGCTGGTACATGAACCCTTTATGTGCCTTTAGTACAGATCACCTAAAGCTGGGTACATATAAGTTGGGAGGGATAGTATAATCCCATGGATAAAAATATTTGAGATTATGCTAAACCACAAAAAAGGGAAAAATAGATAATATTTATTAAGAAACAATTGAATTTCTATTACACCATTGAAAACAAAAATGAGAAGGAGAGCCTTCTAATTATGGAGAACATAATTGCTCAATTCTACCTTGTATGTGGGTAAAGATTTTAACAGAGCAATTTTGGCTTCATGCAGCCCTCGGACTATAGAATCAAATCAGCACTGCATATGGTTCGCTTGCTGCATGAACCCAAAACTGCTCTGTTAAAATCTTTACCCCTTGCATGCAGCACACGAGGAGGGACAGTTTAGGCATTATTGTATAAACCCAGAAAAACTGTGGTGTTGATCATAAGGTTGATATTTCTAGTACTTTAAAATGGAGCAGACAATATTTGTAATGTCTAACAAGCATGCACAACAATTGCCCAAGAAGTTGTATCAATCAATAAAACAAACCACTCACTTGCTCAAAAACCACAGAAGAGGTCTTTTCGACCTGACTCGTCAGACTTTCAAGCTTACGTAACATACTCCCATACAACTCCTCAATCTCATGCGTATATGCATCAGCGGGCCCACCAACCAGCTTCTCTAACCTTTCTACAGCAAAACCCTCTGTTGATACATCGAGTACTTTCTGCTCTCGCGCCTTTTCTTTCAGGGTCACCAAACTATCCTCTTTCTTGCTCTTCTTCTTCTCTCCTTCACTACTGCAAATTTACATTATTGCCATTTTACTCCTTTTAGTAAAATACATACTTGGTACAGAACTGTCATATGCTGAAAACACAAGCTAAATTTGAGTGTTAAATACATACTAATTGAATTTCATAAGTATACTTTGAGTGTGCATTTCTTTTATATATAAGCAAGTTTAGTTATTTCTGGAACTGTGAAACTAATAACAAGACCAATATTACATTGCTTACCAAAATTTCATAATAGACAAAATACTACCCAGATTGTTTAGATGTAATATGCAACAGGTTGAAACAATTTAATAACTTGATGAGCTTTAGGAGCTTGCACATAAAAAGCTATTGTACCGAATACATGTAACATGACCTAAATAAATTAAGAAAATAAAACTAATTATGCAATTTGTAAACCAAATGCATGATTCAATGCACAACAGGTACTAACCAGATCACCATAGCATTAGCATCATCAACCCCTCTTATGACACATGGCACGGAAGGAAGAGCTGACAAGTTAGCAGAGAAAGAGTCATACTGACCTCCACTGGAGCTGGGCCCCACATTCAAAACACGCAGAGACACCGGCTCAAGCACTGGATTTACACCGGGACTAAGCAAAAATGCCCGGTAGTCATAGGTGTGAACTGCTCGGTTAGGTGAGAGAGACGAAGAGAGAAGGAGAAACACACAGGGAGTGTTGCTACCTAGGGTTTTGGCGAGAGAAACCGACACAGCGAACTCTCTCATAGAGGGACGAAGGGATGAGCTACGGCGGAAGGAGAACCAGCCGACTGGGGAAGAATTAGGGAAATGGGATTGTACAAGGGAGGCATCAACATGACCAAGAGAGGAGAAAAAAGAGAGAGGAGAGTTGAAGGAGACGAGGTGGGTAATGAAGAGGGAGGAGGAAGAGGAGGGGGTGGGGACGGATGGGGACGGATCGAAGTCGGAGAGAGGAGGAGAAGGGGAAGAGGGGAGGGAGAGGTGGCCGCCGAGGAGACCGGAGGAGTCGGAGGGAGATGTTGAGGCGAGGTGGAGGAGAGAAGAGAGAGCAATTCCGGAGATGGAAAGGTCGGAGGGAGGAGGCGGCGTCGCCATTGAAGGGGTAAGAAGAAAGATTGGAACTTTTCACGGGATTTGATGGGAAGAAACAAAGAAGCAAAGCAAACCTTGGTTTGATCGAAAGTCGAGGGGCAACTGATCAGTCCCGATCCTCTGAGGCAGCTCAAATTTTGAGGTTGTATAAAGACCGTCCGATCATAATTCGGCCGATCCGGTCCGATGTCGAATTCAAGGATCTTCTTTAATATTCGTGCTATGCAGATCAGACAGTGAGGATCTCAACTCAAAATTTGATTTACCTCAGGTGATATTAATTCTAACTTGGCAACTGGCAAGTGACTGGAAAATTGTTGTTTAAACCATATTCTTTGTGATATTACCTTGAATCAGCAAGCACACTCCAGGCTTTTTAAGGTGGGGGAATTTCACATATACCCCTCAAAAATATCAAAATTATATATTACCCCTCTAAACTTTCAAAACCCACAAATTTGTCCATTTTATTTCTTTCATATTAAAACTCATTTTATATTTATAAAATACACATTTTATCATTTATTAGAAACTTGTTTTAAAAAAATGTCACTCTTATAAGATACTCATTATATTCTTTACCCTTTATAAAATATCCATTTTACTCTTGAAAACCAGATACCTGTTTTACACTTTACCCTTTATAACATACTCATTTTGCTCTAAAAAACGATCAAATATAAGACAGACATTTCTTAAACAAACTACATTTTCTATGCATTTAATAAAAGATAAAATGGATATTTTATAAATTTAAATGAGCTTTAATATAAGAGATAATAAAATGGGTAAATTTATGAGTTTTAAAATTTTAGAGGAAAAGTAAGTAATTTTAAAGCTTAGAGAAGAAAATACGTAATTTTAAAGCTTTTGAGCGGTATATATAAATTTTCTCTCTTGAGGTAAAAGGTTGATGGCTACAATAAACTTTTATTGAATTAAGGATGAAGAATTTTATGGCTCATATTATATGAGAGAAAATATTAGTTATTTACAATTTAGTATTTGTATGTCTTTAAATAAGATTCAGATGAAGATCCGAATTTTTTTATGGAGCTTTAACATGCCAGATAACAATTGTTAATTTGTCTATAAATTATTGTATGATTAAGAACTCATGCACGAAAGAGGGGAAAAAAAAAGAGTTTGATGAAGAGGATAACAAGGATGATATTGCAATTTTCACTTTTAATTAATTACAGATAGAAATGGAAAATGATTTCATAATAATAAAGTAGAGAGGAGGGTTCAAATGGCTCATGTCTTTCATATCTCATCATGTATCCTATCTTATATATCTTGCAGTGTTCTAAATAGCGCGCTATAGCGCGGCTATAGCATTTTTAGACCCTAAACGCGCTATTTGAGCTATGAATGCTATAGCGGTAATAGCGGTCCGCTATAGCGCATAACGTGTAGCGCAAATAGCGCGCGCTATGCAATATGAGTTGTTTTTTTCTTTTTCTTTTCAATTTATATGGGCTTTAAATAAATGCTTAGATTGGATTTTAACCGTGATTTTTTTTTTGCAATTGACGTACTAAGCTTTATATTAAACTATTAATTATTAAATGAGAGATCCATCAAACAAAACCAAATAAGGAAGCTACAACGCGCTACGCAACATGAGTTTTTTTTTCTTTTCAATTTATATGGGCTTTAAATAAAGGTTCAGATTGAATTTTAACCGTGATTTTTTTTTTGCAATTGACATACTAAGCTTTATATTAAACTATTCATTATTAGATGAGATATCCATCAAACAAAATCAAATAAGGAAGCTACAGTGCGCTATGCAACATGAGCTGTTTTTTCTTTTATTTTCAATTTATATGGGTTTTAAATAAAGGCTCAGATTAAATATATTAAGATATTTCTTGAAGTAACAAAATGATACTTACTATATTTTGAATAGATTAAGATAGTTAATTATGCGACGATGTCTAGGTTATTTTGAAATTTAAATAGAAAAAAAGATATATTATGTCATAATGCTGAATATATTTTGAATAGAAAAAGATCGATAGTTTATGATATTAGTATTACTATGGATATTTTGAGTCGCAATTTGGACTTTATATTGGTTCAATATGAATATTATAATTTTTTAATCAATTTGATGTTATTTATTGTTCTATGAGACTTACATAATGTTGATATTTAGTACAAATATATGATATAATTTTTATAAAAATAAAAAAATACTATGTAGCATAGCTTTCGCTATAGCGACGCTATTAGTTATAGTTTTTTTTGTAGGCTTCCTGCTATGACGTGATAAACGCTATTTAGAACCTTGATATCTTTTTTTAAAATCTAAAGAGCTGATTGAAACTACTCAACATGATCTCCATATTAAAAATGAGATTGGAGACCAAATTCTATATTAAAAAAAACATTTCGATACTCGAATCACGAACTAAATTATTTTTTAGCAGCCCTAGTTATACCGGTAGTTTATACATTATTTTTTTCTTGCGGGACAAAATTCACATGGCTTCCTTTTACCGGTATGAAATAAGTGTTTTTAAGTTGAAAAATTGTTCATGAAAAAATACATCACAACAAATAATCATAAAAAGAGGATTAAGTACAAAAACTGAAATATGCAGTAAAAACAAGTAATCGTACCTCGAGTGCTCACTCGATCAAACCCTCAATCGGACCATCTAATGAAGTGAGAATCCGAAAGGTAGAGAAGGCGGAGGAGAGACGGCCGAAGAGAGAGGAGAGACAGCCGTTTAGGCTGGAGAGAGGAGTGACGGACGGAGAGACAGCTAGTCGCCGAGAGCGTCGGCTAGGTTTTAGAGCGAGAGAGAAAGTGAGTTAGGAAGAGGCGGAGAGAGAACTAGATTATTGAGATTTGAGAGCGAGAGAGCGTCGGCTAAGTTAAATTATGACTCTCTATCTTGGGTTTTAATTTCATCAGGTAAATGAACGGCCAATGTTATTATGAGATTCGAACCATAAAAGTTCGCGAACCAGGCTAAGTTTGAGTTTGGTTTGAATTAATTTTGAACCGAACCTGATTCGGTTCGTTTCAATTCGAACCCATTTCGAATTGAATTAAACTCGAATCAAACCCGAATCAAACCTGGATCGAATCACGAACTACGAATTTTTTTCCAATCCTACAACTCTATTATTTTTAATGAAATGGTAACCTAAAAAAAGCGATAATAAGGTATCAATAATTATTTGAAGAGATAATCAATATTTGATCCAGTAGTTAAAAGTAATGTTTTTCATGTGAGAATCACATGTTTCAAATTTCAATGAGAACTCATGTGGATATTAATAGTTGAATGACTTGACTCCTAATCTCTTAATAAAAATAATAATTAGAAAAACATATGAGGGTCACAATATTTCAATTAAATTTGATACTAATAGATTAAAAATATGTATTTGTAATCGGGATGTGATAACAGCCCCCATACTCAATCCCTTGTCATATTATCTCAACTAGCAACTTTTAACCGGGATCACCTTTTAGAAGATCGCTAGCATTTACACATGACGCTAGTTGGCATGTACAAGTCGTTATACCTAACATATCAAGTCATTATAAAGACTAGACAGCTAGCACCAATTGGGCTTTAATTTAAATTGGAATCTTCCATAAATGCTCAGTATCAAAAATCTTGAACACCTTTTTGAACCAGCTAAATGAAAAAATAATAATAAAGTAGGACTAGCTAGTATAAAATATTAAAAACAAAATCATTGATTTTAAACTTGTCACCATGTCCAGTCAAAATTCATTGATTTTAAACTATTATTAATAGTAATAAGATTTTATACCTAACATGTCAAGTCTTTAAAAGGTTTAAAATACAAGTCCTTGTATCTCAGTTAACAACACTAAAGAGTACTCGTCCCAAGTCCTTATACTTAGTATATCAAGTCTTTATAGCTAGTATATTAAGTTTTTAAAGACACAAAGTGCAAGTCCTCAAAGCATATGGTTTGAGATTGGAATTGGAATCGGGGATTTGACATTGGAATGAAAGGGAGGAAATAGAGTTGAGGAGACGAGAGGCGGATGAGAGATCAGAGAGAAGAGCAGAGATGTCTTTAATGATGAAGGAGGTGGAGGAGAGATAAAACAATAGTAGAAGAGATCACAGTGGAGGCAAATATAGAGGGTTGGAAATTATATTTTCATGACAACTTAAGATGTGTGAGAGAGAGAGAAAAGAAAGAGTTAAAAAAATAACGAGAGGAAGAAAAAAAATAAAAAAAATAGAGAAATTATCCATGAAATTGAGGTCACAAAACCAAATATTTTCTCTTTTTAACCATGACTTGGAAATAATAATATTTATATTATCAATTCCTAACAAACTCCTCTACTTATAATGATTAAATTAATTCTCATTTGGGCGGGTTGTGTTTGGAATTTTACGGCCCTGTCCGGTCTCCAATTGGGAATGGACATTGACACGGGAATTGAACTGAAAAGTACTGTTTCCGTGGGAAAAAAAAAAATTTCAGTTCAACTAAATTTTTTTTTCCAAGGGAACAGTACCAAACAGGGCCTACATGTGGAGTATAAACTTATCCAAGCATCCAATGATAAAATCATGAATTTGTGAGAATGAAGTGTGTGACTTTACATGTTGGTACAACAAATATAACGTGGAATTAAACGAAAATGGTTGCATTTAAAAATACACTGTTCATGACAAACCACATAGGCCAAGTGGGATTAGACAATATTACTTGAATAGTACTGTTTGTTTATTTGCAATAGGAAATTTTCTTCGAACCATCAAGTGTTGTCAAATAAATTAGCAAAATTAATCTCCAGTTATTTTATTACGTTTCTCTTTTGGAAAAAAAAAAAATCTACTTAACTCCCTACTTTTCTTAATAACAATAATCACTTGATCAATACAGAATTACAGAATTTCCAACAAATTTTAAAACAAACACACAAGGAGTGTATTAATCTTCACATAGTCAAAAAAAAAAAAAAAGGAAAAAAATTGTAGGAGGCGTATGAATCGTCCGAGTCGAAAGTACATAAATCTTGATGAATTTCAAGTTTTCAACAGCTGAGATGCAAACTGGGTCCGGTTCCCTAAAGTAACCCAATTTTTTTATTTTTTTATTTGAAACCGTAGACATATATTATAAAAACATACAAAGCGTTTGTTATAAACTGGTAGCAAATAGTAGAGGTTTTGGGAAAAAATGGATACAATGGATTCACGAATGGCTAACTAGTTCCTAATCGTGTATAAATATAAATGGTGACCTTACTAATTATTTCTTTTGCAAGCGGGGGGTTCGACAGGGTGATCCCCTGTCTCCCTACCTTTACATCCTTGCAGCTGATACTTTAAGTAAAATTTTCATGAAAGGGCACAATGCCAATACTATTATAGGATTAGGTCCTCTAGTTCTAGATAATCATACACATACCAATTGTCATTATGCGGACGATACTATCATTTTTCTTAAAGCTGATGAAGCTAACATAGAGAATGCTTGGTGGGCTCTCATAGCCTTTGAAGCAATTTCAGGCATCAAAGTCAATTATTCCAAGACTTTTATGTTTCCTATCAATATACCTGATGTCTCTACATATGCCTCCTATTTTAGATGTACACCTGCATCTTTTCCAATGCAGTACTTAGGATTACCGTTACATACTCACAAATTGTCCTCGATGGAATGGACTTTTCTTATTGATAAAATAGAAAAGAAATTACAGAATTAGAAGGGTAACTTATTATCAATAGGAGGACGTTTAACTGTACTTAATTCCGTACTATCTTCCGTTCCACTTTATTTCTTATCTGTCTATAAAATTCCTGATGGTGTGATAAACAAAATTGATCAAATTCGTCGTAGATTCTTATGGCAAGGAAGTAGTACCGGGAAAAAGAAATATGCACTAGTCAATTGGCAAAGAGCATGTATTGCCAAAGAGTTTGGGGGATTCAGAATTTTAGATCTTAAACAAATGAATATTGCGCTTCTCTTGAAATGGTGGTGGAAAACTAGAGATCCTTCCTATGTTAGCCCTTGGAAGGATCTGATACGGTTCAAATATACAACACCTTCTACACCTAAATCTGAATTTTGGAACAATATATTAAAGTTACAAGCTTTAGGAAGCATTAGTGTTTCATATGAACCGGGTCTCAACTCCAATGTCTTGTTTTGGACTGATATCTGGTACCAAAATTGCCCTCTGGCTTCTAGGTTCTCTTTTATATTTAATATATGCTCTAACCCAACCATCTCCTTGCAATCTGTCATTAATTCTCAAGGAGAGGCCCTTCAATTTCGTAGATCTTTCAATGAGGTCCAATATACAGAATGGTTGAACATGCTAGATATTATTAGTCATTTTTCTTATACTCATTTACAGGATAAGCTCAGCTGGAGATGGGAGACCAATGGACAATTTTCTGTTCGATCCCTTTATAAGATTCTCAATTTTAGAGGAGTAATCCCCAAAAATGCCATGTTATGGTGGCACATCCCAATTCCACTTAAGATTAAGATCTTCATGTGGCTTACCCACAAAAACAAAATTTTGACAACAGAAAACCTCAAAAAGAAAGGATGGGTAGGAACTGATAGATGTCAGTTTTGCCAACAACCAGAATCTGTTGACCACTTATTTGTGTCATGTACATTTACCAAACAAATATGGTTCTACTTAGGGTCTTGCCAAAATATTAGTATTGTTTGGCATAGATTTTCAGATGTCGTTAAATATGCTAATCAACTCCCTAAAAAACACAAAATAGCTTTCTTACTAGTTATAAGTGCATTTTGTTGGACTATGTGGAAATATCGAAATGATCTTTGTTTTGCTCAAGGGCATAAAAAAACAGTTCGACAAGTAATTTTACTTATTATCTCTCTTGTCCATTATTGGTTAGGTAAGGTGAAACCCCACATTGCTGAAGCAACTGCACTGTGGCTTCCAGAGGATTTGAATGTGCTACCCCTTGCGGTTTTGTCACACCCCAGATTTTTACCATCCGGAGCGTGATTATATAAGCATCTTCACACCTTTCCTTGGCCCGTCAACCTACGTCGCCAACAGAAATGAAAATAAAACAACAAAATGGAGTCAGCTACAAAGCTCAGTAACCGGTTATTTAACGACGCGCTTCTCTATAATTGGCTTAATTTAACAACCATTCAAATAGACCGGATTAATCTACACAAATTCACATCAAATTATGCACGCATATTTAACTAGCAATAGTACGTCGGTCTAGGTTATCCATAAAACCAGTCACATCATATTCACACATGTGTAATCCCTATCACAGGCGATTCCCACATTCTCATAACACAATTCATTTAAACCGCCAATCCAATGGGAAATCCATCCAACATTGGAAGGCCGCCAACCCACTGGGAAATCCATCCAACAGTGAGAGGCTACAATCACATATCAAATTCCAACATCGGACCCGCTATCCCATTAAATATGCCATCATAATTCAATATGCAATACCAATATTCAAATCAACCATACAAAACGAAAACACAGTTATAGAGAAGTCCGGTTACCTGATAGCGAGATGTTCATAATTTCAAATGGAATTGCAACAACAGTCTTGAACCACTGCGACGTAGTCGGAATTTGAACCGAGCATACAACCAAAAGATAATCGATATCGTAATGCTTATTATAATATCCCTCTTTTTATTCTCATGTTTTTCTTTACTTTCTCGGAAGAGATTACGAGAGAGACAGAGACGGAATTAATTAAGAGAGAGAGAGAGACGGTTTTTGTTTGAGTAAAACAGAAGGACGGTTAAAACAGGTTATAAGGGTGAGGCCGCGCCTCTTGATTTTATTTATTTATTTTTATTTATTTATTTTTATTTAAATTCAAATTAAACTAGATGCGGATCAAATGCTTATTTTACGATTTCTGTGATATTCTAATTTAACATGATGTGATATTTCGTATATTTATATATTTTTATTTGACAATAATACAAAAATGGAAATACAGTTATCTAAATTTATGGAACATGGAATAAAATAAGAAAAGTAATTTTACAATTATATATATTATATAAAATTATATTATTCAGAATAATAATAATTCAATTTTTCGAGATGTTACAGGTTTGGAGTCTCGATGATGAAGCAACTGCGACTCAAGGAGCTGATGGAGGAGGGCTACAAATGGTGATTTATGAAGAATGAAGCAAGCAGCAGGTCCTGGGCTTTTCAGCCATCTTTTGTGTTTACTTTTGATTCACTCAGCCCCATTGTGAGGCTTAGTTATACTCTTGGTTGGTTTTGTGTTTAGTTTCTATGGTTGTTTTATGTGACTATCGTTTGGATTTTATTTTTTGTGGTATGCATCTTTATGGGAGTTTTCAGCTTGCACGCTGAATTTTTGGTTTACAGTATCTGTCTCATGGGCTTTTCGGTTTTAGATGGGTTATCTTTGCAAAAGGTGATATAGACTATTGACAGTTTTGGTGTAAGTTAACGTTTTTCTTTTCTTCAATGAAGATGGGTCTTTTTGACCTTTTTAATCAAAAATAAACTAGTAGCAAAGATAAAATACTGAGAAAAAATTCGGATCATCAGATAAAAATCCCGATCAATCCGGTTAGAATAAAATACACCAACTTCTTTAATATTTTTTGCGAAAATAGATCCAACTGTTCGGAGAATCCAAATCCTCTGCATTAACGTACCGATTTGAGTTAATTTATGAACCGTACAATTAGAATTCGGATCAATACGACCACACCTATAATGCACGGGCCCTCTAATATCAGTGTGAATATTAATCGAACGGTTCAGATCTTAATTCAAAATTTGAGTTAATGCAATACAAATTCCCGTCCGGATCCCAACTCAAAATTGAATCTATATCTTTCCCGGTACCGTAAAAAGGAATCTTTTACAATTACTATAACACGGTCCAGATTACCCCTCAGCCAGTGCTTATTCGGATGGCACAGGAAAAGATAAAAGAACGGTCCGGATCAAATAATTGTAAAAGATTCCTTTGCGGTACCGGGGAGGATCTGAATTCCTCAAAATTTGGGTTAGTTCTATCTGGGGATTCGAATTCCGGAGACTCGAGCTTGCTATTTTTATAGAGTATATAATAAAAAAATCAATCAAATTTTGCTGTACTCGGGGTTAATTCGCAACCTTTCATCTTCTCCCACAAGTGCTCGCTAAAACCCTAATCCTCCATTTCTGAACCCTGAACGAAAGCGAGAGAGCGAAAGAGCGACAATGGAGGAAGAGAACACAGGCCCGTTCCGACGAACCTCGTCCCGTACGAAAAAGATGGCCACAAAGATGTCGGCTGCTCTCGCCAGCACTGACAATCGCACTCAGGTCCAAATCTTTTCTTTGGTTTTTCAATTAATTTTTCTCTTCCCTTTTTGCTTGTGAAAGGTTAGAGCATTAAATTGAGATAATTTGTTTGGTTCATTATTTGCTCCATATTATAAAAAGTGTTTATTACTTCTACAAGAACTAGTCAATTAATCTCAGATTTTGGTACTTTTCGGTACCTTCAGTATTACATTTTGCTTTGTCATTATTTTGTTTACCTGAATTTGAGTGATTGAGCTGGAACTTAATTTAAGTTCAACACTGAGGTTAATTTAATATTTCCGTTATAAAGGACCAACATTTAATTCAATGAGAAGATTTTTCATCAAATTGATCACACAAGTTAAGCAAAGATTGGTTCAATTATTTTTTCTAAGCTTGATTGAAGCTCAACACTAAGGTTCGTTTAGCATTTCACTATATTTAATTCAATTCTGTGCTTAATTTAGAATAAAGGTCTAGTTATCAATTCTAGTCATAGTCATAAAAAACATGAAGATTTTTTATCTGTGACATTCATGGTTTCTTTCAATAATGGCATAATTTATTGTAACATTCATAATTTTGTTTGTGAAAAGGAGGGAGATTGAATTGAACCAATTTGTATGGTTCATTATTTGATCAATATTATAAAGCGTGTTTATTACTTCTACAAAGAACAAGTCGATTAATCTTGAATTTTGGTACTTTTGGTACCTTTAGTATTATATTTTGTTTGAGTGAGTCTATGGTACTATGCATATTACGATTTGTTACCGTGCTACGGCTCTATATTCGAGTTTTCAAATCCTAACGGTCGATCCGAACCGTTCATATTGTTCTCCATATTAATATGTATTTGGAGACCAAATTTTACATTTTTTGAAATTTTATTACTATTTTTTTAGATTTATTGAAAATCACTGTTTTTGGATGGTCCAGAATTTTCAGATCAAGTGATTTTCTAAATATCTAAAAAAATAGTAAAAAAATTTCAAAAAATGTAAAATTTGGTCTCCAAACACATATTAATATGGAGAACAAGATGAACGGTTCGGATCGACCGTTAGGATTTGAAAACTCGAATATAGAGCCGTAGCACGGTAACAACCCGTGATATGCATAGTACCATAGACTCACTCATTTTGTTTTGTCATTCTTTGGTTCACCAGAATTTGAGAGACCAAGCTGGGACTTAATTCAAGCTCAACACTGAGGATAATTTTAATATTTCCGTTATAAGAAAAACCAGCATTTAATTCAATCATATCTTATATGATTAAATGAGAAGATTTTTCATCTAATGGATCACACAAGTTAAGCAAATATTTGTTCAATATATTTAGTTCAATTCAGTGCTTAGTTCTGAAAAGGGTCTAGCTATCAATTCTAGTCATAGTTATCAAAAACATTAAACTTTTTTTAGGGACGGTCATAGTTTCTTATTCTCTTTAATATATGCAACTCTGTCCATTTTCACATTCACGTCATTGTAGTACTTTTGGATGTTTATTATTATTATTTCCCTTTTCTATATTGACATGAAATACAGGCTGCACTGGCACGACTGGAGGCATTAGAGAGTGACAATGCGGGACCTGAGATCGTAGAGGTTAATGACGATGAGTATGATTCTTTGGATGATGATGATCAAGGTACTCAAATTAATATTTTCATTTATTAATAGTATGTTTCAATACTAAGCAACTTGTACTAGGACCAGCTGATATACTATGCAATTATTATGGCACTGAGATGAAAATTGGATTTTTTTTGTGATAGTTTTAATTTGTAGACATATGAGATATAGTTTGCATGTTGGTGGTTAGGGGTGTCAATGGTGCCCTTTTTTTTGTTTATCTGACCCGTATCTTATTCCACAAGATGGGTACGGGTAAGTTTTGTTTTTCGTTAGCTTGTCAGGTACAGGTAATGGTGAGGTAAATTTTTTTTTTTCGTTAACATAACAGTGAATGGTACGGGTAAGGACTATTTTGTATCTGTTACCCTATACGTTAATTATTAAAAATAAAATTATATATATATAAATATATATTTATATGGAGATGATGCATGATATGATCTAGTTTTATTCATGGCCCATATATATCTATTCAATGACACCCTTTTAACTATTTACCCGACCCGTACCATATTTGATGAGATGGGTATGAGTAATATATTTTTTCATTAGCTTATTGGGTATGGGTATGGGTAAAGTTTTTTCCATTATCTTAATGGGTAACGGTATGAAAATGCTTCCACCTGACCCTTTTCGTACCCGTTGATGCCCCTATCAGTGGTTCTGACAGTAAGATCCGACATAAAGCTAAATTTCTGCTTACTTTATATGCTTGGTATGAGCCTTGTTGTACTGGTATCATCCTGTATAGTACTTTCGCCTTGCATAAAACCTAAGTCTTTAATCCTATTCCTTCATTGTAGTGCATGTAGTAGTTTTTCTATTTGTATTGCGGTTGATGTACTGATATCATCCTGTACTGTAGTTGTCTGTGTTTTTATTTTCATCTCTTTTTTTATTTTTTTTTCTGTGAAACAGTGTATGCTCAAAGGAAGCAAGCAAAGGGTACAAAAAGAAAAACTCGACAAGCTAAAGCATTGGAAAATGCAAAAAGGGCTCCTAGATCTTTCATAGAAGTATTACATGAGGTAAATCATTTTCATGTTTTGGTTCGAATAACAAAATATCATTTTTCGGTTGATTCAGGAATCAGACACAGTATAGTCCTAAGTTGGTGCTGACTTGGCTTAACTCCCCAGATTTCTTAATTTTTCTCATGTTTTATATTTTACCAGGCATAGTTCTTAAACACTTAAATTTCAATTTTTGCAATCTTTTTGTAAACCACAATAGGCGAATTTAGAGTCATTACCACCACACGTCCCCACATATTTGCGAGCTGCAGTGGGCCCACCTAGCACTGCATCTCGCCGTTACTTTTGCACTGTATGCGGAAATGCTGCAAACTACACTTGTGCGAGGTGCGGTGTTAGATTTTGTTCATGTAGGTGTCAGGTGATACATAATGATACTCGTTGTCTGAAGTTTGTAGCTTGACTAGGTATATTAGAACCTGTTGTTCTTTGTTGCCGCTTGTAAATTTTAACATGGTATTGAGTATAAAAGATTCATCTTTTGTGCTCGTAGTATCTGTTTTCTCTTGTTGCCTTTTCTTTTATATATTTGCACGTATATTTGAATTTCTTTTGGGTGGTTGGTTTTGAAAATGGCATGGTGGTATTCAATTCATTTAAAAAGGCATGGGGATACATTATATTGTTTTAGTATTGTTTTTTCCTCTCGTTAACTAAATAAGTGCTGACTAAACTATAACCAAGATCCCAGATTTTGGTTGTTTATTTCCTTTATATAATGGAAAGCAATGCGGTTTAAATCCGATTTGTCGAAATCCTTTTACCTTTTTCACACTGGAAAGATTGCAATTTCATGGAATTATGATTTAACCAAGGCTATTTGTTCGGAAATTCTAAGCAATTGTATAGATAATATTTTCACCTTATCACACTGGTAAAAATGCGGTTTAAATACAATGCTTGTACAAATCTTTTTACCTTTTTTCACACTGGAAAGATTGCAATTTCATAGAATTGCAGTTTAACTCGTGCAGAAATTACACATGTATTAGATAACCCCTTTTGCAATAACAAAATGATTTAAAATCTTATTACATCAAAACCAATATCCAATGAAAAATAATGTATCAATCGCCAACCTCTACACTTGTCTATGTATCCAAAACCAAATGCAAAATGTATCAAGAAAATCCAATATTTTAACTGGCACATTTCAAGTACAAGACTCTCTATGTACCTTCTTAATAATATTCTACATCATGATTAATTATCATGTATAAATCAACAAATGGGGAGATCATTCGGTGGCTGTTCCAAAGTTTCAAGCCAACCGATTCCATCTGGCACTAAGAATGCCATGGCAAGGCCCCAGTTGATGTGCACATCCAAATGGCAATGCATAAGCCACACACCCGGGTTATCCGCCACGAATCGAATAACCGCCCAACCGCTTACCGGCACACTAACCGTATTCCTCAAAGGAGGATCAACTAGGTTAAATTTCGACGTGTCATTTTTTGGGTTGAAGTTACCAAACCCTTGTGCCAAGATGTAAAAATCATTTCCGTGTAAGTGTACTGGATGGCTTTCGCCGGCGAATACGTTAGTCCCTTGCAACACCACTTGCACTACCGACCCGTATTTCAACTTGTAGACTTTTGTACCAGGAACCGGCTGCCATAGTCTTTGGGACACATTTTGTGCAGTATAATCAAACTGCACCGGTGGAACGGCAGGAAAGTCTGTGGTAAAGACACCTGGCACACCATGGTAGTGTGCTTGGAGTATAGAGAAATTGGAAGGTAGAACAAAGGAAACATTGTTCATGCTTGCTGTGAAACGGGTTCCATTGGGTCCACCACACTTCTTGCCAGGTTGACAGTTGAGCAGCCCCAGGTTCATAGTGAAAAAGAGATTTTCATTAACTGGCTGCGGCAACTTGACAGTTTCTAGACTCCTAAAATTCTCAGCAAATTTTGTGGCAGTGTTGGTATCATTATAAGCTGGCAGCGTCGGAAATGCTGGCTTAGAGTTTTTGCCTTGTTTAGTGGTTTTACCATAATCTATGACAGCGGTGGTGGTAGTGTTGTCGAAAGGGACGCCTTGGGCGCTGACGTAGGCCCGTGCTGCCAGATAATAGCGGCCTGGTGCCTGGTCAAGGGTGACCAACACGTCAGTGGTCTGGCCGGGTCCCACCATGAGAACAGAAGTGTCGAAAGGTCTATCATAGGATGCATCCGACCCCACCACCGTCATTTTGTGACCGGCAATAGCAATGAATAGTTCGTTGTTTAAGGCCGCATTGATAAATCGAAAGAGGTTGGTTTCACCTGCCTTCACGGAAAATATTGTTGTGCCTGTCAAAATGCACAGACAACCAAAGTATAAATTGGATTAATAAATTAATTATATGAAAATTAGGTTTGTTCAAATAGTTATGATGCTAGAATGAACTTGAAAGCGACTAGCGGTTAAGTAAATAACATGTCTTTCTTTGTATTGCAGTTTACATTTCATATTAAAGCCTATATCTAGTATATTTCGTTGTGTGAAAATTATCTAATATTCTATCATGGATTACCTTGCTTGAAACAAAACTACCATATTTCTTTCTTTTTCTTTACAAAATTAGAATTTCAAGCAATATTTTTAATTTATAGAAATAATATTGAAATAAAATAGAATTCTAGACTGATTATATGAGTATCTTGATTATAGAACGAAGATAAAATTTTCAGTAAATTTTTTTTATACTAAAAAAATTAATAAAAGATTGCTTCGTCATGAACAAATCTCTAAAAAGTACTTTAAAAGAAGTCGTTTCTTCTAGGGACTGAAAAAGAATTTGGTTCTTTCTCCGAATCAAAATACATATATAATCTATCTAGAACCCTATATTATTTTAATATTATTTCTATAAATACTGGTAACAAGACAGTCTACATAAATTACCTTTGCTAGAGCATTTATAAAGATCCCCAGGTTGTCCATTAATCGTGTATGCATCAGAAATATCTGGAGCTGATCCGTACCGGGTTGCATTTCTGACTATATCAATAGGATTACGGTCCCACCACTCTCCTGCAATAATTAATGGTGAAAGAATATAGTGTTATATGAGTCATCACTTCACTTCACATAATTGAACTCCTGTTTTACATTAAATGTTTTCTTGATAGAACATAATTTACTACTAGCAAATTTATTTGTAGTATGAAAGTTGGTTGTAAATAAGATATAATGGGCATGTCATGGAAATTGTATCTATGTAAATAAATGAATGCAACAATTAGAAATGATACTATATTTTTAATTTAGGTGTAGATGAGTGGTCTGATTGTACAGGCAACTTTTAGAATATGGTGTTAATTATATTAAAGCTCTTACTTTAGTAATTGTTACCGTTTATCATGTTAGTATATAATCAAAACCTAATAAGAGCAATTGACTTTTTTGTGCTTAATTAGTACGTACATTATCATGATTCCCCACATTCATGCATCAGGAGGGTATTTTAGTAATTCAATTTAACTGGTGTAAGTTGAAAAACAGGAAATTACTCTTTTACTCATACATTCAAATTATCTGGTGGTTAGGTCTCATATTGTTTTCTCATTTTTTCCTGTTCACTTTTTCTCTTTTCTTTTAGTACAAAGGACATCTTTCTTTTGGTCCATTAACAAAATAAAATTGTCCTTTTCTTTCTTTCTTTCTTTCATAGCTCTGTCTTTTTACAAAATAGTATGTACCCCCAAAAATCTAAAAACGAGCAACCCCTTTGACGCCCCAACAAATTTTGCTAGAAATAAGACAGACACTAAATAATTCTTTCAAAATATCATGGATTCCCTAAGCTAACATAGTGACCGACATATTTTCATTTGTTTTCCTGTCATTGTCATTTAACTACTTAAGACCCGCATTAATGACGCATGCACTCATTTGCTTCATCTAATCATTTAGAGTATATATATCTAAGTCAAGAGTAAAACTAGGTGCTCTTAAGCTCATCAAAATTTTGGTGAACTTAACTCTAAAACTCATCAAATTGATTCCAAATGACGAATCCGAACCGTTGAAACCCGTCTACCTTACGTGTGATGCATCTACATGTGAAATTTTTAAACATTCGAATTAATTTAGTATAAAGTCAAGCGGTCAAAAACGTTCAAAAAAATGAATGCACTAAAATTAATTTATTAACCTTCTAATTTTGACCACTTGACTTTATACTAAATTAATTCGAATATTTAAAAATTTCACATGTAGATGCATCACACGTAAGGTAGGCGGGTTTCAACGGTTCGGATTCGTCATTTGAAATTGATTTGATAAGTTTTAGAGTTAAGCTCACCAAAACTTTGGTGAGCTTAAGAGCACCCTAGTTCAACTCCTAAGTCAATCTTATATATATATTCTTTGACAGAAAATGCATGAACTTTATAAATATTTGAAGTTTATTTTTCATAAATCAAAAGGTTTAAAGATGGACCACATCAACTTCGTTGTACTGAAACTATATATTAATGGTCTCTTATTGGTCTTGTATATATCAATCAAACTCTTTAACATTTGTATATGCATGGAGAAAGGGGAGGTAGTACAGTTGGTTAGGAAAAAGTTCTAAAATTGTTGTATCTAAAAGTCGAGAGTTCAATTCTCCCTCACGACTTCGCAGCTTCTGCGAAGATTTTAAAAAAAAAAAATTTGTATATGTATGCTTAAATGCATTAATTGCTTGAGTTGTTGGCATGCATGCCTTATTTGACATTTGAAATTATGATTGTGATCAAATAAGCAACAAAGGTGGGTTCACAGAATCTCTTAGAACATGCATGATTTAGTAACCAAGCTTATTATTAATGTACATGAAATTATATTCCTTTGAAAACTCAGAGAGTTAAATAATTTTCAAAATCATGCATGTGCGAATAAAATTAAATTACACGAGATCTATATGATAAAGAAGTACGCACTAATTTGGAAGTAGGGCCAGAAAGAAAGAATCTAATTAAGAAATTAAGTATTTTTCTAGGATCAATTTCTTGCATTTTGGGCAAAAATTTCAAGAAACAATGTGAAGAAAAAAATATATATTACTTTCTTCCATTTTTCTTTATTTCCGAACAAATCAAACAACATTAATCCTATAAAGTTTGTTATTTTCTCAAGTATTCTTTGTTTTCTACCATATCAAATAACCCTAAATAGAACTCTATATTGTTTTTCAATTTTTCTTTATTTTCTAACAAATCAAACAATATTGATACTAGAAAATTAGCTACTTCCTCAATTTTTCTTTATTTCTACCATATCAAATGGTCCCAAATATATAACTCTATATATATGTTTTTCATTGTCGTAGTTGAACAAACCTTTTTGTGCTAATTCAGTCATTAGCTTTAATTTGAAAAGAGTTTAGGTTTGAACAGACAAAATCATGAAAAAACAGTCATGTGATGCTTCCATGTTATTCAGCTTAATTATTTGTAAAGAAAAAAAGTTGTTGCAAGAAAGAAAGGCAGATTTGAAATAGTCAACATATATAATCACCTTTTATCATTTTGTTGCATGAATTTTCTTTTGCTTGAATATTGTGAAAATAGTATTAACTAACAATTCATGAATACTTTTAGGAAAAGTAAATTGATATCTACTTTATCAAGCCATGCTCCAAAAGTATTTCAGATTGTATAATCATTTTGCAACCCATGCACACACTAGTGGTAAATTATTCAAAGTTCCAAACTTCATTAAATAAATATGGAACTAAAAGAATATATCATATTGTAATTCATATATGTCATATGTGGATAAGCATTGATTCGCCTCAAGCTTTAACTTAATACAGTAATTGAAAAGCTAATGATGTTTACGAGATTAATTAATAACAAGACTTAGGTACATAGATGGTTAAGTAATTGAGCTTAATTAATTACTAGCTTGATTTGTGTGGATATATTTTCAAGTGGTGCAATCCAACTTGTGTGCTATGATATATGGGTCCAATCTAACCACTAATAAACTAATCAAATAATTGCGGGGTCACAGATGCCTAGCTTAGCATGATACCTGTGTCAATGCGCTAATCGAACCTATATACCTTATAATATATAGATTAGATAGATAAATTAAAACAAAAAGTGCCCCAGATAAAGTTTACTAACAAATATTATATTATGTCCTTTAAATGTAGAGCTAATCATTGATAAGGCATCTTCACATGCTTGCTACCACCAGTCCATTACCATTGGTCGATCACGTACTAAGTAATAATGATTTCATGTTCTCTTTTTCAAATAATATAACCTTGTTAATCAACCCACAAATCAAATTTGAGTTGCATCATGTTTTTTGTTATTTTTTCTGGAAACATTATACCAAAGAGAAATATCATTTTGAAAAAAAATGAAGTGACAGAGAGAGATGTATACCTAGAATAACTGGGATTTCTCTATCTGGTTTTTTGAAAGGATAATCTCCATTAGGATGTATTATTAGTGCACCATACACGGTTGCGCGAAGCCATGAGCTATGTGCATGCCACCAGAGAGTACCCATCTGACCAAGTATCGTGAACCGATATGTGTAGCTCTCACCTGGCCGGATCGGACACTGTGTCACAAACTCTGGTCCATCTGCCCATGCAGTTCTAAACTGCCTAACGCCATGCCTGTAAAGTGAAATGATTATATAAATATTTTTTAAACTTTTCTGAAAGGAAATTCAAAACTATGAATTAATAGGTTGGCCATGAGTACATAATAATAGGTTGTTTTTATGTGTCATATATTTACATGCATACATACCAAGGTACATTTCAGTATTTCACTAAATGAAATGAGCAAGAACCTTATTAGTATGCTTTTGTTCTATATCTAACTCTAATTGACCAAGTAGATTTTAAAGTCCAGTGTCCTATACATACACATTCCTAAATTTATGTTTGTAGTCAACAGTTATTGTTTTGCATATGCATGTAAGATGAAACATTAAACAAGTATTACTTGCCAATGCATGTATATAGAATATGGCAATGTATATATACGAGTTAGGTAAAAGATTTGGCTTTACAAATGATATTGGCACTAATGCTATATCATTGACTTGTGTTCTCCATTACCCCCATAATTATTATTAACACCTATATCAAACAAATTTGGTATATGCTTTCACATTTGAGGAGAATTTTACTTGCATTTATAAATACATGAAGAAGGATGACTAATCATAAAGTATGTTGTACCAGTGCATTGTAACATTGTATATTGCTTTGTTGATAACCGTGACCTCTAGGGTATCTCCATCAGTGACCTCTAATGTGGGCCCAGGAAATTGACCATTCACAAATATTCTATTGTGTGCCTTGCACAGCCTCTTCACTGGCGATTCTTGCACCTGGTCCATTTGAAAAATACAAAATCGGTTACTAATGTATACATTTTATGTAAACATGAATAAACAATCAAAGCTAACTAAGTACTAAACGGTTTGAGACATTCTCATAATTAAAAAGACAAGTTTTCTTGGTTAATGCAAATGCTTGTTAGCTCTCAACATAGAAAGATAAGAAACTTAACATGTCATTCCATGAAAACTAATTAACAAGAAATAATAAATGTTTTGAAAAATATGCTTTGCTAGCAAGGAGAGAAACACATACAACAAACTCATGGTAATGGTACTCTGCATGGCTGCGTGCAAAGAGGTGCGCCAACCAAAGGATGAAAAAGAGGCAAGAAGGTTTCATGACGATGCTTGAGTAAGCCTCCATTATATCCTAATTTGGAGTGTGTATAATATATTATGTTGTGCAATGGGTAGACTGATTCATGGCCCCTGGCCCCCTTTATATATGTGTTTGGGAGGATTGGGTTTTGGTTTGTGGTGAATGGTTCAATATTATTTAATTGTTTCTTTACCAAAATAATATGGCCAAGTCAATGTGGTCTCACATGTACGATTAAAAAATTGATTGGTGCAACTACTAGCTAGGCATCTAACTTATTAGAGACTAGTGATAGCTAGTGTCACTTTTCATAATGCGTTTTAAACAAGGCTTGTTATGAAACGAAGCTACAAAGGATACCAGAACTTTATTAACTTTTGTGGATCTCAGCTCATGCCAAGCTTTCATTCAAAAAGACTATGATTTTATGTTACAAATTAAATCTTTTTGTACTAATTGTGAGGAATATTAGGAGACATGCTCTACACTTTAACAAAAACAGTGCCTTGCTTTTCATTTTAGTTATTTATTTATTTATTAGGGAACAAAGCACCAATTGTTTTATCAAGTTAACAATAGATTATGCACAATGTATTCCTCAGAAAGTGAGAGTTAATTGAGAAAAAAATAGTAGTATTAATATTACTCTTAAGTAGATGCAAACTATATATTTATATATAGTACTAGTCATGTAAAGTTCAGGGAGAAAGAGACCTCATGGGAAATTTGATTTCAACCTTTTAATTGGTATTAGGAAATAACCTAATTATACAAATATTCTAAAATGTTTTTAGCATGAGATGAGGATTAAAAATCTCAAATTATCTCCATTGACGTACAAGCACTGATTTTCGATCCGCAACCTTTTTACATTGAAGACAATACCTAGCCAAACAACAACAAAGTATACACTATTCGCGAGAAAAAAAACGCATTTATGACGGTACTCTCTCGTGAAAAATATCATTGTGAATAAAAAAAAAAACATATTTATGACAATACTCCATCGCAAAAAGTCACTTTTTACCCTCACGACTAGCTGCAATTATATAAATACTCTGATACATAATTGAAAGTAAGTGGCAAATTTTGGTAATACAAGAAAATAAATATTACCATTCATCATTTATAATCTTGCCCTTTTTTTTTGTAATGAGAAGCCAGCTTTCTATTTCATTCAAAATTATTTTTGTCAAATTGAAATAATTGCACTACAAATAAATTAAATTGTTTGTTGTTCCTGCGATTATAAATTAATAAAATAGGCCATACAAAGAATTATATTTTTTTTTTGAAGGTCACGAAACTGATATTTTCATTGATTAAGAAAAAAAATATTTACAAAAGTTTTAGCTAATTATTTACAAGGTATATGTAATAAAGATTTTCTCATCTATTCTAGTGTCATATATACCCTTTTTAGTCAGGTTCGCCTATATGTTTACGTGGTAATTTAAAATATCTAATGCGGTGTGATTGACAAGATCCATCACCGTCTTGCTCTGTCACGTAAATAGTCTCCTGTTATGCTCTCGGCCTCTTGCTATACAAAGAATTATATTAAAATTAAATACACCAAATAATTAACACTTCCATAAACATATGTCAAGTATTTTCACTGAAATTTTTTGGATCACAAGATGTCTTTAAGAGAAGATATATTAGAGAGTTAAAAATAAAAAGGTACAAGAATGGGAGAGTATCTGCAAGGGATACTATCGATATACCCTCGTGAATGCTATCACCGCTAATATAAAAAATACCTTTATGTCGGTATACTCTCGCGGATAGTCACTTTTATCCCCACAGATACTCGAATAGTGTCTGTATTATTCTTTTTTTAACATCTTTTAGAATTATTTCTGAATTCGATAAATTGTACAAACAACATGTTATTAATTAGCTCATATTATTCATAAAAATCACAAACATTTTTTTTTATCTATCAATATTATTTTAGTTTATTATTATTATAAGATAATTCTTTTAAAATTATACTTGTATTATTTCAAATATAATATTTCGAATTAGTTTCGAATTACAAACTTATTACTAAGTAAACATATTTCGAATTTCCTTCATAATGGTTAACTTAGTTAATGGTCAGAAAAGATCAGGAAATACTTTAGTGTAAAGTTCTGTGCAGAATAGATTATATGGAGTCCATATTGCATGAAATGTTTTAAAATCCATGGGCCCATAAGAAAATAAATGGGGAAAAAGATTTTTGCTACATGCCTTTTTTGACTATTTTGAAACCCTACAGGTCAATAACCTTTTTAGCACCAATCAATTTCCCTCTACCAATGCTAGCTAGCTTATTCTACCATTTTAATTAGAG
Organism: Carex rostrata; assembly: GCF_964058835.1. Classification (NCBI taxonomy): domain Eukaryota; kingdom Viridiplantae; phylum Streptophyta; class Magnoliopsida; order Poales; family Cyperaceae; genus Carex; species Carex rostrata. Next base: position 2,809,533 of record NC_135940.1, read on the forward strand.
TTGTTGGATTTTGGTGCAAAACTTTTATCTATATTTTACATTTCCTACAGTAAAATATACACATATATAGTCAACTTTAGCCGAAAAAAGTATAATTGCTCCACCTACTGTTTGTTGTTCATGCATGGTTTCTAGAGAAATTAAGAAAACTAAGTATACAAAGAAAGCAATAACCCAATTTATATACTTTTCACATATATAGTAAACTTATATAAATACATAGTCAACAGTAATTAAAAAAGTCAAGTGTACCTTTTACAATATATATATACTTTTAGTTAAGAGTTGTTGGATTAATTTTGGTGTAAAACAATTTTCTATGTTTTACTTTTCCAGCAGTAAAATATATATAAATAGATATAGTAAAGTGTATATTTGTTGCAAATTAGACTATTAGAAAGTCAAGTGTAGGAAAAAAATACAGTCGAATGCATGGTTTCTAAGAGAAAGAAAAGTAAGTATAAAGAAGCAACCCAAATTATATACTTTTTATATATCTTAATATATAGTTATAACTTAATTATAAGCTTATGTTCTTTTGAAGTACTTTGCTTAACATGATCAGTATTTCCTGCAAAGGATAAATGTTATATATATATATATATTTTTTTTTTCACTGTTTTTCACTGTTCACATCAAAGTAGCAATTTTCAAAATTGCTTAATAAATAGTAAAAAAATTCCAAAAAAATTAAAATTTAGTTTCCAAGCACATTTCAATATAGAGAACATGCTGGAAGGTTTGAATTGGTTGTTTGCATTTTCAAAATGAAAATATGGTGTGGAGTACAAATGTGTTTTACTCCATAGCTCACCGTAGTCAACCCCTCTCTCTCTCTATATATATACACATACATATATCAGTTATTTTCAAAATCTGTGTGTGATTCCTTCAATTGCAAACCAATCTATATACATCAAGTACAGCCCACATCATCATTGCAAATTTGCAATTAACGTAAATATGTTCAGTTACTTGATTAGGAGAAAGTTGTAATTTGTTCCTATCCTTTTGAGAAGTTTTCTTGCATATAAAGAAATTGGGTAGCCTTGAATTTACTAATTAGTCAATGCTTGTAGCAAGTAAGATGTCACCTCAATTATAACCTATGAAAAGATCTTACATGCATGGAGTAAGATGAGAAAATCATATTGAAGGCCCAAAATTTCATATACTTCCATTTTCATCCCTAATTAAACCTTATTGTTTTAATAGGTGTACACATTAAGTTGTTGATCTTATCCTTTCAATAAACAAATTTTGTGAAGGTGGCGCATGCAATCCCATGCATAACTAATGTATCTCAGATACTTCCAAGATATATATTTTTTTTCTCTTACACTTTAATTAATAATTATTTATTTCTACCATACAAATTGGAAAGTTGATCAGTTTTTTCTGTTCATTTTCATTGACTCTCATCTATATATATCTTGTTTAGGGTGTCAATGGCACTCTTTTATCTGTTTATCCGATTGATCCGTACCGTATTCAATAAGATGGGTACGGATAAGATATTTTTTCATAAATTTTTCGGATACATGTATAGATAATTTTCTTTTGTTATCAAAACGGAGAAGGGTATGAGTAAAATTTATTCTATACTCGTTACTCGATCGAGTAATTATATATGTGTGTGTGTGAGGAGGGATCCAATTAATTACACCTTTTTTGGTGACACCGAATTACACTCTCGATTTTGAAAGTTTTCAAAGTTCAAATAGTCAATTCAGACCGTTCAATATAATGGATATATGAAAATGTGTTTGGAGATCAAATTATACATTTTTTTGGAATTTTTTTACTATTTATTAAGTATTTAACAAAATTGCTATATTTAGACCATTGAATTTTTGTACCCATCTTAATAAATAGTAAAAAAAAATTAAAAAAAATGTAAAATTTAATCTGCAAGCACATTTTAACATATCCATCATGTTGAATAGTTTGGATCGATTGTTTGAACTATGAAAATATAGAGTGTAATTCGGTATCACCAAAAAGGGTGTAATTGGATCCCTCCTCTCTCTCTCTCTCTCTCTATATATATATATAAATAAATATATATATATATATATATATTAATGAACAATGAATATTAATTCTCCAACTATTTTGGATAATTGTGTTACGCTTAATAAACTATTAAAACACGTAAATAAATTTCAGAAAATTCCAATAAAGTTTAGACCTTTAAAACACACACATTATACAAAACTACTCTTTTTAGATAATTCTGGACCACTAGAAAACAACAGTTTTGTAAAATACTTAATAAATAGTAAAAAAAAATTCAAAAAAAATATAAAATTTGATCTCCAAGCGCATTTTAATACAAAAATATCATGTTGAACAGTTTGGATCAACTATTTGCACTTTGAAAATGGCAAAACCGAATTATTGTAAGATGTTGTAACTTTCAAGTGTTCTAAGTGATCCCTTCTCATATATAGATACATACATATATATACATGTTTATCTCTCTCTCTCTCTCTCTCTATATATATATATAGAGAGAGAGAGAGAGAGAAAGAGAGTGACTAATGTGCATTCGAATGTATATGGGCCGAAATACATACGGTCCAAATTTGACTTTTCAAAATCTAAACGGTCAATCCGAACCGTCCATCTTGTTCTCCATATTAATATGTGCTTGGAGACCAAATTTTATATTTTTCTGAATTTTTTTTACTATTTATTAAGTATTTTACAAAATTATTGATCCAATGGTGGCTTAAAAAAACAGTAAAATCAGCAGCCACCGTTGGATCAATAATTTTGTAAAATACTTAATAAATAGTAAAAAAATTCATAAAAATGTAAAATTTGGTCTCCAAGCACATATTAATATGGAGAACAAGATGAATGGTTTGGATCAACCGTTTGGATTTCGAAAAGTCGAATTTGGACCGTATGTATTTTGGCCCATATACAAAAATGCTTATGCCTATGCATTGTAATGTATGGTGGACTTTATCTATCTATCTATCTATCTATCTATCTATCTATCTATCTATCTATCTATCTATATATATATATATATATATATATATATAGAGGAGGGTTCAAATGCACCCAAATGCACCCTATCCTTTTTCTCCGTTTTCAAAGTCCAAATAGTCAATCCGAACCGTTAGATGCAATCTATATATTAAGATGTGCTTGGAGACCAAATTTTTCATTTTTTGGAATTTCTTTACTATTCATTAAGCCACTTTGAAAAATCGCTGATCCAATGGTCTAGAAAATGTAAAATCAACGATTTTCAAAGTGGCTTAATAAATAATGAAAAAATTCTAAAAAATGTAAAATTTGGTCTCCAAGCACATCTTAATATATAGATCGCATCTAACGGTTTCGATTGACTATTCAGACTTTGGAAACAGAGAAAAATGATTTGAAAGATAGGGTGCATTTAGGTGCACACAAATTTGGGTGCATTTGAACCCTCCTCTCTCTCTCTCTCTCTCTCTCTATATATATATATATATAGAGAGAGAGAGAGAGAGAGATGGGCTATGGTGCATTGCAATGCATAGGTCATGGTGTGCATTGGACCATAAATCACCGATTCAAAGTCCAAATGACCGATCCAAACCGTTCATCTTGTTCTCCATATTAATATGTGCTTGGAGACCAAATTTTATATTTTTTGGAATTTTTTTACTATTTATTAAGCCACTTTGAAAATCGCTGATCCAACGGTGACTGTTTGGAACAGTAAAATCAGAAGCCACCGTTGGATCAGCGATTTTCAAAGTGGCTTAATAAATAGTAAAAAAATTCCAAAAAATATAAAATTTGGTCTCCAAGCACATATTAATATGGAGAACAAGATGAACGGTTTGGATCGGTCATTTGGACTTTGAATCGGTGATTTATGGTCCAATGCACACCATAGCCCATCTCTCTCTCTCTCTCTCTCTCTCTATATATATATATAGGCTAATGTGCTTTCGGTAGCATATGGGCCAAAATACACACGGTCCAAATTTAAAATTTCAAAATTCAGGAAGTCAATCTAAACCGTTCATCTTGTTCTCCATATTAATATGTGCTTGGAGACCAAATTTTACATTTTTCTAATTTTTTTTACTATTTATTAAGCCACTTTGAAAATCATTGATCCAACGGTTTTACTGTTTTGTTAAGCCACCGTTGGATCAGCAATTTTCAAAGTGACTTAATAAATAGTAAAAAAATTCAGAAAAATGTAAAATTTGGTCTCCAAGCACATATTAATATGGACAACAAGATGAACGGTTCAGATTGACTTTTTGAATTTTAAAATTTCAAATTTGGACTGTGTGTATTTCGGCCCATATGTTACCAAAAGCATATTAGCCTCTCTCTCTCTCTCTCTCTCTCTATATATATATATATATATAGAGAGAGAGAGAGAGAGAGATGGGCTATGGTGCATTGCAATGCATGGGCACCCTTGTGCATTGGACTATAAATCACTGATTCAAAGTCCAAATGACCGATCCAAACCGTTCATCTTGTTCTCCATATTAATATGTGCTTGGAGACCAAATTTTATATTTTTTGAATTTTTTTACTATTTATTAAGTCACTTTGAAAATCTGGGTGAACAGTAAAACAGTAAAAATTTCTGGACCATCGGATTGGCGATTTTCAAAGTGGCTTAATAAATAGTAAAACAATTCCAAAAAATGTAAAATTTGGTCTCCAAGCACATATTAATATGAAGAACAAGATGAACGGTTTGGATCGGTCATTTGGACTTTGAATAGGTGATTTATAGTCCAATGCACAAGGGTGTCCATGCATTGCAATGCACCATAGCCCATCTCTCTCTCTCTCTCTCTCTCTCTCTCTCTCTCTATATATATATATATAGAGTAAAGCTAGGGTGTGATGTGCTCACTAAGAAAGTTTGGTGAACATAACTCCAAAAGTATATCGGATCGATGTCAAATACTGAATCCAAACCGTTGAAATCCATGTACTTCATGAGTGATGCTTATACATGCAAAATTTTGAAAGTTTCGAGTTTATTTGCTACACGATCAAGTGGTCAAAGAAATAATAAAAATTAAATATATAAAATAACTTATACATTAACTTATAAAATGTTCATTTCTTTGACCACTTGACCGTGTAGTAAATAAACTAGAAACTTTCAAAATTTTGCATGTATATGCATCACTCATGAAGTACATGGATTTCAACGGTTTGGATTCGGCATTTGACGTCGATCCGATATACTTTTGGAGTTATGCTCACCAAATTTTCTTGGTGAGCACGTCACACCTTAGCTTTACTATATATATATAGTAAGGCTACGCTACTTTGCGAATTAAACGAGCTGTTTTAATTCGCGCTCATATCTCTAGTTTCGAAGTCCAAATAGCCGATCCAAACCGTTAGATGTTTAATCTAACTTAAAATGTGCTTGGAGATCAAATTTTATATATTTTGTAATTTTTTTACTATTTATTAAGATGGTTTGAAAATTGCTGTTTTTTAATGGTGCAGAATTTTAATAAAAACAACGATTTTCAAACCATCGTAATAAATAGTAAAAAAATTCCAAAAAATGTAAAATTTGGTCTCCAAGCACATTTTAATATAGATTAAACATTTAATAGTTTAGATCGGCTATTTGGAGTTCGAAACTAGAGATATGAGCGCGAATTAAAACAACATGTTTAATTCACGAAGTAGCGCAGCCTTACTCTCTCTATATATATACATACTTCCACCCGACTCTTACCGTATCCGTTGACACCTCTAATCTTGTACAAAAAAAATTTAACAGTAATATTATGACTGCTATATAAACTATGATTTACACTAAGGCTTACAAATTATGTTAATGGAGATCCAGCTAAGTTCAGCAAATTGAATATTAAGTCACACAAAATCTAGGTTAAACCATCAAATAAATAGTGGAATGAATAACTTAAATGTGAATATTAATTAAACTACATAAAATAATTAGATAGTCTAACACAAAAGGTCTGTTAAGCCACAAATGTGGCTTACAAGCCATAAAAAGCCGATTTTTTTATTTATATCCAAAAAATAAATTAAATTTAAAAAAATAACCGAACCGGTTGTGGAATTTGAAATCTACCCAAACCGGTTAACCGTTAACCGGACCAAATTTCCGGTTAATGGTTAACCGGACCCTTTAAAAGAGTCCGGTTAACCATTAACCGGAAATTTGGTTTGGGTCCGGTTAATGGTAAACCGGTTCCTAGGTCCGGTTAGCCGTGTACCGGAAAGTTTGTTTTTTTTTTTTTTTTTTTTTATAAACTCATTTTTTTAATAATATATGTATATGTAATATATAATATAATATAATGTATGGAGAGTGTCCGGTTATTCCCATGGACGGTCCGCTTTTTTTTTTTTTTTAGAGATCTTAGTATTTTAATTTTAATTGCAAAACATGTCATGAATTATTAAGACTATCATTTGATATCAGAGCAATTGTAAATTCATATAATATGCAATAATTTTTTTTACGAAATTGATTTTGAGTGGTTAGTATAAATATTTTCTTACAATTAATTTTTTTTTACGAAATTGATTTTGAGTGGTTAGTATAAATATTTTCTTATAATTAATTTTTTTTTACGAAATTGATTTTGAGTGTACAAAAGGCTTTGTATATATATATGTTGCATGAATTGTAATCTTCTACTTTTTCTTGTAAATATGTATATGTATATGTATATGTAATATATGTATATGTATATGTAATATGTATATGTAGATGTATATGTATATGTAATATATAATATATGTATATATAATACAATATATGTATATGTATATATAATATAATATAATACATGTATAATATATGATAACTGATTTTTTTTATTTTTTTATAAACTAATATAACTAATATATGTATATGTATATGTATATATAATATATCTATATGTACAAATATTGTACATATACATATATATACATATAAATATACATATACATATATATACATATACATACATATACATACATATACATACATATACATATCTATACATACATTTACATATCTATACATATATATACATATATATACATATACATATACATATACATATACATATACATATATATACATATACATATACATATACATATACATATACATATACATATACATATACATATATTACATATACATATACATATACATATATTATATAAAAAAAAAAGTTTATAAAAAAAAAAAAATAAACTTTCCGGTACACGGCTAACCGGACCTAGGAACCGGTTAACCATTAACCAGACCCAAACCAAATTTCCGGTTAATGGTTAACCGGATTATTTCAAAGGGTCCGGTTAACCGTTAACCGGAAATTTGGTTTGGGTCCGGTTAACGGTTAACCGGTTTGGGTAGTTTTCAAATTTAGTGACCGGCTCGGTTATTTTTTAAAATTTAATTTATTTTTTGGATATAAATAAAAAAATCGGCATAAAAAGTGAACTGTGAGATTTACAAGGTGAGTTATGCATAAAAGAGATATGACAAATAACCAAATATATACTGACCAGGCCAGGTGATCGATCGAAACCTAAAATTGACAAGTTGAATACTAGAGAGCACAAAAATACAAAAGAAACAAAAAGAGCCAACCTCAACCCCTTTACTTTTTATCCAAGTCTTCACCCAATTATGTGTTAACAATATTTAATTATTTGTTAATGGAAATCATTTTATATAATTGTTAAACAACTACTTATTTATATATAATATTCTGATTTTATAACATCCTTATCGTTAATAATAATTATGTATTTATGAATAAGGCTTAGGTGCTACGAATAATATAAAGCCTTCTGTGTTACGGCATAAAAAACTTATCGTATAAATTTCAAATTTCAATCTAAGAAACTCAGTAAATTTGTTATATAATGAACTTGTAAAATACCAATTTTTACTAGTTTTTGAAACTTTTTAATATTTTCTATGATTTATGAAAGATGAAAAAAATAGCCTAAAATATTGACAATTTTCTTTTATTTTTAAACCAATTTTTTTTTGCCATCTTTCATAAATCATAAAAATTAAAAAAAAAATAGTAAAAATTAGTATTCTACAAGTTCATTATATAATCAATTTACTTAGCTACTAAGATCGAAGTTTGAAATTTATACAATAGATTTTTGAGGTTGTAGCACGGAAGACCTTATTCTATCCATAGCACCTAAGCCTTATTCTTTACTATAAATCACCAGATTCAAAGTCCAAATGACTGATCCAAACCGTTCATCTTGTTCTCCATATTAATATGTGTTTGGAGACGAAATTTTATATTTTTTGGAATTTTTTACTATTTATTAAGCCACATTGGAAATCGCTAATCCAACGGTAACAATAAAATTTGGTCTCCAAGCACATTTTAATATAGATTGAACATATAACGGTTTGTATTTGTTGTTTGAACATCAAATACTAAGATATGATCCCGTAAGCACTTAGGTCAAAGTGCTACAGGTAGCAATTTAGCCATACTATATATATATATATATATATATATATATAGGTAAATGTTATTAATTAATTAATTAATTAACTGAGTGCATATAAGGATGTGGAATTGTGGACACAAGCAATTTTCCAATACTATAATTACTAACACACCCAAGTAAACTATGAGGAAGACATCAATTATTACCTAATTAATTAACTAAACAATGACCAGTCATTTAATATTTTATTTGTGTGGCTTAAGTTCACTTTGTGTGAATTACTTTTCAGTACTTTATGTGCCTTGTATTCAATTTATATGGCTTATTATTTTTACTGGCTTCATTAAACCTAAATTTGAAATCTTCAAACTTAATATCAATTGGTGGCTTAAAATTCACTTTGAGTGTCTTAAATATTTTCTTTCTGTCACTTTATATTTGTCTTAAAAATCACTTTCTTTGGCCCAGCATGCACTTTATATGACATAATATTCAACTGATCATAAGTGCTCCTTCAACTGAATGCAATCAGTAACTTTTAAATTCGCTTTCTGTAGCCTGATTTTTAATTTGCAAGAACCCTTATAACTTAATTCTAACCAATGACTTAAAATTATCTTTATGTGTCTCCTAAATAATAATAATAATAATAACAACAACAAATAATGATGATGATGATGATATTGATAATTAAGGAGGGTTCCAATGTCTTCATTTTTTGTGCATCCATCATGCCTCCATTTTTTAAATATTAGTAATTAAGATTTAAAACTCAAATGTCAAAATAAAACTGTTAGATTTGATCTATATTATTTTCTCTATCTATGTATCAAAGATCACGACATTTCAACTTTGTTTGATTGGTAACAAGAACCTGCAAAAATTAATACATCGTTCTGGACGTTGATTTTTCAACTTATTAATCCCCCAAAAAAAGTGATAAAACGTTTATGTATACGTAGAAAAATAATATAAATCACATTTATTGGATTTATTTTGACATAAAATTTTTACAAATTTTGTTATTAGAAAATTAAAAAGTGGAGACATGATGGAGGCACAAAAAAATGAAGTTATTTGATCCTTCCACTCTATAATTATTATTATGATAATAATAAAAGTTGATATTATTATTACTTTTATACTATTATATTATCTTTATTATGGTTATATTATTATTACTACTACTTTTACTATAACTTTAATTGTTGTTATCATCTTTATTTACTGTTGTTATTATTTAAATTTTATTATTGTTGACAATAGTTTTATTATTATTTATTACTAATTACTATTGTTACTACTTTTATAATAATTATAATTATTTTATTTATTATTGATAATATTACCATTTTATAATTTGATTAGCATGATCATGTGATCATCATTACCACTATAATAATAATAAAAACAACAACAATAGTAAATTATTGCTGTTGTTATTGTTATTGCTTTATGCCTTGTTTAGTAGGTTTCAATTTAAAGATTGGTCTTTTTTAATTCTAAACAGGTGGTTACGTGGCCAAGAAACTGGCCCCAAAAACATTGTCTATGACTCAAGGAACAGCACCCTTGATTATTGCTAGAATTTGATCAATCAAAATTAACTGGAACCCATTTGATGCTGAATGCTGATCCAATAAATATCTTTTTCATTATTTATGTAACAAAGCAGATTTGTCTTTTTTTCTACATTGACATTCTCCCACTACCCATTCTCGTTTAATATTTAACAAAAAAGAAAAAAAAATTATGGGTCAATTTTTTTTTAATAAAGGCTGGAAGAAAAGTACGAGATACCATATATCGTCTATAATTTAAATTATTAAATTAATATTTTCTGTTTGAGAGGTCTAATGTTTTAAATTTGATTAAATAGTTTTAGAAGAGTCCAATTTATTCCACCGAAAAAATAAATTATTGGTCATTTTATAACTACCTATATTGATTATATTGAGAATTTGTCTTTAATTTATTGATTAAAATAATATTTTCTGTGTGAAAAGCCGTATGTTTGAAACTCAATTAGAATACTTCAAAAAAAAAACATACTTTAAAATTAACTTGATCTATCTAAGAAAAATATATGGTTATCTTATTATTTGGATGATCGTTTCAAACATCAAATGAGTTAATGGTTTTGCAGAAGCATATATATACATATAGAGAGAGAGATGGGCTATGGTGCATTGCAATGTATGGAGGGGTTTGTGCATTGGATCAAAAATCTAAAATTTAAAATTCAAATGACCGATCCAAACCGTTCATTTTGTTCTCCATATTAATATGTGCTTGGAGACCAAATTTTACATTTTTATGAATTTGTTTACTATTTATTATGTATTTTACAAAATTGTTGATCCAACGGTGGCTTAACAAAACAGTAAAATCAGCAGCCACCGTTGGATCAACAATTTTGTAAAATACTTAATAAATAGTAAAAAAATTCATAAAAATGTAAAATTTGGTCTCCAAGCACATATTAATATAGAGAACAAGATGAACGGTTTGGATCGACCATTTGGATTTTAAATTTTAGATTTATGGTCCAATGCACAAACCCCTCCATGCATTGCAATGCACCATAGCCCATCTCTCTCTCTATATATTCAAATCGATTTCCTGTTTTTCAGCAGTCTCTTTAATTTTGGCATGTAAAGTTATGAACCAATCATATAACCTCAGGTCTCATGGGGAATCAGATTTCCTGCTCCCTGGGATGCAGGAAATTCTTGCCTCCAAAGTCACTGCGGAGTGGGCCCGGTTATTGTTAAAGGATTTTAGATTAAAATGATTTTGGGTTTAGGGTTAAATGGGGACCCACTCTGCAGTGACTCTGGAGGCAGGAATTTCCTACCCCCAGAGGAGCAGACGATTCGGTTCCGTCTCATGGGATGATAAATTTGAGTACAATTGCATGTTCGAGATCTTTGGAGCACACAATATATTGTTTATTAATTAGCTTTTCGTTTTCAATAGCCTTTTGATTTAATTAATTAATGGAGGGCCCAATTAAATCATGCTTCGTCATGACCAAATCAAATTCAATCTTCCTAGCTATATCTTTCACCTTTTGGTTTTTGTACATTCTCTTAAACTTTAAATTGCATAACAGTCATTAATTAGGTTTGAATAAACTTTTTTTTGGTCCTTAGAATTAATTAAGAAATTAATTTGAAAATAGATATGCCATTTGAAGGACTTAATTAACACAAAAATTCTTAAAAATAGATATGCCATTTGAGAATTTTTCAAAATAGACTCTGTTTTGAAAAATTCTGAAAAAATAGTAAAAAAAAATTCTAAAAAATATAAAATTTGGTCTCCAAGCACATTCTAGTATGGAGAACATATTAAGTTCTTCAGATCAACTATTTGGACATCAAAAATGCAAAAATGACTTATAAGCATATGCTTTCATATGTTTATCGAAGTAGAATAACCAACCTCTACACACATATATATATTAAAATACTTAAAAAAATATTCATTCAGAGTTCAAATATGCACTCTTTTAAAGCACGACTTTCATTATTTGTAACAATTCTATATATTTTTCTTTTATTCTATATATGTATAATTTTTGTGTATCTCAAATTTTGAGTGGTCACTTTCCCATATCTGCTTCTCAATTGTGTTGTTTAGATGCTTGATGCAGTACATTCATTGATGGAATTTATTGAAAATTGTTGTTTTTCAGACAAATTTGGACCATAAAAAACAGGGATATTCAATAAATCTAAAAATATAGTAAAAAATTCCAAAAAATGTAAAATTTGGTCTCCAAACACATATTAATATGGAGAATAAGATGAACGGTTCGGATCGACCGTTAGGATTATATATATATATATATAGAGAGAGAGAGAGAGAGATGGGCTATGGTGCATTGCAATGCATGAACCCCCTTATGCATTGCACTATAATCACGGATTTAAAGTCCAAACGACCGATCTGAACCGTTAGATGTTTAATTCATATTGAAATGTGCTTGGAGACCAAATTTTATATTTTTTGGAATTGTTTTACTATTTATTAAGCATTTTTGAAAATTGCTGTTTTGCTGTGAACAGTAAAAAAAACAGTAAAATTTTCTGGACCATCAGATCAGCGACTTTAAAAATTGCTTAATAAATAGTAAAAAAATTCCAAAAAATGTAAAATTTGGTCCCCAAGCACATATTAATATGAAGAACAAGATGAACGGTTCGGATTGGTCGTTTGGACTTTAAATCCATAATTTATAGTGCAATGCACAAAAGGGTTCATGCATTGCAATGCACCATAGCCCATCTCTCTCTCTCTCTCTCTCTCTATATATATATATATATATATATATATAGAGTACGGCTAATGCGCTTCCTCTAGCATATGGGCCGAAATACTTCCGGTGGAAATTTGAAATTTCAAAATCTAAAAAGTCGATCTGAACCGTTCATCTCCTTCTCCATATTAATATCTGCTTGGAGACCAAATTTTACATTTTTCTGAAATTTTTTACTATTTATTAAGGCACTTTGAAAATTGCTGATCCAACGGTGGCTTAACAAAACAGTAAAACCATTGGATCAGCGATTTTCAAAGTGGCTTAATAAATAGTAAAAAATTTCAGAAAAATGTAAAATTTGGTCTCCAAGCAGATATTAATATGGAGAAGAAGATGAACGGTTCATATCAACTTTTTGGATTTTGAAATTTCAAATTTCCACCGGAAGTATTTCGGCCCATATGCTAGAGGAAGCGCGTTAGCCGTACTCTATATATATATATATATATATATATATATATATATATATACATAGAGATAGGCTAATATGCTTTCGGTAGCATATGGGCCGAAATACTTCCGGTGGAAATTTGAAATTTCAAAATCCAAAAAGTTGATATGAACCGTTCATCTTCTTCTCCATATTAATATGTGCTTGGAGACCAAATTTTATATTTTTCTGAATTTTTTTACTATTTATTAAGTCACTTTGAAAATTGCTGATCCAATGGTGGCTTAATAAAACAATAAAATCGTTGGATCACCGATTTTCAAAGTTACTTAATAAATAGTAAAAAAAAATCAGAAAAATGTAAAATTTGGTCTCCAAGCACATATTAATATGGGGAACAAGATGAACGGTTCAGATCGACTTTTTAGATTTTGAAATTTCAAATTTTGACCGTGTGTATTTCGGCCCATATGCTTCCGAAAGCACATTAGCCTATCTCTTTCTCTCTCTGTATATATATATATATATATATATATATATAGAGTACGGCTAACGCGCTTCCTCTAGCATATGGGCCGAAATGCTTCCGGTGGAAAGTTGAAATTTCAAAATCCAAAAAGTCGATCTGAACCGTTCATCTTCTTCTCCATATTAATATCTGCTTGGAGACCAAATTTTACATTTTTCTGAAATTTTTTACTATTTATTAAGCCATTTTGAAAATCGCTGATCCAACGGTAGCTTCTGATTTTTATTGTTTGGTAAGCCACTGTTGGATCAGCAATTTTCAAAGTGGCTTAATAAATAGTAAAAAATTTCAGAAAAATGTAAAATTTGGTCTCCAAGCAGATATTAATATGGAGAAGAAGATGAACGGTTCAGATCGACTTTTTGGATTTTGAAATTTCAACTTTCCATCGGAAGCATTTCGGCCCATATGCTAGAGGAAGCGCGTTAGCCGTACTCTATATATATATATATATATATAGGGTCTGTCTAAATTGCTGCTGGCAGCATTTCGGCAGAGGTGCTGCCGGGGCTATATTTAGCCGTGTGATGTCCAAACAACAAATCCAAACCATTAGATGTTTAATCTATATTATAATCTACTTGGAGACCAAATTTTACATTTTTTTGAATTTTTTTACTATATATTAAGCTGGTTTGAAAACCGCTGATTTCAGTAAATTTCTGCAGCATTGAAATCAGCGGTTTTCAAACCAGCTTAATATATAGTAAAAAAATTCCAAAAAATGTAAAATTTGGTCTCCAAGTAGATTATAATATAGATTAAACATCTAACGGTTTAGATTTGTCGTTTGAACATCAAAAAATAGAAAAAACAGTGGCAGCACCGCCGGCAGAAATGCTGCCGGCAGCAAATTAGCCACAGCCTATATATATATATATATATAGAGTAAGGCTTGGGTGCTATGGATAGCATAGAGGCCTCTATGCTACGGCTCAATATTCGAGTTTTCAAAATCCAAACGGTCGATCCGAACCGCTCATCTTATTCTCCATATTAATATCTGCTTGGAGACCAAATTTTATAATTTTCTGAATTTTTTTACTATTTATTAAGCCACTTTGAAAATCGCTGATCCAACGGTTTTACTGTTTTGTTAAGCCACCGTTGGATCAGCGATTTTCAAAGTGGCTTAATAAATAGTAAAAAAATTCAGAAAAATGTAAAATTTGGTCTCCAAGCACATATTAATATGTAGAACAAGATGAACGGTTCAGATCGACTTTTTGGATTTTGAAATTTCAAATTTGAACCGGTAGCACTTCGGCCCATATGCTATCAGAAGCACATTAGCCTATCTATATATATATATATATATTTTTTTTTCCTTATCAGATGTAGCATAGAAATGAACTTTGCTTGCTATGTATGCATGGATATTTTAAAATAATGTTTAGAGGTTTATGGTTTTTTTTTTATTTGTTTGGATTATGATGAATAGTATTGCTTTTTCCCTTATCAGATGTAGCATAGGAATGAACTTTGCTTGCTATGTATCAATGTATGCATGGGTTTTTTTTTTTTTTAAATAATGTTTAGAGGTTGATGTTGCTTTCATTTAAGTGTTTTTTAGTTGGTGAATGTTTTGTCGTTAAATCATGCCAATTGTTCACGCCAATTGTTTGTTATACCTTCACATCAATCAGTTCCATTTTGCACAGTGGTGGGTGGTTGCATAAATGTCTGTTGGCTTATAGACTATAGTAGTGGTACATTAGTACTAACTTAATACTATAATAATTAAAAAGGTAAAATATATTTATATGTACTTCTTCAAAAGTAAATACTATCATGCATTACCCTACCAAACATAAAAGAAATATGTGGTGGATCCCTACAATAATTTTTTTGTGGACCATGTCATGAATTTAATGTTTGAAAGCCTGATATATAACATGAGGAGCGATCAAGTTATAACAATTTTTGAGTTACAACAAGTTACAATAACTATTTTTTACATTTTTAAAGTTCAAATCATCAATTCAAACCGTTAGATGTGATCTCCATAATAAAATGTGTTTCCAGATCAAATTTTACATTTTTTGAAATTTTTTTACTATTTATTAAGATGGGTACAAAATTCAATGGTCTGAATTTGACTAGTTTTTGTACCAATCTTAATAAATAGTAAAAAAATTCCAAAAAATGTAAAATTTGATCTGGAAGCACATTTTATTATGGAGATCACATCTAACGGTTTGAATCGACGATTTAAACTTTGAAAATATAAAAAATAGTTGTTGTAACTTGTTATAACTCAAAAATTATTGTAACTTAATCCCTCATGTAACATATCAGTTTGCAATACAGCACCAAGCCACCAACCATGTTTTTAGGGGGAATAAGATTTGTGTACCCAATATGTAAACAATAAGACACAGCACTTTGTCAATCGAATTGAAGCCTACGGGCATGTTTCCTTAAAAAAAAAATAATAATACAACATAATTATCAAACAAAATAACTTAATTGTGCAGGTTTTGTATTCTTGTATGCTGCCCCTCCACGGTCACCTTTTCTAAAAGAGAAAATAAAGGAATCATCCTTTTGATTTTTTATGTACGGATACATTAACAATTCTACAGAAAATATATAGCAAATGCTCATAGAGACACCTTGCTAAAATAAGCATTTGTATCAGCATGGTTTAATTGGTACGTAGGTGATAATATATAGGGATAAATTAATATTTGGACCCAAACCTGGAATAGCGTTCGATTCATATTAAACGAGTTTGATCTAGGACCTCGCTCGCTCACCAGCTCACGAACTAGCATGATTAGGTATGAATTTGTATGCATTTTATGCTATATAGCTCAGTTTAGTTCTCAAAAGGTCCGTAAAATTTATTTTCTTATTAAAACAAAGTCTAGTCAGACCTAACTCGATCGCCAGCTCAATCTAGATCGTGAGCTAGCTCATGAGGATTATGATCTGAGATTTTAGTTCGATCTAGCTTACTCGGTTACCAAATGAGTCAATTACGGGCTAAATCCAGCTCGTTGTCACCGGACCCCTAACTGTAAGAGATTCGTTATACAAAAAAGTGTGTTGCTACACTAATTATACCGCATGGTAATAAAAAAGGTAGTGGATGAAGGCAATGGATGACATCCGTTACGGCAACAAATGTATCTGCATAATTATTATCTGTTAATTAAACTAATTTTTAATTTATATTTATACATATACAGAGTAAATATTAATAAATAAGGTAAAATAATATGAATATGGATATAATTAATTAGTAGGATGGGAATCAAATTTTTAAGACAAGATCACATGATTTTATAATTAAATATTAAATTACTTTTACGATTGTCTCTGTCTAGCACTACGTTAACGTTGCTCTGTCACTGAAAAGAATACAATTAACATGAAATTAAATAAGAGAAGAAAGACGTACACTAATTAATTAAGAATGTATATATAGTGCACAATTAATCAAGGTGATCATCAGGTCGTTGATAATTACTAGTACGTGATGAGTCTGTCGGTATTAATCGACAAAAGTACTATTAAGACAGTGGACATGCATGTCATGCCAATGATCCATCTAATTAATAATAGAAATTAATCCTGACACTACGTTACAACTTACAACTAGTGATCAGACGTACATATATACTACTGAACTATCAAGAGATCACATATAGAAGTTTCTGCGTGCATGGAAAGTTGCATGTTTAATTTTATATGAATATTAAATAGTTGAATGAATATTTGATGTTCAACCTCTTCAAAATATATGCTTAATTAACTTACTATACTAACACACTTTATCATTATTTTTTATGTTTATATCACTTTATAATTTTTTTTATAAAATTTGTTTTTTATCACTTATTAGCTATTCCAACATTTATCATTTTGAATTTTTGATGGTTTTATTCTTAACAGAAACTCAAACCTTGTTTTTTTTTTCTCACTTCATCATTTTGATATTTAATTTTCTTCTTCACAGAAAATCAAATCTTTCTTTTTATCACCTTAATCATTTTGATGTTTTCTTCTTAACAGAAACTCAAATCTTGCTTTTTATCACTTAATCATTTTGATGTTTCATTTTCTTCTTAACAGTGACTCAAATCTTGCTTTTTTATCACTTCATCATTTTGATGTTATTCTTTTTAACAGAAACTCAAATCTTGTTTTTTATCACTTCATAATTTTGATGTTTTTCTTCTTAACAGAGACTCGAATATTTTTTTTTTATCACTTCATAACTTTGGTGTTTTTCTTCTTAACAGAGACTTAAATCTTGCTTTTTATTACTTCATCATTTTGATGTTTTTCTTTTTTAAAGAGACTCAAATCTTGTTTTTTTTTTATCACCTATCATTTTGATGTTTTTCTTATTAACAGAGACTCAAAAAAATTGATTTTTCTGTGAAGGTTTTGGTTTGATATCCTATCTGTAAGAAACATTTCTTATAATATTTATATATATATATATATATATATATATATATAGGAGATAGGCTAATGTGCTTCCATAAGCACTTGGCCCGAAGTGCTGCCACCCCGTTTTCGATTTTTCAAAATCCAAACAGTCGATCCGAACCGTTCATCTTGTTCTCCATATTAATATCTGCTTGGAGACCAAATTTTACATTTTTTGGAATTTTTTTGCTATTTATTAAGCCACTTTGAAAATCGCTGATCCAACGGTGAACCCCTGATTTTACTGTTTGGCAAGCCACCGTTGGATCAGTGATTTTCAAAGTGGCTTAATAAATAGCAAAAAAATTCCAAAAAATATAAAATTTGGTCTCCAAGCAGATATTAATATGGAGAACAAGATGAACGGTTCGGATCGACTGTTTGGATTTTGAAAAATCAAAAACGGGGTGGCAGCACTTCGAGCCAAGTGCTTATGGAAGCACATTAGCCTATCTCTATATATAGTATGACTAATATGCTTTCAGTAGCACTTCGACCAAAGTGCTACCGGTTCAAATTTCAAATTTCAAAATCCAAATAGCTGATCCAAACCGTTTATCTTGTTCTCCATATTAATATGTGCTTGGAGACCAATTTTTACATTTTTCTGAATTTTTTTACTATTTATTAAGCCACTTTGAAAATTGCTGATCCAACGGTGGCTTAACAAAACAGTAAAATCAGAAGCCACCGTTGGATCAGCGATTTTCAAAGTGGCTTAATAAATAGTAAACAAATTCAGAAAAATATAAAATTTTGTCTCCAAGCACATATTAATACGGAGAACAAGATGAACGGTTTGGATCGGCTATTTAGATTTTGAAATTTAAAATTTGGACCGGTAGCACTTCGGCCGAAGTGCTACCAAAAGCATATTAGTCACACTCTATCTCTCTCTCTCTCTCTGTATAGGGTGGTTAATATCAAAACATTTGTTCCGGAGTCATGGAACAAACACTTCAGTTTTACATTTTCAAAATTCAAACAGTCGATCTAAACCGTTGAACATTCAATCTATAATAAAATGTGCTTGGAGTTCAAATTTTACATTTTTTTAAAACTTTTTTATGATTTATTAAGCTAGTTTTAAAATAGCTATTTTCAATGATCCATAAATTTTTCACTGTTAGTAATATCAATGATTTTAAAATTGCCTTAGTAAATAGTAAAAAGATTTCAAAAAATGAAAATTTTGTTCTCCAAGCACATTTTAATATAGGGATCACATCTAACGGTTTGGATCGCCTGTTTGAACTTTAAAAATAAAAATAAAAACCAATTGGTTGCACATGACTTGGGAACAAACGTTTTGATATTGGCCAACCTCTGTATATATTTGAGTAAGGCTACGGTGCTATGGGTTGCATAGAGGACTATGGTGCTACGGCTCAATATTTGAGTTTTCAAAATCCTAACGGTCGATCCAAACTGTTCATCTTGTTCTCCATATTAATATGTGTTTGGAGACCAAAATTTATATTTTTTGGAAATTTTTTACTATTTTTTATATAGGTAGAAAATCAAATATCTGAATGGTGCAGAATTTTTTAGATCAAGTGATTTTCTACCTAACTAAAAAAATAGTAAAAAATTTTCAAAAAATGTAAAATCTGGTCTCCAAACACATATTAATATGGAGAACAACAACAACAAGGTAGACACTTTTTGCTAGAGAAAGAACGCATTTATGACGGTACTCCATCGAGAATAAAAAAAACACGTTTATGACGGTACTCCGTCGCGAAAAGTCACTTTTTACTCTCGCGAAAAGTGTCAGTCTTTTGTAGCAAGATGAACTGTTCGGATCGACCATTAGAATTTTGAAAACTCGAATATTGAGCCGTAGCACCGTAGCCCTCTATGCAACCCATAGCACCATAGCCTTACTCTCTCTACACACACACACACACACACATAGAGAGAGAGAGTTGAGCATGTTTATAAAACACATAGACACACCAAGTTCACCAAGTTCACTCATTAGATGTGATCCATATATTATAAAATGTGCTTGGAGACCAAATTTTACACTTTTTTGTTTGTTATTTTTTTAGAATTTTTAAAAATCACTATTTTTCTATAGTCCAAAAATTTCTGAAAAACAACACTTTTCAAAAATTCTAAAAAAGTAGTAAAAAAATTTCAAAAAAAATATAAAATTTGGTCTTCAAGTATATTTTAATATAGAGAACATGTTAAGCCCTTTAGATCGACTGTTTAAATTTAGAATCTAACGATTTATAGTCCAATGTACAAAAAGATATATACGTTACAATGCACCATAGCCCAACACTATCTATCTATCGATATATCTATCTATACATAGTTGATAGTACCTTTGGATTTGGATTTGATTATCAATATATAATAGAGTTGGACCTAATTAAGATTCAATGGGTTAAGAGTTCAAATTACATTAGAACGGACTTGTGTAATTTCGTTCATGATTTGATTAGAGTTTGTTTGGTTGAATTTAATTTAAGGTACATTTAAGACAACAACAGATTGTTAGAATTTATTTTATCAACAATCACAGATCTTGGGCTTGATTTTCACTGTAAGTGATAGTTGGGCCTAATTAAGATTCAATAAAATATACAGTTACACCTCAATTTTTTTACTTAACAAGAATTAGACCATCAAAAGTTACCCTAAAATTTGTCAAAAAGGAAAAAGTAACCAATGTCGATCACATTTTGAAATATTCTGAAAATATCATTACTAAAAAGAATATTTCATAAATAATAAAAGAATGGAAAGATAAAGCCATTCACATCTCTGTAATAGAACTAACATATACATAATTATTAATATTAAAAAAATATGCTATCATATTTTAAAAGAATAATAAAATAGGAAAAAATAATATAATCCTACATTCTCTCACTGGACTTCTCCATTTCTCCCCCAATTCAGCCTCTCTTGTCACTGGACATCACCATTCAACACCACCTCACTTTACACATTACTAGTAGAAGCTTCACCGGCCTCGCCGGCCTCTCCGACCCCACCGCCACCCCCTTCCGGTCTTATTTCCTCCAGTTGCCTCAACACATCCTGCGCCTCTGGCCTAGCCACCGGTGCGGGGTCCACACAATGCAAAGCCAACTTCAGAGTATTCAACAACTCGTCTCCTGTCAAGTCGGCATCGGCCTCCCTCATGAGCTCTGAATCAAACACCTCATTCGTCCACTCTTCTTTCACTATGGAAGCAACCCATTTCGGCAAATCAACACCATTGTTTGTAACTGAGTCGGCTGGTGACTTGCCAGTAAGGAGCTCTAGTATAACGACCCCAAGGCTATACACATCAGACTTCGTGTTGGCTTTCTTGTGCTTGGAGAGCTCAGGTGCCCGGTAGCCCAAAGCACCCACTGCAGCAAGGGCCGCAGAATTGGCAGCTGCAGACATGAGACGAGGGAGGCCGAAATCAGCGATTTTGGGGGAGAGGGACTCATCAAGGAGGATGTTGGTGCTTGTCAGGTTGCCATGGACGGAGTTCACGGAGTCGTGGAGGTAAACCAGCCCGCGTGCTGTTCCCTTCGCTATGTTCATGCGTGTCGGCCAATCGATTGATGTTTCGGGTGTTCGTGCTGAGATATAAAAATAAATAAAAATAAATAACAAGTTCATAAACCCTATATAACTTCACATGCTTGAATCAAACTTTGTATAATAAAATCAATCAAAGGATTACAAAATTTTAGGTGACCATGTTCTAAATCAAATATAAACAATCAGATTTTGGAAATTTCAATTGCAAATATGGTACCATTTTACCTATATAAATTTCAATTGCAAATATGGTTCTAAATCAAATATAAACAATCAGATTTTGGAAATTTCAATTGCAAATATGGTACCATTTACCTATATAAACTTATCAATAATCGTGCTAAACTAAATTGGGTATTATTAACCAAATCATAGTAACCAATTAATAAACTATGTTAAAGAAAAGATGTTCCCATCAGACATTTGATTTGATTTAGAAAAGGCACATTTTGTAATCAAAGGATTACAAACAAAGGGTATTTTGGAAATTCAATTAAAAACATGGTACCATTTTACCTATCTAAACTTATCAGTAATCCAGGTAAACTCAATTGCATATTATTAACCAAATCATAGTAACCAACAACCAATAAACTATGTTAAAAGAAAGATATGTATATCAAAATCAGATCAAGAAATTAAGAGAAAAAATTAACAAAACTAACCATGTAGAAAAGCAGCCAGGCTCCCCTTAGGCAAATAATCAAAGACCAACAATTTCTCGCCTTTCGGCCCGAGATAATACGCCCTCAAGGCCAACAAATTCTCATGCCGTATTTTCCCGAGTGCAGCAACCTCTGCCTCGAATTCCTTCGGCCCCTTTGTTATCTTTTCCCGCAACCGTTTTACTGCAACCTGAGTTCCATCCTCTAGAGTTGCTCTGTATACTGTGCCATAAGTGCTCTTCCCCATAATCTCAGCAGTTGCACACAACAAGTCATCGGCTGTAAATGCTAATGGCCCGTCAAAATGCACCAATTTACCGCCCAAATCGCCCCCACCAGACTCGGTTTCGGGCACTGGGCTGGGTTTCTCCCCCCGACCCAACCCGGTTGCCGCCGCCTGTTTACTCTTGGGACTCACACTGTTGCTACTTCTCTTCCTTATTAAACAACAAAGAAGAATGCAACAAAAGAGAAGTAACAATCCGATAGCGCAACCCGTTATGATTAGAATTAAGTCTCTTGTGCTTAGCTTTTTCTTATTGGTTTGAGAGGGAACTGGAGAAAATGGAGACGGAACTGGAGAAGGGGAGAGAGCAGGGCAAGGAACCGAAGGCGTGTAACCGCAAAGTTGTATGTTGCCTCTAAAAGAACTCGAATTGAATTTCTGGGCTAGTAAAACCGGCACTTGACCCGATAAATTGTTGTTTGATACATTGAAGGAAACGAGATTTGTTAGGTTAACAAGAGAAATTGGAATCGACCCATTGAGGCTATTCTCTGATAAATCCAGCCGGGTCAAGGTGGGTATGTTACCAATAGAATCTGGTATACCACCGTAAAATTTGTTTCCTTTTAGTGAGAGAATGGAGAGATTTTTTAGGCCATCTATGGATTCAGGGATTTGGGTTTCAATTTTGTTTCTTTCGAAGTTAAGTACTACCAAAGAGGAGAGATTTGATAAAGAAGAGGGAAGATCTCCTGTTAAGGAGTTACCAGAAAAATCAAGGGTTTCAATTACATGAAGTGATCCGATTGCTGTCGGTATATTTCCATTTAACCGATTATTTGCAAGAGTTACTTCTTTAAGGCTACTAGAAGCTGCTACACTATCAGGTATGGAACCAGAGAGGCTGTTATTTGGTAGAAAGAGGAAAACAATTGATCGGGACATGAACACCGAACCGGGTATCTCATCTGACAAGTTATTAAACCCGAGATTGAGCCGATATAATCGGGTAGAATTAGCAATTGAAGAGGGAATAGAACCAATTAGAGAATTATTACTCAAATCAAGAGCTTGGAGATTGACACAGTTACCGATTGATGGCGGGATGGAACCCGAGAACCGGTTGTTGAACAGGTACAGGCCTCGCAAGTCGGGGAGAAACCCGATAGAGGAAGGAATGGCACCCGTTATGAAGTTGTCGTGCAGACTAAGCCGGCGCAAGTTGGTAAGCTGACCGATCTTCTCTGTGAGACTGCCACCTAGGCCTCGCCACGGCAGGCTGATGGAAATGACCTTCCCTTTCACGCATTTAATGCCGTACCATTCACCAGAACATGCACCGAGACCGGTACCATTCCAGCTACGGAGCACGCCGTGTGTGTCGGTAAGTTCATGCTTGAGTGCTTCCAGGCCTTGGTAGTCGGCTTGAGAGATTATTACACCATCCGGCGGCTGCGCTAGCGCTGACGTGGCGAGGTAGAGAAAAACAATGAATGTGTACAAGAAAGGCTGGATGCATTGGGTTCGTTTGGGTTTTTGGGGTTCATTCATGCTGAAGAAATACAAGCAGAGGGGGGGTTTTAGAAACCTATATAAGCAAGAGAGAAACAGATGTTTTTAGAGGTAGAAAAGGGGAAAGGAAAGGTGAGCTGAGAGAAATAAAGTGCTTCGAGGGAGAAAGAGATGATGATGTGTGTTTTGAGAAAGGACAGAAAGAGCTTTGAAAGGGTTTATGTTGGGTTTAGAGAGAGAGAGAGAGAACAGAGAGTATAGTAACGGCTAGTGACTAGCTAGAGCAGAGAAGCAGGTAGTACTGGGTGAGAGACACGAGGGACGGAGCGCAGCGCAGTGTTGCTTAACGGCTACTTTTGAACGGGAAGATGTATTTGTTATTCCTTTACACCCTATTTTTATACGACTATCTACGGAGTATTCAGTGGTGGCTGTGGCGCTCAGTTATAGACTTATAGTGAATGGTCAATTTGTACAAGGCCGTTTGGTATAGTGAGTTGGTAATAAGTAGGAAGTTGTGGATAAAATAATGTAGATGTGAAGAAATGGTCTGTATTCGTCTTTTAGCCGAGGGTTCATTGACCACTGATTCTCTCCAGTTCTGAAAGAAAAAAAAAGAGAACAATAGTACCTCTGTCTTGTCCAGTATTGACATTCCAGTACAGATCCTCTGCGGCACCTCGCCAAGCTGTGCTGTACAGATCACGGAATAAAAGCAGTTGATGGTACAGATCAGCTGCACACAGCCATACAGGGGCGGATTTAATTGGCAATGGTAATTTGATAAAAGCAGTGTTGTAAAAAAGGGTTTTAACGGCCGTTTAATTGTTAATGATGGCCAAATCGTTATGAATACACTTAACGGATGCCTATTTGCTGATGAAAACGATTAATTGGCATTTTTTTTCCGATTAATCAGTCATTTTACCGTTTAATCATCTGTTTATTTTCGTTTATTCGGATTATTTCAGTGAATACTTATTTTCACATTGATTTTTTTTTTCTGTGATAGTATGTGATAATAACTTTTATAAATCATATATTGTAATTTTATTTGTGCTTGGACGTACATCCAATATTTTTTATATATGTTTTTTCTTCTTAATTATTCTGAACTAAGTTTGATATAGTGTGTGATAATAACTTTGAAATTGATTAATTATTCTGTTATTTATATACTATATATTTTTCTTACTACTGATATAGTTTTTTTTTCAATTAGTACGACAAATTCATTATGAAACTAAGTTGTTATCATAAACTAAATTTAGTAATTTTATGTTAGAATGTTTCATTTCTCTCAAATAATATGTTTTTAGTATTTTAAAAAGCTTAATTCTTAAATTTATTTTTTCATAAAATAAATGTATTACTTATACATATAAAGTGCTTATGCGTAAAAAATAAGTATAGTGTCATGTTATAATAATAAAATTAAGTTAAATTAAGTTTATTTCATTAATCTAATGAGTTAAATAAATTATTTTTAATAAATCATGATATACATACATAAAGTTAATAAAAACGTCAAATTGTCCGCATAATTCTGATTAATCGTCTGCATACCGATTAATTGCTTGACGGTACTCTGTCCGTCCGACGACCGCATACTATTATTTACAACACTAGATAAAAGTTGGATGATTTGCATTCATTTTTTACTGTAATTTGATACAAATTTCTATAAATAACTAACTAATTTGATCCCTATATTTCATCAAAGTTCTCCATTTTGATCTCCATGCTTATAAATTGATAAACCGTATTATATTGATTACCATATATTTTTTTTATTATTAAATACTTGACTCCTATTAAAAAAAAAATACTACATCTACCCCTAATTGCAAATAAAGCATTATTATGACTATTGCAACCAGTGACGTTAATCTAACGGTGTCAATTAAAAAATAGTAAAAATATTTCTGAAAGGAGTTTAATTTTTTTTTTTTTAATTCAATGGCACTACTTTAAATAGTTTTGCCACTGATTGTAAAAAGTAGGATTTATTCGCAAAATATAATAAGAATATTTAAACCTGTTACACTTAATGCACCTCTAAATGAACAAAAACTGAAAATAAATTGCAATTGAAAGTAAAAGAGATGAGTTTAGAGAAATTGACACGCGGGATGATAACGGAGTTCGGCAAAACAATGGCCTACGTCTCCGGGGCGTCGCAACCTTTTTCTAGGTGCGCCTTTCTATTACCCAATATGAAAGGATTACAATTGTGAACCGTGAGCCCTTACAAAACGGGAAGTCACGGCCAACGAGAGATGAGCGCCGGCGAGCACTTACAACCAAGGGAAGTCACACGAGCAACTCGAGAACAAGAGAAACACTCAATAGATCACTCTAACCTAATCTAACTAGAGATTAGTGAAGTGGATTTGAGGTTGTTTGAGATTGATTGAGAGATATTGAAGTTTTAAACTCAATCAACAATGGTGGAACCAAGCTCTCAGAAAATCGCCTCTTTTGAAGTTTAGGGACGGCTAGGTTAGATTTGAAAGTGATCCCTTCGGTCTATTTATAGTGGCAGCTCAAAAATGAGCTGATTGAGCTAAAACGTTACAACGTTTTCCAGAAACGTTGGTAACGTTTTATGAGCCTTCAAAAGTCCGAGAGCTGCACCAAAACGTTACACAAACGTTTCAAAAACGTTACAACGTTTATAAAACGTTACAACGTTTATAAAACGTTACAACGTTTATAAAACGTTACAACGTTTATAAAACGTTACATAACGTTTTGCACTGTAAAAAACTTGATCAAAATCAGGAATTTCTGAAGTTTGGAAATTAATTAAAACGTTACCAACGTTTTAAAACGCTCAGAAAACGTTACCAACGTTTTAAAACGTTCAGAAAACGTTACAGCACCGTTTTTTGACTTTTTTTGACTTTGATCGAGTTGTTTCACAGCGTTTTCTTAAGGTATAATCGTTATAACGTTTTACAAACGTTACCAACGTTTTTATCCTGTTGAAACAACATCAAAAACACTTTACCAAGTTTAGATTTTACAATTTACATTCTTGATAAGTCTTCATGATTTCTTCAGTTCAAGTATTTCATATTGCAATTCCATTTGACTTGAACCTGCATAATTCTAAAATAGAAGAAATCGTAAAATTCAATAATTGTATGTTTTTGCAAATTAGTCAAATAGACTAAAAGGATTATTGCTAGAACAACAAAACCAACTAAGGAAGAAATAATTCTTTAGTAGAATGTTGGATTGAACAATTGTAAATTTGTAATTAAGAACATAATTTGGGAGATTAACTCAAACATTTGTATTGAAAATGTCTCTCTCTATAGAGAGAAAGAATGACTAAGCTCAAAACGTTTTTTTTCTAGCCCCTGGAATAAACAGCCAATCCAAACCGTTAGATGTTCAATCTATATTAAAATATTTTTGGAGACCAGATTTTATATTTTTTTGAAATTTTTTTACCATTTATTAAAATAGTTTTAAAATCGTTGTTTTTCAATGCCGTATAATTTTAATAAAAACAGCGATTATCAAACCATCTTAATAAATAGTAAACAAATTCCAATAAATATAAAATTTGGTCTCCAAGCACATTTTCATATAGATTGAATATCTAACGGTTTGGATCAAGTGTTTAGACTTTGAAAATCGAAAAACTAAGTCGTTTGTTCCGAGAGCTAGAAAAAAAACGTTTTGAACTTAGTCATTCTCTCTCTGTATATAATGACTTAATCAACTAATTTGAATTTAGAAATGCTAAATCACAACTTTTCTTATTTATTATACTAGATTAGGCGAAAGTTCCAATAAAATAACCCAATCTTTAAACTTGTGATATTGGATTCTAAAAAAAAAAGAAAAAAAAAGAAAGAAAGAAAGAACCATCTTACTTTTGATTACAAATTATGTAGCACTTTTAACAAGTTAAAAGTTAAAACAAAATGTTTTATGTCTCATATTGAATTCTCGTGTAGTAGTTAAATGCTGTTATTTCAAATGAATAACAAAAAAAATATTATTTCATTAAGATTCGCACATGAAAAACTCTTTTGCTTGAGATTCACGCATGGAAAAAGTTGAAAGGTTGTGATCGGAATGAATCTCTTATTCATTTCTGTTTTTTATTGTCCGCACGAATCTTAAAGCGGTCCCGTAGTTTTAAACGGGTCTGTTTCTCTTTACGGATCAAAAGCTGCAGAGGATACGAACGCTTGATTGTTCTGTTGTTTTTAATCCTAGAATCATACTTTATTTACCTCTCATGTGATTGCTATAAAGAATCATCAGTTATTGCTTATTGGAGATAAGTTTGATTGACACGAACAGGAGTTGTGCAGAAAATAACCGAACTGGACTTGATTTATTATTAGCATTGTTTCAGTTTTTTTATGACAATTTTTTATAACTTCTTTATGACATCTTTAATGTGTGCACATGTTCCAACATGTAACAGGACCTTACATTGGATGCTGCTAAAAGTCTAAAATAGCCTTTTGTCGATTAGATGATCTCATACAATAAACTGTTTTGAATTCATTTTTTTTTAATAATTAGAATATTAAATTATAAATAAAGAATGAAATTACTGTATTAAAATTAATTTGTAAATAAATTAATTCGAATATTAATTTAGAATAATTATTGAATATTGATATGGTTATTTTTTTTCACAAATCTCCAAAGAAAATATAGCGGCTACGATTCTTTAATTTTCATTCATTGTTATAAACTTGTATCTACCCGACATTTTTATTTTTATCTAATTTTAAAAATATTTTAATAAAAATAATCAGGGTCTGATCAAAATTTTAAAAATGTGAAAAATGTGAAAAAAAAATCCACGGTACCGAATTTTAATTCGAAACCGTGAAATAAATACACGGCCCCGAA
This sequence comes from Carex rostrata, assembly GCF_964058835.1. NCBI lineage: Eukaryota > Viridiplantae > Streptophyta > Magnoliopsida > Poales > Cyperaceae > Carex > Carex rostrata. The sequence continues at coordinate 2,838,531 of NC_135940.1, forward strand.
TAAAAATTTGAAACGGCGAAAAAAATCCAAGGCCCGAATAAAAATTCGGAACTGCGTCGGTGACGTAGAATATGAGATATCTCAGGGGATACATAGTTAGGCCCTGTTCGGCGCACCAATGGAAATGGATGTGGGCATAGAAAAAGTGAAAATTTGAACTGCTTTTTACTGTTGCCATGAGAAAAAAAAAATTCAGTTTACTGGATTTTTTTTTCCTCACGAAACAGTAACGCGGACGAACAGGGCCTTACACACTCCTCCAGTCCGGGATGCTGACACGTGGACGCATGCTCAGGGACTGTTCTTTGTGAAAAACTCTGTTACATTTTCTGTGTAGCCTTCGGTGAAGCATGCAGTGTCTGCCATGATATTTTAAATTAATTGGCCCCACTGTATTTTGTAGTAACAGCGATTGTCTCCATGTTAGAAACTAGGGATGAACCTAAGCACAGACAAGTTTAGGTGCAAGATTTAAATTTCAGCAAGTATTATAATTCGTTTTAACTTTTAATTATAGATCTAACAAATATTATTAATAATTTTTTAATTAATAAATGTCTAGCTTACATCAATCACGACTTAATATATTTAGCATTATAGGCTTTTTTTTAAGGAAGCAGCTAACAGTCCCCCAACTCCAGTCCCCCAAAAATCCCCGGACTAATTCTGTAAACATCAATACTAAATCCTGTAAACATCAATACTAAATCCTGTAAACTAATTCAACAAATCATGTCAACATAAAACTTTTAATTCTGTGTGGTCCCTAATAACTTCCACTTTAACTTCCACTTTAACTACCACTTTAACCACCACTTTAACCACTTTAACTACTTTGATTGGGACCAATTTTAGACCTTTAACCATGACCACATTTAGAAGATCTCTAAGAGCTTTTCAAAACTAAAAACTAACCATGACTACATTAAAACTTTGTAAACAAAAATATGTAAAAAATATTCGAGTTTTTTTTTTCAAAACTTTATTTTCGAACTTTTTATTCATAATTTTTATTTTCCAAAATTTTTATTTGGAATTGTTTTTTCATTCAAAATTTTTTTTCAAATTTTTTTTTCAAATTTTTTTTTTCAAATTTTTTTTTTCAAACTTTTTTTTTCAAACTTTTTTTTCAAAATTTTTTTTAAAACTTTTTTCAAAATTCTTTTTTCAAATTTTTCTTCAAATTTTTTTTGTCTCCTTCTAGATACTACTTTTAATTATTTTGAATTATGTAAACCTTACTACATAACTCTGTAAATAGTTTCGTTTAATCCTATAAACCGGTAAAAAAAATTCAATTTTTAAATTTTTTCAACATTTTTTTTTAAAATGTAAAAAAGAATTCGAATTTTTTTTTCAAATCTCCTTCTAGATACACATATTATCCTGTGAACATACACATAATATCCTGTAAACATACACATATTATCATGTAAACATACACATATTATCCTGTAAACATACACATATTATCATGTAAACATAAACATAATATCCTGTAAACATATACATATTATCCTGTGAACATACACATAATATTTTGTAAACATTCACTTATAATCCTGTGAACATTCACATATAATCCTGTGAACATTCACATATAATGATGTGAAAATGAACAAATAATACTATGAACATTCACATATAATTATGTGAACATTCACATATTGTCCTGTGAACATTCACTTATAATCCTGTAAACATTCACATATAATCCTGTGAACATTCACATATAATCCTGTGAACATACATACTGTAATTGAAATTATATTTTTTTTTATTTGGTTCATTCTTGTTGAAAAGTACTAATTTTATAAAAAATTTCTTTACATAGAATTTCACATATAATCCAGATATAGATGGTCATAGGATCTACATCGTCAATTTGGAATAGTTGAAATTCACATATAAAAAACTATAATAACATGTGTTAAATTCTATAAACATATTGTTACTACATCTGGATGCTGCTTTCAATTGTTTTGAATTCTTTAAAATTTTCAAATTTTGTAAACAGATATATGTAAAAAAAATTCAATTTTTTTTGTAAACTTTTTTTGCAATTTTTTTTTTCAAATCTCTTTCTAAGTGCTACTTCCAATTATTTTGAATTTTGTAAACCTTATCACATAACTCTATAGATAGTTTCGTTTAATCTTGTAAACCTATAAAAAAAATTCAAATTTTATTTTATTTTTCAAATTTTATTTTTTTTAAAATTTGCATCTCAATACTACTTTCAATTGTTTTGAATTTTGTAAACTTGATCACATTACTCTGTAGACAATTTCGTTGAATACTGTAAAAACAAAGTTTCAAATTTTATTTTATTTTAAGTTTGCATCTAGATGCTACTTTCAATTATTTTGAATAATGTAAACCTTATCACATGACTGATCTGTAGACAGTTTCATAGATCTAAATACTCAAACAGAAACAAGTACATTCACTGAAACTAGAAAAGACATATGAAATACAACACTATATGGAAAGTCAATTAAAGATGAAAGGCACAATTGGACTTCAGGCCGTCTTCACCGGTTCCAGTGCTTCAATCATGACCACACTGTTTCCTCTGATCACCTGGTGAAGAATTAAGTTATATAGATTTATATCAAATCAGTGCAGTAACTTGCGATAATGATTGAAATCTAGATACTACTTTACTACTTTACTACTTTACTACTAATTGTTTTGAATTCTATAATGTGATACTCTATATACGGTAAACATAACAGCTAACCTCATAACAATATAAACAAAATGAATTGCAAATAAAAAATATACATATTTTCCACCAAACATAACATTTATTACAAATCAAAGCAAACATAAAAAAGTCTAACATAACACTACTTATCATTTAGCATTGCTTCCACTAACAACCGGCAATCCGAAAACACCGTATACTTTTTCTCTTGCCCCGTTGATTTTATAAAATCCCATGATTCCCATAATGCATCTCATTTCAGCACTCTAAAAAAGGAGAAGAGAAAAATATAGTACATGAAAACCTGAATCTCTAAACCTAAATTTCAATGCATCTCATTTCAGCACTCTAAAAAGGAGAAAAGAAAAATATAGTACATGAAAACCTAAATCTCTAAACCTAAATTTCTATGGAACCATGATGCGCACACACTAAAAATTAAAGGAAAACTAGTTATGTGAAACAAATAATTGAAAACCTGAATCTCTAAACCTAATACAAGAATTTTATAAATCTATTGCATGAATTCAAGTACAAATACAAATTTGGATGGAACCATACCAAGAATCCAAAACCATGTGGTGAATTGAAAGAAAAGAAACATGGTTTAATGGATACTAAAAAAGTTTACCAATTGCTATGCCAGTAACATTTTGAAAAAAAAATTCGAAAAAAATGTGTGTGTGTGTGTGTGTTAGTTTTGGGCTGATTGAATGGTCAGAATCCAAACTCAAAATGTGTGTGTGTGTGTGTTATGGGCTCAAGTCAGGATATCCTTCCACACTCTTTTCTTGAAAAATCAAGATTCGAAGTTTCGTTTCTTTCAAAATTAATTGTTAAGTTCAAATTACCAGAAACCAAAACCGAAAACTGTAGGGTGCAAAGTGTAATCTCATAACTAATAGTAACTAGCTAGTGGGTGACAATAGTTTCAACCGCCAAGCTAAGAATGTTACTGGCATAGAAAATATACTTTTTGAGTATCAATTTCAAGATAATTATCAGTCTTGCAAAATACCATAATCTTGGCAGTCAACTGGCATCAATGGAAACAATCAAATGTAAAAATCAGTACATGTAAAATCTTGGAATAGTGCATGGCAAAATTACATCACTCAAAGCAATTTGGTATTAAGAATGCAGTAGTTTTAGCACCTGAGAAATGTAAGACTCATTTATTAATGTAGGAAATGCCCATCCCCTGCCGACCTTCACTAACATGTCTTGACAAGTAACCAATGCCAGTAAGTGCCTTACTAAAAAGAAATTTACCACAATACCCCTGTGCTTTTAAAGGCAGCTACAACACAACCCATCATACTACGTACTCCTACAGCACCTAACTTATAAGTTCCCATTTACCAGTAGAAAAACACAATAACAGTAATTTACCAACATAATACAAAATAACAGTAAAAAACCACCTAGCTTATATGCTCCAATTGATCAACATAATTTCCTCCATAACTTTGCTTCTCTGATGGATTGGTGTGCAATCCAGTGTGGACTTGTTTCAATGCCATCAAAGATCTTCTTGTTTCTGCCTCGCCAGATAAACCAACAAACAACATAGAACACAGACCCCCATTGCATTCTCGAAATTATTCGTCAACAAAGCCTACTCGAGTTGAATGCCACTCCTTGAACTGTGTCTCCATTTGCTAGAATGTTGAATCCTAGCAATGTGTTAACTCTTGCCCAGATTCTCCTCGCATGGTTGCACTGAAAAAATAAGTGCTTTGCTGTTTCAAAAGTACACTGCTGGTATACCTCACACTGTGTATTACATTGGATACCCCTGTGCATCAAAACATCATGTGTAAGAAGCCTCCTTTGCAAAAGCAGGTATGCAAACACCTGGACTGTGGGTGGAATCTTGAGGCGCCATATGAATTTGAAATCCCATTTTGTTTTTCCTTCAGCTATGACTAGCTTATAAAACGAATTAGCAGTGTACTCATTATCCTTAGTCCATAACCATTGTACCCGGTCCTCAGTTTGATCTGATAAGTGATTTATCTGACAAATACCCCTAGTAATTGCCATTTGAAGGGAAATTTTTCTGGTTGAGCTGTCAGGTGTGATTTGAGATGCTTGTATTGGGTAAGACCATGAATCAAACCAATAGGAAATCAAAGCACCATTCACTATATTCCATTTTACCGACCTATCAAAATATGTTCTGATTTTTAGAAGCTGTGTCCAAAAAAAGGACCCTTGCCGCATCCATAAATGATACCAATTTCATTTTCAAAATTGAAATGGGAAGATCGCGCTTACCTGAATTACTAAATGGCAACAAGCGAGGCGTGATTGGGCGGAGGAGAAGAGGTGCTGGACGGAGAGAGCAAGGCGTGATCGGAAGCGGCAACGGAGGGGAGAAAGGCAGCGGCAGCATCCTCTCGTTTCACTGGCGATGAAATCGTCTTTAGCCATTCGATCTCCGATGAAATTGTAATGCTTCACTAGTGAGACGAGATCGGCCGTTGGAGGTTCAAAGACTTGTCGGAGCGGTGGCCGTCGGAGGCGAGGCCATGGGAGGGGAGGTCAGGTCGGAGCTCTCTGATCAGAAATTTTGAAGAGATAGCAAAGAGAACGGGAAGTAGATCAGAGAGATCGGATTTAAGATAAAAGTAATTTGGAGTTTGAAGTTGGACCGTTAAAAATCAGTTAAAATCTTATCCAAAACAGGTCCGGGGATTATCGGGGGATTTGATATGGGGGGACGTTACCTTTTCTCTTTTTTTAAAAAGAAACTACAAAATAAAATAGAGTATGACAAAATTTTCAGAACAGAGCAGAATTCTATAGTTATTTTAAACACAGACATATATTTTTAATTTGTTTTGACTTTTGAATAAAAGTATAATAATAGAACTATCTGATGAGGATAGACTTTCAAATTATAAAAATTGAATACACATTGAGATCAATTATTTTGAGAAATATTTTCAATGTTTTTATACTTCAGCCCCCGTAAAGTTTTCTTATTGGCATTGTAAGACTTACGTGCTATAAATAGCATAAATCCTTCCGTGCTATGGTCTCAAAAATCTATTGTATATATTTTAAATTTCAATCTAATTAGCTCATTAAATTAGTTATATAATGAAATTCCGGATCAATCTCGTCCCCCCCCCCCTTTCCGAAAAGTGGTCATACGTGCAAATCCGACTTTCCGAGCCAAAGTTATAGTTGTTTAAAGTTTTTCGAAAGCTGAATTTTGAAAATTCATAACTAATTGTAGAAAAATCCAAATAAATTGAAATTTGTGTCAATTATGTGTATTTTTGAATGCTCTACATGCTGATGTAATCATTTTTTTTTCAATTTGGCCCTTGTATCAGTCCAAACTTGTTGATTTACCAGAAGAGGTCAAATTTGATGTTTTTAGTGCATTGCACTATACCAGTGGCCTTTGGTTACTGCTTGGCTGCTGAGTTTGGACTTGGTACCATACCAGAGGTCAGTCTATGGTGCTTTGTGCATAGACAGAGATCTAATTTGAGGTTTGTTCATATTTTAGTAGCTCTAAACTATTGTTTTAATACCAGAAATAAAGAAAAGAAGATCAACAAACTGTCAGAGCTTGGAAATTTTTGAATTAAGGCCAAGTCCTTAATTAGTGTTATCTTTAAACTTGTGATATCCAACTAACAAACCAAATCAAAGTTATAAAGAGTTACGACATCACTGCATAAATATATCAAATGTCTTATTTTTTTTGACATACACTCTAAACAAGAAAAAATTTTCTACATAAAATTATTTAAATTAAAATATTAAGATCTCTCTAAAAAAAAATTAGAGGACCACCCGGCCCCTAGGCGGTCTGGTCCCTAGTGGACCGCTCCTGGCCTGGCCCGGGCGGTCTGCTAGAGAGGGTGAGCCGCCCGTAGGCCCAGCGGTCGGAGCAGTTTTAAAAGAAAACCAATGCTGGAGCAGATTTAAAATTTTCTTCTTTTTTTTAGAGTATTAATAAAAATGGTTTCTTAGATATTCTATCATTCCACGTGTAAACCCAAATATCCGTTTTACCAATAGCCCCTACAAAGTGAAGTAATTATCAAACTCATCCAATATGTGTTTTAAACAAATGTGCTTCATTAGGAATAATTATCAGACATACCTGGAATAATTGTCAATGTTTTAGGCTATTTTTTGTTATCTTTCATCAACATAAATTGGTTAAAATTTTGATCAGATCCTGGTTATTTTTATTAAAATATTTTAAAAATTGGATAAAAATAAAAATGTCGGTGTATCTACGGTTCTTTTTAAAATAAAAGTGACTTAATGAAGGGGACTGCAATGCTATGGTTTTTTAAAAAAAATTTCAATTTAATGTGAAATTAAAAAGAACAAATGAATATTAAAGAAACCATACCATTGTCGCAATTTCTTCTATACAGTACTACAGTTCGTCCTAGTGCATTCAGTTAACTTAAAACATACATTCACATACATCTTATAAATTTTTTTTTTAAATTACCAAAAATGAAAATAATAATGTTCAAATGACTCGTGTGTTTTGTGCCTTATTCGTACCTCGCATCCTTATTTGCATTTTGAAAGTTCAAGTCAATTCAAACTGCCACTGTTATCAAAACCGGACAGGACCGGCCGGTTCAGCCGGAATAAACCAGAACCGGATAGGTTTACGGTTTGATTCGCTATTTGGACCGGACATGCAATAGAACTGGATATATTTAATTAAACCGGCCAGTTTTATATAAAAACCCAGAGTAAAAACAAACAAAAAACAAAAAAAAAAACGGTTTTGTATTGGTTTTGTGTCCACTGTCATCTATTTCCAATTTTGAAAAGAAATGAGCAACTTTTGAGGAAAAAATGTAGCAATTTTTTAAGAGAAAAAGTGGAATATAATATGTATTATTATGTGGCTAACTCTGTGTAGTTATTTATGTTTTGTAACCAAGGTTCTAAATAGCGTTTATCGCGTCATAGCGGGGAGCCTCCAAAAAAAGCTATAGCGAATAGCGACGCTATAGCGAAAGCTATGCCACATAGCGTTTTTTTATTTTTATAAAAATTATATTATATATTTGTACTAAATATCAACATTATTTAGTCTCATAGAACAATAAATAATACCAAAATGATTAAAAAATTATAATATTCATATTGAACCAATACAAAGTCCAAATTGCGACTCAAAATATCCATAGTAATACTAATATCATAAACTATCGATCTTTTTCTATTCAAAATATCTTCAACATCATAATATAATTTATCTTTTTTTCTATTTAAATTTCAAAATAACCTAGAAATTGAAAAGAAAAAAAAATTTCATACTTCTAGTAAAATAAACAGATGATACTTGAAGAAATTCTTGTTAGTCCCTAAAATTTCCATAATTTAGCAATTATTTATTTGATTTATCATCAGTTAAAAAAAACCCAAGAACAAAATGAAAAAAATATTATAGCGGACCTGAATTTAATATAATGTAATATTCATCAAAATTAAACAATATCTTCACCATTTATTTATTTTAAAGCCCATATAAATTGAAAAAAAAAAAAGCTCATGTTGCATAGCGCACGCTATTTGCGCTATACGCTATGCGCTATAGCGGACCGCTATTACCGCTATAGCGTCCGTAGCTCAAATAGCGTGTGTTAATGCTATAGCTTAGCGTTTATAATCCAAAAACACTATAGCGCGCTATTTAGAACACTGTTTGTAACATACTTTTGTAAACAATTATGTGTTTGAGAATAATTCAACATTTATTGCAATATTATTTTTTTAAAAACAAAATATTAATTCTAATATGGATCACTAGAGGTTCACTTGATCACAAAAATTAAAGAATTTCTATGTAGTTATTCAATTTTAATATGAAGTATAAAACGTGGTTGGAGATCAAATTTTATATTTTTTGACAATGTTTTACTATTTTTAGATAGGAAGAATTTTTTTATTTTGGAATGATTTAGAATCTTTTGATAAATATATTTTAATATGAAGATCATATTGTTGTCCTGGCCGATCTAGTTGGAGAAAAAATTGAAGAAGATGCAAAGAAACTAGTCGAGTTGCTAATCACAGTTGCAGCTGAAGAGCACAGAAATATCCCAGTTGTTGCATGCGGTTGTGGGAATGGGAGGTATAGGGAAGACCACTTTGGCAAAAATGGTCTATAATGATCCGAAAATAAAAGCGGAGTTCGAGCTATTGATTTGGGTTTGCGTTTCAAAAGAAATTAAGCCAGTAGATTTGCTTAAAAACGTGATTAGGGAGGTAATTGATGAAGGTAATAATTGTGGTGCGGCAGAAGAAATATCAGAGTTAATGCCCAAGCTTGAGAAATTGATCCAGCTGGGAAAGAAGTTTTTAATTGCTTGTCCTAGATGATATATTTGGTATGACCTGCTGCGTGACCCAATGATAAAAGGAGCCTCGGGAGCAGAGTTCTAATTACTACACGAGATCGCAGGGTTGCTAAGCAGATGAGTGCAATTCAACACAAGGTCAAGAAGTTATCAGATGAGGATGGCTGGTCCTTGCTCATAAAAAAGGTTAGCTTTATTATAACTAGGTGTGTACAACGGGCGGGTCGATAATATTTTATTAAAATTTGAATTCAACTCGGTTACATCGGGTTGGAAAAATTCTTTATTTGACCTACTCATAACCCAACCCAACCCATCTATTTTTTTATATACGGGTTATTACTGATTAAGCGGGTTAGACGGGTTATTAATTCAAGCTATCATTATGGTATGTTCTCTAGGGGTGTCAATGGGTACGATACGGGGAGGGTGGAACCATTTTCATACCCATACCCACTAAGAATTGACATTACCCATACCCGTTAAGAATTTGTCTTACCCTATCCTACCCATACCCGTTATGATTAACGGGTAACGAAACGGTAGTGAGCGAATAACGAAAATACTAATATAATGGTTCGGACAGCATAGGGTCAATTTTGTCACTTGTTACATTCTTTCTTCTAACATTTCATTCTATCTCATTCAATTATTAAATATATATATTCATAGTATAACCTTGAGAAAGCTGACATGTGATACAAAATTCAGACGCTAACACCTGAGCTGACATTAATGGATTACTTATTTGGACCAAACAATACATTATTGCCAGAAAATAAGGTGAAGATATATTTTCTTTGAAACATGGAATATTTTCATTTGTAGAATTGAGAAAAAAACAATAACGATGAATAAGAAAGAAAACAAGGAAATAAATTCGTTGATATATATGTCTCTAGTGTTGATACATGCATACAACAATATGAAAAAAAGAAAAATAAATAAATTGGATATAATATATTGATATATTTATATATAATATATTTCATATAATTACCCATTACCCAATGGGTACGAAATAACCTTTACCCGTATCCATATCCGTTTATCTAACGAAAAAAAATCTTTACCCATACCCATACCCAATAAACTAACGAAAAAAAACCTTACCCATACCCGTCTTATCGAATACGAAACGGATAGGGTAAACGGGTAAACGGGTGTCATTGACACCCCTAATGTTCTCTCTTGCACAAGTCCCTTTAATACCACTTATTGCTATTAGAATAGAGTGAACAAAGTTATTCCAAAAATTATTCTTCTACTTTATTCTAAAATTTTGACCCAATTTAGTTTACAAAAAAGCAAGAATGTGTAAATTACAAAGAACACAATTTCATTCTTTTGAAATTTCAAATTTGACCAATCGAAGTCAGCTCTAATTTCAGGGTCCTGACATATACTGGTACGACTCTTCAGTTAAATACCTTAAAAATGTACCAAAATGACAACATTAAGCAAACCATAATCAGCTCTACTTTAATAAATACCACATTTTTTAAAATGCAAGAATGTGTTAATTACAAATAACACGAATTTATCTCTAAATATTTCAATTTTCTTTCTTATTCAAGTGATAAATTGACAGATACTGGTATGGCCTTTCCTGAAAAAAAGATCCATTCCAGCAATCAAAGTCAATAGTACTCAAATATTGAAACAATCAAACAAACCATACCTAGCTCACCTTCTTTGGATGCCAAATATTCACATCAAAATGATCTAAATTCTCAACTCTAACAAATCAGAAAAAAAAAATTGAAAGATCGATAACAGAAAAAATTAGGAGGAAAGGGTAATTACGGTAACCAGCTTTTCTCTTTTTCCGACCAAAGTAACCTGTTTGGAATCTGAGTAGAAATAAAGAGGGCTTGCCGCTGGTATGTTTGGATGCAGCGAGAATAGCGAGAACAGCGAGAACAGCGTTATTCTCATCCATCCAAACGTACTCAGGAACAGCAAGAATAGCGCTGTTCTCGCTATTCCTACAAAAACATGGAATAGCAAATGAACTCTCTCAAAGCCTCAATCTCTACAGTAGCTATTCTAATTGTTCAATCCAAACAACTTCCGAATAGCTTTGAGTTAGCGCTATTCTTAAATAGTAGCTGTTCTCGCTATTTTTAATTTACTATTCTCAACAGTAGCTATTCTTGCTATTCTCTAGTGCATCCAAACGCACCAAAATGTTTCCGGAGGCACATCGGGTAAATTTGAGAATATACGGCTGGGTCCGGATATAAACGGATTATTAAGAGCAAATTCATGACCCGATCCAGAGTAATGGGTTTGTCAAAATCTAACCCGTACCCGACCCAGTAACATCTCAACTCGGTAAAATACGGGTCAGGTCGGACGGGTCAGACGGATCGGGTGGGTTGACAATATTTTTGTACACCCCTAATTATAACCACTTAAAAGAAAGAATTAAATCAAAATTAATGGTTATTAGACATATACGTTGTTTTTCCCGTTTAATATACAGTCGATAACAATTTCACTTTTGTCGTTTCTGCTTTACTATTTTAAACTCTTTTTAGTTTATCACTAAAAGTTTACGAGTCATGTGCACTCTGCATTAGGGGTGATTAATGAGCGAGCATGAGCGAGTTAGGGTATGCTCATGCTCGCTCATTAAGTAAATGAGCGAGTTTAAATGAGCGGATAAATGAGCGAGTTGTAAATGAGCGAGCTTTTAATGAGCGAGTTATGAGCGGCTCACGAGTTATGACTTATGACTCAAAACAAAATTATATAGTATGCCCACGCATAACAAAATGTGTTAAAAGTCATCATAACAAAATCCAACAAATTGTCATAATTCATTTAAATGAGTTGTTATGACTATTACTTGTTTTGGGCTTTAGGTGGAGGTTTTGGTTCTGCTGATTTACAAAAAAAAATGAATATGAAACTATGAATATTAGTATATTACACAGGATTAAATATGAAACTATGCTCACTATCTATCAATCTTAATGAGACAAGGTTGATGTTACACATAATTACATAGGATTAAATGTGGCAGGGATTAGATGTGGCAAATTCTTAATGAGCGAGTTATGAGCGAGTTGGGTCATGCTCATGCTCGCTCATTAAGTAAATGAGCGAGTTGTTAATGAGCGAGTTTAAATGAGCGGATAAATGAGCGAGTTTAGGCGAGCTTTTAATGAGCGAGTTATGAGCGGCTCACGAGTTATGAGCGATTTACTCACCCCTACTCTGCATTAATGTACCGTTTGGATTTAGCTGCGGACCGTTTAATCAGAATACGAGCTAATTGGGACCACGCCTGTAATGCACAGCACGGGCCCTTAAATAATATTCGTGCGGATTTACATTGGATGGTTCAAATCTGAACTTAAAATTTCAGTTAACTCAGAGGATACGAATTCTCAGTTTCACTAAATCACATGTTTGAATTTCATGAACCAAACCTTCCCATTTTATTTCTTGAAGTATCTAAAGTATTTATTTATTTTTGTTTCCACAAAGATCTCATCAGAAACAAGAACTACTATACATAGTAGTACAGGTGAGACAGTATGGATAATATCCGATCCGTATTTGAAAATTTTGATGTGGATATTCGATATCCGAATATCTGTGTGGATATAAATACTGATATTATTTAATAGAGAGATAATGAGAATCACTAATCAGGGAGTTGGAAATGTTTGGGTGTAATTTTTTTTTTTTAAATAAAAGGCAATTTTAATTGTCCATCTTCATTGAAGAAAATAAAGTTACATCACAGTCATACCAAAAGAGAGTGTCTCAAAAGTAAACTTAAATCACCCAAATAAACATGAGCAACCATGCAACTGACATCAAATTAAATCCCAACAGTAAAAGCAAATGCTAGAAACTAAGGTAGACATAAGCCACACTCTGGGGCTGAGGTAATAGCTAGCTAAATCAAAATTTGGCTGAAAAGCCAATAGTGCATCAGTTCGATCTCTTGTGCAGCATATGAAACTAGCTGATTCCCTATGTTGACATTCTCATCTTCAAGCTCATCTTTTGGAGGTCAGGGAGATGACATCCAAATCAGCAGGAAGCCACAGTGCTGTAGAGATTTTGATATCCTGTTTCACCAAACCTATCCAATAATGTACAAGGGAGATGATTAGCATAATGATTTGTCTAGGTGATTTTTTTCTTACCATTATTGAAGCATAGTTCATTCCTGTGCTTCCACAACGTCCAACAAATTGCACTATACACAATCAGTAAAGCATTTTTGGGTCCATATGGTAGCTGTTTTTGCAAAATGGAGTATATCTATCTGATCATTTGTGCCATTGAGGGCTAACCTCCTGACATGCTCCCATATAGAACCAAATGCACCTTGCATAGGAGCATGTTAGGAATAGATGGTGTATGGTTTCAGATTGACCACAAAATTGACATTTGTCTACTCTCTGCCAACCTCTTTTGAGAAGGTTATCAGTAGTTTGGATTCTAGTTTTGTAAGTCATTCATATGAAAATTCGAATTTTTATACGAATAGAAAGTTTATGGGCCGTCTACTCCCACCACAGAAATGTATTTATGGGCCGGGCCTAATATTTTAAAAAGAGAGAAACTAGGCCACCTTCTAGGAGAGCAAGAACAAGGATATATATATTGACAGAGTTAAATTGGCTTAATACAACGCACCATTAACGGATACAAAATGAAAAAATATATAAACAATGCGCTGCATGAAGTTAAATCAGCTTTGTCAATATATTTATCCAGAGATAGATGGTGTATGGTTTCATATTTGTTCCTGGTTGCGGTTTCAAGTTCAAGTTCAAAAACCACCGCTCCAAATGTTTGGGTGTAATAATAAAAGCTGGTAAAGTATGGGCTACAGTGAAAGTACGTACGAGTCAAGGTCCGTTATTGTATGTTGAATATAAACAATTTTTCATATAGAAACATAAACTAAGTACTTGCAAGATTAAATGTATTAAAATGCAATGACAAATAATATCAAATTTGAGCTCCTTGTTACTCTGTTTTCATTATTAAGCAACAATAGACGAATATGAGACGAAAGTAGAAAATTTAGATTGGGGGAGGGGGCTAAAAAATGAAATGCATAATATGTAATAGTTGAAATTTGAACTCAAACTTTTATAAGTAAAAAGTTAAATTCTAACTACTAAGCTACATACATGCATATATACATATAGCATTTTATGAGGAATCGACCATGTAAATTCTTTTTATAAAAAATTAATTAAGTTTCAATGTACATGATTAAAAATTTTAAAATAATGAGGCGGCTAACCACCCCTTGAATTTTAGGTTTGTGTTTTTAATTTTTTTATTAAAAAATATTTTTTAAAATCCTAAAAAATAGTAAAAGATTTCTAGAAAATGTAAAATTTGTTCTCCAAGGACATTTAATATGGAGAAACACTTCAAATCGACTACTTGAACTTTGAGAACTGCCAAAACTGAATTGCCTTGGTACTACCAAGTCAATTTTGCATTTTTTTTTTTTTATGGTTGGCGGCGAAATGCCACCAACAGATATATTGATACTAAAAGAAGAGTTTATTTATATAAATTTTAAAGTAAAAAATATAAAACCATAGGAAGGGAAAGAAAGAAAGAAAAAGTCTGTTTTACATTTTTAAAGTTTAAAAAGTTAATCTGAAGTGATCAACGTGTTCTCCATATTAAATGTGATTGGAGACCAAATTTTATATTTTTTGGAAATCTTTTACTATTTTTAAGAATTGTTTAAAACTATTTTTTTAACAATAAAAAGTAATTAAAATAAAAATCTGAAAAAAATATTTTTCAAGAATCCTAAAAGAAAAGTAAAATAAAAAATATATAAAATTTGGTCTCCAAATACATTTTAATATGGAGAATATTTGAGCATTTGACTATTTAAAGTTTTGAAATCGCAAAAAATCTGTACAAAAGCTGAATACACTGTCAAATGGTTGATTCTCAACCACACGGTCATGCATTTAATCTATCTTTTTGTAGAAGTCCAAAAATATCATACTCTCATACCAAAGGCTTATTTTAGGTGCTCAAATCATATTAGGTTTTCGTCTTGGTAGGTTAGAAAGTTTTAAACAATGTTACCAGAAGTAACACTCTAATTCACTTGAAATAAAAAGATTATACGTTATTTGATTAAATTTGGACACGTACAAAAATTTGGTTAATACATTTGGCAGCATTAATTGTTTAGTTCCTCAGCTTTTTTTTTTCTTTCTAATATTTTTAAAACAATAGATTGAACAATTGTCCTTTTGTCCCAGCCATATGGGCCAAATAATTTTAAAAGTAAATTTTGGCCAAAATTATAATGTCTATTATGATACAATCTTTAAAAAGTAAATTTACTAAACACTAGGTATTAATTTTGGAAGAATTGAATTAAACATTGAAGTTCCTAACTTCATGTGTATAATTATTTGATAGGTAGCCCCAAATAGGGTCGAGAGTGAGTTTGAAGATCTCAAGGATATTGGGATGCAAATTGTTAAAAAATGCGATGGTTTGCCTCTTGCTATTAAAAGCATAGGTGGTGTGCTTTGCACGAGGGGTCAAACGAGAGTCGAATGGCAAGCAATATTAGAAAGTAGTAATTTCAATTAGGCTTTGCATGATGGTTTGCCTCTTGCTATGGATGGACTGTCTGGAGATGTCAATTAGGCCTTCTACTTGAGCTACGAGGACCTTCCATTCCCTCTAAAGCAGTGCTTTATCTTTTGCTCTCTCTTTTATGAAGATTATTTGTTTCTTAAATCCAAACTAATCTATCTCTGGCGAGCAGAAGGGTTTTTGCAAAATAAGAGAAATTTCAGGGAGTTAGGGAATGAGTACTATAGGAAATTACTGATGTGAAATTTTTTGGAAGTTACTGGCAACAACTATGAGCAAGAAAAATGCAAAATGCATGACATTTTGTGGGTTTTTGCCTATCAATTAGGAAAAGATGAAAATTATATAATACAGGGGGGACAAACTTTATCCAGGAGTAAGGATTTACCAAAATTACGAAGATTAGTGATAGAAGGAAATGCGATGAATACTGAAGTAATTAAAAAACAAAAAGGGTTGAGAACATTGTTGCTACATTTTAAACCTGAAATTTCACTTGATAATCTATGCAAAACCTTTTCGATCCTCCGCATCTTAGACCTCAGTTGCTTCAATTTCTCAAACCTACCAGATTCACTGTGTGACCTCGTGCATCTGAGATACTTAGATGTCCGTACATCAAAGATAACAAATCTTCCGAATTTCATTGAAAATCTCAAATATCTTGTATATTTGAATCTTGAAAATTGCAAAGATTTGTCATATGTCCCTCGTAGTATCATGAATCTACAAGAATTGAACTATCTCAATACTTACAACTCAGAAGTTGATGGACTCCCAACAGGCTTGAATAAACTAGAGCAGCTCGTTGAACTATACGGATTGAAGCCATACCATAACAATTTGGAGGGATTTAGTAGTCTAGATGAATTAGAAACTCTATCAAAGCTACTTATTCTTAATTTATGCAACTTAGAGAGAGTATCTGATGGGAACATAGCAAAAAGAGTAAACCTTCAAATTAAACAAAGATCGCTTACAAAAATTAAAATTATTATACACATCATTAAGCTATAATGATCAAGTTTTGCAAACAACTGAGAAGAAGAGAACAACTGAGAGTGTTTTAAATGAGCATCATCCTCCACATTCCCTAGAATTTCTTCATATTGTAAACCTAGTTATCTTCCTAATTTTATTCTTTACGTTTTACAAATTAATCCCCTTAAAATTTATCATAAATTATTGCTTGAGCTCATTCTTCATTATGCCAACTTCTTCTATTGTTGGGGAAGTTCTTGGGCTTGGTACATCCCACATATTCCACGTACTTTAAATTCTTAAATGAGCTCCTGAGCTCTTCGTGGCTACTATCATATTCCTTAAGGCTGTGCTCCACAACCTTAGTATGGAGAGGAAGGGGAAAGAAGAGAAAGGGAAGGAGTACCGCGCCGCTACCCTCGCTATAGTGAAATATACACTCCAATTTGGAGGGTACAAATTTCGTAACTTTACAAAGCTTATTCCCCCGCGTTCCCCTCGGTACAGTGCTCGCGTTCCTTCCTTTCTCTCTCCGATTACGCTCTTCTAGAGCAGGTGAAGACCATGGGCTGACCGTGATTGTGCAGATTTCCTCTTCCTTCCCTTTAATGAATGACTTGTCCCTCTCCATGGAGCATGGCCTAAAAGTATGCGTTGTTTTGTCTCAATCTAAAAGCATGCTCTGTGAACATGGGTATTTGTAATTAAACTTGATGATTTCATACAAATGGAATGGGCATATACTAGCTTTTATAAAATAATAATAATAATAATAATTTGACACTTGAAATTGTAAACATATATTATTGGAAAATGATAAAATATACAAAATAGTGATATATCAAGACGAAATTGGTAATGATTGAGATAATTGACAATTGATTAAGTTCATACAAAAAATCGTAAGAAAAAAATTTATAATTTCGTATGATCCATAAATCTTATTATCCTCTAATTTATATATTTGATATATATTTTTATTAATATTATTAAATTAAATTGTGTCAGTAAATCTCAACCAATATAAATTATAAAAAAAATATTACAAGATGAAAACATAGAAATGGAGAGTACAAGTGTACCACGTTTAAAACTGTACTTCCAGTACTTTTGGGTCGGAGAAATAAATATCTTTTAATGAAGCCGCAACACACCACACAAAAAACCAATGGCAAACCTTCGCTTTACAAACGACCATCTCCATGTTTCACAAAATCACTTAATTCATCTATAACGAGTCAATGATGCTGGACAATTAACCCGTTATGGATATTGTTACATTAAATATAATACAATGAATTTAAAAACCTCCCGGAAAGTTGGACGAGTTCGCATCGTCTGCATTAACTCAAAAAGAGCATCTTTCGAGTCAATACATATCGACCGTCCGATTGTAAACGGAGCCCATCCGGCTCCAGCCTAAAACATAGGAGTCTTTAATATTAGTGTAGATTTAATTCACACGAATCTTAAAGTTAATTGGACGGTAAATATTCTATAACTCAGAAGATTCCTTTTTGAGTTATTGCAGAGGATACGCATTCAGGTCGGACCGGGTCTATTTCACCTCTTGTATCTTGTACGCTCAATGGAATGTGGACCCCACAAATTTCTAATCAAATTTAACTCCGCTAGACTGTCTATCAACGGATCGGAATCGGATTATACTATAATTCAAATGTGAATCTATTAAAATTGGGAGAATTTCATATATATATACCTCTCAAAAATAGTAAAATTACGTATTTATCATCTAAAAATTTAATAACTCTCATATTTACCCAATATAACTTTAGTATATATAAAATATATTCAAAACTAAAATTAATTATGTTTAATATTTTTAAAACAATAATTAATCAATGATTAACTTAGCTCCATCTCTTTCTCTTCTTACACCCTTTGAGTTCTCATCAGCTAAAAGACCCACACTATTTTTAACTGAGCTAGTAACAAAACGCATATTCTCAAACTGCTTTGATAACAGGTTGCAATATCAACGTCGACTTCAGTACAAGTTGTTTTGTTGGAAAAAGTGAAGTGTTTAAAACAAATTTTTAGACAATCAAGCTGGAGGTGGAATTCTAATCTCCGAATTTGCTATCCTTCTCTCCGAATTTCAGCTGGAGATATGAGATGACAGTATGAAGGAGAAAGTTACATAAAAAAAGCGAGAAGAAAAATATGAGACCTCCTCATATGTAGATCATATCTAACGGTTTTATTTTAACTTTTAAGTTTTAAATTTTGAATTATTAAAGTTTTTAAAAATGGAGACATGGTGGAGACATAAAAAATGGAGGCATTTGAACCCTCCTCTTATTATATATTATCAATGTATAAACTAAGAATAATAGTTTTAATTAAATTAATTTATATGACTAGTTACGATTTAATTTTCTTAAACATATCTGATAAATATAGCTTTAAAATGTCTCAAATGATATTTAAATTTAAATATCATTATTTATCGGACTCTCAACAAACATTTAATCGGATCGTGTAAAACATAAATATGGACCTAATAATTCAGGTGAGTCTTTTTTCAAAATTTATATGTTTATCTAATGAACTATTGGATAATTTTTTTATTTATATGAATTTATCCATACAGTATCGGATCTGGTTATCGGATTCGATTCGGTTTTACCGATATGGATTGACAGCCCCAAACCCGCAGCTCAGAGCAGAGGTCTTCTACGAGGGAAAAGATTTTTTTTTTTCCTAGAGAAATATCGACAAGGATTTCCCTCTCTCATTCCCAGAATCCCAGCCAGCCATGGCGGGAACCTCACTCTCTTCTCTTTCCTCACCGATCCAAACCTACGCATTTTCACGACGACCAATTAGGAGATACCATCGCCATCGCAATCGAAATCGACGACCAATTAGAACCAAAACCTTTCCCTGTTACACCGCTCCTCCGAGGTCAGAACAACCAATCGGAGAAACACAGAAGGAGAAACCTGAGAAAGACAAATCGGGGAAACCATTGAGGGTTCTTGATTGGTTAAAGTTAGATGAGATTGGATTGGAGATAGTTAGCATAGCGTTGCCTGCTGTGCTGGCGCTCGCAGCTGATCCACTTGCTTCTCTTGTTGATACCGCATTTGTCGGACATCTCGGTGTGTAAATTTGTTTCAATTGTAGAAAATTATAATTGTTAGGTGTAAAATTAGAAATTTGTACCAGTAAGATATCTAACTGTAACTTGATGAAGCAGGTTCTGCTGATCTGGCAGCCGTTGGTGTGTCAGTGTCGGTTTTCAATTTGGTTTCAAAGTTACTTAATGTTCCATTGCTGAATGTCACCACATCTTTTGTAGCAGAGCAACAAGCATTGGATGCTAGCCAAGGTATCCATGAAACTAATCTTGGTTGAATTTACATAAATGCGAGGGACTAATATGAAAAAAAGTCACTTCATTAGTGTTTGCAGAAAAATCTGTACTCCAGCATTAACTGTATATTTGGACCTTGGAAATAAATAAAATTAATCAAATGATTGCAGTCTCAGTCTGTAATACCTACAAACTTTATTTTTAAGTATTTTAACACGAAAATGACCTCATATTGGAGGAATATAATCCCAGTAGATCAGATTGCACTCACTCCAATTATTTCTTTCTTACTTATTCTGCCTTCTTCTCTGAAAATCATATGCTGTATTGCAATGAGTAGAAGACTAGAATATATAATTGTTTATGAATTAGTAGGAATGGGTTTAAAAAATCAGAAATCACAAATAGGAGTCTTTGTCATGTAATGAAAAGAAGTTACTGATACAATATGAAGAACATTTTTCTTGGATTACTCACTTCCCATTTGCAATTGCCAATAGTCATTGGATTTATTTTGCATAAAAATACAGATAATGGGTGCAATTTGCCAAAAAATCCTTAATTTACATTGTTGCTTTCACTGAATATATAATTTTTGCTTTATTAGAAGAAGTTTCCGAGGCTAAAAAGAGAAGGAAGTATCTGCCAGCTGTATCAACATCCCTTGCTTTAGCAGCCGGTATCGGGTTATTGGAGGCAGTTGCATTGTTGTTTGGATCTGGATTTTTGATGAATGCAATGGGCATACCTATAGTACGTCCTAATTGTAAATCAACCTAATTATTTATACTTATATTTTTCTCATTTTTTTTTTCTTTTTCTTCTGCTTCTCTTTATGAATTTTAGTTTACATTTCTGCACAGGATTCACCGATGCGAGCACCGGCCGAGCAATTTCTTACATTAAGGGCTTATGGGGCCCCACCAATTGTAATTGCACTTGCAGCACAAGGCACATTTCGTGGGTTTAAAGATACCAAAACACCATTATTTGCTGTTGGTATGTTCAATTTTACAGGCTAATGTTTAAAGTGTGGTACACAAAAATATTTTCATGGTTTATGTTTTTCCTAGTACTTATCTTCAAATACAATAAGTATATGTATATATGCACCATCTTGTAGGTTTGGGGAACCTTGTAAATGCAATTTTGGATGTGATTCTGATACTTGTAGTGGGCCTAGGTGTCAGGGGTGCAGCGATAGCCACAGTGACCTCTGAGTATGTTAAAGACACCACCATAAAATGCAATGTATAATATATCCTTCCATTTCAAGTACAACTGTGTCTACTTGTTTCTCTCTGATTATTATCTTTTAAATTTTGCCTCTGATTTTATTTAAATTTAATTAATAGGTATCTGATTGCCTTTATCTTGCTATCGAAATTGAATGAACAAGTTGTTCTTGTTTCCCCAAGTGTTATTGGTGATGGCGTAACAAGATACTTAAAATCAGGTTTGTTTTCTTTTTATTCTATGGTAATATGATCTACCTTTTTTTTCCCCTTGGATCTTTAAAAGATGTATGGTATTTGGACATTATTAGAAATTTAGTACTTTATTTTATTTTGAGGGACATGCTTCTATTTTCTCATTTTTCAGGATACTTATTCATACTTGGGGGAATTTCATGTATACCCCTCAAAAACCTCAAAATTACGTATTCCCCTTCTAGAATTCAAAATATCATATTTATCCTTCTAAATATAAAAGGGGTACTTTATAAATTTATTTTTAATTTTTAATAAAGGGTAAAATGGGCACTTTATAAATTTAAAATGAGTTATAATAGAAAAGTCAATAAATTGGGTAAATTTGTGAGTACTAGAAATATAGAAGGGTAAATATGAATATGATATTATGAATTTTAGAGGGCGAAGTACGTAATTTCAAGTTTTTTGAGGGGTATACATGAACTTTACCCTTCATACTTAATTTAAGGAACCAAATGTAAACTTTAACTTAAGTCTTAAGCCCAACCAAGGAAACCAGTTGAGCAAATAGTCTAACTGCTTCTGAAGGAATTAGCAACAATAAATAAATGATATTTCTCTTGTCCATTGCTCTTGTATTTCATGGCATGCACAAGTAATTAAATTCGCATCCCCTAAGATATCTCAAATTTTGAGTTGATTCTGTGCAAAATCTGAACCATTTAGCACGATTCTTAAACCAACCCAGATTATATTAATACTGCCCAGTGCATCTAAATAGGCACTGAAAAATCTTTTGGCCCGGTTTTAAGATAAAGTGAAAAGTTTAGATAACTCAGAGGATACAAACGCCAAGTAATTGAGGTTTTTTTAGGGGTCGATGATAGCGGAAAATATTTCAGACATGAAAACTGAAAACTGAAAAAACTAAAAAAAAAAAAAAAAAAAAAAAAAAAAAAAAAGAAGAAGAAGAAGAAGAAGAAGAAATTGTAACGATACAAAATTTTTGTTGGGGCTTATCAACCAAAAGAGGACTCACTCAATCCTTAAGGGACTCACTCACCCAATAGGGATCCAATGGGGGACTCGCTCACCCACAGGAGACCCGAAGGGGACTCACTCACCCTAAACTTAGCATCACTAGCATCACACTAAGACAAAAATAAATAACTCTAATCTAATCTTCCCTCTCCTCTAACATATGAGCTTATTTATAATAAAAGGAAAACAAAAATGAGCTGTTACAAAATCTTGCAATATATGCTTTTAAAGCAGTAGGATTTTCTCTTTAATGAGCCACGATATTATACTTTTAATGAGCCGTTAATTGGTAGCACCATATTTCCTTTTGTTTCTCGCATTAATTGGCTGCATCAGTAGATATGAATTGTTCTTCTCTTCTGCATTTATTATAACTCCCAAGGGCTAACGATCACAACATCTGTTATAGGTGGGTTACTAATAGGAAGAACAATAGCAGTTTTATTAACTACAACTCTTGCAACTTCACTTGCTGCAAGAGAAGGGCCAGTTCCCATGGCCGGGTACCAGATTTGCTTGCAAGTCTGGTTGGCTGTATCACTACTCAATGACGCTCTTGCCCTTGCTGGTCAGGTTTGTAAATTATTCCAAAAGCACCCTGTTAATTCAAAAATACCCTCTTTTGAATTCATTACAGTGGAACTAATCTTAGTAGTGATGAAATCCTTGGTAGGCCCTGCTTGCAGGTGAATACACAAAAGGGAATTACAAACAAGCCCGGGTTATTATTTACAGAGTGCTACAGGTACAAGGTTTTAACTCTTTTAGCCTATGTTATGTTTAGTTTATTAATGAGTGAGGCCATGGTATTATGCATAGCGCAAATTGGTCCATGGATCAATATTTTTGCTTTCAAAGTTCAAATAGTCAATCTGGAACTGTTCAACATGATGTCCATATGAAAATGCACTTGCGGACAAACTCTTGAATGGTCTAGAATTTTTAGATCAAGTGACTTTCTACCTATCTAAAAAGATAGTAAAAAAATTGTAAAAAATGTAATATTTGATCTACAAGTACATTTTCATATGAAGGTCATGTTGAACGGTTCAGATTGACTGTTTGGACCTTGAAATCGAAGATTCTGATTACATAGTACAGACCAATTCCCGTTATGCATAGTACTATAGCCTCACTCCTAATTATTTATATTTCTAATGTCATTTAATGCAGTGAATTTTTTGAAATTTAGTAGATTGGTGGAATAACCGGAGCTGGATTGGCGGTTGTGCTCTTCTTTGGATTTGGGACATTCTCATTAGTCTTTACTTCTGATTCTCAAGTTTTAGAAATTGCAAGATCCGGACTTTGGGTAAAATTACTTTTCTCGATTAGCTTTTCATGTTGATGCAATGAGATTTCTCCATTCATTCAAAATGTCGTTTATTATTCAATGCAGTTTGTTACCGTTTCTCAACCGATCAATGCTATAGCTTTTGTGATAGATGGGCTCTACTATGGTGTCTCTGATTTTGCCTATGCTGCATACTCGATGGTTTGTAATTTCATTCTATTTGTAGCCTTGATTCATTCATGATTTTTTTTTGTCCTTTTTCATAACTTTTATAAATTTTGTAAGCCTGAAGAAGTCAATTGACTAATTAATGTTTTCTAAATAAAAAGGTGATGGCCAATTACACAGTTATGAATATTTTCAGAAATAGACTTCTAACTGATGTGTTTTCCTTGACAAGAATGAGCTAATTAATTTTTATATTGTCTTTATATGTGCAGTTTTTTGTAGGATTGGTATCATGTGGATATCTTTTACTGGTAACTCCAGGATTGGGTCTTACTGGTGTCTGGACCGGCCTAGTTCTTTTCATGACCTTAAGAGTACTAGCTGGATTTCTCAGGTAAAATATTATTGTTATTATGAGTGAGGTTGTGGTGCTATGCATAGCACATATTGGTCTGTACTATGGATCAATTTCTCTATTTTTAAAACCAAACAATCGACCTGACCGTTCAATATGATCTCCATATGAAATTCTACTTCTAGATCAAAATTTATACTGATAATTTAGAAAAAAATTTACAATTTTTTTAGATTAGGTAGAAAATAACTTGATCTAAAGATTCTAGACCATTCAAAAGTAGTGATTTTCTAACTATCTAAAAAAAATAGTAAAATATTCTGAAAAGTGTAAAATTTAGTCTTCAATTACGTATTCATATGGAAATCATGTTGAACAGTTCAACATTATTATAATCTCTTCTAAATGGGGCATAATCAGAAGCAAACACTGTTGTCAAATTTCAGGCTAAGAACCAGAAGCGGACCCTGGAAGATGATTTTGTCCAATTTAGATTCAGATGAGGAATTCCGAAATGATAAATTTTAATTTAAGCATCGAAATTGGGAAGAGAAACAAAGTAGGCCATGAATATTGAAGAAAGAGTCAGCACATTATATCTCAATGCCAAATTCGGATGCTTACCCAAGTAATGAAGCTAACACAATAAGAGTTTGCTGGAGCTTAGAACATGTTGTATAGTTCATAGGAGTATTAACTTTTAGTACATGCATAGTTTTGTACATTCATGCTAACATATTTTATTAGATAAAATCAATCGTTTGATACGAGATCAAGAACTGGAATTGTGCCTCATTATGTTATGCAAATTAGTTCAGTTACACCACTTCGCGTGACATGTTATGAGATCAAATTTTTTAACATTATTTCTTAATTATAATTTATTTTGTAAAGTTTTTATTTTTTTATATATTTTGTTACTATTATATATTTTGAACTAATTATTTAAAACTTGAAAACAATAATTAAATATCGATTACGTAAAAGTAAATTTTAATCATGTATTATTATGTTACATGATTAAATTACAATGCATTAATTACATCACGTTACGTTTTTTCTTCAATAGATTCTGTTGCAAATTCTCTAGGACAATCCTGTTACCCCTTATAATCAACTCGTGATGCACGTGTCAGTGGCTTGCGACAAAGGAAGGATATATCACAGAGTTTGTTAAAGTGAATTTTGACGACATATTTGTTATCGTACAAAATTATTTTTCTAATTATAGTTTGTACTTTTTATTGTATAAAAAGAATATTTTTTTTTATGAGATAACAGCTTTATGACATGGTCTCAAATTATAAAATAAAAAAATATTTAATGCACGATATTTTTCTACTATTTTTTTCTGAGTCAACTGTCCGATTTAATACATTTTATTTTGAACAACAGGAAATAAATAAAAAAATAGGGACAAAAGTTAAATCCTCAAACCGTAAAAAAAAAATCCGGTTTTCTAGGGCCTGGTCCACTGGCTTTATAGCAAAACGGCCGGATTTTTTTTTCACAAGTCATATATGCAGATTTGGTCTTCGGCTGGACCAAACGGGTTTGTTAACCCGTTTCTACGGTTCCAATTCCGTCCAACCCGGTTTAGTACTAATGGGTTATACCATTGTCAGGGTTTAGGCAAGAGGGTTTTTCACTTCACCTCTCAGTCTCTGTCTCTGACACACCAAACAGCACACACACATCCCCGCACAATTTGAGAGGGAAGAAAGGACTGGAGAGATGCCGTGTCTGAACCTATCCACCAACGTCAGTCTGGAGGGGGTGGACACGTCACCACTTCTGGCGGAGGCATGTAGGGTCGTCGCTGACGTTATCCAGAAACCTTTGAACGTCTGTTCCCTTCTCCCTCTTTTTTAACGATTGATTTCCTTTTATTTTTTTAAATTATATGTCTATGATAGTATATAGTTTCGGTAACTGGAATTTCATCAAACCTTATTCTCAATTTTTGTTGTAATTACATTTATGTAGAACAGTACAAGTTGTGCTCAAATCATCTCGACCTTGTTGATTGGATCAATTGATTTCATCCTTTAACTATTAATTGCCGCAATTTTGCAACTGTGTACTGGTATGGTCTAATTTTTGTTTCCAGCAAGTGTTTTAGTTTGGGGGGGGAAGGGGTTCTGGAGGAGGGAGGTGGTAGTGAGTTCCCTGAGATTTAGTTGATTCAACTTCAATTATGACAACAACAAAAGAAAAGTTATAATCACAATCAGGCCTCAGTTACCCCTGTTGTGCAAAAGTAGGCTAATCCTTCTCTTATAAGCAGAATGTGCTCAACTGGTACATGGTGGTACTGAGTTTCTGGGATGGTCAAATTGACCCCAACTTTAGCTGACTCAACCTCAATTATACTCTGAAGATTTTCAATTAAGCTCCAATTAATCCTCTTATTGATCATTTCTCCAATCAGTGTTTAAAATGCATCCAAATTGACTACATATGTGGCCGCCTATACATATGCAGTACAAGGAGCACGTGCAAGAGCATGCACCTTATAGTTAATAACAGACTTTTTTTTTATTATACTTTAATAACAGACCATGGTCAACAGGCTGCATTTTATGAAATTATCCCAATTTATGTGCCTTAACACCTCTCTCTGTCTATCTCTCTATGTGTGTGCACAGTATGTGATGGTTGTCTTAAAGGGGTCAGTGCCGATTTGCTTTGGTGGCACCCAGCAGCCAGCGGCTTATGGTGAGCTGATCTCAGTTGGAGGTATTGATCCAGTTACAAACAACAAAATTAGTGCAGCAGTAGCAACTATTCTTTCTGAAAAGCTATCCATTCCCAAATCGCGCTTCTTTCTCTTGTTTTACGACTCCAAGGCAAGTTCTTCTTTTATACATTTTTTATCTCGTTACTGTGGAATAAAATACATTTGGCTTAGTTTTTAAGTATTTAGGTTTTAGTGTCATCTACCTTGTGTGCCCAATGAGTAAAAATGAAAAGGGGCAAAATACATACACTGATACACTAGTAAATATACAATTGATATCAATAGTGTCTTATTTTTTGTGATACCTATTATCATATACCACTGAACATTTTGTTCCATTTCTTAATTTCTTGATTTGTTTGCTAATTCAAAATTTCATTTGGTAGGCAAATCCTGCACAAGAACTTGCTCACTGTTTGCATGCTTTACATCAGGAGTAGATTCAATGTAATTATGTACGTTTTTACCTTTCGAATCCTTGTTTTATTAATGACCAGTTTATTATCACTTCTCTATTGTTTCCAGATACATTTTTGCCCATTCTTTTGTAGCAGCTTAAATTTTCCATTCCTATCTTTCTGGTTATTTGTATAATTTATTAATTTTTAATATTCTTTGAAATATATGTAGCCTCAGAACTTTGGATGTTATGGGAATTCGTTCTAAGCCGACACTTTGTAAAGGCTTAGATTCAATTCCCTAAAGGAGAAGAATGATTACCTGATAGCCTCTATCGGGATTTCAAAAAAATAAAAAATAAAGGAGAAGAATGATTTGGTTTGCTTTTCTTTTTTGTTCGTCTTTTGTGTTGTTGCTATCACAGCTTTCATGTTTAAACTTTTAAGTAAAGAAAGAAAAAATTGCTCGAGTGTGCTGGTTTTGATTAATTGCTGAGTGTTATACATTGTAAATGAATCATTTTGATCCGCAAAGACATTTTATGTCATTTTGTAGTTGAAATTGTTAAGAGCAGAAGTTCATAGATTGCTTCAATACTTTTGGTGATTTTGGGAGCACTGGTTTTTAAATATCATGTCCTATGAAGCATAGAAATAATGAAAATAACAAATTCCAGTATTCCCTGGTAATGTACAGGCTTTACATCTGGCTTACGGTCAAATTGGTTTTGGATTGCTCGCGTTTGAATAAGATCAGGGATGAAAATCTGGATTGTTGTTTAGTCGCTTTGCATTAGTCAAGTACTGGTGAAGAGGAAAAATAACAAATCAGATCGTTCGGATTCAGGTTTAATATTGAACAAATATGTGGATTTCTGGTTTGGATCAGATTTAATTTTTACCAGCATGTATCGTATTTGATAGATCAACATCTAGAACTTACACACTGGGTTTTTTAGCACAATCGGCATCTAGATTCATTCCAGGTATTGATCAGGTCAACACATAATCTACAGAAGAAGGAAAACGCAAAAAAAAAATGAAAATTACTCTGACAGACCAATAAGTACCTTCATTTCAATATTTCATAAACACGTCACCTACGACCCTGATATACAGTACCAGTAGCCTACAAGAATTGATATCAAACTGGTACCTGTTTAAGTTACTATCTCTAATAAGTTCTTAACATTTTAAGAGAATAATTCAATTGTATACCTTTTATTTAGCCATATCTTCTGAATTTTTATCTTAAAAATTTCCTTGTTATATTGGGACAGTCATATTTATCAATTTATGCAACCACTTAACTATTGTTATCTAAACATTCTCCCTGTATAATATATGTTGAATGTCGATCTCACCATCCAGCGTGGATAAAAAATTCCCGGGTAACTATTCATGATACTCTTGTTTAATTTATAATTACCTTATTGGAATATTCAGTCATATTATTATATTTAGGATAAAACTCGTTCATTTTACTAAGATTTTGGTGCTACCAAATTATAAAGAACTTTAACACATTATGAGCAGAGGTTAAACAACATGTTGTATATATGTTCAAAAAATATACAATGGTTGGCATGCAAATAATTATATACACAAACAATAACATAATAGAAATTACTGTCACATACAACATATTGATAAATCACCGCCGATACAACATTTGAAGGTCATAATTTAGATATATAAAACATAAATAAGTACCTACTAACTATAAATTTTGGGGGCATTTCATGCATGTATACCCTTCAAAACTTTGAAATTATGTATTTCCTCCTATAAAATTAAAAATATCATATTTACCTTTGTAAACTTCAAAAACTTCAAAAACTCCAAAATTTACCAATTTTATTGTCTGTTCTATAAACAACAGAAAATAAATTGCTTATTACACTCATTGCGGATAACAGAAAAATAGTTTATATTCCAAAAGTTAATTCATAATATCTGAAATTAATTTATAAAATATTAATTATTTTCTTACTCAAGAGAGAATAAAGTGGAAAAATATATCGATAAAAATCAGAAACTCAGGTGGGTTAAGTTTAATCCGCCTCTAGACCTAACTTAACGGCCTATCGTTAACCTTATGCCTGGATTGTGGTGAAGCTAGTCACTCAGAGCCACCTTCTTGGTCTGTGAGTAGATTTGCACTGTGGGTATGTGATTGCATTTGTGCCACTCAGAGCCACCTTCTTGGTCTGTTATCTCCAACAGTAACTTATCACTACAATGGATTATTAGCTTCTGTGGTATTGTTGTCATCAAGTATTCTGGGAGAGTTTCCATTTTATAATCAATTAATGTCATCTTCTGCAAAGTTTGAAGGTTCTCCACAACTTCTAGATTTGGGCAGTTGTTGATTTCAATATACAAGGTGCTTGGTAGATTAGAAATCCTCTTCAAGTTTGGGTTTTCATAAACACAAATATTTTTTATTGATGGGAGGTTCTCTATGGTGATCAGCCTATCATCAGCACGGCCAACTTTTAGGTACTCCAAAGAAGTAGCATAGTGTGAAAGCCCGTCTGGAAGTGACATCAACTGGGGACAATCTCTAACAGATAATTGCTTCAGCTTGGGCATGGCTGGCTCCCTGTTGTTCCACTGCCACTCTTTCCAATTGGACATCCCATCAAATTGTAGTCGACTCAATTTGGGAAATGCCAGTATGGCAGGACCGCTTGTTACATAATGTTCTGATGAAACTATCCTCGTATCTCCCTGCATGAATTCGTTTCCCACGATTACAAGTGAATATGCACCATTTATTCAAAGAGTATCCAAATTGCGCAGTTGGCCTAACGGGGCAAGCTTCTCAAAACACGCACAATCAGAAATTTCAACAAATCTCAAGTTTGGAAGGTCTGCTGCCCAATTTAACCAATTAGGAAGGTGATTACCAAAATAATTTACAATTTGAATAAATTCTAGGGAACATGGAGGACAAAGCTCATTTAATATGCCCAGAGCTGTTATCTTCTTCTCATCCGTTAGTAAAAGTTGATCTTCCCAGATCAGTGACGTGTATTCAAGGTATAGATTATGCAACCGAGACTTGCTCCTAAGGTGTGCTCTTTTTGCAATATTGATATTAGAAATTTTCTCCAAACACACTAAATGAAGAGTAACAAGTTGAGAAAGATCTTCTAATGCTTCTAGGCTACTGAATCCCTCAACACAGTTCTGGTATGGTTTGAATCCTATAGTTCAACGAGCTTGTCTAGTTTATACAAGCCTGATGGAATTGCCTTGACTCCTGAATAGTAAGTATTGAGCAATTTAAGTTCCCGTAGATTGATAATACTACAGGGGACATGTGACAAATCATAGCAAAATTCAATATTCAAATATACTAGATATTTGAGATTTCTGATGGAATTCGGAAGATTTGTTATATTTGAACCACTAACATCTAAATATCTCAAATGCACAAGGTCACAAAAAGAATCAGGTAAACTTGAGAAATTGGACCAATTGAGATCTAAGATGCGAAGGTTGGAAAAGACTTTACACAAATCACCAAGTGCAACTTCAACTTTATCACGAAGCAATATTGTTCTCAACTCTTTTTCATTTTTAATTACTTTAGTGTTAACCTTACTTCCTTCTATTGATAACCGTCGCACTTTTAGTGAGCCTTCATACCTGGATAAAACATGTCCTTCCCATAATACACAGTTCTCATCTTTTCCCAAATGACGGGCAAATGACCACAAAAGGTCATGCATTTTGCATTGTACCTGATCAACAGTTGAACCAGTTACTTCTAGAAGATTTCGCCAAAGTAACTCTGTGTAGTACTCATTTCCCAACTCCCAAAAATTATCCTTATCTTGTAAAAATCCTTCTGCTAGCCACATAAAGATTAAATCTTTTTTCGAAAGCTCAAAATCTTCAGGAAAGAGGAAACAAAAGATGAAGCATTGCTTCAAAGGTGGAGAAAGGTCCTCGTAGCTCAAATAAAATACATGATGGACATCTCCTGGTAGCCCATCCATTGACCACACATTGCTTCTAAGAACTGTTAGCCAATCGCCTTTTGTGCAAAGTACACCGCCAATGCTTTTAATGGCAAGAGGCAAACCATTGCATTTTTTAACAATTTGCATCCCAATATCCTTGAGATCTTGAAACTCATTCTCAACTCCGTTTGAAGCCACCTGTCAAATAATTATATACACGTGAAGTGATGAACTTCAATGTTTCAATTTATGTCTAATGTTTTAGTAAATTTAGTTTGGTAAAGATTATATCATACTAGACATTATAACTTTACCTAGGGCTATGACAAAAGAGCAATTGTACTCCATAATTGTTGTTAAAAATTAAAGAAAAAGCCAAGGAAAAAAATGCCACCAATGTATTAACCAAATTTATGTACATGTCACAATTAGAAGAAAGTACGTGTAATCTTTATTTATGGTGACTTGGAGTGTTACTTTTTTGAGAAAAGAATTAGAGTGTTACTTTGGATAATCAAATCCTAAATTGATTTGAATACCTGAGAAAAACTTGTTTTTCAGCCGTCTCACCAGCTTATGCTGATGGAAGAGGCATGAAAGGTGGTCGTCAGGGTATAAGTCAGAAACCATACATCCCAACTCTTGCAGTTCCATCTAACCAAATGGTCTAGGTTTGAATCAGGCTCATAGAAGTTAAAGATGTATGAATTGATCTGAACCAATTGTTGAAACTGATGATTATGTTTTGCCACATTCGAAGCAGAGCAAACCAGTTAAAAAATGGTTTAAGCCCAGTCCTTTGAAGTATTCTGACATAGTTCATGTTGGTTTTTAAATTGCTGGTTTGGGTCTTGAATGAGATTGACAAAACACGTTGGAAGTTCTTATGTGAAGGGTTTGCAAATGAAGATTGTAGATACTTATTCACTGATTGTTAGATGATGATGAGACTGAAATGGTGAGTATCAAGTTCTCTTTACGGATCCAGGATTGGGGCGCGCGCTACTTTGCAAGAGGAAGGAGCTCACAGGTGGGTAGCAGGAAAGGAAGGATATAAGAGATGCAAAGAAATTCTATTAATCACAATGTTTATTTGTTGAAAAGAAAGGTGTGCAATTATTTGTGGACAGTCTTCATCAATTAGAAGAAGTATACTCTCAATGGAAATACCTAAATTGATCCCCCATTAACTGACTCGGAAGAGTGTTATTTTAGCAGTTTCCTTTTATTTTATTTTTGCTTTGTTTTATTTCAAGGTTCAATTATCTTGAATTAATTTTTCTTTGTTTTCTGTAAAACAACGTTTCATTTTGAAACTTCCAAATGTAGCATATCTCCAATCAATAAAACAAATTAATTTAATCCTAATTGTTACTCAATATAACATGTAAATATGTGAAATTAAGGACCATATGTGTAATTCGAAGAATTAATCAAGTAGTTTACAAGTGCAACTGAATGGACAGCAAATCGAGTGGTTATTATGGCTAACCTGTTTGATCAGCAAAGACCAGCCATCCTCGTCTGTTAACCCGTTGACCTTGTGAGTATGAATAGCTCTCATCCGCATAGCAACCTCGCCATCTCGTCTAGTAATAAGCACTCTGCTCCCGGGGGCACCACTACTCATCGGGACTCGCAAATGATCATGCCACACTTGCTCACTCTCCGCCCAAATATCGTCTAGAACAAGGAAAAACTTCTTTCCCTGGATAAGTTGCTGAAGCATGGGCACCAACTCCGATTTTTTCTCTGCCGCGCCACAATCACCTCCAACCACCCTAATCACATTTTTCACCAAATCTACTTGCTTAATTTCTTTTGAAACACAAACCCAAATCAGATGCTCAAAATTCTGTTGAATTGTCGGATCATTGTACACCTTTTTTGCTAGAGTGGTCTTTCCTATTCCTCCCATCCCCTCAATCGCAACAATTGGAATATTCGCGTGCCCTTCAGTTACATCAAGGGTTAATAGCTTGACAAGTTGCTCTGTATCTTCTTCAATTTTTTCTCCAACTAAATCGGACAAAGCAATAAGTGGATCGGTTTCACGGCTTATATTGGAGGCCATTTGTCGAGCTTCACTGGAGGCACCTCTATTTTCAATAAGACCCAAGAAGCCTATTTGTACTACAATTCAATTCATTCTTGAATTGAGCTCTTTGATTTTGCCAGCAATTTCACGAGCAAAAATCGGATTCCGGAAACAAGATAGGAAATGGATGCCGCAACTAGTCTTTGAAGATGAGGATGAACCAGACTGGGCACGTCCTTCATCAGTCTTGATGCAGCAGAGATCAATTACATCATCAGCATCATACATGACATCCTTGAGTTTCTTGACCCAGCGGTTGATGGCTTCGCTTTCATTCTCTGCCTCCTCTCAGCATCAACGAGGACGCCTTGAATCTGGTGAACCATGCGGGTGAGTTTGACAACCTCACCAGGAACGCCCAACAGCTGCCCCACTTCATCCTGTGCCATCTGGGAGAGAATGCGTGTCAAGCTAGACACAAAGGGACCAAGTATCCTTGAGTTGCTCGTTTGCTCGTTCTGGTTCGGTCCGAAAATGAGTGAGTTTGAACTTGGTCCGGCTCGCTCGATCTGGCTCAATCTAGTAACCAGCTGATCTAGTCTGAATCCATCCCGCATGTACTGGTGTACAACCCTCTTTTCTCTCTCCTGATCCCTCCATTTTTTTTTCTTCTTTCATAATTCCTATTTCTTCCCCTCTCCCTTCGCCTTCCCTTCCGCTCTTGACCTTGTCTCTTCCTATTCACGTCCGCTTCCTCAATCTCTCTCATCGTAGTCTTCTCTCTCTCTCTCTCTCACCCGTGAGTTCGGGATCAAGAAAAGTAACAAGTTTCACGAGCCAGATCGGTCCAGCTTAGCGAGCTAATTAATTAGCACATCACGTGCCACTTTTTTTTTTTAAACTCAAACCTAATGCTAGCTCACTTTTTTTTAAAACAAGCAAGACAAGCCACGTCCAACTCAGTTTGTTGCAGCTCGATGCACACTTAAAATTATGCTGATCCAGCACCTCACAGACCTTGGAGTGAATCCTTTTACTTCATATAGTAAATGATTATTATATATAATAAGAGGAGTTCAAATGGAGGCATGATAAAGGCACAAAAAATGAAAGCATTTGAATCCTCCTCATATAATAATAGGGGAGTGCTATATTGAGGGCATTTATTCTAATTTTGAGAGCTAAGAGAATTTTTTTCACTCTAATACCTAATTTGTCCTTGTTCTTTAAATTCTATATATGCCTAAGAATCATTAATACCTGCACACTTTAACATAAAAGGAAATAACTAAATGAGTAAATCTAGCTAGCGTGTTGATTTGCGGATCTATGATTGAAATTGTGGCTGAAATTAGACGGAAACGAAAAACAATCAAACTGCACCTCCATTATTTCTCCTTTGTCCCCTAAAATTCTCTGAACGTCCCTTGTTTGGATATACTCTCTGGTTTTGTATTAGAGAGCTTAGTACGCGCTCTTCTGCTTATAAGAATATCTATCTATCTTTATGTGTAATTGCTGGGAATGACACATGTTCGAACAATTATCATTTATATCCAAGTGAATTGTGAATTATCTTGGAAGTACCCCTATAAGTTATGACCATGTGAATTATCTTTTCTCATACATTATATTCATCATATTGGGAAAATCACACAGATTTTGTTCTTCAATTATTATTTTTTTAGATATAATTAATACTTCTCATGTCCTTCTAATAACATCTGTTTTAGAGAGAAATATTACCAATATATACTTTTGTTTCATCAATCCGACATATACCGAAATAATATTGACCCATTTACCACTTCTATCTGTGTAAAATAAGAGACGACCAATAGAATTCTGAAAGGCTGACCTAGGCGCATTGCTAAAACCAAAAAAATATTATAGATACCTTCCAACAAATGCATGCAGAGATTTTAGAAAATGCATCTCCATTGATACAATTTCACCTAAATAGGCAAATCAACCTTCTCAGTTCCAACACTGGCACTAGTTTTTTCCTCATACCTTTTGCATAGTTTAAATTCAACTTGAGTAGGTACAAATTTGATTCAACTAGACGGAACATGCCATCATGTGACGCCCATAACAAAACAGGTACGGGGGTACTGTGCTACAATCAGACAGGAAGGCTAATGCATGCACTTTACCACTCAACTACAACCTCAACATTGGTACAAACTGAAGCAATGGCCTTGCTCGAGGCACTAAATATATGCACTCACCGACCATAGTTCACACTGCTCTCAGATTGCCAAGTACTGGTACGAGCGGTGATACAAGATAGCATTGATGGCAGCAAACACAGTGGCGGAGTGCATTGCATTGTTCTCAACCTCACGACAACGACTAATAAAACACGTAAGGAAGGGAGCACTACAAGGCGCACAGAAACTTGCCAACTGGGCAAGGACAACAAGACAGAACTTTAAAGGCCAATTCTTTGACAGCTTCATCACTGAACTGGATATTGCACCAACTACCAAGCATACTGCCAGCATATTATCGCACCTCAGCCATTGCTTGAACGGATTACACAATGAATAGCCAAAGTACACAACAACAACAGAGCGCGCACAACTTGATTTTTTATTTTTTTTTTCCTTTACTGCATTATGGAACTTTTTTAGGGCATATTTCTTTTATTTTTCTCTCATTTCGGTAAGTAATATAGGAGGTTTGTAGGCACTATGGTACTGACTGGGACAGAGGCTACGTTATTTTCAGTTGTTTTATGGTTTGGTAGGAGATTTTTTTCTCTTGATAGGAAGTAATTGATGTATGTTACTCATTCAATGAAATATATCTATGGCGATAAAAAAAGAAAATAAAACTTGAGCTGTAGCACCTTTTTTTTATTTGAGTGAAAGCCCGTAGGCAGAGCAGCAACACCTACAGGGCATCTATCTCAGAAAAAGAGAAGAAAAAAAAATGAACTGTTGAGCAGCAACACATGTCTCAGCACTCACCAGTCACCATCCATCTTTGGCGGTTTACCACGGGAAACTTTCCTTTTATTTGGGTTAGAGAGAAAAGTGGGTCAGAAGGAACTTTCCTTTATTTGTGAGAGAACCTTCCTTTAGTTCTTGTATTAAATGGGTTAGAGAGGAAAGTGGAAGGATAAAATTGGTATTTAGAGAAAAAAATTCTCTTAGCTCTCAAAATTAGAATATATGCCCTCAATATAGCACTCCCCTAATAATATTGATTATTAATTATAATGGTAATGATATTGTTAATAACATTAATGGTGATGGTTATAATAACACAGTAATGACAGTAAGTTATATAT
The DNA here is from genome assembly GCF_964058835.1 of Carex rostrata. Classification (NCBI taxonomy): domain Eukaryota; kingdom Viridiplantae; phylum Streptophyta; class Magnoliopsida; order Poales; family Cyperaceae; genus Carex; species Carex rostrata. The sequence goes on from NC_135940.1 coordinate 2,875,287, forward strand.
GGTCATTTAAATAATGATGATAGTGATGATGTAATAGAAATAATAAAAATAACAATAGTAATAAATTGTTATGAATCTTTCTCTTATATTAAGCACATGAGTGTCCTGATCCACCAATGGTTGTGATTTAAATCGTTGTGATTTATGAATGTTGTCATAAAAACAATTAATTGATAATATTTCTTTCTTTTTATGTTATTGATGACATAAAATAAGAAAGTAATTACCATATTTGCTCACTAAAATATTGATTACCTTTTATTACTTTCCTATTTAACGGAGAGGTAAAGACAAAATAGTTTATTTTATTGCACAGAAACAAAAAATATAAAAAGATAATAAATATTGTTAAAGATGCAAATATTTGACCTAATTTGCTTCTATTTGTTGTATTTTTTGTTTGAATTTTGAACTCGTAGCAAATCACGAGACAAGATACTAGTAAATAGTAATGAATATTCAATTTGAGCAGAGTCACCAATCATCTGGAAACAAGATCTTATTATTGATCGGGTGTGGCATTAGTTATGCACTGCTTCAGTGAGCTATGCATTTTACAATTCCAGAGAAAATTGGCACTACAAATTATAAAATGTAAAAGTAACCTTAATGTTTAGTGATGACTAATTTAATCATAGGAAACCTTTTTGCTTTTTCTAAATTTCTTGTGCAATTAATGGCTCACTGATAAGCATTTATTTGAGAAGAGATTTTTTTCATAATGCAAGGTCTGTGTTGAAAACTAGATATGGTTAGGCTCAATATATAATTAGGTAATACCATAAATTAGAGCTGGTCAAGGTCATGCCATAAATTAGGCTCAATAATTAGCTCAATGTGATTGAACCTGTCCCCTGATGTCACCCGTCCCGCAATTATGGAGGAGACCACCAGCACCAGGGTCGTTGCTTAATGTAATTAACCAACACTTTACTCTTCATTGGTAGGCAAGAAGTACTGTTTGCGTGACAAAGGTGTTCTATTTATAAACTTCAAAAAACAAACAAGAGTTCACAACTAAACACCATTTGCATTGACATCCAAATACGCAAAAGGAAAGGAGAAACAAAGAAAATGACAAAATGGAAAAGAAGGCACAGCCCAGACCAAAGAACCATAAAACGAGAATAACAAAGCAGAGTAAACATTTGTATAAAAAACCCTTCAAACAGAAGATAATTCAGCATTTCAGTTCTGAATCTTTTGTATATTGTGCATTAATTCCACAGTTATTCAATTTTGGCAAATTTCGAAAATTACAGTCTTTTCTGTTTCTTACATCATTATTATTTCTTTGCTGGAACTTTATATTTACACTACGCAGCTTTAGATAATCCTAATTTCATAACACAAGACAATGGTGAAAATATATTATAGAATAATTAAATGGTTTCCTTGGAATAATACATGCATCCAGAATATGGCATGAATTTACATCTACTAGTTAATCTCTAAATTTACCTGTTAAGGGTGTTGAAATTTGAAACTACGTACTATATATGAGCCGGGTTGATTAGTTATGGTAGCAAACATATATGGCACCTGAAATCTGTAAAACCCGAGCAGTACAATAATGTAATACACAATGCTTACTAATAATTTCATATAATTACAATAATGTAATACACAATGCTTACTAATAATTTCATATAATTGATATATTCCCTCAATCTGCTTGCACTAATTTGAGTTCAGAAAATAGTCAAAATAGTCTACAAACAATGTTTTTATTAACATTTTTAGTAATCTATCTCTAAGTTTGTTATTCCTCAAAAATACTAAATTAATCTTGATAAAAATCATTCTTGGCAAGTTATAATTTTTCTGATTACGGTTCCGTATCAGAACCAGGTTCTGGTCACAAGCCCTTGAAGAATTCTTTAGGCCTTCGAGTCACCTTTTAATCAGTCGAGGTCACACTCAAATATCTGAAGTTGGCCTTGAAGATAAGTTATAAACATGTCAGTAAAAAACTTACATATGTTCGAGTTTTTTGTTTTTTTGGAGATAGCAGGTCTTATTCAGCTGCTTAATTACTTCTTTGAATAATTAAGTAATGGTTCTGTTCAGTGTCCAAAGCCCGCAAATGAACCATCCGCATCCATAATTTCTTTGATAAATCACACTAGTTTTGTAATTCTTTGAAAATATATTCTTCAAAGTTTTTTTTGTTATAAATAGAGTATAATTTGTCAATTCTGAAACAGGGCAAAATCTTTAGCTGACACGGCTGCACATTGTCAATCTTTAGCTGCCCATTGTGAATTGTTGTGACTCACCAACACCAACTGGATTGATTTGTTCAATCATAGCTCAAACCCAATTTATAGAGCGCTCGACCTATAATCGCCAACTTTTCCCCAGCTCATTGACATGTCCTTCTAATTTCATGGTTTTCAATTCATTGTTTTCTCATGCATACTTGGTTTCGAGTTTTGACAGACCTCAGCTTGGAGGGGGTTGGACACGTCAGCACCGAGGCCACCAAGGTCCTCGCTTACGTCATCCAAAACCCTGTTTTGGAAGAACTCCATTGTTTGAAGGATATTTTATTTGAGTTCAAAGCAAGATTCAATTTTCTAAGCATGAGTGTCAGTTTAACGATCTTGTTTGGAATTTCTAAGCATCATGAGCTTGATAAAATACCAATTGCAATTAAATTCTCCATACAAGTGCATCTCATGTGCCAACAATGAGAGAAAAAAAGAAATTCCATTTGCTTGTATCCATTGTTGAGAAAGAAATTAAATTCATCAATTACCAAAACAAAAAATAACTACCAGGTGCTATAGATAGCCACCCTTGCTATATAAAAAATATGAAAATACAAGCAGGAGTTCATAACTATCTGCTTTTTTACCATACAAAAAAAGGAAAAAAAAAATGAAAAACAATTGGAAGGTATACAATCAAGGACAAAAAACCACAAATAAACAAGCATAACCAAAGTAGGTAGAAAATAGAAAATATAAAACACCCATCTCAGAAATTCTCTTCCCAATGTTTTATTTTGTCCTCAACACTGCTCTTTTGCACATCCCAACCTTGACTAGTTGCTAAATCTACAAAGCACAAACAGGAAAAGATAAATCAGCTTTATAGTACCAAAACTTGTTATATAGTATGCATTAAATCCATGAACTTCTTAATCTCTTCTGTTTTTTCTTCGTCGAATATATCTATTTGTTTATTGGAACTTTATACATACATTAAAACATCTAGATAATCCCAATTTAAGTGATATATATAGCTTAAAAAGAACGAAAGCATGGTAATAATTAAACAATACCAATAACATGTTTTGGTCACAAATCAGAATCCATGCATCCCAACTATTGTTCAATCCTACAACCTATTTTGGATAATAGCTTAACATACACCCTTGGGTCACAAAGTCAGGTTAGGTTTTGGTTTGATGTATGGTTTGGTAACTGCTCCTTGGCTACTTTCTACCCATATTTATACAAAGTGTACTGCTGTCTATATTGGGTTACAAGAGGTTGTGGAATCAAATGGGACAGCTTTAACTTTCAGAAGGACATTGACAGGCATAGACTTACAAGAATGGCAGCAATTACAGCAAGTGATATCCAATTTTGTCCCCTCTGACCAAAATGATAAATATTACAATATTGGAACAGGGAATCTCATGGCAATTTTACAGTCAAATCCCTCTATCTTTTTTTTGAACTTTAGAGGAGTTAATCAAGACCATAGTTTGATATGGTGGGAGTCTAAATTACCACCAAAAATCATAATTTTTATGTGGCTCTTGAGTCTTGACACATGATAGAATACTTACCAAAACTAAACTAATCAGAAAAGGATGGACTGGATCCCCTAAATGTCACTTTTGTAATAATCATGAAACTACTAATCACTTGTTTGTATAATGCAGATTAGTCAGACATATATGGTTCTGGGTTATAGAGAATATCAAAACCACATTAGTTCTTGGAATAGCTAGTGTGGATGATATTATGCAATTTGATTTTACTTTGACATGGAAAAAACAACAATGTTTCCTTATAGGGGTGTCAATGGTACATTTTTAGCTGTTTACCCCACCCGTATTGTATTCGATAAGACAGGTATGGGTATGGGTAAGAACTTTTTTTCGTTAACTAAATGGGTAAGGGTATGGGTAATGACTATTTCATACCCATTACCTTATAGGGTAATTATAAAATCTAAATATATATATTCAATTCAATTTCCAAACCACTTGAATATATATTCGTGTTTTTGAATTTTTTTCTCTATAAGAAACAATTTAGTTTGAATTGATTGCACATTTATTTATTTTTTTTATTAGAAATGCAATTATATATATATGAAATGAATGAGTTTTTTATGTTTAATTTGTAAAATATAATAAAACTAATTATTATATTAATATTATATGTTATTTACCCACTACTGTTTCGTTACCCGATAATATTAACGGGTAAGGCTAGGATAGAGTAAGATCAATTTTTAATGGGTATGAGTAGAGTATGAGTAAAGTCAATTTTAATGGGTATGAGTATGAAAATGTCTTCACCCGACCCGTATCGTACCCATTGACACCCTATTTCCTTACTACCTTTAGTGCACTAGCCTGAACTATTTGGAAACAAAGGAACATAATTTGTTTTTATCACCACAATTGTGATAGCCAGAAATCTATTATTCTCTCAATTTTAAGTACAATGTTATATTGATCAGGTCTTGGAGTTGATACTACTGAACTGGCTAACTGGATGCCACCTGACACATCTCTCATTCGCCTCCAAACATGGGATCCAGCTGAGAAAGGTCAGATGATCATCATTTCTGATGATGATGAAGATGAAGATTAAGCATCCTCACCATGAAGCTTTTGTTTACATCTCTTCCAGTGTTATCTTTAGTTTCCTATAAGATTACAAAAGTAATATTTTGCACCACCTGCGAGTGGTTTTGATGCCTAGTTGTACTGACTTTATTTCTTAGACTTAGAAAACTATGAGGTTGTTAGGAGAAGATTTCATTTCAGGCTTTTATGTAGGCCTGCGAACTCTGTGGTTTTTGTAACTTAACTCGGTTTTGAAATGAAATGGTTCTGGCGCCTTTTTAATAAAAAAAAAAACTATTGTTCAATGCCTAAATTGACTATTAGGTGTTGAAATTTAAAACTAACATCCTGGGCTTGCTTCATTACGGATGAAAACACGTCTAGATCATAAATCTGTAAAATCCATAAATTATATGAATGCAATATATGATGCCTACCAACAATATCATGCAAGTTCATATCAATCTGTTTTGACTTGCATATTGAAAATAAATATTCTGTGCCATATTTGTTTTACATTGATACAGATTGTTATCAAGTAAGGTGCTTAGAAAGACGAAACTCTCAGTTAAGTATTGAACAGTATCATTTTTGTTACTTTGTTAATTAAAAAACAAGAATGCACAAACACAAAACCCTTTGGATGAAGTCTGGCAGAAATTTCTATTGCATGTTATTATGTTTTGAAATCAGTTAAATCAGGAATCATAAGAAAGCGAAAGGGGCCAAAAACAGAGAAGAACAAACTTCTAAAAAACCTCACTCTGGACCGTACTTGTATGCTACTATTTCGGTTGCACATATGAATTTTGTACTTATAAAGTAATTAAATATCTTACTGACCTTGTGCTTATATTAGTGGAGAACAAACTGTATGGTGCCTTCTGATAAGTAGCATAGAATGATTCGCCTTGTGAGTAGATGTCACCTTTGGAATGTGCTTGAATTTGTTCCACTGAAAACCACTTTGTCCTTGACTTGCAATCTGCAGTAGTAAGTCCTCACTACACCTGATTGTTAGCCTCTGTGGCATTATCATCCTCAAGTAATCTGGTAGCTTTTCCATTTTATAATCAGTTAATGCCACCGTCTGTATAGCATTAAGGTTCTCCAAAGTTTTTAGATTTGGGCATTCTTTAATTACAATATATGAGATTCTAGGTAAATTTGAAATAATTTTCAAGATTGGATTTCTAATAACACGAATACGGTTGATGGATGGAAAGTTCTCTATGGTATTCAACTTATCAGCACCCATTATTTCTAGGTACTCCAAAGAAGTTGCATGGAGCAAAAGACCCTCCGGAAGAGATATCAACTGGGGACAAGCTCTAATACATAATTTCTTCAGCTTGGGCATGGCTGGTTGTTCCTTATTCCACTGCCAATTTTTCCAGTTGAGCATCCCATCAAATTCTAGTATATTTAGTTTGGGAAATGCCGGTATGGCATGAACTATTCTATTTCTGCTTTTGATATTTCCGTGCATGAACTCTTTTCCCACAGTCACTACTGAATATGCACCTTTTATTTGAAGCAAGTCCAATTTGGGGAGCTGGCCTAGGGGTGCAAGCTCCTGAAAGCATGCACAATTTTTTAGTTGAAGATGTCTCAAGTTTGGAAGGGTTGCCCCCAAATTTAGCCAATTAGGAAGATAACTACCAAAGTAATTTACAATATGAAGAAATTCTATGGAACGTGGAGGACAAAGCTCATTTAAAACTCCCTCTGTTTTTCTCTTCTTATCATATGTTTGTGAAACTTGATCTTTCCAACTCAATGATGTGTATAATAATTTTAATTTTTGTAAGCGATCTTTGTTTTGAAGGTTTGCCATTTTTGCCATGTTCCCAATAGATACTCTCTCTAAGCTGCATAAATTAAGAATAAGCAGCTTTGATAGAGTTTTTAACTCATTTAGGGTACTAAATCCCTTCAAACTGTTTTGGTATGGCTTAAATCCGTATAATTCAATGAGTTGTTCAAGTTTATTCAAACCTGTTGGGAGTCCATCAACTCCTGAATTGTAAGTATTAAGGTAACTTAGTTCTTGTAGATTCATGATACTATCAGGGACATGTGACAAATCTTTACAATTTTCAAGATTCAAATATACTAGATATTTGAGATTTCCAATGGAATTCGGAAGATTTGTTATTTTTGACATACGGACATCCAAGTATCTCAGATGCACGAGGTCACACAAAGAATCTGGTAGGTTTGAGAAATTGAAGCAACTGAGGTCTAAGATGCGAAGGATCGAAAAGGCTTTGCATAGATTATCAAGTGCAATTTCAGGTTTAAAATGTAGCAACAATGTTCTCAACCCTTTTTGTTTTTTAATTACTTCAGTATTCATCGCATTTCCTTCTATTGTTAATCTACGTACTTTCAGTGAACTCTCGCACCTGGATAGAGCTTGTCCCTCCAAAAATGCATAGTTCTCGTCTTTTCCTAATTGGCGGGCAAAAGACCACAAAATGTCATGCATTTTGCACTTTCCTTGCTCATAGTTGTTGCCGGTAACTTCCAAAAGATTTCGCAATAGTAATTCAGTGTAGTACTTATTACCCAACTCCCTAAAATCTCTCTTATCAGCTTCTAAAAATCCTTCTGCTAGCCAGAGATAGATTAATTTTGATTTAAGAAACAAATAATCTTCAGGAAAAAGGGAGCAAAAGATGAAGCACTGCTTCAGAGGCGATGAAAGGTCATCGTAGCTCAAGTAGAATGCCCGATGGACATCTCCTGGCAGTCCATCGATGGACCACATATTGCTTTCTAGAACTGCTTGCCATTCGATTCTTGTTTGGCCCTTCATGCAAAGCACACCACCTATGCTTTTAATGGCAAGAGGCAAACCATTGCATTTCTTAACAATTTGCATCCCAATATCCTTGAGATCGTGAATCTCTTTCCTATCCCCATTTGGGACTACCTGTCAAAAAATTATACACATGAAGTTAGGAACTTCCATGTTTCAATTCAAGTCTTCCAAAATTTGCGCGATGTGTTGTAGTATATTTACTCTATGTAAATATTGTATCACAATAAAACATTATATTTTGGCCTAGGCCTGCAACAAAAGAGCAATTGTTCTCTCAAATGTAGTTCAAAATTAGAAAAGAAAAAAAAAAAAAAGCTAATGAAACAATGCCATGAATGTACGTATTAACCAAATTTATGTACGTGTCGAAATAAGATGAAAATATGGATAATCTTGATTTTCAATGAATCAGAGTGTGTTACTTTGGATAACATTGTTTAAAACCTTCTAACCTAAGGAGATGAAAACCTGAGGTGATTTGAGCACTTGAAATAAATGCTTGTTTCATAGCCGTCTCAGTAGCCGAGGAAAAAAAAAGGTAATTGTCAAGGTTACCGTAAGTCAGAAACCATACATCCCAGCATTTACAGTTTCATTAGAACAAATGGTATAAGTTTGAATCAGATTTGAATCACTTTTCACCCCTGTACCAAACTTTGTTGCTCTCTTTAAGTTCTCCAATATTTATTACTTTAGTATTCAGTAAGCAAATATCTAAAAAAAAATAAACAGCCTACCAATCTCAACAAAGCACACACATTGGACAATTCTTGCCTAATAATGTATACAGAGAGTAACAAGGAATTCAAATTGATATAGTTTTATCAATTTCTTTGTAATACAATCAATCTCTAAGTTATTTGTTTATGTTTCTGTGCTAAAATTGTCCCTAACATTGGTGTTAAACTTAATGTTATCTTTGACTTCAATTAATATTTATGTCAAATTTGATGGATTATTGGACAGGCACAGGCTGTTTGAAGGAAGAGAGTGGCATAACACATGACCAATAACATGATTCCCATTCGGTGTGCTTCTCCTTTGAGAAAATTGACCTTAGAGGAAAGAGTTGAAGAGAGTGTTCTCGTGGTACCTCTATAATGGCATGAATGAATCTTGTGGTGAAAGAGTACTTAGACTTACAAACCTAGTTGCTATGTTGATGAGTATAATTGTAATAAATGAGCATGAGTGAGGCTATGGTACTATGCATAGCGTGGATTGGTCCTTATTACGGATCAATATTTTTGTTTTCAAAGTACTATAGGTCATCCAAACTGTTCAACATTGTCTCAAAATGAATATATACTTCTAAACTAAACTTTACATTTTTTTAAAAAAATTACTATTTTTTTAGATGGGTAGAAAATCACTGTATTTGGATGGTCTACAATATTCAGATCAAGTAATTTTCAACCCATCTAAAAAATAGTATAAAATTCTAAGAAAATGTAAAATTTAGTTTACAATTGTATATTCATATGGAGATCATGTTAAATGGTTCAGATCAACCGTTAAGACTTTCAAACTGAAAATTTAAGTCCATAGCGCGAACCAATATGCGTTATGCATACTACCATAGCCTCACTCAATGAGCACTTAGGGTTTTCATGTTACTGCAATTGAGGAGGGTTTGAACTTAGCTCCAGACGCTGGTTTTGTTAGGTTTATAGGATTTTGAGTTTGTGAAACCCCTCTAATGATGTGTATATATATGGTGTGTTGAAATATTGCTATTGCCTATCTAATGTCAGTTAGCTAGATTGAGTAGCTAGTTAATGATGTCGGGTGTGACTAACTGAGGCACTACAGGTTATGACATAAGATTTATTATATGGAGAGAACGTTGTAACAAAATTTTCAGAAAAACATAACCTGCTTGAGCTCATGACACAGATTGAAACCCAATAGAGGTACAGCTCATCATCACGCGATTGAGAAAAATGTTGAGATGTTACTATATTAGGATAATATTTTTATTATTTATTTATTTATTTTCTATTTTTGCCTCTCTATTTTTGTTATTTCTTTTTTCTTTTTTTTACTATGCTTAATAGTCTTGAGCAACATTTTTTTTAAGACCAGGGAGCAAAATGCTATCTGACAATTTCATTGATATAAGAAAATTATTTACAAAGTCTTGAGCATTAACATTGATTTATCCTTTACAGTTACAACCCCTTTATAACTACAAAATGATCAATGGAATGAGGGCTAGACCCTCTTTTCTTTTTCAAAAAATTAGTGGTATATACAAATAGTAGCTATGAGTAATATGAATTTCTTGGCTGATTCCCAGCTCTCTTCAAGTGTAGATACTAATTCGGCTCTGACCAAAAATTGTGAATATTGGTGGGAATAATCTACACTTAAATTGTGACCAAAAATATTGGTGGGAATAATCTACACTTAATTCGGCTCTGACCAAAAATTGTGACAAAAAAAAAACAGTTAAATTACTTCAGGAAATAAAATGGGAAGTTTTAATTGTATCATAAAATTTAAACATGTAACCAAGTGAAACTGAGTTTTCAAGTGGTTAATTATAAGGCCTAACCTGTTTGATAAGCAAGGACCAGCCGTCATCATCTGATAATCTGTTAACCTTGTGAGTATGAATTGCTCTCATGCCCATAGCAACCCCGCCATCTCGTGTAGTGATGAGAATTCTGCTCCCGCGGGCTCCTTTTGTCATTGGGTCACGCAGCAGACCATACCAATCTCCCTCGCTCTCACGCCATATATCGTCTAGAACCATGAAAAACTTCTTTCCACGGATAAATTCAACAAGCCTGGGTATTAACTCCGATATTTCCTCCGCCGCACCACAATCACCTCCAATCTCCCTAATCACATTTTTCAGCACATCTACTTGTTTAATTTCTTTTGAAACACAAACCCAAATTAGATGATCAAAATCCTCTTGAATTCTCGGATCATTGAACACCTTTTTAGCTAGAGTGGTCTTTCCGATCCCTCCCATCCCCTCAATCGCAACAATTGCAATATTCCCTTGCTCTTCAGTTGCATCTTTGGTTAGCAACTTGACTAGTTCATCTGCATCTTCTTCAATTGTTTCTCCAACTAAATCGGACAGAACAACAACTGGATGGGTTTTACGGCTTAAATTGGAGGCGACCTGTCGAGCTTCACTAGAGGCACCTCTATTTTCAACAAGACCCAAGAGGGGCAAGTCCTTCATAATATCATCCATTCTGCAACGGAGTGCTTTTATTTTGCTGGCAATGTGGTGATCAGATAGAATATTGTTTACACCAGCAATAATACCAGACCACCAATTGGCATCTGAAGAGGAGGAAGAGGATCTCGACCCGACACGACCCTTCTTGGCCTTCATCTGGTAAAGGTCAACAATATCTTCAGCGTCGTACATGACATCTTTCAGCTCCATGACCCAGCGCTTGATGGCAACCTTTTCCATCTGCCTCTGCTCAGCATCAACAAGGACACTTTGAATCCGGCCAACCATGCCGGAGAGCCTTTTAATCTCATTGGGAACACCAAACAGCTGGCCCACTTCTTCGATCCCCATCTCTAAGAGAATGCCGCCAAATTTAGGCAGAAAGTCAACCAAGATCATTGTTACTTTAATTTGGTAGTTGATGGACAAATAGTGCGAGAAAAGAGACAGAAGGAGATAGAGATAGATTAAGAGAGATGTAGAAGGGAGAGATTGTATTAAGTTTTCTTTGGTGGTTGTATAAACGGGGAAATTGATTAAGAGAGATTGATGATATAGCGAGATTGACTTTTGGGAGAGATGGAAATGGGAAGCACGTAATATTGGCAGGTTCTAAACAGAAAAGAACTTCCAATATGTTTCTGAAGAAAAAATCAATGATCAGAGTGCATTGACTTTCATTTTTTATTTTGGCATAAGCAATAAAACATTGACTTTGTCTCGTCATCGTTTCTTCAGTTGTGGAAGCACGATACGAATTGGCACGCACGGTTAATAAAGAATCTCCAAAATGGATTAGTTGCATTACAGCTGAGGCCCATTCACAGATTTGGGCCATATTTAGTTACCAACCAATACACATCAGCATCAGCCCATAAGCTTGGTGGGCAATTATGATCCTATTATGGTCCATCTAGAGTGGAAAAAAACGTGTCGTACCGTGCCGTGACTTTGGTCTCGAGCCGTATCGTGCCGTGATTAAGTTAACTTTTCACGTGCCGTGACCAAAATATCAAGGGTAGTCATGCCACGCGAATGGTCACACTACGTGAGTCACACCGTACCAAACGTGCCGTAACCAAACGTGATTCGCGTGACTTACGTGACCATTTGATCATAATTTATGTTACTTTATTCAAGATTCACTATTTAGTCAAGATCTAACATACCTAATTATACGTGACTCGTGTGACCACGTGCCATGTCGTGCTTTGATTAGATTTTTTGCGTGTTGTATCCTGATATGTTTAATTTTCTAAAGATGATCATGGCACGCAAATGACACGGCACGGGAGATACAAACAGTGGCAAAGTCAGAATTTTCATCAGCAGTAGGCAAAATTTAAAGAAAAGAAATAAAAAATTAACTACTAAAAATGTGCTAGTTAAGGGCTAATACATAATTAAAAGTTAATTATGCAACAAGAATAATTTGATGTTTTGAGATATGTTTTGGACCAAATTGAAACTTAAATGAGGCAAAATTTCATTTACAATTTCTAAGACATGTTTCTAATTATAGAATGTTTTTCAAATTCAAAACCTTAGCAATTATAGAATGATTTTGAAAAATAGAATAAGGATGGTTATGAATTTATGATATAGATTAGCGTTGATCAATTTCACAAGTTGACATCATTCTTTGTTGTAAATGAATTGTAAAATTTGTTAATTACAAACTTATTTTATAAAAAGTGAAAAGTTATATTTCAAAAGTGACGGAAATTTAGTGAAAAATATATGTGAGACACTTGTCGGTCATTCTTTTATTAACTATTTACAACTTTACCAATCATCAAACCCCACAACTTTATCAATTATCATTCTTTTATTATCGATTTAAAAGTTTACTATAGATCACAGCTACGTATTCAAAATTCAGAAGTAGGCAATTGCCCACCCCTGCTTCAAGATAGCTTCGCCACTACATACAAATCATCACACGTAACCAACACACGTATCATACCATTTTTCCATATCACTCATTGTAAGTGAATATGCCAGCTGCAATTAGGCCCGGCCCTGACCCAGGGCTGCCATGGCAATGGCCCTGGGCCCCAACAACCAAAAGGGCCTCCAAAAAAATTAAATATGTTAAAAACCAACAGGGCCCAAACAATTGTTGTTCATGTCGCTGGCCCATGAAGATTGGTCCTTCATTAAACCTGATACAAAGATTCCACGTCCAGCGATTGAGGGAATTGAGAATCAAATAACATTCAACAGGGTCCAGCGGTTCACATTCAACAGGGTCCAAACAAAAAAAAGCCATTTTTCTCTGTAAAACGACAAACGAGAAGGAAGAAAAAATATTCAAAAACCTAGTTTGTCGTTTCTAAGAAAGAAATTAGGAGAGATTGAGAGAAATTAGAAATCTAGTCTGTTGTTTCTAAGAAATAAATTAAAAAACGGTTTCTTCTATGTAAATCGACAAACGATAGATTGAGGAAGAAAGAAATTAAAAAACTTAGATCTTCTAATGAGTCATAATCTTGTTCTGTGACAGTGAGTGCAAGGCGGAGGCGGAGGTGGCATCTGGTTAGAGTGAGGCCGACATAGTGACACATCAACACAGCATCTGGACTAGGTGAGACGAGGTGTCGATCGCAGCCTCTGGATTTGACTATCGGCAGCTCAGCAATGCATCTGGTCGTCTGTTTCAGGTTTTATCCTTCTATTACTTTATTTTATTTTTAATTTAAAACAATGTTTCCTTAAAATATGCATTAGATAGCAAAAAAATAAACAAAAAAAGAGAGGAAGAAAAAAAACCCTCAAAAAAGTTATATTCAAAAGCTTTGGAAGAAAATTGAAACACAAAATGAGTATTTGGAAAACCAAGTTAAAAGTGAAATGCACGAAGAAATAAGAAATGTATTTGAAAACTAAAATGAGAAAAATGAAGATGAGATAAATAAATAAACAACAAATATGTCTGAAAATAAAAGAACTTTGAGGGGTATTGGTTTTATGTCCCTCTATTTTGTATGATCTATTGACATATTAAAAAAAAATGTACATAAAAGATGCAAATTTTTTCCCGCCCCAGGCCCCAAAATCTTCAGGACCAGCCCTGGCTGCAATACTGCAGCAGATATAATACTTTGAGCTGAGTCAAAATTAATATTTAGTCTAATTAAAATGTAGAGGTTTCCGTTTCGACGGGGGGCCCACACACTCATAGAGAATTTTCTGCGGCTTGTACAGTTGTACGGTGATAATTTGTCTTAATTACACATCTTTCTTTATCTTAAAATTTGTACTTATCATATTTGTGCATGCATGTGTCAATCGTTATTAGATCATCATTCTTCATCAAAGAACAGTATGGAGAATTCCCTCTACTCAGAAATGCAATTCTCATGCATGTGATCAGGAACAACTAATTAAAAACTATAAAATGATCATATTGTGTGACAAAGTTCCACACAAATTATGCATTCTCTCTACTCAGAAAGCAGTTAAAACTTAACGACATTTTTAGACATATAACTATATATATAAGAATGCTTACATTGAGGTATGAGAATTTGCTAAATTAAAAGAAGGATTTCCACTGACACGTTGTGAGATCGAACTCATGAAAGTACAAAAAATGTACATTCAGATTGATAAATTGTACGATTTTAAGATATGGGAGGATATATAACTATTGATATAAGGTGCTCTAATCATGCTCATTCGCAGCAATTTGTAATTAATACTTATTAATTTCGTAGCACTAGTACCTTTAAATAATTCAAAACGCATCGTGTATATTACCAATTGTGGCAATAATTCATTTGGAAAATTATTTTTGGATGAACTGATGCTGAGATATTCTATCCAATTTTTTCTGATGTAATTCACTCGTTCTCTCTTCACTTGTTTATGGCAATCAAAACAGATCATGATGCAAAAGCAAAACTCGATCGAGAAACTTGTTCTCTCGTCTTCTTTATTGCATGCAATATATCAAAGACGAATTAGAAAGCAAAACTCTATAATTGTGACTTTTTTTTTCATATCAAACGAACTAACATGAAAGATATACAACCCTGCACTAAGTTTTTTCATATTTACCATGTCATCTAAATTACAATTTTTTAAATTTCCACGTTTAACAAGGTCAGGACCTATAAAAAAAATTAACTTCTGATTTATCTTGTTTCGATAAAAAAAAAAAATGATTTCCTTGTATTTGTCTATTTGTGAGAAGTCCAAAAGTTAGTTTAAATATATATATATTTATATATATTATATATATGATCAAGACCAAAACAACAACATCTGTTTTAATTTGATTTTAGAAATCATCCACATAGATGTGTGAAAATATATGTCCACTTTACATTATGAACACAAATGTTGTCACCATAAATTAATGATTCTGATATGAACAGTACAGCATGTATCATAGGCATAGCATTAGCAGCCAGATCAGATCTGTACAGGCTACAGCAATGGTGTCTCCTGTTTCTCCCTGGTACCAATACTAGAAAAGACTAATTTATAAATTAAGGCCTACTTGAAAACCCATCAAACTTGGGCCTAGGCCCAATATACAATGACTCATATTCTCATAATTTGGGCCTAGCTTTTCCTTCAATGTAAATATATAGGTAACCACATTTTTCTAAAAAAAATTTCTAGTTACATTGATGCAATAAAAGATTTTTGGAATCTGTTTCAACATGAGTCTCAGACTGGATCGTCTGGTTAATATCAAATAACCCAAAATACGTGTAAAATATTTAGAGCTTGAAAATCAAATAATGCAGTACGTTTTAATTTTTTTTATTGCATTGCCTCTTTCAAAGCATTCAATTAAAATAAACTTCTTAAAAAAGAGTCATCAATAATATGTTTTTTAAACATTGTGGTAAACAGGTAAAGGTACTTTTACATTAGCCTAGATGGGCCTAAAAAAAATTTTACCGATTAAAATTTGTCTAGTTACTGAATTGAAAGTAGTAAGTCTAAACATTGTATTTCTGCATCATGCGTAATTAATAAATTTATAAATCGCTGTTGACTTTTTTTTTTTTAAATTGCAAAATGGAGTTTGGAATTGAAGTGGATTTAATGCTGTGTAAAGATGTTCTCCCTTCTATCATTTAAAATATAGTTGGAAGAATAAAACAAAGAAAATTAATCAGGAAAATATAAAAATGAAACAAATTATCTGGAAAAACTAGGATGGATTATTCTGCACAAAAAAAAAAATCAAAATTGAGAACAGAGCACTACAAGTCAGTTATTATTTAACAATTTTTGTGAGTTGATTTAAGAGCTGTTAGAGGAGACGTAATTTAATACAAACAATTTGAGCATCTTATGAGAAAAACTTAGCCAATGAAAAAGAAAGGTGCTCTGTTTTTATGAAAATTCACAAATCACATCACAGGTTCTCAGAGAATAAGCAAGACTTATAATGTTCTGTTTAGAATTTAAACCATTTCACATAACAGATAAAGAAACCAGGGCGGACTGATGCGTATTGTACCAAATTCAGTCTGATTAGAAATTATTTGATCCGCATTAAGATTCGTGCGGACAATTTATAGAAAAAAAATCACCCCATGAATCTAAATGAGCGCACGAATCATGACATCTGACCACCCCCTTTCCCATAGATTATTTGTAGCAATGGTATATGAACTAGTCTTAAAACAAAGAGGGTATATCACTTAATAAAGAACAAGAGAAACAAATATATAACAGAGGCATATATATATATACATTCACCTGGCAAAATTTTACTGATGTAAGGCTCTGTACCAGTAAGGAGGAGCCATGAAACTCAGGATAGATAGCGCTTCAGACCAAATAATGTACCAAAATCAGTCATATTTTGGTTAGTTTACATGAACAAATTAAGTCTAAGGCGCTATCCCTCCTGAGCTTTACAGATCCTCCCATACCACTTTCTTTCCAACCCAATAATCTTCACACAGAGAAGTGTATCAGTAGAATGTTTGGAATATAATAGAGAGAGGAGGTGAAAGAATAGAGAGATGAAATGAAATGAGTCCATGGAAGGGTATTTATAGGAAGAATGGTGCTAAAAATTGTGTGCATCTGAGAGAGAGAGAGAGAGAGGTTGTTCTGGCATTTTTATTTATTACTTGGTTTTGTTAGCTAGTAGCTACTCTACTTACAAGGAGAAAAAGTTGGAGAGATAGAAACAATATTTATTTAGTTTGTATAAATTATGAAAATACCCTTGTACGTAATGCCTTGATGGGGGTCAGAGGATTGGTAGAGAGATTAAATTCCACCAATCATTTCTACAGAGATTGTTGACTGATACCGGTTTCTGATCCCATTTCTGAACTATTATGTGGCATTGGTTCTATTAGCTTCTGTGCTTGACCAGTGCAGTCTTCATTAAAGCAAAAATATATTAACTCGGCAAGGTCTAAAATTTATAACTTGTATGTAGTACAAGTATAAATTAGGGATATGCATTTCGGTTTTAAAATATATTAAATTATTGATATTTATAAAAAAAAAAAAGACCGTTTTATAATTTTATTGAACAATTCAGGGATAAATCTTACGTTATTATAATACAAATATATTTAATTCATAAATTTATTCGAGAAGGTTCAGAAAAATTTAATATATATTCTTAAGCACAAATTTATACTTGTGTTGATCAGGGGTTACACCGTTGGCTACTTAATAATCTCTTACATATTTGCTTACTTAGTATTATTGTTGTTATTTAAATTAAGATAACATTCAAATTTTAAGCATGAGAAAGAAGTCCATTTTTTTTTAACTTAGAGTTTTGTTAGATGTTTGGTTTTGATGGAGCATTGGTTCTTAGAATTGCATAAAAATGTTACAGCATGCATGTTGTCTTTTATTAAAAAAAATATGTGAAAAAAAGTTCTATGATAAATAAGAATCAGTCTTTAGTTTATTGGAAAAAGCCAACACTCTTATAGAAGATTTTTATAAACATTAAATAGAAGTTGAAAGGCTAGATATCTATCTTTCTATTTAAAAAAGAAAGAAAGAGTTTCTAGATAAATATTCCAAAGTTTGATTTATTCATATCAAAATAATTTTTTAATTTATCTCGCAATATTGCCTAAGGTTTGATTATAAAAATCAAAGATCATGTACATATATCACTATAAATTGTGTACAATTAATAGCCCAAAATGCTAGATAATTAAGATTGTAAATATAAATTTCTGTATGTTTATATTTTGTACATATGTATATGTGTATACATTTCTATTATATTTAATAGAGAAAATAATAGTCTGATAGAAACATTGCATTATCTCTTGTTATAGCACAATATGATAATGAATAATAAATTGGGGATAGTTCTAAGAATCATCTGCGTTTGATAATGTAAATTTCAAGTAAGCTCATTAATCAACTCCAGAATCAAATTTAACACTATATTTTTAATTAAGAAAACAACCGGTTCTACACATAAATAAAGAGATATTATATTATCCCTTGATAATTGAAAGTGATGCGTACCCAGAAAGCCATAAATGCTTTGGCCACAAAAACATAGTGACCTAAAAAGCTGGTAAGCCGCTGTCAGTATATTTTTTCTGGGGACTGTTACGACTGTACTCCATAGACCTGAAGAGAGAGAGAAAAGGAGAGTTTTAAGTGTATGTAATGGATTCATTCATGCAGCAGCAGTACAAGAGAGAGGCATATGATCAGCCACAGCTGGAGCTTGTCAGACAAATTTGATGGGGAATTAAGTCCATTTACAAACAATTTTATTTTCTAGACAATCAGAAAAATGAAACATTCTTTTCCATGTCACAGAAAAACTCAAACTATTGATTCGATCTCTTAAAATTTATATGCAAATAAGACATTTTTGTGATTAAAATTTGAAATTTACGTACCAATTCTAAGGAATGAAAAATTCAATGATTTGTAACTATGGATTGAAATCTGTGGACAAACTTTAACTGAATTATTCGTGAACAAGCTCCTTAAAAAATGTCTAAATAATCAAATTATTGTTTTTTAGTAAAGTACAATGATTTATTTTTTCTATTTTTCCCTTTCCAATAAAATATTTAATATATTTCTAAAAATAAAAATATTGAAGTATATTGCTAATAGCAGAGGAAATAGAAAAGAGAGAAGGCTATAGACTATAGTTGGGATTGATGAGAAGCACATGGCTGCACTTACACAGTAGTCAATGCATGTAACTCTTGCTTTAGCCTATTACCATTTATTGCTCTGTCTTCTACAATATGTGATATGTACCACATACCCATACCCATACCATCATTTATTCTATTCCCCCTCTTCTCTACTGTTCTACGTGTGTATTCTTTTTATTCACATCACTATTCTTTATTGAGAAAAGGTAACGTCTCCGGACTACAGTCCTCCGAAAATCCCTGCATATAAAAGCCTTTTTTTTTAGCGTAAAATGGACTTGTTTATAATATTGTTTTCATATTATTACAGGATCTAATGAACTTGTTTATAGGATTAGTGTAAAAAATCTAGAGATTTTCGGAAGACTAAGGGCCGGAGACTGTTAGCTGCTTCCTTCTTTATTTATTCTATTGGTATTGTTATTACTGTAATCTACGAGTCATACATTCACTGTTATTGTTACTGTTAGCATCTACAGAGTTTAGTTTGATAGAATTATAGTTGAATTAAATGAATTAAAACTTCACCAAATTTAAATAGTTCTGGATCTACTGTTGAATTGAAAATATTAATAGTAAAGGGATAAAAAAAAAAGTTTAATAGTTAAGAAATCATAAATCAGTACTGACCGAACTAAATAATATGCATATTTAAGTTCACCTTTGATAGATTTTTTTTTTTTAATTAAAGGTTGGAACTTGGAAATTAAGTCATCCAATTATTTAATATCTACAAAGGATTGTCTTTTCAGATTTTGAACCTGCAACTATTCGCACAGATAAAACTGTCTTTGCCACTAGATTAAAAGATGATTCTCTTGATAGAATTATGATTCAGTCAAATAACTCAAGTACTTAGACTAATCGAAATGATATATCATACATAGATTGGTTTTTCTCCTCAAAAATAATATATAGATTGGTTCAGTTCAATGATAAGGATCATAATATCGATGAAGATAGCATCTGTAAAATTCCCAATTAATTACAATTGATAAAGGATTTAGGATAAAAGACCAACTAAAGCAAATGAATTGTTATCACTAAAATATATCTGCTCTCTCTTTCTCCTTCATTGTTCTTCAGTGATATATAGTGCCTCTTTCAAAACATCTTAGTGTTAATTTGTTGATGTTGTACTGCCTAAAAAATATTTGCACAACTTGGTGAAGCATTTATCGTGAAGAATTAATCACAATAATTATTTTCACAATTCTACAACTCATGTGACAAAATGTTAGCTGCCTTATGCAAGAACATTATTATTTTTTTCCTTCCAAATTGATTAGAGTTGATCATATTTCTTTCTCTAGAAATGGAGACATTTTTCTAAATCTGCCTAACATGCTAATGGATGAAGAACAAAGAAAATAAGATAAAAAAACCGACAGTTTGGAATTTGGAAACAAGCTGATGGTTGACAATAGTTTGGAATCATGTTAAGTGGTTCGGACCGACAGTTTGGAATTTTAAAACGAAGATATGAAATATGAGTTATGAAAAACATGATGTATTGAAAAATATATCTAAAAATTTTATATTTTATTAAGTATGAATTAGCAAATTAACACCATTTGACACCAATAATGATGAATATTGGATCCCTGATATGCAAACAAAATATTACAATATAGATTAAACTTCTTTACTATTTTCAATTGTACTGACGTACTGTCACAGGAACAACGCGATGCACATGCATTTTTTTTTTTGGGGAAAACCAACGAAGTACATTTATTTTTTATCATTTACTCGAGATACCCATTGATAAAATGTGTAATGTACGCATTTTATCTGGTAAATGAAGTTACCGCATTATTTATTTTGGCCAACTTGTATTATGATAATAGTTTACTTGCAACATAATGGATTTAAAATATAATATGATAGAATGTAGTTAGGTACCAGAAGTTTGCAGTGATTTTTTTTTTTCTATTTTAGTAGTTTGTAATGAATAACCTTTGTATTTTATGATTATAATTTCTAAAGGTAATCAATATTATAGGAAAATTTTATATTTAGCTATTGTGGCAACTTACAAAAACTATTATCAAAATAAAATAATATTAAGTAGTCAATATTACTCGAACATGTTAAATATATTTTAAAAGAGATTGATATAATATGAAAATCAAATTGTCATTCATCGAACGATTTAAAAAAATAACAATTCAATCTTTGTAGTTTGGCTACCAAATAATATGCATTTCCATATAAATAACTTAGCAAGTATTGAATTAAATTTTTACTCCATTAATAACAATAACAGATTGAGGAGGTTAAAATGCCTCCATTTTTTGTGTCTCCATCATGCCTCCATTTTCAAAAACTTTAATAACTCAAAATTTAAATCTTAAAATTCAAAATAATACCGTTGGATATGAACTACATCATTTTATCTATGCACGTGTAAAAAATATGACATTTCAATTTTGTTTTGGTTGTCATCTTGAGCTTGTAAAAATGTATACTAATGTGGATAATTTATAGACGTTGATTTTTCAACTTATTGATTCATATAAAAGAAAAATCAAATTGTGATATTTTTTTATGGACACATAGAGAAAATAACATAGATCACATCTAACGGTTTTATTTTGATGTTTAAGTTTTAAAATTTGAGTTATTTAAGTTTTTAAAAATGAAGGCATTTGAACCCTCCTCTAACGGATTACATGCTTTTGTGTTCTTTTTCAAAAAGCACTGCATTGAATTATTGCGGTCATTTTTATTAAAACCCTAAAAAAATGTTTTTACAGATCTATCCCCGCATTCGGATTTTTTTTTAAATTGCCCCGACCGCCTGACCCACGGGCGGCCCACCCCTCCTAGCAGACCTCCCGGGCCAGGGGCGGTCCTCTTTTTTTTTTTCTTTTTTTTTAGAGAGATCCTAATATTTTAATTTAAATAATTTTGTGAAGAAAAAATTTTCTTGTTTAGAGTGTATGCCAAAAAATAAAACATTTGATATATTTATGAAGTGGTGTTGTAACTCTTTATAACTTTGATTTGATTTGTTAGTTGTATATCACAAGTCTAAAGATAACACTAAGGACTTGGCCTTGATTCTTGTCAACATATATCATTTGCTTATTGTCAAAATATACCATTTTTTTAGAGAATAATTGGATTATTTGATTATTGTCAACATATATCATTTGCTCATAAATAGGCAAACGAACACAATAAATAATAAATGCATTTAAAATAATTATATAAATAATTCTTGAATAATCTTTTAGGCTTTTGACTAAACAAAATATCGACCGTTGTACGTCTACCGTTGAACGAAAACTTAAACTGAATTTTTAAGTCACTAAATGACGTTTTTTTTTAATTCTGATGCTTTGGATGTCTGAGAATGACCCCCAAGGTGATATTCAAATCCGTCTCGTCCCCCTTTTCTGAAAAGTGGTCATACGGGCAAATCCGACTTTCCTAGCCAAAGTTATGGCTGTTTAAAGTTTTTTCAAAAGCTGAACTTTGGAAATTCATAACTAATTGTAGAAAAATCCAAATAAATTGAAATTTTTATCAATTATGTGGTATTTTTTAATGCTCTACATGCTGGTGTAATCACTTTTGCAGTTTGGTCCCTGTATTAGTCCAGACTTGCTGATTTACCAAAAGAGGTCAAATTTGATGTTTTTAGTGCATTGCACTATACCAGTGGCCTTTGCTTAGTGCTTGGCTGCTAAGTTTGGACTTGGTACCATACCAGATGTCAGTCTAGGGTGCATTGTGCATGGACAGAGATCTAATTTGAGATTTTAATGTATTTTAGTAGCTCTAAACTTCTGTTTTAGTACCATAAATAAAAAGAAGAAGATCAACGAGCTGTCAGAGGTCAAGTCCTTAATTAGTATTATCTTTAAACTTGTGATATCCAACTGACAAACCAAATCAAAGTTATAAAGAGTTACGACATCACTTCATAAATATATCAAATATCTTATTTTTTGGCATATACTCTAAATAAGAAAGCTTTTTTTTCACAAAATTATTTAAATCAAAATATTAGGATCTCTCTAAAAAAAATAAAAAATAAAAGGGACCGCCCGGACCCCAGGCGGTCTGGTCCTTAGTGGACCGCCCCTGGCCCGGGCGGTCTGCTAGGAGGGGTGGGCCGCCCATGGGCCATGCGGTCGGGGCAATTTTAAAATAAAAACCCGAATGTGGGGACAGATATGTAAAAAACTTTTTTTTAGGATTTTAATAAAAATAGCCGGAATTATTGTGCATTAGTGGGTGCATTAAGTAAAGAGCACACGTATTTTACCAACATAACACCATACAATATAGATAAATTATTTATAAATTTTGGTTTAAATTCAAAATGGACTGGCTATTTATCAGCTGATTTAAAAAACTAACAATTCAATTTTTGAGTGACGAATTAATTCCAAAATTACGTCAAATAAGTTTGGCTGTCAAATAATATGAAATTAGCAAATTTAGAATTAAACTTTTACTCCACCATTAATGACAATAACAGTTTACACGCTTTTGTGTTCTTTTTCAGAGAGCACCACTGCATTGAATTATTGTGCACTAGTGGATGCATCAAGTAAAAAGCGCACACACACACACTTGACACTTTACTGTCATCTCTTTATGAGAATCCACTGGCAATGAACCACCATTGAGAGGTACCATCAGAGTGCATTCAATTTTGCATGTATTATTGATTGATTTTTAAAGGCCGTTTGAAATCAACTTCTTGATTGCTAAATGGGGAACCCTGAAATTGTTTGATTGTTCACCAGCTTTTTGGGTTCACAAATTGTACTGTTTTTTGGTTGCATATGCGCTTTCTTTGCTGAGATTTTATAAACAGTGTTCCAAAACATTCATTAAAAATTTGTTGGTTGGTTTCAAGTAGCAACTTCAATAGGATAAAAAAAAAAAGTACTTACAATTTGTAAATACAGTAATTCTATTCTCACAAATTCTACAGTTTCTTGGTTTCTTCGCCAAGAATTTTTTTTTTGTTGTTGCTAGTTGCAGCTTCAAAAGGTTAAAAAAAATTACTGCTTACAATTTGTAAATACAGTAACCCTATTTTCAATAAATTGCGTCTTGTGCTGTTTGTCAAGGTATCTATATTTTTACAGTAAAAAATTAATTAAGTTATAAACAACATACTGTATGGTTTACTTTTTTTTGGTTAAAAAAAAAAAGAGTTTATGTGACTGAAATGTGTAGAGTAATTAAGTACAAGTTCAGAGAATTCCAAATTATCAGGATATAATTACAATTGAGTGGCTTGGGTGGATCCTTATAACCTCAAAATTAAGATTTAGAATCGTAGCACTAGTTCATTGGTGCGTAACCTCACTCTATAAATATTTTTATAAATCAATTATATGCATAATATATTCAAACAATGAAAATCACTAAAATGTATTTGGCCTCATAAAAATATTGGTCCAGTCAATTACCTCAGCCGATAGTAATATTTAATCCGTAATAAAATATTAAGGAAAATTAATTTCATTGCATCGGAAAGGATTTGGTTTGAAAGATATAACCAAGTGATGCAACCACTGAATCTTAATTTATAAGAATTTTTTTTAATTTGGGTGTCACAAAAGCAAAATCTCAACTTTTTATTGGGATGGATGTGAATTAGTATGCAATGGTAATTAGAATTGCTATGAAGAGCAAACGATAATTGAATCGCTCAATTTTTAACATCTTTTGTTTCCTTTTTCCAACATGAAATATAAACGTTTGTTTTAGAATTACTATCTGTAACTGTGTTTTGTTTTTCTTCTTAATTTGCTACTGGTATGTACAACTTGGACTGTAATCTTTTTTCTCTGAGTAATTGAATCGTTCAATTTTTAACATTTTTTTTTTCTTTTTCCGACATGAAGTATGAACGTTTGTTTTAGAATTACTATCTGTAACTGTGTTTTATTTTTCTTCTTAATTTGCTACTGGTATGTATAACTTCGGCTGTAACCTTTTTATATAATAACATAATGTTCTACAGGCTTTTAGCCAAAAAAAAACATGAAGTATGATGAATTTCAGCATCCAGCACTTTAGCATATACGCTATTAATATTTTTTTTAATAATTAGTTACATTAACATATTTTATGCATGTTAGTTACCTCTATGCATGTGTGATTTTGTATTTTTTTAAACATTAAATTAGTTATAGGTAATAAAAAATCAGTATAATAAAATTTGAACAATTTCTTTCAATATTTATTTGTTCTTATAATACTTATATGGTTACCTTTCTCAACTGCTCATTTTGAAGGATGCATTTAAAAAAAAAATGTTAAAAAAAAACTATTTTAATATTTTAAAACACAAAATTACAAAGATTTCTTATAAATATATGTAAAAATCAACTACCATATCATTAAAGATAATTAACTAAGTAATTAGTGTAACAATATATCACTCTTGAAAAGCATATGTTACTAAAAACTTTCAGAAGATAAAATGGACATTTAACCAGTGAAGTCAATATTCTTTTCTCAAAATAATGTGTCGTTTTGCATGTTGTATGAGATGTTCATTTCCGAGATTTTTATTTTTACCCACAAAACTAAATATTTTATTATAAATAACCATAGTTTAGCAAATTTATAAAAATGTCCAAACTGCCTAGAAAATTTGCGGTCCCGGGATCATATAGAATATTTGCGGTCCGGACCTATAAATAGGCATTCCCTCCTTCTCTTTCCTCCCATTTCATTTTCTCAAATTTACACTCTCTCTCCTCAAATTTGAAATTTCTCCTCTCTTCTCTACCATATTTGTAAGTAAGCCCCTGTATTTTTTTAAAATTTTATTCGTAGTGTAAATTTAGTTATATATTAGTCTAATTAACTTAGTAAGGTACCAAATTAGTATAATGTAGTTTTAATTAGTGTTAATTATATTTAGTTAGTTGAGTTATTGTTAATTAGTGTTAATTAGTTCTAATTAGAGTTAATTAATTACGGTACCAATTTAGTATTAATTAGTGTTAATGTAGGTACCAACATTATTGGTCATTAGTGATAATTATGGTACCAAAGTTAGTTTTAATTTTATTTTGAATTTTTTAGTCCAAAATTTAACCGTAATTAGCCTATTTTAAAGTTTTTAAGCCAATTGGAATATATTTTTGCTTTTGTAGCATATTTTAACTAAATAACGTATTTTTTTTCATATTTTTACCGCAATTAGCGTATTTTGATATATTTTATTGTAATTAGCATATTTTAGAATATTTGAATATATTTTTGCTTGTTGTAGCACATTTTAGCTGAATAACATATTTTTTTTATATTAGCGTAATTTAGCATATTTTTACCACAATTAGCGTATTTTAGTCAATTTGAGTATATTTTTGCTTGTTTTAGCATATTTTATCCGAATAACAATTTTTTTTCATATTAGCGTATTTTAGCATATTTTTACTGCAATTAGCGTATTTTAGCATATTTGAGTATATTTTTGCTTTTTTTAGTATATTTTACCCAATTAACAAATTTATTTCATATTAGCGTATTTTAGCATATTTTTACTGTAATTAGCGTATTTTAGCATATTTGAGTATGTTTTTACTTGTTTTAGCATATTTTTACCGCAATTAGTGTATTTTAGCCAATTGTAGCATGTTTAATTTTTTTTAACGTAGGATGGCAAGGGGACGGCCTATGAAACCATCCGTAGCCGACCCGATTGATGAGCCTATTCTCAATAACAGCAAGAACCATTTCAGTCCTTTATTATGGATGCCTCACGATGAGCACTGAGTCTCACTAGCATCTAAAGAGGTACTTGATTACTTTTTTTTGTTTTTTTTTTAAGTTTAAATTTTGTTGAGTTTTCGTATTTTTAGGTTTTCATGTTGTTTACTTTTTCAATGCAGAGTGAGACAATTATAACTGTCAAGAGTCGGCATTATGACATGCAGTACTACTCGCAGATGGAGCCGTATCTGTGAAATTTGGGGGTGCAACATTTGGTCGATATTCTAGAGTTGGAGAGTAAGTGCATTAATGCGTCCCTCATTGCAAGACTAGTGGAGCGATGGCACCCCGAGACGCACACGTTCCACTTACCTTTTGGAGATATGATAGTGACTCTCTAGGACGTCAGTGCCCTATGGGGTTTTCCCATCTCGGGCGTGCCCGTTGGTGGCATATCTGACCCCACCGATGACAACACGATTAATTACAATGCTCAAAGAGTTGTTGGGAGCGGAGCCAGATATACGTGGGAATGGGGGGAGGTCCAAGTACTGTCTGGAGAAGACGAAGCTGCGAACTATGTTTACGAGAGGTCTGGGTAGGCATTCCACTGCGCTTGATATTCAGAGGTACTCATACAAACTATTCGTATTATATTAATTTGGTTTTATATTCCATGCCTAAAATGAGTTGCTTTGTAATTTTGATATTATAGATACACACGAGGCTTCGTGATGGATCTATTTGGTTCTGTCATGTTCGCTGATTCAAATGGTGGTACCATCCCGATGATGTATCTAGAGCTGCTGCGAGACCTTGAGCCGTCAAGCAGGTACAACTTGGGTGGGGCTGTCCTAGCACATCTTTACTCCAACTTGTGCCACGGTTGCAAGGTCAGTATGCTCTTTCTGTCTTATTTTAATTATTTAACTTGTCATGCACTTGCTGTCTTATTTTAATTATTTAATTTATCCCTAACGGCTAATATTCTTCAAATTATAGCGAAAAAGGCTATCTACGGGTCGGTACTTCTACTGCAATATTGGTCATGGTCACGGCTACCGGTAGGGGTACTTGAGCCGAACGAGGATCCATGGGGAGAGCCCGATAGTGCAAACTGCTCATGCTAATTACGCCAATAAAGATTGGAGGTCGCATTACGAGGAGCACTACAACAGGGCAGCGAATATTAGTGCCAACTTATGGCAGATGCCAGGGGATGGGGTGCAGTTCCAGGGACATCCCCTATTGAGATATCAGGCTTGTTACCTGCAGGTCTGCATGGCATTGGTGTATATAAAGGGAGATTATGGCAATTTTCTTCGCTCGAAGATCTTCGACGATGATGGTTATACCCCCACTGGCCGAAAAGGTGCTCGCCAGGTAATGCACCTAGAAGAACACATTTTTTTATCTAATATAACTTTTTCCATAACTTGTATTTATCTAACTTTGTTTGTTTTTTTAGTTGCTAGTAGCGCTTAAAAGTGTCAGGCATTCAATTGTTTGTCTTGAAAAATGTGGCTATAGAGCGTTTGGGCATTATGTGTTGAACTTGGTTGCCCCCTGCATTAAGGACCATGGCCAGTCCGCTAAGCTAGTCACCATACTGCGAGACGCCGGAGAGAAAATTGATTGGCGTAAAGTACAAAAGGACGAGCCTGACGCGCCACCTGTTATGGCTTGTGAGATGCCAGAACCCCCTCCCCGGAGCAGCCAGAGTGAGACTACCATCGTTGGGTACTGAGTATGTCTGATTGGCATGGCTATATTGATGACAATGGACGTGCAGTTCTTCCCCCGGTATGTCATTATTTATTTTATTTTAGATCTAGATAGTTAAAATTTTCTACTTCAGTAAATTTCTTCCTTTCTTTTAAGTCAAGATAGTTAAAGTTTATTAAATTATTGGTATCCTTGCAGGGTCCTGCCTACATGCCGCCACCGCCTGAGCCACATGAACAGCATGAGTCTCCGGAGATCCAGCATATGCACGAGTCTTCGGATATCGACCCTAATTTCGGGATCGACATTGATTTTTTTGATCTTCTTTCGCCTACAGCCGCCTCTCCGCATTAGCTGTATCTAGCGAGGGCTCACGATTGGGAGGCCTCTGGTAGCGGGACTCAGCCTGACTATGCATCCCAACTTACGGATCCCATGTTCCATACCCCCCCGCCACCGCCAGCTATCCACGCGGCCGAGCCCGAGGATCCATGGAATAGAGCACTCACGATGAGCATAGCGGCCGAGCCCGAGGATCATATTACACCAGCTTGCAGAGCGCAGGACAGTGAACTACATTGGAATGACTGGCATGAGTGCATATTCAGTAGAGAGAACATGGATAGAGCACCTAACCGATTCACCTCTTTGACGTACCAATGATAGGGGATTTTTTTATAGTTTTAGTTCAATTTAGCTATGTTATGTTTTATTATGTTTGAGTTTAGTTTTATAGTTTTTGTTGTAGTGTAGTTTAGTTTCGTTATGTTTTATTATTTTTTTTGAGCTATATTATATATTTTTATCGTTTTATGGTAGTATTTATACAACAAAAACACACTACACTAAAAAATAAAAAATAACCAAAAAAAAAAATAACAAGAATACGACAAGCTTTAAAAATAACAAAAATAAGAAAATTAATTAGAATAAGAAAACTAAATGCATTGCTATTAATATGGTTCAAAAATAACAAAAATAAATGTTTTATCCCTCTGTTTTGGCCAGGAACAGCCTGTTTTGGTTCTGGCCGAATCATAGGCTTTTCTGCACATTGGTTTCGGCCCCTGTTTTGGCCAGCAAATAGCCTGTTTTGGCTCTGGCTGAACCATATGCTTTTCTGCACATTAGTTTCTGTTAGTTTGTAATAATCTAGAAGTCAATAAAACGATAATTTATCATAAAGTTTTGTTCATGAATTGAATGTTTATTTATATATCATTTTGTTGCCTTGAGTATTATTGCATTTATGGATCATTTCGAGTTCATGACTGAAATTGTGAAACTCCATAATATAGATAATATATACTCTTAAAAGGTCACTGACCAAGGTAATTAGCAGGAACACTAATTACCGCTATAAGGTTAGTATGTGGATTAAAAGATGGTTAAGTTTTACAAACCACTTGACACGAGATGTCATTTTAATCACATAGATACATGTTCTAGGAACATGATATTTGACAGACCCCGAATGAAACATTAAATAGAATTGTGTTCGTGTCATTAATGTTTTCATTCAGTGTAAAGTTCTACAGTATGAGGTATTCATCGTTCTAGCTAAGAGATGTGTATGTGTGAGTGTTATCTAACGCTGTCCGTAAAAAACAGTCATAACGGTAGCACTTCCATATGTATAGCTTAGCTAAGGAAGTGATGGTTTACCAAAAGTAATATTGTCCCTCGTAATTTTGTACGAGCTATAGCATCACTGGGCCCCTTGGTAGAGTTAGATTATCTACATGCGGTATAATTACAAGAGTAATTATATTTGATAATCTGCTCAAGATCAAGAAAAGATTCAGTTAGCAAGGATGACACACATCTACCTTGAAACTAATCTGATAGCTGTGAGACAGAAGAACTGACACAAGTAAATTGTTTACTGGATTGTGATATTGTACAGTACAGCATCATCTGTGTAATTGGATGGTCATGATGTATACTGCCAGATGCCGCTCATGATTATAGAAGTTAAAACAGTTTTAACTCTATTTACCAACATAACACAGATCCTATTGGGTCACACCATATAGGAGCTATTCGGAGAATCTTACTGATTAATTATAAATTGATTGTAATTAATATTAAGATGGTTATAATTAATTATACGTGTTATAATTAAATTATATTTGTCATGTAAAAATGACAAAGCAAAAACTAATGGTTATAATTAGTTATACTTGATATAATCAATTATAATTAATTATACGTCATTTAGAATGACAAACAGAAACACTGGTTAGTTTATAAACGTGTTTGACATGTTGTATAAAAATTACCAAACGAAAACCGCAGACGAATATAATTGTACATGACAATCATACATATTTGATTTGGATATTTACTATTCATAATGGGTTTAGAATCCATTAAACTAATCTAACCAATATGAAGTTGCAAAATCAAATTTGAATGCCACATCTAAAAGGGCAAAATGGTAATTTTGGCAACTTCGGGGGTATTTCGGTCTTTTGCGAACCTCCTCAAATGCCTATAAATAGAGGGGCATAGGTGAAAGAGAAACTTCACTAATTCACGTGTTAATCTGATTACTTCGTTAATTGGAATTTCTCTCTTTCTTTGTTTACGGGTTTTCGATCGGTGAATAGTGTTTTACCGAATTTTTGCGGTATTTCAGATTTGGTTTATTAGTGAATCTGATTAAACGAAAAATTTCGGTGAATAGTGTTTTTGCAGTATACCGCGGTTTATAGTATTTCTGACAAAAGAAATAAACCGCTCTCTGGTTAGTCTTGGTGGATAACCAATAGAGGTATCACACGTGTGATACTCCGAGTCGATTTCTTCCCTGGTGTAGCTCTTCTCGCTCGGTCTGCATTTCAACTGTGATTTGGAAACAAGGTATAAATTGTTATATTAATCTATTTAATTGGTAAATAGATTTAAAGCTTTAGAAAATCAATTATGGAGTAGATCTGTAAATAGGATTAAACGGATCTTCTTGATTAATTTAATCCGTAGCTTAAGGTAGATGCGAAAAATTTTGTTTTACTCTTTCCGCACCTTAAGCAAATCAATGGGTTTGAACCGTCAAAACCCCAACATACTTAATCAATGGGTTTGAACCGTCAAAACCCAACAGTTTCGGCCCTTGTTTTGTCCAGGAACAACCGGGAACAGAAGCACCCCTTCAGCAGTTCGGACAATTTTTGAGAGTCGATATCTCACGATATGTTTGGAGATGTTTAGCAAAACTTCACAGCCTTGTTCTATGATGTCAGGACTGCTTGTCAGTCAATTTTTATGATTTTTGGAGTTGTTTTGCTATGTTTAACAAAGGTCCAAAGTTGGTTTCAGAAGCACTCCTTCAGCAGTGCGGGTAATTTTTGAGAGCCGATATCTCACGATTTGTTTGGAGATTTTTTGCAAAATTTCACAGTCTTGTTCTACAATGTCAATACTACATGTTGGCCAATTTTCACAATTTTTGGAGATGGTTTTCTATGTTTACCAGAGGTGCAAAGTTGGGCTCAGAAGCACTCCTTCAGCAGTTCGGGCAATTTTTGAGAGCCGATATCTCACGATCTGTTTGGAGATTTTTTGCGAAACTTCACAAACTTGTTCTACGATGTTAGAACTGCATGTTGGTCAATTTTCACGATTTTTGGAGATGTTTTGCTATGTTTACTCAGATCCCGTAGTTATAGTGCAAAAAACCGTAAAAAAAAAAAAAAAAATCCGGACCGCAAATTTTCTAGACGGTTTGGGCATTTTTATAAATTTTGCTAAACCGTGGTTATTTATAATAAAATATTTATTTTGTTTGGGTAAAAATAAAAATCTCGGTCTTCATTTGCACGATATAAGTACGATGGCATAAATTGCGTGAATATTTTTTTTGATAGAAAAAACTGCCAAACAACCATAGTTCATTATAATTGTGTGATGTACTTATTATTGTTATATATCAGGAAAGGTTTCATTTTATTTGATGCATGTAAAAAAGAGGCTCTCCAATAGTTTTATCAAATAAATTTAATCTATAATAAGATATTGGAGAAAACCATTATGATTACTTTATTATTTTAAATTGGAAGCATTTATTTTTCAAAAAATTTATTCTAGAACTATTCTAAAATAAACCAAAATTATATTTTGAATTCCAATTCAAAATAAAATAAGTATGAATATCTCAAATGTATTACAAATTAACACTAATGCATATCTAATTAAACACTAATTTTTTTTTCATTTGACAGTGAATGGATGCCCTGTTACATACAATACATCCACATTGAAACATTACATCCCGCAATACTCTGAAAGAAAATATCATACGGCCCATATATTATATTAAAAAAATATATTATCATTTTAATGTTCTAGATAAAATCAAATTGATTAGCACGCCTGTGAGCCATGTATAGCTCAAAGAATAAAAAAAAATATATTTTGATTTTTTTTAAAAATTAAGTTAGATATGAAAAAAATATTATTTTTGTAAATTTTAGTTTTATTATTCATTTCTTTGTCGCATATCATTATGTTAAACTGTATATTTGAATGTTGAAATTTTCATGTTTCACTATATAAAAAAATATTACTATACAATTGAAAAATCTATCA
Source organism: Carex rostrata (assembly GCF_964058835.1). Taxonomy (NCBI): domain Eukaryota; kingdom Viridiplantae; phylum Streptophyta; class Magnoliopsida; order Poales; family Cyperaceae; genus Carex; species Carex rostrata. Next base: position 2,908,292 of record NC_135940.1, read on the forward strand.
TAATAGTAATAACGGACATGATATTAACAACTCAATATCATTATTACTACAATAATTTAAAATAATTTGTGACGCATATAAATAAGAAATATAATGTTGTGGTTTCAGTAAAAAAAAAAAACATTATGTTGTGCTATTTTATATTGTTTTTATTTGTGCAAAAAATGAATTCAAGAACTAAATTGATCATTTGATTTATAACATGAAGAAAGAAATGATATAAGATCAGAGGCGGAGGGAGTAAGAGTCAATTGGGGTCAATTGACTCCCATATTTTTTTTCAAAATTTTTGTATTAATACACAATTTTCTATATAATATAGAGTAAAATGTTACAGATACAGTAAATTGACTTTCATTCTCAGTATAAAAATTATATATGATTGACCCATATTCACAATTGACCCCCATAGTCAGAAAGTCTGGCTCCACCCCCTATATAAGATCTTTAGAATTTACCTGCTCAAACTTCGCTGACTAACAAATAGTAAAGAAAATTGGTTAACGGGTTTAATGAATAACGAACTTTTTGAATAAATATTACAAAACTAAATAATACTCTTACCTGTTAAGAGTAACGAATCATAAGTAAATGCTGAATAAATATCAAATATATTGGCACTAACAAGTTAGTGTAGTGTCACTCTATAAAGTTATCATATGTTTAATTTTTAAAAATAAGATGTCTGACAATACGGAAACCCTATAATAAAACAAAAAAAATCAAATAAATAGATAGCATATATATTTTAAGTATCTATTAAAAAAAATCCAAAACTAAATATATTATTTTAGACAAATTATGTACATAATATAGGAGTGAGAACGAAGCGGATACGGATTGTAAGTGGGAAAATCATATCTATATTTCTTTTTAATTTTTCAGATATTAGCCGAATATGGATCAAATCGGATATTTATTAAAATAATATAAAAATATTAAAAAGATACTAAAGTTCAATATTTATCTTATCTACTGCGGTACCCTACGTTGTAAAATGAGATATACATCTTTTTATTTTGCACGAATCTCAAAACGGATTCCTAATTCAAATAGGTACTATACTTATTTTGGCTTGGCTGAAAATTATTCTGCTAGTTCGTATTCTCTGAGATAACTAAAATCCATACCATATTTAATTTGGAGCCTATTCGGAATGCACGATTGTTGTAACTTTGAGATTCTTACAAAAAAAAAAAAAATACTTGAGCGGTCTGAATTTTTCAAAGATCAACACAAAATTTGTACTCCTGCCGAGTTGTACTTGTAAAAAAAAAAAAAAAAAAAAAAGGGAAAAAGACTGTAACAGGTTGGAAAATACTGTGAGCAGAGCAGAGCAGAGTTGGTGCAAGTGCCAGAAAAGCTAAACATGCACTGAGATTGTGGGGAATTGAAGTCTCTTGCATTGGATTCAGGGGGCAGATATCTGAGCAACTGCTCCATCTATAACTGATGCTTCAAATCCCCTTCCTTGACTGCTTCTCCTTTTTCTCTTTCTCTTTCTCTTCCCTTCTCTTCTCCGTATATCTATCTCTATCTGACCATCTCCTCTGGTAAATTCAAAAATATGCACAAAAAAGTAGTCTAGATTATATCATCTAGTGTGTGTATGTCTGATAGATGTCTATTCAGATCAGATCATGGAGAGATGTGCAGTGCAGCTTTGGGTCTGAGTTCTGACTCTACACAGACCTGATCAGCTGATCTGACTCTGACCAAGACTTCTTTTTTTCTTTCTTTTTTTATGTATTATTTTCAGAATTTCTAATTTAGAAATGTATTTAAAATTTTATTAAGAGTCAGAAATATGGACTTTTTTTTTTTCCATACCACAGAAGATTTTATAAGGAAGGTTACTTAGAATCTGTATTCATATCAGATAATGTTTTGTGAATAAGAATTGAGATCTACATGAAAATTTTAAGGAAACGAATAACCAAATTTGATGATTCGATTTTTTCAGAAAATTCTTAAAGGAGAGTTAATATTATCAACAAAGTTATTTTATTTTGATGTCATAGAAGGTTTTCTAAATAACAGATTCATCGATTCATTCCTGTAAATTCAGTATGCATATCAAACATTTTATATGAATTATTTTTTTTCAGTACTAGATGCAACTTGTTGGTTTTGGTGCGCTTGCAGTTGGAGACTTGCAGCTTTAGACCCCAATCCATATGTCTGTTTATGCACCTCTTCTTGGGCCCCACATCAAATCTCCATTCATTTTCGCTGTTCTCTTTCTCTCTCTCTCTGTTTTTTTTTTTGGAAAAAGCTGCTTAAGACACCAAAAAAGGTAAAATATCATTGGTTGTACTTTCAAATAAAGTGAACATAGAACTTGCGCACAGGCAGGGTCTCAATGGCACCCGTTTATCCTGTCTTCGTCGTATTCGATAAGACGAGTACGATAAGATTTTTTTTTTGTTAATTTATTAGATATGAGAATGAGTAAGAATTTTATTTCGTTAGATAAACGGATATAGATACGGATAAAGGTTATTTTGTATCCGTTGGGCAATGAATAATTATATCATAAGAATAATATTATGCTAAATATTTTACTTTTTTATTTTAATGTTTTATTATTTAGTTAAGGAATTGAATTTGTTAGAAGAGATATTTGTGATTTTGATTTATTTTTTTTAATAAAAAATTATTACTTAGAATTAATTGCATATTTATATTTTAATTTTATATTAGTAATTGTGATTGCATATGTATGACATGATAAGTTTCGATGATTTATTTGCAAAATATAATAAAATTATTACATTTGTATTATTCGTTATTCGCCCACCACCATTTTGTTATCCGCTAATCTTAACGGGTATGAGTAGAGTAGAGTAAGACAAATTCTTAATGGGTATGGGTATGGGTAGTGTATGGGTATGAAAATGGTTCCACCTTACCCGTATCATACCCATTGACACCCCTACGCACAGGAGTAAAATAAGCACACAATTGAACTGATTAAAATAGTTCTCCATGCTACATGGATTCACAGTTGCAAAAAACAGTTATTTAGTCCGACTAATCGAGACTGTAATCAAACTGTTACGAATAGATTTATCAAAGGACTGTTAACAGATAACACATTAATTAGCTTATTTGTCCGATTAATTATTCGTTTTTCGTTTGGAGGTTTGATTAATCGTTCATTTTCTATTTATACGTCTGATTAGCCAGTCATTTTTATTATTATTTTTTTTGTATTTATTTGTTATATGCATTATTTGTTTTATATGTATCTTTTCTGAATGACAATTTCATATTAATTTACTTATTATCAAAGAAATTAAGTTAAAATAAATTTATTTGATAAGTTTAATAAATTAAATTAATCATTTAAATTTTTTAATTATTTATGAGTATATCTATGTAACTTTAATAAAAATATAAATTGATTATAAATAGTTAATCGGTCATATACTGTTTAGTTGTTTGACATTATTTCGTCCATCTCACAAGCGCATACCATAATTTACATCATTATATGGACAAATAAAAAAAATAACTTGTTCAGCGATAATATGTTCGCAATAATGACAACCAGGGGCGGAGGCAGCATTTGAAGTAATGGGGGTCAAAAATACAGAGAATGGTTAGTTGCTCATCTTTTAGGATATATATATATATATATAGGACGTGGCTACGGTGCTACGGGTAGCTAAGAGGCCTCCGTGCTACGGCTCGGATTTCGAGTTTTCAAAATCCTAACGGTCGATCCGAACCGTTCATCTTGTTCTCCATATTAATATGTGCTTGGAGACCAAATTTTACATTTTTCTGAATTTTTTTACTATTTATTAAGCCACTTTGAAAACCCCTAATCCAACGGTGGCTTAACCCAACAGTAAAACCAGAAACTACCGTTGGATCAGCGGTTTTCAAAGTGGCTTAATAAATAGTAAAAAAATTCAGAAAAATGTAAAATTTGGTCTCCAAGCACATATTAATATGGAGAACAAGATGAACGGTTCGGATCGACCGTTAGGATTTTGAAAACTCGAAATCCGAGCCGTAGCACGGAAGCCTCTTAGCTACCCGTAGCATATTAGCCAAAACCTATATATATATATATATATATATATATATATATATATATATATATGGGGTGAGCTACGGTGAGTTGCGAAGTAAAGCGACTATCTTACTTCACGCTCATATTTTGCGATTTTAAAGTTCAAAACGTCGATCCGAACCGTTCATCTTGTTCTCCATATTGAAATGTGCTTGGAGACCAAATTTTACATTTTTTTGGAATTTTTTTACTATTTATTAAGCAATTTTGAAAGTCGCTGATCTGATGGTCCAGAAAATTTTACTGTTTTTTACTGTTCACAGCAAAACAGCAATTTTAAAAAATGCTTAATAAATAGTAAAAAAAATTCAAAAAATGTAAAATTTGATCTCCAAGCACATTTCAATATGGATTAAATTTCTAACGGTTCGGATCGGTCATTTGGACTTTCAGAATAAAAATACGGCGTGAAGTAGAAACGCGTTTTACTTCGCAACTCACTGTAGCCCATCTCTCTCTCTCTCTATATATATATATATAATACTACAATTTCCCAAATTATACACATTGTGTAATAGTTTATTTTTTTCTTTAAAAATGAATGGGGGTCAACTATACATAATTTTCACAAAATGAATGGGGGTCATTTTTGAGATACCCATAATATTTTACTATAACTATACAAAAAGAGCATATATAATAATTAATTTTTGAAAATAAATGGAGTCAATTGATCCCCATTTGGCCTCTGTAGATTCGCCTCTGATGACAACTGATATGAAAATTGACAAAATTATGTGATTTTATTAGAGTGTGCATTGAACTTGGTGCAATTTAAAAATAGAGGTATAGTGATACCTCGCATATTTAGCCTATATTTGACTTGATTTCGTACCAAATTTATGTTCTAAATTGTCAAAATCATGTGCATTTCATTGATATATCCTTAGAATTTGGTACTGCTGAGAGTTTGTTTGTTTTCTGCAGGATTGGAGCAAAATACACGAAGAAACGGCGTTTTTGGACACCTTGGTACAGCCCTTACCAGACTTGGTACGGCCCTTACTAGACTTAGCCGATCCAGCTCTTTCCCATCTTGTACGGCCTGGCCGTACCACCTTGGTACGGGCCGTACATAGATGCCGCCTGACAGAATTCAAATCTTGGCAGAGGCTATTTAAAGCGGGGGATCTCTCCATTTTCGGGGATCCACATTTCATTCCAGATTGAGAACTGAGAGAAAGAGAGAAAGAGAGCAAAGGAGCAAGGAGAGAAGAAGAAGGAAGAGGAAGAGGCGAAAATCGACGGATCAACCTCTTCTCCACTCCCGATCTTCGATCTAGTTCTATCATGCCTCTCTTTATCTCTTTATTTGTATTTCTGGACAGATCTATGACTTGTGAGTAGTTGATCATTGTTTCTAGGGTTTGTAGATGGATTTTCTTGATTTGTGTTGCTTTTCTTGATTTGGATCTTGTATGAACTCTTTTGATTGTATTGATTGTGTATTTGCTTGTCTTGATTGATTTGTCTTTCTGTGATTGCATATGGTGTGCCTATAGTGGTAGATCAACCCTAACAAGGTCATGTGACCATTGCCTTCTCTCAACCAAACCAATCCCTTTAGATAGACTTGTTCGAATTGAAGCCGAAAGGTTGAATTCTGCCCTAATTGATAGATTAGAGGATACCTTAGATCTCCAATCAATCAACTAGAGGATCTGGACCAAAACACGAGAGTTGAGGTTTAGAAACCCTAGAAGATGAAGAATTGACTCCAAAACCTAGATCTTGAACCAACAAACGAGAGTTGAGGTTTAGGAACCTTAGGTATGGTCAATTGAACCTTTCTCAAGAGTTTAATACGAGGTACCAGCAAGAAATGCATCAACTCGAACTTGTAAGCTCTGTTCTGGTAAATCAGTACGGGTCTTACAAGAGTGGTGCGGCCTACCCGTACCAAGCCCCACTCGGCTTGGTCGGACCAAGTTGGTGCGGCCTAGCCGTACCAACTTGGTAAGACCCGTACCACTAGAGGCAAATCAGAGATGAAGTCTGAAACCCTTGAAACATCTTTTATCCTAAATCAAAACACAGTTTATACCTTTCCTTGCACAGTTACTATTCTATTGCATTGTTTGATTGCTTGAGTTGATTCTTTAGGAAGATTAAGTACCAAAACTCCCTCTTTCTCACTTCTAGTCTTTAGTCGAGATAAGTAGATTCTAGATAAAGAAACCGTCCCTGTGGATCGACACCCGATTATACTCCTCGATAGGGTTGTGCACTTGCAACCCTAATCGGAAGGTGTAACCGCGGTTTTAAAAGGTACGCTCCCAAGCGTACCGAAACTTGCGTTGCGCTTTCACGCGAACAAATAGCTTTACCATAAGTGATACACATATGGATAATATAATGGTTATTTTAATAATTTTCACATTGAATTAAAAAATAACAAATAGAGAAGGTTCAAATTTATTTATTTTTGTGCCTATATCACTTTTACTTTTATATTTTTTAATAACAAAAAAAAGATTAAATTTATATCTTAAAATAAAATCAGTGATTTATATTACTTGCTTTACATGCACATAAGAAGTTATCACTTTCAATTTTGAATTTATATAAATCAATAAGTTAAAAAATTAACATTCACAATTTATCTACATCAGTGTTTTTTTTTTTTTTTTTGCAAGATCTTAGTTCTAATAAAACTGAATAGAAATATCATTTACATGTGCATAGATAAAATGATATAGATCATATCTAACGATTTTATTTTGACATTTAAGCTTTAAATTTTAAGGTATTGTAAAACTAAAAATAGAGGTATTTGATCATCCTTTTAATATTATTGAAAATAAAAAAAGTAAATTTATAGGATGTCATTAGACACATAGATTGCATAACAAATAAATTTCGTGCAATTTTATAGGCATATCATTGGAAAGCTTCAAGTTCAGATTATTGAAAATTCAAGTTACTCGATGATGTACGGTGAATCATATATAAAATATCATCAGTTTTTATAAGCATGATATGTAAATAGAGGAGGGATCTAGTTGCATCCTTTTTGGTGACACCGAATTACACTTTTAATTTTTAAAGTTTTCAAATTTCAAACAGTCGATTCAAACCGTTCAACGTAATGGATATGTTAAAATGTGCTTGTAGATCAAATTTTACATTTTTTGGAATTCTTTTACTATTTATTAAGTATTTAACAAAATCGTTATATTCAGACCGTTGAATTTTTGTATCCATCTTAATAAATAGTAAAAAAAATTCAGAAAAATGTAAAATTTGACCTGCAAGCACATTTTAACATATCCATCAAGTTGAATCGACTGTTTGGACTTTGTAAACATAGAGTGTAATTCGGTGTCACCGAAAAAAAGTGTAATTGGATCCCTCCTCATGTAAATATTATATATCAAACTTATGAGTGAGACCATGGTGACATAATACGGATCAATTCGTGCAATGAATTTATATCTTTGTTTCAAAATTTAAAATGTAATACATGTACTTAGAGATCAAATTTAACATTTAGAACTTTTTTACTACTTATTTAGATAGGTAAACAGTTACTTAATATGAAGTAGCAATTTTTTAATTATCTAAAAATAATAAAAAACTTCTGAAAAGTGTAAATTTGATTAAGCACATTTTGATATAGAGATCACATTTAACTGATCGGTTGTTTGAACTTTAAAATAGAGATATAGATCCATAACACGAGTCTATCCGTAATAACGTAATATGTATATTACCATACTCTCACGGTCTCACCGTGATATTAATATGAAGTGGTAATGTTTTATCTATCTAAAAAATAATAAAATTAGCGGATTAGATATATATTGAAAATAGAGTGAGTCTATGGTACTATGCATATTACGATTTGTTACTGTGCTACGGCTCTATATTCGAGTTTTCAAATCCTAACGGTCGATCCGAACCGTTCATCTTGTTCTCCATATTAATATGTGTTTGGAGACCAAATTTTATATTTTTTGAAATTTTTTTACTATTTTTTTAGATTTATTGAAAATCACTGTTTTTGGATGGTTCAGAATTTTCAGATCAAGTGAATTTCTAAATATCTAAAAAATAGTAAAAAAATTTCAAAAAATGTAAAATTTGGTCTCCAAACACATATTAATATGGAGAACAAGATGAACGGTTCGGATCGACCATTAGGATTTGAAAACTCGAATATAGAGCCGTAACACGGTAACAACCCGTGATATGCATAGTACCATAGACTCACTCTTGAAAATATCTTAAAAATTCTAAATTGAGATAGTAAAGTACTTGATAAATTTTAATAATTAGTATTTATTTGGAAAAGAATATGAAAATAAAGAAATATAGGCACCCTATGGCCTATGCCTATGGTGGTTTTGTCAATAAATGGGTGAATATATGGGTATAGCCTAGTAACTAGAGCTTGCCTTGTTTTAATATGAGAAATAGAAAATAATAAGAAGTTGTCTTTACTCTTTAGTAGGCTAAAATAAAGTCAAGAGAACCCAAAATTCTAGGTTGGGAGGTTGGGCTTGCTTGCCGCTTGGTCTTGGACCTGTAAATTTAGGTCTCCTCTAAACCAACATCTCATAAATGCACTGTTTTTTTAATTACCACAACACAACCATGTTTCTCTTCTATAATTTACCACTGTAAAGGATTCGTTGCCAACAATTTTGACTATTGTCAAGGTTGTTAAGTTAAGAATCCCAACCTATAATATTGAACAATTTTTAATTATTGAAAAAATAAAAATTAGAAGAATGTATTTTTTTTTTTAAACAAAATCCGGAATTGATAGAAAATAAAAATTTCAAAAAATTGGTATGATATATAATATAACTAATAGGGTTGATGTGTGGATCTAGCTTAGTCATAAATAGCAGTAGGTCAAGCTGGATTTAGAAGTAATATTGATATTGATGTGATATCACATGAATGTGAGGAGGTAAAAGGGGAAATTGAACTAGCATAGCATAGCATAGCCTTATCTTTATAGCATCTTGTGAATTAAATGGCCATTAAAAAAATTGACACATTTCTGTCCTTTCAAATTCCTCCCAAAATAACAAGCGAAAAAACCAAGAAAATTGGTACGAGATGTGCCGTCTACTCCATGCCGCCACTGATTTTGAATCTGAAATTTGTCAGAAAATGCTGTCCAAATCTGAAGACTATAAACAGTGACTAATTTGAGTAGTGGTTAATTAAATGAGACCGAATCTACTGCTTCCTGTGGGGCAGGAAATTCCTGCTTCCAGAATTTCTGTGGGTGGAATCCATTTAAAAACAGTAACAATAGTTAAACTCTTAAACAGTAATCAGTCCCACCCCGCAGATACTCTGGGGGTAGGAATTTCCTGCTCCCCGGAGGGCAGACGATTCGGTTTCTAATTAAATCTCATGGAGAATATTACTGAAATAATATAAGTTTATTCGAAATCGAGTTATTTTATTCAATTTGGTTTTATTTAAAATTTACGGAACAATGTTAATAAGAAAAGTTGACAGCTTTAAAATTCGTGCGGTGGAAATTCGAACAATTCGGAGAATATACCTTAGTTTCTTTATTCTCTATATACTCAAGGGAGAATATACTCGACTAATCATTTTAGTTTCTTTATTCTCTATATAATAGTTAAATTGGCATATGCAATTTACTATTTTTTATAATTAAAATGTGTTTGATCACTAGCATTAATGAATTATTTATCCACTTAAGGGAGAATATACCCCAGAAAATATTCTTAATTTTAGTTAAATATGGAAAAAATAAAGAAATAACCTAATAATCTCAAAATATCACGTTGTTATTTTAATTAATACTGTATTTATCAATTTGATAAAGATGCAAATAATTTACGAATTTTGTACAACTGTCTGCTCTGTATACAGAACTAAGATAAAAAAAAAAAGGCCTCATGTTCCTTTTTTTTATATATATTTTCTTACAGGATAATTTATTCAGTATTATTAATTAGTAACGGACTTCAAAGAGTAATCAGTTCAGAACAATTTAAATTACACCATTCGATCTGTTGAAATTTGTGAGAAAACTTAAAATTGTAAATCATGCGTAAATTTAAACTGAGTACGTAAATGTTGACGTGTATTGAATGGCTCGGATTGAATATCATACCTAGCTAGTTTGGTCTACCCATGAGATGAGATTCTTCTCCGATTATATTTGACTGTGTTGTAGAATCCGAATCACAAACTTGAAATTTGACGAAGGGAAGATCGAAAATGGGCCACGTCCACCTAAAATTGGAAACATTATGGACTTGGAGCAGGTGGACCAAAATCCGCTCCAATTCACAGGATACAGGCTCATAATAAATTTAATGGGCCGGGTTTGGGAGGAGGTTTTCTCTAGTCTCTAGTCTCTACCACGTAACAAAGTTGAGATCCTCTATGGCGAACGACCACTATAAGTGCCTGTAGTGTCTGTGGTCTCTATTTTCAATATTATGCTGTCAACATTTAAGGATATTATAACAATTTGTTACATAAAATTAAAAGTTTAAAAATCAACTTATCAGAAATAAAACTTTTGCTGACCTCCCATTACAGTGCACTTTAAATACAAGGTTTTTCTTCTTCGTCAGAAACTCGGTACAAGTTATAGAACACAGAACAGGACGCAACAGTGAAACACCTAAACATGACCTTTTTGTTACTCTCCGCTACTACGTAGTTTATTCGATCCGCGCAGAAGATAGGTACCGTCCATTACAAATGCGACACTAGATGTGTTAAAATGACTGTCCGATCCCAAATAAACGGGTCAGATCATCTAATACAAGCTCGAAAGAAATCTCCACAATTGGACAGGAGACAAGCTCGCAGATGTTAGTAAATCCAATATTCGCTAAAGTAACTCATATTTTACGCTTGGATCGAGTCCGTCCGATCAGAATCCGGGCCAATCGGGCCCGAGATGTAATGCGCCAGAAACTTTAATAGTCGTGCGTATTCTGATCGGACGGTTATGATCTAAATTCAAAATTTGAGTTAGTATAGGCGATATGTTCGAGGTTTAGTGGGACTGATAACAAACTGGTGGCTATCGTCAAAAAAAAAAAAAAAAAAAAAAAAAAAACTGGTGGCTGGGAAACTGAGAACCTGGCGCGAAACGCATATTTCATTCCTTTCCATGGACCCCAAAATCAGACCACGAGTTTTGTTTCCCTTACTATAGAGAGAAAAAAATAGGAGGGATCAGTTTTTCCAAAGGGGGAAATAAGCGCGACTGCGCAATCGCATGGCTGCCTGTTGTTCTCTCAATTTTGTGCATATTCACGCCGCCTCTAGGTCGAAGTCGAAGTTCGTCGTGCAGTGCTACTCTCCTCGAGTTCAAGTCAATGGAGGCGTCAAGCCGATCGTCGTAAATGGAGACCCTCCCACTTTTGTTTCCGCTCCAGAGCGACGTATTGTCGGAGGTTAGGTTAACTTTTTTAGTTTAGTCTATTGAACTCGTATGGTTTAATAAAGTTCTTTGTGCTATCTTTTCTAATTTGATGAAATAAAGTGATTTTCAGTGGGTGATTTGCACGGGGATTTATCTCAGACTAGATGTGCACTTCAAATGGCTGGGGTTCTGAGCTTAGATGGTTATCAATGGACTGGTGGAGACACAGTAATAATTTCTCAATTAACAATCTCTATGATTTTTTTTTCTTAAAAAGTTATAAAATTGCACTAGCAATGCTACCTTTGGTTGTTTGAAATTGAGAGCAGGTCTTGGTTCAAGTAGGAGATATTCTCGACCGAGGTGAGGATGAAATTGCAATTTTGTCTCTGCTCAAGTCACTCAGTGTGCAAGCAAAATCTGAAGGTGGTGCTGTTTTTCAGGTTTGTCTTGCTTATTTACTCATTCTTGTTTTTCACATTCTGTATTTTCTACTTAATAATTGTAATCTTATTGTTATGCTAAACTTAAGGTAAATGGGAATCATGAAACAATGAACATACAAGGCGATTTTAGGTATGTCGACCCTGGCGCATTTGATGAGTGTGCAAATTTTGTGGAATATTTGGAAGAATGTAAAGGAAATTGGGATGATGCTTTTCTTAGTTGGATTTATGTGTCTGAGATGTTGAAAGAAGAACGTGCCTCGGGAAACAAAAAATGGAGCCCTTGGAATCTTGTGAAGGTATCTACTATTGAAACACCCTATTAGGCATGGATCAAACAGAAGCAACTTTTTTTAGTTTGATATTAATTCAGTAGGGAGCATAAAGAATGCAACGAAATATTTGATAAAATTTTGAGTGAGGCTACGATACTATGCATAGGGCATATTGGTCTTGTGCTATGGATCGATGTCTCCTTTTCCAAGTCCAAACATCGATCTAAACTGTTCAACATGATCTCCATATGAAAATGTAAAAAAATTTACTATTTTTTTAGATAGGTAAAAAATCACTTGATATGAAGATTCTAGACCATTCAAAAGTAGTGATTTTCTACCTATCTAAAAAAAAATAGTAAAAAAATTCTGAAAAAGGTAAAATTTAGTCTGCAAGTGTATTTTCATATAAAAACCATGTTGAACAATTCAGATCGACAATTTGGACTTTGAGAATAAAAATATTGATCCGTAGTACGAACCAATCTGCGCTATGCATAGTACCATAGCCTCACTCTTAAATTTTTTCTTTTATGTGAACCTTTGCGAATTTGACACCTCTAGTTGAGTGATTTTTTTAATTGCTTTGTACCTAAAGCGTGGTTCGATATTTTTTTTTTTTGCTGACAGAATTATGAAAAATATTGGGACAGAGACAGAAGGGAGTTGTTGCCAGGTCAGCGCTCTTAAATCCTGGTGGTGCATTAGCATGTGAATTGTCACGCCATCCTGTCGTTCTAAAAATAAACGATTGGATATTTTGCCATGGTGGCCTACTCCCACATCATGGTAAAGTATTTTCTCTCACATTTCTTTTCTTAGCTTGGTGTTTAATTTGTGTTAAATGGTAACTTGCTTCGTAAAGTAACAACTGAGAGTGACATGGGTTAAGTTGAGTCTCACTTGCATTTAATTGCAGATTGGTTTTAATTTTGGGGACTAATTGCTTGATTGAGGGATAATTGATGCAAAACTAGTTAATTTGGGGTTTTATTGCACAGCTTGGTGTTTAAAGGGGTTGTTTGGCTTAAGTCAGCCATCAATTCATAATTGAGGGCTAATTTGGCACAAAGTTTGTTTGAGGCATTTTTTGAGGAAGTAAGAATTCACACATAATGTTGAATCATACCATGCATGTGTTGTCGTATAGTGACGTGATTCCTACTATTATAGTGGTTTCTTATACTTTACATGATAATTTTAAGTATAGTACAGTATGGGGTGGAGCGCGTAAAAACAATTCTAGGCTTAATTTGCATATAATGTGGAATCATATCATGCATGTGCACACTATATAGAGATTTGTTGGCATTTACATGATAATTTTATATAAAGTGCAATATGGGGTGGAGCGCATGAACAAAGAAGTGTCAGATTGGATGAGAGGCTTAAAACGAGACGGCTCCGAAATGCCTTTTATTGCATTAAAAGGATATGACAGTGTTGTATGGAGCCGCTTATACTCCCGCGAACCAGGTCCACTTGGGAAAAACCCGCATAAGGTGAGTCGAGTCTAATTGCAAAGTATTCTACGCAATTACCAAATGCCATCACTTGTAGGAAAACTTATCTTTCTTTTTTTTCTTCTTTTTTTGTTTGTTTAGATATCATCTATAGCAAAAAGGACACTTGAGGAAATCAAAGCTAATGGGATGGTTGTGGGCCATACTCCTCAGATTAACGGAGTAAACAGGTCTGTTGCAAAATAATGTTGGGATCTTTGACAGCGTAATTATTTGACGATATTGACAACAATTCTCAAATCAATTGAAAAAAGCTTAAAAAAAAATGAAAGTAAGTTTGTAGGTGCATTGTTCGACACATATTTGTACACTTATAAAATTTCACAGTTTGTTGCTGATGATAATGAAGCAAGGGTCATTAAATTCAGACCATTGAAAACTTTAATTGTTTGATGAAGGGTGAAAGAGTGCTCCAATTCTCACCATTTGTTTATTGGCATGATATATGTATCATATAGATCATGCATTAAATGTTGGATTTCCTAGGTGAATTTCAATTTTTTATAATTGGCAAGATTGTCAAGATAAAAAATTGCTAATTGATCCTAACCCTAAAAAAAATTGTAGCTTAAGTGTTAATTGTGAAGTATTCTGAATTGTACTCACACAAAATTGTTTTTATATCACCAGCAGCATGTACGACGACCGAGTTTGGTGCATTGATGTAGGCATGTCAAGTGGAGTTCTTAATTCAAGTCCTGAGGTAATTTTTTTCAGATATTCTATTTTTTTTTTCTTTTGAATTTCTACTTGTGAGATGCAAATTTTGATTGTTGTGTTGGTCTTTGGTTCTAGGTTTTAGAGATAGTAGATAACAAAGCAAGAGTTTTGAAGAGAGACACAGATTCTTTTGATGAACTGGAGGTTCTTGATTACATATGAAACAAGCCATCTTAATCACTTTTTAAGGTATATTATTTGCATTGTTTAGACTATAAATTTCCAACAATAAATTATAAACATCATGAATTGTGACTTCCATTTCATAGTACAAGGCACCTTACAGAGCATCTTTTCATTTCATTACAAATATGCAAGATCGGTGTCCCGTATATATTGGTTACAATTCTTCAAAAAAGCTCAAAATCCAACAAGCAAAAGATAAACTGTTAAATAAACTAGTTACATCTACAAACAAAAATCCAAACTGTCATATCATGATACCATATAAGCATACAAAAATTCGTTCCACACATCTGGTACACCAGGTAAGCACCAATGGTTACAGTCGGAATAACTTTTAGGGTTTGCAAGTTGTGCTTCGGTTAAATTAACATATTGCCTCTTATAAATTGATGGGTGGCCGTCCTTTCGGTACTCTGAAAGCTGAGTGATGTTGACTATTTGCACATTTACCCCTTTGGGTTTTAAATTTTCAATTACGCGCTCAGCTGTATGCATCATGCCATAGTCCGACCCATCACTTCTGTACCCCTCTTTGAATATAGGCTCAGTTTCACCATAGCACGTGTCATCTGGAGCTGCACCCCACTCTTGGCCCCTAAAATAGTTAGAATTTATCACGTAGTACGATGAATTTTTTGAATAAAACGTGAGAAATTCTTTTTTGTTTTTC
Source organism: Carex rostrata (assembly GCF_964058835.1). Lineage (NCBI taxonomy): Eukaryota > Viridiplantae > Streptophyta > Magnoliopsida > Poales > Cyperaceae > Carex > Carex rostrata. The sequence goes on from NC_135940.1 coordinate 2,923,577, forward strand.
CATTTGTTAGTTGAGGTGTTGGAGCTTTATTTGGACTCTAATATATGGAGTTGGTTGAGTGATGCTATGGTACTATGCATAGCGTGGATTGGTTTGCACTATGCATCAATATCTCCGTTTTCAAAGTTCAAATAGTCGATCTGAACTGTTCAACTTGATCTCCGTATGAAAATATACCTGAAGATTAAATTTTTACATTTTTTGCAATTTGTTTACTATTTTTGTAGATATTTAGATGTAATAAATTCTAGACTATTCAAAAGTAGTGATTTTCTACCAATCTAAAAAAATTCTAAAAAATGTAAAATTTAGTCTGCAAGTACATTTTCGTACAGAGATAATTTTTAACGATTCAGATTGACTATTTGAACCTAAAAATGAAGATATTTATCGACAGTGCAGACCAATACGTGATGTGCATAGTACCATAGACTCACTCAAGCTGGTTGTATATTACTGTACCTGTACCTATAGTGATATATACAACCTGTTCATGTACTGAAGGACCAAGATTGTAGCCCTGTTGCAATATTATTTGTACCTTATCTCTTTGTATGGTATGGAATTCAAGTACCAAACAAGGTCCCCATGAATCTCTACAAATTGATTATACTACCTTGAAGATTAAAATTCCAAATTATTTGATGACTTACCAGACATGAGTAGGCGAGAGGCTGACAAAGAACAAGCGTTTGTCTGTGTTGTTGAGATTTCTCTCTAACCATTGAGACCATGACTTCAAAGCAACCTCAAACCCTTCAAACATTTCAACCTCTTCTAATACTGCATCTCCATCTTCGAACGAACCGTACCTGTTTGGTGAAATTTCATTACTTGTAGACATTTTTAAGGAAAAAGGAATGTAAATACATACAGGACTAGCTGCTAGTGTTAATTGTAAAGCTAAGCCATTCTGATCTTTTTGGAGTTTTTTAATTTACAGTTCATTAAATCATCAGAAGTCAACAAATTTGAATTGTATTTTCTAATATAACAGGAGTAATGCACTCACTGAAACCAATATATTAACTCAAACTTAAACTAAACTGCATGGAAAATTCATAGATAACTACAAGTTATTACTTTGAAACATTCTACCTGTGCCCATTTACATGTAAATATGGTACTTTGCAAAACATGGATTGACATGTACTATGGATTCATATCTCTATTTTAGAAGTTAAAATAGTCAATCTGAAGTTTAACATGATCATCAGATGAAAAAGTAGTTGAAGACCTGATTTTTCTTTTTAGATTTTTTTAGATAGGTTCAAAATCAATACTTTTGGTTGGTCCAGAATTTTTAAATCCGGTGATTTTGTATGAATAGTATTTTTTTAAAATATATAAAATTTGATCTCCGAGTAATTTTGTATGAATATCATTGACTGTTTGGACTTTGAGATCGAAATATAGATCCATAGCATAGATTGATGTGCTATTGCAAAGTACCAGTCTCACTCGTAAATAAATGCTACACACAAGTTTGACATGTACTTGCGTAATGCACACAAATAAGAATTTACAAACACAAAATTTTCATCTTCTTGTTAGGCTTTCCTGAGACAGGATTGAGTTGTGTTGTGTCTCTGAGTTTAAATTCATAATTTTTAATTAGATTTTTCGGCTTTATTTTGAATTTTTTAGTACTAAATTATGATGCAGAATTACATTATTGTAACATAAATGGTGTAATTCTTGAAGAAAACTTACCAGACTTTCATTTTCATGTTGGGTTTTTTCCACCAGACATAGGCGTTGAATACAATAATATCTGCATCCTTCCAATATTTCGCGTGACTGTCGATGGTATAAGCGCGCATGATTCGATTCGATACACGGTGGATGATTGGATTATCGCAGTTCGATTCAACCAGGAGAGGCGACCAATAGAATTCTATCGATGCATTATGCGACTGAAATTGTAATTATGAAACCATTGCGATTAGTACTCTAATTAAACTTCTTACTTACTAGTTAAAGTTCTTAGAATTGTAAAATTAAATTGATCAACGTTTGAGGGCTTGTACATGGGCTTATTGGCATTTGAAAGAAGGAAAAGAATTTTGAATATCAAATAATGCAGCCATTAACATAGATTGATAAAAAAAAAAAAAAACCATTGAAACAAGTCCACATTAAAAAGCAAAAAGGAAAAGCAGATAGAATGAAAACCGTTCGATCATAATTCCGACCAATTAATTCGATCCAAGTTGAAATGCATGGGGTCTTTTCAATATTTATGCGAATTTTAATCGGATGAAGACTCAAAATTTGAGTTGCAGTGTATCCTAATTTAGGAAAACCTTGGTAAATAAGAGTCTGGCAATATTCATATTGTCTGATCAAAATCGGGATCAATCGGGCTCTCTAATATTTGTGTTGATTCTGATCGGACGGTCCGAATCTAAGCATAGATATGTTGTTACCTTAGGTGATATTAATTCGGTAAACAAAACATGTGAAGCCAAACAAATGCACATGTGAGTTGGGTTAATAGTGTACCAAATAATCAAGCTATTCCCCTTTTCCATGTAACCCCTAAAAATGGTGTACCTACCATGACTTTAAAGGACATGAGGGAACCGTTGAAGGTCTGGGTCTTGTGCTCCTCAGGAACAACGGATTCCACCAAACACACCATAGAGACCCATTGATTTCTATTTAGTGAATCTCCAACAAAAACCATTCTCTTGTTTCTTATCTTTTCCAAAAATGTATTTGCATCAAACCTACAAAAATTGACAAAGAAAAGCAGAAAGTTGGGAAAAGTAGGCTATAAATTAATTAATTTAGTGACCGACATATAGAAATAATGACAGAGAAAAAGAGAAGGAGAGTGAGCACCTAATTCAAAGAGACCCACATAATTGATAAAAAGCATTGTTATTCAAAATAATAGAGTACAAAAAGGTGCCTAAGACCAATGATGCCAAATGTCTTTAGGGTTGGTGGTTAGGTTTCCTCTATTAAGTTAAATTATTTTAATCTTCATTTAGGTTTTGACCACAGATATAGGTATTGTTTATTTTATAATTGAGGAAATCATACAAATAATAGTTTTATTTCCTTTTAGGTTCTTGGTAGTTATGAAATTATCATTTTGTTGGTCTTCTATGTTTCTTGTTTAACTAAATTGATCCATCCTACAAAATTAATTCCTTAAGAAAGCACATAGAATTTTAAATCCTCTTCATATATGAGTTAAGCATGTAATTAATTTGATGATATAGATAGAAATATTAAATTGATGCAATGGATTATAGTTGTACCTCTATATCAATTTCTGTAACTAATTGGAAATGATGTTGATGCATTATAACATCAGATTCAATTTCACTGGGTCGTTGATTGGAAATTAATGATGTTGATGCATTATAACATCAGATTCAATGTTCATGTCAACAAAGGTTCAATGCATTATAACATCAGATTCAATGTTGATGTTGATAAAAATAATGTTTACATGTTTATTTACATATCAAAATGAAATAGATGGTGATATGAATAATGAACTTAATTAAGTTGTTGTTTAAACAATGCTAATATAAGGGCCAAATTAATTACATATAAGATTTAAAATGGAAATTCTGATCATTCTGTGCGAACTAATTATCTATATAATTTATTACTGATGATTTTTTTTGGCCAATGCACTAATTAATTAAATCCAGCAAGAAGAAACATTATGTGCCAATTAATTAAATCCACATTTTATTAGTTTTGCATGGTAGAAAGGTAAGATATGAAAAGGATTTTTTGTGTCGGCAATTAGTCTCCTGCTCCTTGCTTCACCAACCACTTTAATTAATTTCTTTGTTTATTTTCATAATCCAAATGTTACTACCATGTATTACTCATAATGACAAACAAACTATGATATGAAGGAATACTGAAAAAAGTATTAAATTTGTGCTATATGAAATAGTGTAAATGCTGTTTTGGAATGCACAATTCAAATATTGTTAAATCTGAAAAGTATTACTCTACTATTTCTTTTATAAAATATTACGTTAGCACAAAAACACTTAACTCAATGATATCAAAGTGCATTTAAATTATACCAAAAAATGAAATTACATGCTAGCTAGCTTATTATATATTATGCACCCAATAATAAATGGTCTCCTGAATTTATTTGTACATAGTTATAATTAAAGAATGTCAATTTATTGGAATTTGGTTGACGGTGCTGTGTGGCAGTCAACCACTATATCTTACAAGGAAAGCAAAAGGGACAGCAATCCATCAGTCTTAATAATATGTTACGACTAAGATGTTGTACTATACATGCAAAAAGGGACAGCAATTTTTTTTTTTTTTTTTTCCCTTTTTGTGAGGGAAAGCAGGTCGAGATAGAGATTCTTGTACGTATTATCATTTAATTATTTCAATATAAAATGGAGGACAAATAGCTCATATTTAAATATGTCATAAAGGATTCCCATCTAATTAGTTTAAAAAATAGAGGGTATTATATATAGCAACGAGACTAAAGACTGATATTTCTCGAGCTTGGTGTTCATAATAGTTCTTATTAGTTTATTCAATGCTGTTCTGGAATTTGAATTAAGCAATCATGAAAGTAAAAAAGTAATGATTCCCATTGATCTAGCATCAGTGAAGAAAATGTTACTTAATTTTTTTTTGAGTAATTAAAAATGTTACTAATTAATTATTCAGAGCCAAAAACAATAAATCTATAGAAGATTTTAAAATAATCTACGAGGGGAAAAATAATAAATATATTATTGCTTTCTATTTTTATTCACTTTTCTAGTTTTTCGATATAATTAGTTTTGAGGTTTGATAACAACCCGTTTTCGATATAATTATATTATATTGAACATACTAGCTGTTTATTTATATATATATTCACAACTGTTTATATCTAGTGTGTACAAATTAAAGTATAAAACACTAGAACTTTTATGTGGACAATGAGTTGAATTGCATTTGTAATCACTATATATAGTTTATATAAGATTTAGTGCGTTAGTAATCATTACCCATGTACTATGGTGAGGCCTTTTTATATTTTGATTAAGTTAGCACTTCTAATTTATACAAGGGCCAGAGATTTAACAATATTTAATAAAAAAAAAGAAGTAAGAAAAGCTAGATATGAAATATGTGTCATATACAGTGAGGCAAGCATTTTAATTATTCATTGGATGTTACATGACATATCGGATAGGATGTCACATATTCATTAATTCAATTGTAATAAAACAGACTACTATAAACTGTCATGAGTAATTGTCTTAAAATTTAGTACCTTTTGAAATACAGACCAACTTTTAATTTGGAAGGAAATCATTAAATTGAAGAACACCAATTTAAAAAAACCAGAAAACCAACCAACCATCTCCATATATAAATAAAGGCGTAAATCAATTAATGCAGTTATATTCTTCCTAATTTACCTAGATACAACTATGTCCATAAATACTAAAAACACCTCAACATTTTAATCTCAATGTACAGATAGATTTCCTGTTGTTAGTACTCATGTAGTATCCACAAAATCAACACTTCACTGTTCTCTTTGAATAAAAAAAAAACGAAGTGTTAATTTCACAGTTTTTTTTTTTTAAATTCAAAATAACACTTTGCTGTGGAGTTATATATATACCCAATAATGATTAAAGTGTATCCATAGAATGCAAGCTCATTATCCTAGGATATTTGAAAATTTACTTTATCTAAGAACCAAAAATGGTAGTTTCAGAAACATTTTTATTTTTTTTACACAAATTTTAAAAAAGAATATCACTATTTAGTCTAGTGGTTCAGACATAGATCATAGTTTCTAAATTCGGATGATAAACTTTTTATTTGTGAATATATAAAGTTGAAAAGTTTGGCCTCTATTTTTATTAAAAAAAAAAAAATCTAAACATAGAATTAGAATGATTACCTTGGAAGATCACATCCCTTAGGTTGCCACCTCCAATGCTGGTACCTGGTATCATTCCTACCATATTTATCACATGCCACCTCATCATGCATGAACTTGCACTTGGGCCCACTGTACAGTGGCCTGGTGACATTGTCGTACACCCACCGGCCTACCGAAAAGTCGCATTTGTCCTTCTCTTCATCATCACGATTTACACTGCCATTGTCACGGCCACCGCCACCCCGGCCGATACTAATAATTCGCTCTTCCGGTTCATTCCTTCTGTTGGTTGTATCGACATCTACCAAAAAAAGAGATTGATCTTGGCTATCTACAAATGGTGCTTGATTGGGGCTTTCATCTTGGGTATCTACAAATAATGTATAATTTTGGTTTTCTTGGGCATTATCTATGGATGATTCTACTTGGTTTTGGGTTTGGTTTTGGATATGATTTAGTAAGATAGAGAAAGAGAAACAAATTAAGAAGAAAACAATGAATGAGCTAAAGTAGGATCTAAGCCCCAATGGTGCCTGGTGCACAGTCATCTCTCTCTGTCTCTCCTCTCTCCTCTCTCTCTTGCTGCTTGGTGAAGCTAAAATAGAGATTGCTTCTTTGTAGGATACTGGGTTTGGTACGGGTACCATGGTTTGTCATTTTATTATAGCTGACTATTTTAACATATTGCTCCCTCAAAAAAATTTTGTATGACAATAAGGACCTTGGTTTGAACTTTTTTTTTCCCCACTTTTTCAGAGTGCATTTCATATTCTTTTGGTGGTTCTCTACCGGATGATTTGTGTCAATTAATTCAATAAATGGTACACGCTTTATCATTATTAATTTGCATAAATGTATTTACTTAATAATGATGCTATAAATGAATCTTGAGGCAGATTTGCTACATACCAAAATGCAATAGCGACCAATATGTTGTCAGATATATATATTTTATTATAAGGAAAGCTCCGTGCATGGTCCTGTGCAAATAAATGTGGCATGAAATAATACAATATTCTATTCTTGGTGCATATATAAGAAAGAAAAAAAAGTTGTTTGATTATGTGTTTTGAATTTGGAAGTCAACTACAAATTTGCTAAATCTTGATTTTACTAGTGCTCTATAAAAGTTTCTTTTTCTTTTCATGATATACTGACCATTGCTGATATATAAAAATTAATTAATAACATCACCAATACATTTTGATGTTATGTAGTGTAAATTTGACTACGGAGACCAGGGGGGGCCTACATTAGTCTAAACAAATTAATTATGTAAACCTACTCCTACCTAAAAAAGGTGATTTTCACTGACCTTGTGCGCCAAGGGAATTTAAAGTGTGCTTAATCTTTTTAATTAAAAAAGCTATGATTAAAGGAACAAAAAGAAAGTTGCGCAAGGTGCTTGGGAACTACCATTATTTAGACGATTTTATATTTGATTGGTGCATTGTGCACATCATATATATCCATGTTTGTGTGTTTAAGATAAAAAAAGAATTCAGATTGAGTGCAGGTTGAGGTGGTTAATTAATATGATATCTCTATAATTATATTTATTTTGGTAAACTCAAGCTAATTTCCCCAATTAGTAACTGCTAGTTTGATAATATTCCCTTAACCAAAGGTCGAGAGTTTGATTCCCCCTCACGACTTCGCAGTTTCTGTAAAGATTTTCAAAAAAAAAAAGAGAAGAAGATAATATTCCCTTTAACTATAACTATAAGATAAGGACAAAATTATACTTGATTGTATTATAAGGTTCTGTTAATGAAAGCTAATTTACAGTTGCAAAGGACATGCTAATTTAAGGGATAATTTGACTAATGTGCTAAGTTGATTCCTAAAGAAGATAGGTTCAAGACTTCATAAAACATTAAATAAGGACGTGCTAAGTTGATTCCTAAAGCTAATTAACAATTTTTTTTTTCTCTGAAAGAAATATGTTGGAGGGTATATATTTTGATGATAAATAAGGACTTATTTTGCTCGGTCGCTTTTGCTTGCAACATACATTTATCAACCTTCTTTTAACTTCTTTTTGTTAAATATTTGGTCTTTCTTAAATAATTACTAGGGGCTTGTTCACTAAAGAGCACATGTACTTTGATAATATACAAGGATTAAGAATGTAGTTAGGAGGCGTGAATAATTATTATGTTTTAATATGAAAATAAACATAAAGACCAAATTACCCACAATATTAGTAATAACCTTATTGAAGTGATATAACCTCTTTATTGAAGTTTATTATATTACAATTTTGATTAAATGTAATAAGTTAAGAAACTATAATTAAATACAATACTTTGTTCTAGTGACAAAGATACATGCTTTCCATGTGAGATGTCATGATTTTGAAATTCACAAAATGGAGAAATCCTCTGTAATATATATAGGGGTTTGAAAGGGTGTTGGATATCTTGACCTCTAATTCATGATTTCCAAAAAAAAAAAAAAATACAATGCTTAAAATATAATTTGATTCAGCCAACTCTTTTTATTTTTTGCCAAATTATTAGTCAAATAATATGGACAATAAAGTGGATAACTTTTTTGCAAACTGTAGCTCCATTCCATTCCATCGGCTATTTGACTCCAGGATCCATCACTGAAGTATTTTCATTGTTGGCTGCTTACCAGCTTAATTCTTGAAAGGGCTTGTACCGGTAGAGAGGGTGAGTACCGGTACAAAACTGTGAGATGATTACTTGAGGAGGATTCATAGTACTCCCCATCAACCGTCTTATTTCTCAAATGCCTATTTCTTGTAGTGTATTAAAAACGGTCTGGTCTGGTCTGGTCCGATCCAAACCCGGCCGGGCCACTGGTTGGCGGGGGCACGGGTTGGCGGGGGTACATGGGTTCACACGGGTCCGGTTCTTTGAAGCCAACCCAAACCCGTACTCAACCCTTGGTTTCCACAGTCCACAGTCCACGGTCCGGTCCTGTTCATTTTTTTTTAATTCTAGCTAGGGGTTGGGGAGGGTTTGAGGGGGATCCCGGGCGGGTTGGAGGGGGTTTAGCACGGGTTGGAAGGGGTTAGCTTCGGTTTGGCACCGGTTGGAAGGGGTTAGGTCCGGTTGGCATGGTTTTGAGCGGGTTTAGTCCGGTTCGGTCCACGGGTTGGAACGGGTAGGGTTTAGCACGGGTTGGCTCAAAAAATTTGAACCGAACCCTTCCTAAACCCATGACTAGCAAAGGAACGGTCCGGTCCGGGTTTGAAAAATAGTCCGATCCGGTTCACAGGTTGGCCGGTTCGGTCCTGGACCGGGTGGGTTTTATCACAACACTAATTGCTTGCAATGAGTTGACAAATTCCCAGCTTGTCCCTACATCAAATTGCAGTTGTGTATGGTACTGGGTACTTTGAGTATACACACACATAAAGATATGCCTGTACCTACTGCCTACTGGACCTTTTAGGTCTATGTCAGTTTGTGTTGGCATTTGGGTTAGAATTATTAAATGTTAATCACACATGTAAAATGCTTAACAATTTGCTTAAAAGAAACATAAATGGATAGGATATGTACAGATTATCAAAAGAGAAAGAAAGTAACATTGGTCTCAAGTAATTTGCAAAACAAATTAGAATAACTATATATGAAATCAATATGAATTATTGCGACTGCTACATAGAAATTGCTATAATTTGCAAAACATTATACACGCAGACTAGGAGCAGAACTAGAAATTTAGATTGCGGGGGTTGAAATGTTTAATGCTTGGTAAATTGATTTGAACTCAAGTCTCCACAACCTAAACACTTTGATATCTCATGAGGGTACTGAACTATATAAAATTTTAATAAAAAAATAAATTTCAATTAAGTTTCAATATATATAATTAAAAAAATTAATAAATCATGAAGGCGGTTAAGCACTCTTTGGATTGCATTAAGATCCTCTCTTAATGCGGACATTAATCAAATAATGAAGGAAACAAATAGTCCCAAAATTGCCATTGTTGCCTTAATAACGGTCTATATATATCATGAGAAAACTAGAAAAGCACAAGTAAATAAATTTAGAATTGATTTTGTTACTTGACATAATTTATAAAAAGCACTGTTATTAAAACCGGACCGGACCGGCGGGTGAACCAGGAAAAAACCGGACCCGAAAACAAATCCGGTTCGGTTTGAATTAAAGACCGAACATGCAATTAAACGGGAAATAAATAAACAACTCGGCCGGTTTCCAAAAATACAAACCGATTCTTTGATTTTTCTGATTCCCAAGACTAAAATAGTGGGGCCCATTTATTCCTACCTTTTGCAAAGAAAGGTAAAAGTAGATCCATGTGTTATTATGTGAGCATATCCATATTGTCTTTTGTGTAGCAACAATAACTTTTTTCTAAATAATTATGTATTTGAACCTGAAAAGTCATCATAATATTAATTTTTTTACTTAGAAAAAATTGAAGTTGCAGAAAATTTAATATGGATCAGTTATTTTCTATCATAAAAATATGGAGTTGAAAATTTAGTTATTCAATGCTATAAAAAAAAATTAAACGCTTTACATCTTAATTATTGGCAATTTTCTTTCAGCACAAAGCTTGAATTTTTTCTCCGCCATTAGATAAATTAGACTTTTATTTTATATATTAGTTGGTTAATTTTAATTAAGTGCAAGAGCTAATACTTTTGTTTTATTGGGAGAATAACTTTTATATTTATTAATAAATTAAGTGTTATTAAAAAATCAGCGGTTGTACCGGTTGACCCACTGGTCCGACCATTAAACCATTGACCCGGAATATTGCCGGGTCGATGTCCGGTCCGGTTCTGATAACATTGATAAAAAGAATATCAAAGAGTAGGAGAAAATTACCTGCAAAAATGATCTGTACTATTAAGCATAGTAAAATATGAAAATTGTTTATTATTACAAGAGAAAAGATCAAAAGAATTAGCACTGGTAATTAACATTAATTAGAAAATATCAGTGTTTTAAATAGCGCGCTATAGCGTTTTCCGACCAAAAAAGCTATGGCGCTATGCCCAAATAGCGCCGCTATTTGAGCATAGCGCGATTTTTTTAACCCGTACGCTATTTCGCGATAAACGCTATTTAAACCATTGGAAAATATAGAATTGTGAAGACATGCTCTTTATCTCATAGTTAAACCATCTTATTAATTCCTATTTTTCCTTCAAAGTATATATATAGATCAAAAGTTTAAATAGCGTTTATTGCGTCATAGCGTGCCGACTGAAAAAACAGCGCTATTCTCAAATAGCGCCGCTATAGCGCGGAATAGCTCGCTATAGCGCCGATAGCGCCATAGCTTTTATGGTCCGAAAACGCTATAGCGCGCTATTTAGAACCCTGATATAGATGAATTAGATAAATCTATAAGTCAACATCTTTTTGTTATTATGCAATTCCATTATTGCGGATGATTTGTTCTTAGAAGTGTTTGCTATCGTGATTACTTATTTTTATTTTTATGAAATATGATTACTTATTTTTTAATAATTAATTTAACCTTTTTTTCATTTATAGGCATGCTAATTATCTCTTGAAGGACATGTATTAAGGTTAAGTAAAGAGACGCTATTTAATCTAAAAAATATTTTATTAATTGAACTAGAGTAGTAGACTCTTCTCCATTTTGTAACACACAGAGCCGGCTCTCTCTCTTCCAAAATGAATTGCAACTTAATTTGCATTAAAGAGGGAAATGGGGATCTCTCAATTTAGAAAAGTACTGGAGAGATACATTCTTTTACCAACTGATGTATTAAATTCATGCAACGACTATTACCAGCTAAAGGTGATGAAACCTGTGTAAGAAACCACTGGTACACCAATCATTGTACAATATCAAAGAGGAGAGAGAATATATTTTTGTTTTTATAAATATTATAAATATTTTGAAGGGTCGGTGGTAATTTTTTTTATGTTAAAAATATTTATAAAATTTTTCCTTATTATAAATATCATTGATACAATTCCTTCAGACATTTCTAAGGAACCGAACTTTAAGCATTGATGCACGTCTTCAAGTTGGTAACATCCAAATAATCTGAAATTTATATTTTTTGAAATATTTTTACTATTATTCTAGATAGGTACAAAATTAGTGATTTTGGAAGGTGCAATTTTTTTTTTGAAAATCAGTGATTTTGTATCTATGTGAAATAATAATAAAAAGTTTCAAAAATTATAAAATTTGGTGTCCAAATATATTTTTAATATGAAAATCATGTTGAGCAAATCAATATTTTATACTTTAAAAGAGAGAAGAATGTGAGGTCCAATTAAGACACAAACGTAAAACATTTGAACCCTAGTCAAGTAATTCACAATAGAATTTTGAAAATCAGTGATTTTGTATCTATGTGAAATAATAATAAAAAGTTTCAAAAATTATAAAATTTGGTGTCCAAATATATTTTTAATATGAAAATCATGTTGAGAAAATCAATATTTTATACTTTAAAAAGATAAGAATGTGAGGTCCAATTAAGACAAACGTAAAACATTTGAACCCTAGCCAAGTAATTCACAGTAGAAATTAGAATACTGTGAAAGCAATATTAGAAGTGTTGGTTATTTCTTTTTTGATGCAACATGATTACTATTTTTGAAAATTAATATAACTTTTTCACTTATAGAGTTCTAGATTATGTCCCAAGACTTGACAACTGATGAGCACATATGTTTTTTTTTTAATAATGTATAGACTAAATTTGAAGTATTTGTCTTACAATTGCTTGGTTTTTAAGAACTTATCTTATGACATACTAATTTATCTCTTGAATTAAAGACATGTAATAAGGTTTAGTAAAAACCCACTGATTAATCTAGAACATATTTTATTAATTCAAGTAGACTCTTCTCCATTTTTGTGACACCAGCCCTGTCTCTTCCAAATGAATTACAAGTTAATTTGCAATAAAGAAGGAAATGGAGATCTCTCAAATTTCAATAGTACTGGAGAGAGATATTCTGGTACCAGCTGATGTATTATATTAATGCAACGACTATTACCAGCTAAAGGTCAACAGAAACAGTGATAGAAACTGTATGAAAACACTGGTGCACCATTACACCAATCATTGTACATTATTCAACAGTGGAGAGATGAACAGAGAGCAAATTTTTCTATTTCAGAACTATTATAAATATTTTTACGGGAAGGAGATAGATGGTAATTTTTTCTTTTAATGTTATAGAAAGAACCGAACGAGTGAACTGAATCATTATGATATGATATGTTCCTTTATGCATTGATATAGGTCTTCAAATTTGATCACAAAAAATCCGAAATTTAATAGCAGCAAATGAGCAATAGTATTGTCTTAATTTTTATTTTTTTTTCCATTAATGCTAAAGGAACCGCAATAATTTTAGATTTTTTGTGACCAAATTTGGTGACCAGCAATTATTTAGAATTTTTTTTAAGAAATTAAATCAATGATTCGGTTTTTTCTATGAAATTGAAAAATTTACTATCTTTTTCCAACAAAATATTTAATGTATTTCTAATAAGAAAAAAATATGGAGAGGGTGAAAGAGAGAGAGAGAGAGACAGAGAGAGACAGAGCAGTTGAGATTTCAAACCTAAGCAATAGCTGAGACAAAGAAATGAAAAAAGCAATGAAATAACTTTTCTTTGTGTCGAATCCAACATGACACCGATGTTTGGCCTTACCTCCACCGATTTGTTGCAAATAATATGTTAAGTAGGCGTATAAATTTTTCATGTAATTGTCAGGTTTTGTCAGATTATATATGACCACGTGCTATTTAATGACCCAGCTGCTTGAACGGTTAAGAACAGAGGCCCAATAAAATTGGTGTACCAATGACTCGGTTCCTATTTGATTTGATATGATGGACACAAATAAATTTTGTTTTGTCACCGTATTCAATTCAATAAAGATACCTATAGAAAAAAAATCATTATATTTTGAAATGAGTTAGGCTACAATACATTGTATAACGCATTTGGATCCCTACTATATTATATTTTTATTTTTAAAATTTAAATCCTTCATTATAATCTTCATATATAAATTTATCTGGAGATTAAACTTTATATTTTTTTTTCTAATTTCTTTACTATTATTTAGATAGATAAAAAAATTTTACTTTCAGAAGGTACAAATTTTTAGTGAACAAATATATAATATATGCAGACAGTACAAATTTTAAATAATCAAATGAACAGTAAGATTTATATTTTTTTTTATTTAAAACCCGTAGGTATTTTCATTAATGCCTATTACATATAGTTTCGTATAAGTACATATAACATCTGTATCAATACATTAAATATTACAACTGAAACATCTTTACAACAGTAGACAAGAAAAATTAGAAAAAGAAAGCAAAGCCAAAAGATTTTGCGCTCAGATCGGTAGATATTGAGCCTGCAGGATTTTATGTGCTCGTGCTCTGATTGGTAGGTTGTAAGCTTATATAATTTATTGTCGTTAGCACAAAACAATGTTATTATAATCAAGACGAGACGGGAGTATTCAGGTGAGCCTTCGTGCTCAGATAAGGTTTGTGCCTGAATTATTTATCAAAAAACACATAGAAAAGAGATAGAAAGAAGGGGGGAGAAGAAGAAGACAACAGTAGTGCAACATCATCATCGTCGTTATTAACCATAAAATACGTACCTTATTTATATATAACTATTGTACAAACTAGAGAAGAGGTGAAGCGAATTTACAACACCCCCATCCGAATTCGGAGAATCGAAAGGAATAAAGAGCAGTGACCAGATCCGTTAGACGAGACGGAAGCACATGCTCGAATAGACAAAACGGAGCGAGGAGCGGTGACTATATTCTCTAAACGAAAAATACCACTCGAATGAAAAAATAGACGACACAACCGGAACGGAAAGAGGGAATGGCGGACGGTGGAAGACAGAGCAAACTAATCGACTCTCAAAACTTCAAATTTGAGTCGCCTCAGATATCGCTTTGGCGATATACTCGAGGCTCTTGCGGAGTTGACGAGGTTAAAGTTTTGACGAGGAGAATATGAACACTAATTAGATATCTTATCGTTACTTTCAGACAGTACAAATTTTATGTAGCGGAATAACAGTAAAGTTGTTTCATTTTTTTTAGTTATTTTTTTGTAAACGAATGAACAAAGTCACTAATTTGTTTTATAGAATCTCTGACAAGCACAAAGAAATATTTTTAATTTTAAATCATGGTAAGATAGCTCAGATTTATGTGCATAACTGCATATATCAAATTATATTCGTTCACTAAAAATATATACTATAATATGTGCCAAAAAAAGCAAATATAGTGACTTAATTTCTGCAATTTGTTTTTATACGGTCCTGGGTACTATTTATCTATAATAATTGTCCTCGAAACCCATTTCTTCAATATTTTAACTATTTTTTTTAGAAAATGCAATATCAAGTAGCCCAACATTTTTTATATTTTTCTTTCTGTTAACTAGAACAATTTTTTAGCCCCGGAAAAATAGATATTATATATGGAAGAAATTTCATTTTAAATTGTGACAAATACTATTAAGTTGAATACAACATTAAAAAATATATAATTTTTTAATAGATGATCTCATAAAAAATAATTAACTTCGTAGACTAAATTAAATTAAGTATATCCCACAAATGGATACACATTTATTAGTAAGAATTTAGACAATTTTCAGTCATAAGGTTAAATTTGACGATAGTTAATGGTTAATTCAATAATTAAGTAATTATTTGATAGCATCTTATGAGGCCTTAAAACTCCACCATTCTTATAGAATGTCAATTTTATATCTTTTCTGCATTTTTTCCTTCTATTTATAAAATTTCAGAAAGTTTTAAAAGAGCATGTTAAAAAAGAAGAAGAGAAAATGTTTCTATCCACTATCTTTTGTCCACCATTTGTCCATACTTTTTATCCAGCGCTATTCACTCCGTGTTTAACTAATTTTAACGGACACCGGTCCCCACTTCTAACTGACCACTTACTCCAACTATTTAACCTTCTTTCCGTGTCTCTATTTCATTTTTTGAATCTCCTTTTCAAAACCTTCCTTCTCCGATCAATTTGTTTCCTTTCTGAAACGATTTGTTTTCGATATTTCTTTGTCGTTTTACTGACACAGAAATTTTTGGATCTACAAATTGTTCGAACTCTAAAAATTCATAATATCGATGAAACTCTTAACTTCAATCGCGTAACTATTCCAAACTATCAAATTCATATTTTGGGATAATAAAGTGTACCAAATTCAGATTTGATGGCTCTTTACAGATCGGGGCGGTGACTTCTGTCTACGCTGTTTTTACATTACATTATCGCTTCAGAAGAGTATGTTTTCTCCGACATGAATTTCTTTATTTTAATAAACTATTCAGCGGTTCTGACATGGATTTCTTTATTTTAATATAATTATTCACTTGTTTTCCTCTAAGTTTGTGCGCATTAATTTGTAATGTTTAATATAAGATTTTTTTTTTCAATTTTAATTATGAATTTGTTATATGATAATTCAATTTTTTCTTTGAAATCTGCCGCAAGTTTGAATCAAAACTTCGTTACTGTACTCTATTTATTCGGTAAGCTATATTGCTATCGATTCATTGTTTCTCGCAAATCCTGATCCAATCTGGAAATACTTTAAGTATGATTTGATCTGATATGACAGGTTAGTTGTTGATTTCAATATTTGATTTGAATTTTTATTTTGAATTTGATATTTGAATTCAAAATTACATAGATCGTTTTTGTAATGTTGTCGATTTGAATTTTCTAATTTAAGAACTTACATGATTCGATATTTTGTTTTACAGTATTCGATTTCATTGTTGAAAGAAGAATACGACGAATTATCTCTGATCTTCATCATGTGCGATTTAGAGTGCAGAGCAGCGACGAAATTTAAATTGAGTGAGTTATTTATGGATTTAAATTTTCAGAATGCATGTAATGAGTTTACAGGTTCTATACATTATTTTATAGGATCAGTCAGTTAGGTTTTAAATTTTTGTAGAGTATTTTTTTGGATATGTTTCATAATTTTACATGATATATCATATATTTTACATGAGCTATGCATTGTATTGCTTTTCTTTATTTTATTGGATATGTTTAACAGTTTCACAGGATATATATGCAATATATACAATTGTACATGATATAGTTTACAGTTTTACATGATATAATTCACAGATGTATATGATATGTAGAATGTTTTACATGATATAGTTCACAGTTTTACAGTACCTACATGATATACAATATTTTACAGGTTATTGATGTTTACAGCATATATGCAATATTACATGATCAAGTTAACAGTTTTACCGTTTTAAATTTTCAGTATTTTTCTAGTCGATTTACATAATTTATATAGTATTTTACAGGATTCGCCTTGTGGTTTTACAATATGCATATTGTGGCAATCTGGACGAGAGAGATAAGAGAGATGAGAGAGAGGTGATATAAGGGAGATATGAGGAGACGATCTTAGAGAGGCGATATGGAGAAGAGATGAAAGCGAGGCGATCTGGAGTATTGATCTTGTTGTTTTATAGTATTCACCTTATGGTTTTACAATATGTATTTTGTGATTTTATAGTATTCATCTTGTGGAAATCTGAGAGAAAGAGATAATGGAGAGGTGATCTGGAGAAGATAAGAGGATAGAATCTGGAGGAGAGAGATGACATAGAGGCACTCTCCTCCTCACCGTCGATCAGATAAAAGT
This sequence comes from Carex rostrata, assembly GCF_964058835.1. NCBI lineage: Eukaryota > Viridiplantae > Streptophyta > Magnoliopsida > Poales > Cyperaceae > Carex > Carex rostrata. The sequence continues at coordinate 2,941,202 of NC_135940.1, forward strand.
TGTCAGGGTTGAAAAACAGGGCAAAATTTAAATCTAGTGAGTTATTTCTTTATGTCTGTTGAAATTGTTGTTTGATTTGATGCAGTAACGGATCTAGCATTGTTTTGAACTTTTGTTTGAACTTTTATTTGAATTTATTGTTTGATTTGATACAGTAACGGATCTCGTAATTATTTCTTTATTTATGTTGAATTTCGATATGGAGGAGATATGATAGAGAGATGATAAAGAGATGATATGGAGTATTGATCTTGTTATTTTACAGTATTCACCCTGGTGTTTTACAATATTAATTTTGTAATTTTGCAGTATTCATCTTGTGAAAATCTGGAGGAAAGAGATGATAAAGAGGTGATATGGAGTATTGATCTTGTTATTTTACAGTATTCACCCCGTTAATTTTACAGTATTCATTTCGTTAATTTACGGTATTCATCTTGTGAATAGTTACTAATTTTTAACAATGTAGTTGTGAATATTTGATGTATTGATGATGTATAGTTTGCATCTGTTAGTTTTACTGTAATAAATCCAATTTATTACATTGTTTATTTTATTTGTATGCAAGATGATATCTCGAAAGAATGTGTGGTTCTTGTGATGAGGCTTCTTACTCATCCCAACAATGTTCACAGGAGGTTGTTAATGTAGAAGTTTTATGTTTCCATAGTTTGTTTGATGTTATTTTGGATGTTATTGAACTGGTGTGGTATTGTGTGGTGAATATACTTATGTTTGGTATTGTGTGGTGAATATTATGGTTGTGTTGAACAGATGCTGTTGAACTGATATTTTTTGTTGAGCAATTTTGTAATACAGTTTGAAATTGTTATATTTGTAGTTAAGATGTGTCAGTTTACAGTATTAAGCTATTGTTGTTTTTATTTTCTGTCTTTTTATTTTGAATGTTCTGAATGTTGTATACATGCAATTGATTTATAGTTTAGATATAATAATTTTATAGTATTGGTTTTTTTGTAGGTTGTATGTTTTGTTTTTATAATTTAAGTTGACAGTTTTATAGTATTGAAATTTTGTACTTTTTACATCTTGTTTTATCGTTTTCATCTGCTTATTTTACATTATTGAAATTTTATAGTTTTTTACATTTTGTTTTTACAGTTTAAAATTGATATTTTTCAACATTATTTTTTATGATTTTTATCTGTGAATTTTTCATGACTGTAATTTTATAGTTTGTACATTTTATTTTTATAGTTAAATAGGTCAATTTTATAGTATTCATTATTTTGATGATTTATTTGTGTGTTCATTAAATAAAGAAAAAAATTACAAAAAAAAAATATTCGAAAATTTTAATTTTGACTTTTAGCACGTTTTTTTGTCGAAATAACTGCTAATAATCTCCTATAACTGCGATTTTCGAAAGTACAAGTTGTCTTTTTAAAAGTACATTTTTTTTTTGCAATCTGTTTGGGACCACTTGGAATGCTAGCTGGATATTTTTTGATTAACTGACTTATTTTATGTGATATATTGTATAAAAATACAGCATATAAGAATAGTTTTATACAGGCTTCTAAATAGATAGCTATAGTGGCGCTATAGCTTTTCCGGACCATAAACGCTAAGCTATGAGATAAAATTGCGCTAACTCAGCTACGACCGCTATTACCGCTATATGAGACCCGCTATAGCTACCGCTATGCTACATGTTTTTTTTTTTTTGCAATTTATATGGACTTCTGTACTTCTATTCTTATTTCTAATGCCACATGGTCTTCTACGATAAGTATACTAAACCAAACTATATGCTTCTATTTTTATTTGTGATTTATTCTATCATTCTATATCGAGAAATATTCAAATACTAATTATTCATTTTGATTACTCTTTTTATAATATTCGTTTGTAAAATTATTATCGTTCGTTTCAATTGAAAGCTGATTTTGATTATTATTATAATTATAAAATGTTTAAATATGTATATTGACTTCATTTACCTTATAAAATTAATTGCTCTTTGTCTATTATAATATGTAATACCATGAAGTATAAACTATTAAATAATGTTACTTTTTAGATTTTTTTTCATTCTTATTTGCGTAATTGATAAAAAGTATAGACTTAGATTAGTTGTCATTTAGTTGTTACATAAATTCTCTAATATTGATTATGTTGATAATTAGTAGAAATATAGAATATAAAGTTTGAAAAGGGAAAATCGCTATGTGTGATAGCTTCTGCTATAGCTACGTTATTCGCAATAGCTTTTTTTTTGGTCTCCCCGCTATGCCGCTATAATCGCTATTTAGAACCTTGGTTTTATAGTATTCGCACAAGTCAAATGTCAATTTTTTGTGGACAAAGGTCTGGACAATTAGACGCTTTCAAGAAGAAAAAATACAAAACCACATTGGTATATGGCCTGACACGTGTCACCACGTCTGATATGTATTGGCTGTTAGATGGGTCGTCTAGGGAATTTGGAAACCAAAAAGTAACTCAAATTGTGAGTTTAGATCCGGACCGTTCAATCTTTTCTGGCACGAATGTTAAAAAAAATCTATACACTCCATCTCGAACCGGATTTTGATCGGACAGTCCGGATCCAAACTCAACATTTGAGTTACATTAGAGGATCTGGACACTCGTCTAGGCTCCGTGGTTTTTAAAATTAGATTTGGTTGAACAAGTCCAAATTGTCTAAAACCTAGACATGACATAGTCCGTTTGACAAATTTTGTGAACCGGACAAGATGCAGCCATGCAATGTATGTTGAAACTTGAAAGTACATTATATTTTAGAGGTAACAAATAGAATTAAGCTTGGATATTAAAATATCAATTTTTTAATATAGTTTAATTTGAGTTGGACTAATATACTTTCAAAAAAATATGTATCCTCTCTTGTGCTTCACACTCTTTTGTTAGATTGTTTTTTTTTACCAAATTTTTCATTTTAAAATTTGTTTTTTTTTTTTACTATTTTGTTAGATTGGTATAAAATTACTATTTTTGAACGGTCCAAAATCTTTTGAAAAGTAGTTATTTTTTACCTATCTAAAAAGATGGTAAATATTTTTCAAATTATGTAAAATTTGGTCTCCAAACACATTTTAATATGAAGATTATATTGAGCAGTTCGGTTCGACTGTTTAAACTTTAAAAATAATGATGAGAATGTCAAGAACAAGAGAGCCCATTCTTTATATAACATATTGGCCCAGCTCGGAGGTAATTTTTTATTTTATAAGAATGGTGAAATATCAATATATATAAAAAAAAAATTCAAAATGTAATAGACAGAATTATAATTTTTAATTTATAAATAGGTTTAATTGGTCCCTTTTCTCTCCGCTAACATCTGCCCATGCATTTTACATCTTGTAATAGTTGCGATTACGGTTATCGAATTATGCTCCATTATTTATAGTAGTTTGGAATTATAAAATGGTATATTTTTAAGTAACAAACTTTTTGATCATATGTTATTAGGGGTGAAAACGGATCTATACGGAGCGGATATTGGTAAAATCATATCTATATCCGTTTTAATTTTTCAGATACAAATACGGATTCGGATAGTGGTAAAATCATATTTATATCCGTTTTAATTTTTCAGATACATATACATATCAGATTGGATATATTTTTAAAAAATATATATTATTATAAAAATAGTAAAGTTCATAATATTTATTTAATTATAATGATGAATAACATAATTTATTTTATAATATATATTAAACTATATGATATATATTTACTATTTGAATACAGATAATTGAAATGTAAAATCACATTTGCATCCATATCCACACAGATATTCAGATGTCGGATATCATATATCTATATCAAAAAGTTAGAATGGCAAATGCTTTCTTATAGATATCTGATATAAATGTAATCGAATTGCAATACAATGAATAAATTAATAACTACTCGTTACTTCATAGTCTCTTCATTAACCTTATCTGTTTTGAGCTGATGCTCTGGTTCTTTGATTTCTTCACTGGAGGCATCCATTGTATGTTATTAAATACAGATAAGCAGGACAAGTATTCTCTCCATTATTGTAAAAAAAATCCCTTTACTTTACAGTTTGAGATTAACATCCAGTCGCTTTGAGATTCGGGCTAGCACATGGGACAGTATTATTGGGATTTGAGATTCGTGCCAAGTTAGAAAGAATGGTCCAGATCCAATAATTATAAAAGATTCTCTATTACGGTACTGTGGAGGATCTGAATTCCCATTTTCACCCGTATATGTTATGATGATGCACATTTTTTTTTGGACAAGTACTGGTAAATATATAATATCAACAGTACAAGAGATTAATTATAACTTTTGACTTTTATCATGCTATATGTCTACCTAACAATAAGATATTATTCTTTAATGAAATGACTAACAAAAAGATATCAAGTCAAAATCACCTTTTCATATACTAGGTTTTAATTTTGTTGAGAATTATTCTTTTTGTTATGATCAAATTAAGAGGAACCGCTTTATTGGTGAGAGTTCAAATCAAAATAGAGGCATTTATTAATTCATTTGGTAGATTGCTATCATGAAATAACCAACTGCTTTTCACTTTTTAGAATGTACAAACAAGCTACCTCATTTGCATTTGAAGGAAAGCTCATCATATTATTAAAAAAAAATTATCAATACATCTGATTCATTGTCTGTATAATTCATTTTTTGTAACGCTATTGGTGTCAGAATAACTTGTTCATTTTTTGTAAGCTATTTTTTGTAACGCTATTTTTTGTAATGCTATGGGGTACATAACAACTTGTTATGTACCCCATAGCGTGTTTAGCGCTGCATCAGCATCACTCACCGAATGCATCATTGGATATATAATTTGTTATTATATAGTTAATTAGTTTAGTTTGGTTATAACTTAAAGTGTAACTATTTTAACTATCCATTCTCCAATCTTTATCACACTATGGAGAATTGACAAAGGTTAATTTGTCTTCTTTTGGTAATATGACCTACTGACCTCTAAGTCTTTCTATTGATTATCCACTTAATTATAATTAAACAAATTCAGTTACATAACAGCTCATTAATTATTAATCATAACTAGTTAAATTCTCATAAACGATTATTAATTGTTGATTGTTGAATGGAATGCCGGATGGATTAATAATTTACTAGCTTAACATTAATATTTTTACGAGAAAGGAGAGGTAGCACAATTGGCTAGGAAAATGTCGTAGAGTTGTTATATCCAAAGATCGAGAGTTCGATTCCCTCTCACGAACCTTGGTAGCTACTACCAAGTTTTAAAAAAAAAAAAAAAAATTAATATTTTTACATTTATACTCTTTTTTTTTTGTCAAATGCATTTGTAATGCACTGCCTTAAGGAGGCCTTTTTTACATTTATACTTAATATGTTAATTTTGTTGATAGGGAGAATAACTATATATATGCATACGATTCTATCAACAAAGTCAATTTGTTCATTTATTTATAATTTAATGGTCACAATTAAAATATAGATTGTGTCATTTCAAAATTTAATATTCTTCATATTTCAGTTGTGACCGTTTAAATCATAGATAGATAGATGAACATATTGACAATGTGAATGGAAGATTCGATTTCACATAGAAAAGATGCCCCTTATTGTTTTCATGAGCGGATCTCAATGTATTGAAAAGGTGGCTAAGTCATCCCTATAATTTTAAAATTTTAGTTATATATATATTAAAATTTAATTAAATTTTTTTTTTCCAGAACTTTCTATATAATCCAGCTTCTCTCAATAATAATCAAATGTTTACTTGTAGTTTAACGATTAGAACTTTATCTTGTAAATAAGAGGTTTTAAGTTCAAATTTCACTCATCGCATTACAAATTTTTTTATCAAATTTAATTTCCCTATAATGCGGGCCTATGAACGGTGCATTAAATGAATAGCACAAGCACACGCACACCCCCACCTGGTAATGGTAATGGTATGTAGTGAGGAACCAGATCTCCTGCCCCTGGGGTGCAGGAAATTTCTGCCCCAGAGTCACTGCGGGGTGGACCCGGTTACTGTTAAAGGGTTTAAGATTAAAGTGGTTTTGGGTTTAGGATTATATGGGGACCCACTCTACAGTGACTCTGGGAGCAGAAATTTTCTGTCCCAGGGGCAGACGATTTGGTTCCATGTAGTGAATGTACAGTGTCTGTCCATGACGCTTCATGATCTCCGTACAATGAGAAATTAAGGAGAAACACCGTTTGCTTTAGGGAATGAGTGGTAATCTCTTCTTTACATCTGACTGTATAGCGGGTCATATCCAACGTTTTATTTCATAATATTATATAATAACATGGATTTCTTAGCGCATGAAGATGCAGAAGATCTGGACAGGCTCGGAATTGATTGGAGGTTAAGCGGCGTAGCGTAGATGTTAAAAATCATGTCACATGACTCAAATCATTTTTTACTTCAGAGGATCCGGACTTTGTAGATGTTCCTCATGAAATTTTATTCTTGGAAGTTTCAAGTATATTTCCACATGAAGGTAATAAGATAATGTTATGCGGTTAAAAATCTATTGTTTGAAGTTTAAATGTAAAGTAAAATATGATTTTTACTTGATAAAATACATTGGCCCATTTCTCAATATTTGATTAAGAAATTACAAAGTGAGACATTACAAAGGGATATTGCTAATGTGTTTTTATCCCAAGTAGAAACTATACAAATCATTTTTTTTTTTTTTCATTTGATTGGTGAACAAAGCTTATCATGATTTCGTAAATAATAAGTTGTTAGTACATGCCAATCAGCATCAAATTTATTAATATATAAATGCCATATCTGGTTACTGATTGGTCTCAATTTGTCGGTTTTACATTGTTTTACTAAGACAGTTAGGTATTAAATTATGCATCTAATATTATGTTTCTAACCAAACACATCTCAGATTTTGGTTTTGAGTACTGGATTTATAATTATGAATTTTTACTAAATTAAGGTTACTTCACAGGTAAGCTCTTCTGCACTGAGTTTTGTATATAATAGATTAATTATACTACTTAATACAAAGAAGCCCCCAGAAAGTATGGAAATCTCATGACCAGATCTCAGTCAAGCTAATATTTGTGTTTTTACCAAGGTGTATTAACGAACGAAGCACACTGCATAATCTTGTTTCACTTATTACAGTACACAAAATTGATTGTTATAGACCCATGTATTTTGCTAAAATGTTACTTAATTGATTAAAATAATAGAAAAATAAACCTCCAAAATCACATCAATGTGGAAGCCATCAATAATGTTAACACAAAATCTCTCCTTCAAGGAGCAATTTAATTAATTATAATACAAAAATGGACCCCTAGTCTGAGATCAGTTATTTGAAAATGGGTCATATGAATAAATTTTTGGGTTATTTTGGGCCTGAAATTGCTCTTATTTGACAACCACCTGTGGGCTTCAGTATTATAAATGTTAATTATTAACTACTTGGGTATGTTTGAATGTGTCGTCAAGAATAGATTCTATTTTAGAATAGAAGACTATTTGATATTGCAATATGCATCCAACTAATATTTTTACTATTCGTAATAGCTAGAATAGTTGTTATTCTTTATTTATTGTAAATGTTGGAATAACTACTATTCAAAAGTGTGAAGAGAGAAAAAAACTGTTTACTTCTCGGATTTCCGCCAACAGAGTTCCGAAATGACAAAGTTAACAATATTTTTGTCATCTCCATATTATGACAATTCGTTTGAGACCCCACTTGTCTATCATTCCTCTTAATTAGCACATTGTTAACACTATTTTTTCTTGATTAGAGTTATTCACTATTTTAAATGTACAATCCAAACAATATATTTAGTATTTACTAATCCAAGTAGCACCATTTTCACACTAATTCAAAAATTACTATTTTTTTCTCTATTCTCATCTACTAATTTCAAATTTCGCTATTCTAATTACTCTAGCTCTCATCCAAACATATTATATGAACAAAGATTTTTATTGAATTCTTTTAACTCAGTTATCAATTACCAACCAACAGTTCATTAAAGAAGAAAAAATATTTTGCAAAATATTACAAACAGAAAAAAAAGTATTTTTTTTTATTATTAGTCATACGAAAGAAAGCCCTCCTAACATCATACAAGCAATCTTGTAATCCATGAACACTTTTTGAAAAATAATTCACACTTTACTGAAACTTATGTATTTTAAAAAAACTGAAAATAGCGAAAATCTCTAAAACAACTAATTTTTGATCTAGTGACAAAGACACATATTCTTCATGTAGAATATCATGAGTTCAAAACTCAGATAAAAAATATTTTTGTTGTAATAACAAATATATGAAATTTGAAAGCTTAATCTTCATCTTTCTTTAAATAAAAAAAAAACCCTATGAACTGTCAACTTTGCAGTGCGAAAACATATTCTCCATCTTTCAAATTAGCAATTGTAATTGAAAATTGAATATCGGAATAGAAAAGTTCGAAAAAAAAAAACAATATACATTTCACATTTTCAAAATTCTGATTAATCACCGATGCACCTTTCGAGATAAATTAATAATTTTCTTGATTTATTAACTCTATTTTATTTTGATAATCATATCTAACTCAGTAGGTTACGGGTAATTTCACAACTTCAATAATTAACATTTATAATACTGAAAATAATTTAAAAACTTTCTGACTACAATCTTGTGCTTAAAAATTAACTTATTTCTTGACAATGACAAACATATAAAACAAGAATTATGGGGCAAGAAAATTATTGCTTCTCATCTATATATGTTGCACGGACACATCTAGAATTATGTCGCGTCTGTGTCCGAGACGTGTCAGCCACTGACAGTTTCATAACACGTCTGGATAAGCCATCAACTGGGTAAATAATGCAAGACACAATGAACATATACACGTCTCGGACACATAGTTGACACGCTAAGGGCAGTATGAGGCACCACATATTTGTATAATGCAGAGAAGTTAAAAGGTCCAATTGAAGGGTAATTTTGAAAATACCAAAATACGTTTTATTATACACTACTTTTCAGCAAATTTTAATTAAATATCTGAATTATATGTATAATTGTGGCAATTTGCTAAATATAATGATTTTGGAGTGGCAATCAGCTAATTTAAGGTTTTGGGGTGGCAAATTTCTAAATTTCATGTTTTGGAGTGGCATACAAAAAAATTTCCCTAATAAAAAATTATAATGTAATAAATGATAATGGTATTTTTAATTATTCATACCTCAGCCTTGTTATAAGAGGTAGAATTTTAGCCCCAATTGAGACTTGAATGAATATCTAAAATTAGTAATTGCCTAATGTAAAATTAGAATATATTCCATCATAATTGCACTTAATTTGAAACTGACAAACCTTATGTGATTAAACTACTGCTTATTGAGTGTTTTTTTTCTTCTTCTTCTGATACATGCTTTACTCAACAGAACAAATACTGTGTTTCTGATACATGCTTGGCCTGTTTGTGTTATAGTAACAGCCAGTGCAATAAATCAAACCATGAGATACATGGTAAATATGGTCTTTTGTGTTATAGGAACAACCCAGTGCAATAATATATATACCTTCTATCAAAAAAATTCAATAATTAATTTAAATATAATTGAAACAATGGGAAAGAGAAATTTGACCTTCTGGATCCAGACACCGAATCCAAGGAGGGTAGACAATATTTTAAGTCTTAAGGCTAATTAATATATATTTTTACCATGTAAAAACAGTAAATTGCATATGCACTGTTAATAAAGTATATATGCCTTATGAAGCTTCCAGGTAATCAGAGATAGTGTGAAATTTCTGACGATGTAGGTTCTTGTGGAGATACATTATATAACAGTATAGTTTACAAATTGTCATTAATTATGCGACAATTTTAAATATGAGAGGCCAACATTTATTAATTAATTATATAACCGAATACAAGGGAGCCGAATCTCCTGCCCCCCGGGGTGCAGGAAATTCCTGCCCCCAGAGTCACTGCGGGGTGGGACCAGTTACTGTTAAAGGGTTTAATTACTGTTACTGTTTTTAAATTTGGGCCCACCCGCAGTGACTCTGGGGGCAGGAATTTCCTGCCCCCAGGGGGGCAGACGATTCGGTCTCGAATACAAGATCAAATTGACATAGACCTTATCAAAAATAGCAATTAACCTGGCTTAATTAATTTGTAATATTAAAATAAGAAGATGAAGGAAAGAAGTAGTTTGGATTAATTTATCATTGTTATTAATAATTACATTGCATTATTGGAAAAAAAAAATTCAAATATAAATTTTCATTTTTGTATATAATATACATTAATTTAAGTTATCATGCTATGTTATGCAAATTAATTTTGTAAGAATTCATATTTGATTGTGTAAATGTGAGATAATACATTGTTTTCATTGATTGGCAATTATAACACTTCTCTTGGTGTACTTTTTAGTTTTGTTTTAGGCTTCCGGTGAAGAGCATCTTTTGTCGTACTATTACTATTTTGTCGTTTCATGACTATTTAGATTAAACTAACAATATAATCATTATGTATTAATATTTTCGTACAATTAGTTTGAGGGATAATTGGAGTTTTTGAACAAACAAATTAAGTTTAATCGTGTCATCAAACTCTGGTAACAACCAACAAGAGAAAATTATTTAATTATGACAATAAAATAACGTTGGAAAAAAAAAATCCAATTAATAGACATTCAATTTTAGACCCTTTAGTACTTACCTTCTTGTGAAATTACAAAATTGAACTTTTATTATAAAAAAATCCAATTATTTTAGTCACTTATTCAGTGATAGGAACTTTTTTTCGAAAAATTCTCAAAGAGAAGGGTCTTATAAATATTTTTATTTTATGTGCCTTCATCATGCTTTTATTTTTTTTATTTTTTAGTAACTAAAATTCTAAAACTTATATATCAAAATAAATCATTAGTTATGATCAATATTATTTTTCTTGCATGCACATAAAAAATTATCACTTCTCAATTTTATTTTTATATAAATTAATAAGTTCAAAATTCCCCACCTATAAATTTTCTACATTAGTACATTAATTTTGTCTAAGTTCTTGCTATCAATCAAAACAAAATTGAAGTGTCGTAAAGTTTTACTTGTGCATAAAGAAAGTGGTATAGATCATATTTAATGATTTTATTTTGACATTTGAGTCTATATATGTATGCATACAATTTTTGGGTCTTAGGTCGAATATATATTTTGCTTAGTATAAGGGTCAAAGGTAAACATTTTATAATTATAACTTTGTAAAGCTACACTCTATATTGATAAGAAGAACAGAAATATATAACTTCACTACCTTAAAATAATAATGTTGGAAGTAATTAATATTCAAACAAAATACATTGAATCATTCCATCATTTCTTTAATGGTTAAATTCTGTCTTTAGCAAGTCAATGATTGATATAACTTGCTTCCAACCTCAACAAATGCATCTCTAATTCATATATTATAGTGCATGCCGACATCAACTTAAAAAAATGAACCAATTACCTATCAAACTCACAATCATCTTACGAATAATTGGTTACAGATAGATCTCTTTTGTTCATCCTAGATTGAGTTTTGCATTAATAATTTCAAAGAGAATCGAACTCTTCACCTTTGAGTACAATAACTTTAGAACATTTTTTCTAACCAATTGTGCTACCTTCCCTTTCATAGCTAGAATAAATTTTGGAAAAAAAAATTTATGTATACAACCTGTTGGGCTTCTTGATCATGTGGCTACAACTTTGAACAGGCATTAGATTAGATAATAATTAAGACAAATAATCTCAAACTTTGTTGTTAAATTAGCATGGATAAATTATGTATAAGATAGAGATAAGTATTTGGTACTATTCAATTGAAGACAAATGAGAATTATTCTAATAGTAATACACGTGTAGTCCTTACCAAAGATGTGGAATCTTCCAATCAGCTTCAGGTGATGGGCTTAATTTGTTGGCATTATTCAGGAAGAAAAAAACAAAAGGTGCATGACCATTTGTAATTGATTTTTGTCTCATGAAATGACATCATGAACAGCTATTAGGGGTGTAAACGGAGCGGATTCGGAGCGGATAATGTTAATATCATATCCGTATTCGTTTTTTAATGAGCAGATACGGATACAGATAGTAAACGGGTATCAAAATTTAAAACGGATACAGATACGAAACGAATAGTTGTCAGATAATTGAGTGATGCACTTTAAGATACAAAAAATGACTTCTTGTTGTCTTGAAACAATGACTAAAATCAATTTAGCAAAGACTAAAAGCATATTACATTTACAGACTAAAGTTTTGAATGGAAAATAATGGAGAATAAAGAAATGAAGGTAAAAATGAAATGAAATCGAGTTATTGTAGCACCATCACCAGCAAAAAAGATATTAAATTGAAAACCATATCGTATTATCATTTATACTACAACCAAGACTGAAATGAATATGAGATAATATATAACAGCTTCTATCCGGAGCAATAAAGTTAAAGCTGGTTGGGAGTGATTTTGGATCCGGATAATTGCGGATACAGATACGGAGATATTCACCTTCATGAAATTATTTGTATCCGTATCCGCAATTTTTTCATCATATGCACAAATTATTCATATCCGTATTCGCAATTATCCGTATCCATTTAATCCGGATTCGGATAATCTCTGAATACGGAGCAAATACGAAACAGATTATCCGTATCCGTTTACACCCCTAACAGCTATGGTATATATAATGTGAGTAAGGCTTGGGTGCTATGGATAGCATAGAGGGCTACGGTGCTACAGCTTAATATTCAAGTTTTCAAAATCCTAACGGTCGATCCGAACCGTTCATCTTGTTCTCCATATTAATATGTGTTTGGAGACCAAATTTTACATTTTTTGGAAATTTTATACTATTTTTTTAGTTAGGTAGAAAATCAAATATCTGAATGGTGCAGAACTTTTTAGATCAAGTGATTTTCTACCTAGCTAAAAAAATAGTAAAAAATTTCCAAAATATGTAAAATTTGGTCTCCAAACACATTAATATGGAGAACAAGATGAATGATTTGGATCGACCGTTAGGATTTTAAAAACTCGAATATTGAGCCGTAGCATCGTAGCCCTTTGTGCTATCCATAGCACCCCAAGCCTTACTCATATAATGTTTCCTTCTTAATTTTTGTTTTTTATTTTTCTTCCCTTCAACATAGCTTTTATAAAAAACAATGTGTCTCTAGACTAGGGCTGTAAATGAGCCGAGTTTGAGCGAGTTACCTCCAACTCGAACTCGGCTCGTTTAATAAACAAGCGACCCAACTCGAGTTGAGATGGTAATAACGAGTTGTAAAGCCAACTCGAACTCGGCTCGTTATCAACTCGAGTTGGCTCACAACTCGTTTATAACTCGTTTAACTAGTGATAGTATTACAACACAAGTTCAAACTTAGCTCGTTATCAACTCGAGTTGGCTCACAACTCGTTTATAACTCGTTTAACCAGTGATAGTATTACAACACAAGTTCAAACATATTTTGCACGAATCTCAAAGCACAAATAACAGTCTAAAGATTCGGGTTTGATTATTTTGGAATTTATTGTGACCAATAATTTGCAACTCGAGTTATAAATGAGCGAGTTGGGGCCAACTCGAACTCGGCTCATTTATTAAACAAGTTGGCCAACTCGAGTTGTAAATGAGCTGAGCTGTAAATGAGCGAGTTACGAGCGAGTTAAGAGTTCGAGTTTTTTTGCCCAGCCCTACTCTAGACTAATCAAGTTCTAAATATTAATCATATGACCAGCACCAGCACCCATTTGAATTAGTATGAAAAAATTACCAAGCTAATTGAACCCAAAAAAAAAAAAATATTAAAAAAGAAAATACTAATGGAACCGGATTGGGCCTAGTGAATAGTAGAGGCCCAGTCTCAAATTCAAATGATCAGTGTAAAATTTTCATTTCAGATGAGATCATGAGAAATGCTAATCTTATTATTTGCTGAATTTCTTCTCGAAAATAATTCACAGGTTAATTATTCATATTATCATTCATTTTCAGTTCCTTCCGAATGGATAGATCAATTAAACGGCGTATATGAAATTACGAATATGTTGTGAATTATTATCATATTATTATTTTTTTACAAATTTAATAATACTTTTTTTTATATTATTTCTTTTATTAGTTTACAGGATCTTTTTTCTTTCTAAAAATGCCGTCGGTATTTAGATATATTATTTGCATTATGATAAAAGACGAGTTATCCGAATTATACGTCTTATATCATTTTTTTTATATTTAAACAGCGTTTAAGCGTACATGATTTAAACGAACATTCTGTGAATTATGAGCATATTATTTTGAAAAATTTAGAATATTTTTTAAATCATTCCTTTATTTATTAATTTACAGATTTAACTTTATTTTGCTTTTTTAAAAGTGTCAGAATTTTGATACATTATTTGCGTTATGATAAAATTATGACAAGTTATCCAAATTACACGCCTTAATTATATCAATATCACAGTATTTACACTTCCCAAAATTATTATTGAATTCTAAGATTGTTAATACGCTTCCGAGAAACTGTTGCACCAAAGATTTATGATCATGGTTGGATCTAGTTAACTAGCTACCATTGTTACAAATTAAGTATCAATTCAAACTTTTTTTATCTCATTTCAAATTATTTATTCAACAAACAAAAATCCCTGCTTCTTTTCCTCTTCACATGCATCTAGACATCATTCAAATGAAAAAAAAAAAAAGAGAGAGAAAAGATGAAGAAGAGGATGAGAAGCAAGAAAAATATATAAAGAAAGTAGAAGTTTTAAATTTCAAATTTTTGCTTTGCATTCATTCATGTCCAAAGAGATTCTCTCTTTAGAGGTTGCTCTTGTGGTGAGAACACTAAATTGCCAGAGGGGAACAAATTGACATTATTCAAAACTTGAGGGACAAAATTGCCACCAAATCCATTTTGCAACAGAAATGATTTCTGATCTTCAATTAATTCCTTTTGCTCCAAAGATGATGGTGGTGAATCCTGTTGCTGCATCTGCATGCAAAGCATCTCCGCTTGCGCCACCGCGAGTTGCATCTGTAGTTGAGAAACCTGGTGTTGCAAATATGATATGGCGCCGACGCAACCGTATACCGGATCTCTCACGCGCGCATTTGCTTCGTAAACTAAACTACTAACCGCATCGGCTCTTTGGTGAAGTGGCAAATCCTATATTAATTTTCAAGGAACATTGGACATTAGATTTGATACTGACTTGTATAAATAAGATATATATATTTTTTAAAATGCATATAAAAAGATAAATGAGTCCTAAATTATTACTATCATATTTCAAAAGGGAAAAAAGGCCCTCAATGCACTTCAGAAAAAATATTGCCAAAAAAAAAAAAATTATCACGGTTATACGAATTTTTGAATGAAAGGAAAAAAATAATCATTTTGTTGTTATTTCTAAAACTGGGATGGAAAATCAGAAAATTGAACTGGGAAATATAGTATATAGTAATATCAAAGTACAAAATCATTTCTTACTAATTTACTATTGAAATTTAATTAAATATACACCATGCAAAATCTTGGTAGGAGTATTTTTCATAAAATTGCTTAATTATATTGGTGAATAGCTAGATCCCAAAAAATTGTGTATAATTTTGTGTGTTAGTTAGAGAGAGAGAGAGAGAGAGAGAGAGAGTATACATACTTGGAGCATCTTGCTAACATTGCTAGCACCAAAGACCTTATGAACAATGGCAAATTTGTGGGGATCCTCTGGGGGAAAATATGGAGCAAAGATGCATTCCTTTGCACATCTCCTCCTCAGCAATTTACATGAGGCACATGGTGAATTTCCTCCCATAATTACCACTATATTTTTATCACTTGCTCTGTTTCTTCTTTTTGTGTTTTAACTTTTAAGGAGAGAAGAAAGGGGAAGAGAGGAGGTGATGGTTTGTTTATTTATAGAGAGGAACTGAGGCGGTTGGCTCCTTTTTCTCAGATCAAACAAAGAGGAAGAAACCAGATGTCAAGTTTTAAAATTTTGGAAACTATAATAAATATTTTTTAATTCCTTCTATTTGTCTTTTCTGAGTTAGGGTGTTAATGGGTCGGGTCAAACTTATATCGGATCGAGGTATACATTTTTTTTTATTATTTATAATACAAGTAGGTTTTTCAACGGTTGAGACATATAGGACCTATTTTGTTATTTATGTATATAGCATTTCTAGATACTTTGGTTGGATAATTAACCATATCACATATGCATAAGTACTGGTATAAATTATACAAATTTATTATCCAATATTTTTACAATTATATGGTGTGAATTCAATTCACTGATATTTTTTTTAATAAACAAAAATGTACAATAAGAACACTGACATGTGGGACCTACCACATTTAAAAAAAAAATTCACTGATAGTTCTTTTGACTATATACAAAAACATGTTACCCTTTTCACGTTTTACACATAATTAATTTTTTGCTAAATTAAGCCAAGTTGAAGGTGTACTATATTCTTGTAAATGACAGCTTGTATACACACAATTCAGGAATTTATTGGAAACATGAATTTATTAATATATAAATAATGCATATGGGTGTTGCTAAATAAGCACACCTTAACTAATAAGTGTGAAACATGTTTTTATTTTTGTAGAGAAGGGGGCAAAATTAGGTAGGTAGATACCAATAATTGATTGCTGTCTATAAAATAAAGCTTCTTAATTTTGTTTTATTTTACTATCCCACATTTAATTAATAAAAAAATGTCAATAATAGATCATGTTTTAAATATTTAACAAGAATATACTCATTTTATAATCCATGTAGCAATTCTGATTGAACTCCTACATTTATTAGAGTATCTATGGAACTGTATGAATGCATGTGTTCATATTGAACTACAAATTCAAAATAATTTTTTTGAATTATGATCGGTAATTAGAATTATAAGTTAAAGCATCAGAAATTATAAGTCAGAGTATTGGAAAATATAAGTCAAAGTATTATTTTTTTATCGAGTATCAAATTAGTTAATGAGTTTAAATTCAATAAGCTATTTAAATATGATTCGATATTTTTTTGCCCCCTGACGAAAATCCTGGTGCATGTATTGGACCATTTTCGGTTTTATTACGATGCACTGAAAATATGTATCCTATTTTTACAGTTTAATTTCAATACATGAGTCCATTCAAAACTTTTGGATATATGCGTTTAAATTTAAGCATAATCATTATTCCTTTTAATTATGTGGGAACAACAATATAAAAAAGTTTATCTTCCTCTGTTGTCTAACAAGTAACAACATTGCTATTAATCAAGAATAAATCGTTAGATACCCTAAAAAGTGCACAAAATACATATTTCAAAGTTGTGTAAAATAAATAATGTACATGCACTCGACCTTTAGAACATCATTTATATGTTAAATTGTATATTCGGAAAAAATATTACAAGCTCTAATGATGAAATTGCTATTAAGACCATTGAAAACTAGGGTAGAGTAATTTTGTATCATTATTTTTTGGGCAAATAAGCCCGTAATTTTGTATCATTTTGCATGGCTAGTGCATGAAGTGGTTCAATTGAAATTAAAAATAAAATAAAAGGTTGAATTTTTCACATATCCTCTCCAGTTATACAGACAGTTCTTAGTATGCTCATTGTTAAAATTCATTAAATGCTAGTATAATTTCAAGATTTCTTTTAATTAAATTTGATATGGACTATTTGATATCATTGCTTGATAATAAAAATCTAGTGAGTTCTAGATTTGAGTGAAAATTGGTATCTCCAGCGCCGTGTATTACTGGAGA
Source organism: Carex rostrata (assembly GCF_964058835.1). NCBI lineage: Eukaryota > Viridiplantae > Streptophyta > Magnoliopsida > Poales > Cyperaceae > Carex > Carex rostrata. Next base: position 2,959,039 of record NC_135940.1, read on the forward strand.
CGATGTGGCACATTGGCAATATGGTATGAACATTGACACGTGTACGTGCTTCAACCGGCTTGGCCAGTAAACTGAAATTAATTAAAACCCAGTTTAATAAATCCTCTCTAATTACTAATAAGCGGAAGGATCCAGTTTTGTACTCTCCCGTCTATAATCTCTTGCAATTCCACAACAGGACAAGAAGCCCTCATCTCCCGTTTTATCTAACAGGAGAGATGGTGTACTAAGTAAGGATAAGCGTTAAATATTTTACTCGGATTAAGATCCCCAGTATATAATTATAAATCGTCGTGTCCGTGTGTGTTCATACTAGAACTGAATTATTACAATTTTATTTGAAAAATAATTAAATAAAAATATATCAGAAAAGAAAAATAGAAATTTATATCGCAAATTGTCTGCATAATATTGGCAAATTCATGGATCAAGACATTTTCTATTTATATTCTGTTAAAAAATAAAAAAATTAATACCATTCTAGAGTCACTGACATTCTGACCCCACTAACACACAAGTCCCACCGTAATAAAAACCGGACTGATCAAGCAAGCCTTTCAAGCCACTGACAGGTCGGACCCGCCTCATTTTTGTTTTTTAATTAAATTATTTTGTCGTAACATGGAGCACCGCCAGAGGAATATCATATGAAAGTAATGAGCTCTGGTTTCAAGACGCTCAACGGCTCAGCTCAACTCCCCTGACTTTTACACGCTTCTGATCTTCTATGGCGGATTCCAATGTTAATATCTATGTGCATTCTCTGACATAAAAAAAAAAATCTAGAGTTCAAATTTTATGCCCAACTTTCAGCGTAGCTTGCTGTTGCGAAACAGGTCGCTGAATCTAAAAGGAAAAAAAAAAGAAAAAAAAAAGCACAACAATAAAATCTAATAAAAAGAGCAAATAAAATTTTAGACTTTAAAGGTATCTAAATTTTGATTAGAAAATTCATTTTTTTTTATTATGCTTGAAATTCTTGCATAAAGAAGAGCAGGTCATTCTAGGTCCAAAAAAAATTATCTGAAGTTAAAAAATACCGTTAATTTTTTAACTAATTTTTACCGTTTTATATTTATTTTTATTTGATGCGGAAACATTGCTTCACTCCTACAAGGGACGAAAAGATGTATCATTTTGATGTTTTAATTACTGGAAATCAAAATCTAGTTTTATTTATGTAATTGTGTGTTCTTGCCAAAGAGGTATTAGCACTACTCGTTGCATCATTTGCCATAATAAAGCAAGTATTTAAGGATACAGAAAATCTGGATTAACTTGTTAATTAATTACTAGTCTTTTCATTTGGTTTCTAGATTTCTAGCTAGGTGCTAACTATCTTGCATGCACGTTCTTAGTTGACTGCATAACTTTCTCTCTCTATGATTTTCTCACTCTAGCTCGTCTGTTTTCAAGATACAAACCTCAAACCTAGCTTGAATTATGTGACACTGATCATTAATTAGTCAAAATCTGGGCTAAGTTTGAAGCTATAATTAATTAATTTAACCATTGAAATCTAGAGAGAAGAGAGAGAAGCCGTAATTGAATGTTTGTTAGTACTTTGATAGAAACATTCCACGTGGGCCGTGGCCGTGGTGTGCTTCTCTATGCATTTTTTACCTTTTAATGGTATTATATATTTTTAGTCAAGGAAATAAGTTGGTTTATAGAAAATCATGTTTAGAGGTGTGGAAGTGGAAACCCACAACTTTTATACAAAACAAGATTTTTTTTTTTTTTTTTTAAACAGAAGGGGTTGAGTCAGAAAATGAAACAAGATTATATACTTAACTTAAATATATGTACATTTTATATTTTTCTGAAAAATACATGATAAAAAAAGTATATTATTTTAATAAAAAAATCGGGTCAGAAGTAGTCAATTACGTAATAAAACAAGTACCAAAATTTATTAAATTTGTGATAATTTTATTCAAGAAGTAAATTATTTGCTGCATATGAATTCAAACAATGTTAACTAAAATTTTGTCTTGGGAATGCCATTTTTTATTTATACCGTTGTTATGTATAAAATATTGGCTAAATTAAAGATTGTATAAAAGTTATTAGAGTAAATTTCACATGATTCTGAAAGTATCAAATGTATCAATTTTGGTTCATAAACGATAAATTCGTATCAAATTAATACAATTTTTAACATTCTAACTGGTACAAACAATTATATGCATATAACGCAAAAACTAATATAATTATCCATGACATTGGATATATTAAAATTGATTTTAACATAAAAAATTATGTCATCATAAATTAATTAAAATAATATTTACATACATCTTATCGTAAATATTAGAGAAATGTTCTAGTACTCTGAGCCATTATATCCGAGCACGTCCCCTAAATAGTTTAACATAAAAAAAAAAACTTTCAATGTTGTCTAATTTTCATTCCCAGCGCTAATATCAAAACATTTAAAATTATGTTTATAACATTTTACAATGTTACTCGATCATAAACATGTAAACTTTTGTCTAAAAGCATTAAAATTCTAAATCTGCATAGTTTTAACTCTAACTACTTTTGTCTTCAAGCCAAAAACAGAAAGATTCCTTTCACCCACTCTTTTTTATTTTTTCTCTGATAATTATAATTTATTTTTCCGATGATCTGTGATGAATTTTACAAATCTAAAAATACGAACATTTTCTATTCGATTTTATCTTTCAAATAAGATCCATAAAGAAATACTTTTGAGTAATTTTAAAGTCATCTATTTTTTAAAGTAAAACTTATGAGTACTTTAAATTTTCAAGTTTTTAAATCTCAGTCTACAACCATTAAAATTTTCAAGGCTTTGTACATGAGGTTTATATGCTTTGTAAATGCAGTGTTATTGTTGAGGTTTATATGCTTTGAAATGTTATTGTTGAGGTTTTAATTCTTTGTACATGAGGTTTATATGTTTTGTAAATGAGCTTTATAAATGCAGTGTTATTGTCGAGATTTATATGCTTTGAAATGTTATTGTTGAGGTTTTAACTTTTTGTACATAGGTTTATATGTTTTATTCTAGATATTTAAAGTGTTATTAATGAGGCTTATATGCTTGTACATGAGGTTTATATGTTTGTAAACAAAGGTTTAAATTATTTTGAAGCAAAATTAAAAAAAAAATTGAAAGTCACAAAGATTTAAAGTGGTAAAAAAAATTACGACACAAATATAACTCGAAATTTATTCTTCATGGATCTCATTTGAAAGAGAAAATCGGATAAAAAATGTTCATATTTTTATATTAGCAAAATTCATCACGGATCGTCGAGAAAATAGATGAGAATGATCAGAGAAATAATAAAAATAAAAAGTTGGTGAAATCGAAAGTTATTCTTCATGGATCTCATTTGAAAGAGAAAATCGGATAAAAAATGTTCATATTTTTATATTCGCAAAATTCATCACGGATCGTCGAGAAAATAGATGAGAATGATCAGAGAAAAAATAAAAATAAAAAGTTGGTGAAATGAATTTTTTCGTTTTTGGCTTGAAAAAAAAAAGTTAAGAGTTAAAATTATATAGATTTAGAATTTTAATGCTTGCAGACAGAGGTTTAAATGCTTGCGAGTAGCATTGTAAAATGTTATAAACAGAGCTTTAAATGTTTGGATATTAGCGCTGAAAATGGAAGTTTTTTCTGTTAAACTATTTGGGGGACACACTCGGAGATTTTGTTTGGGGTACAATTATCAGGCTCCTAAATATTACTATGACATGGATGCTAACGTTAATTTTCACCAATAGTTTAGTTACCGATGATAATAGTAAAACTAATTTACTACAAATTAAAATACTCAAATGACAAAATAGTAAATGAGTGATATTTGAGAATTTTAATTTGTCACAAAAGAAAAACGTAAAATGAATCATTTTGTTTATTTCTCATAGCGAGGACCTGGGAAATTGAAAGAAAGAAAAAAAAAATGCTCCTTGGGACATGCTTGATTGTTCATGGTTTTTGGTCGTGAAGGATTGAGACAAAAGGAGAAGAGGAGCAGCAGCAAAGGGAAGACTTGATGCATTTAAACATTGAAAATTGTGCCTGCAATTAATAATATTAATTTGATTATTTGCCTAATTTTTCTTATTTATTTTCTTTAGAGGGGCTTCAACAAATGAAATTAAAAAGATGTAACAAAAGTCTAAACACATTTATGACCCTTGTCTTTAATCCCACGTGTGAAGCAAGAAAAAAAGAAAGAAAAGATATAAATATATTGCTAGAGAAAGAAAATATTATCAAGCTCAATAATCGTGCATGCATGCATCTAAGTCTATATATTTTGTAAATCAATACATTACAGTATTACACATCAAGCAAGCAAATCAAGCAAGCAATAGGCATGCCTAGAAACTACATTATTAATTGTTATCTGCAAATTGAATTTTTGTTCATGAGAGATCAATGATATTTTTCAAAACGCCATAAAACCAGCACTATCCTACATTAAATGCCCTTTAAGAATCTAATTCGGATCCTTGACCTAGCTAGGGCTAATACTATTAGGCTATAGTAATGAATTAGTTTTGTCTGGATCTTATATTCTTATCTGACTAGAATCCATCTTTTAAAAGGGAAAAAGAAAAAGTGAATTTAAATCCATTTAATTGTCAAATGATATGTTGTTACTCTTTAGATGTATCACTAAAAGCATGTGCCACATGGACATGATATGGAAAGCACGTCATGGAGCACGGCACACGCACGACATGTGTACTTTATACGTGTCATTTTGACATGTCTATATGTTGTGTTTTTAGACGTGCATTGAAGAAAAACTAGTCAAGTGTCCGTGCGTTGCAACGGGATCGAAATATTATTTTAATTATTTTTTAAATATAATTAATTTAAAAATTGATTGCATAATCATATAGTAATTAATAATGAAAGCAAACAAAAGCATTAGTATTTCATCGTAAAAATATCCAAGAAAAATTGAAAGTAGAGACATTGAAATTTAATATAATTAATAAAAGACAATTGAATAATATTATAAGAGTGATGCTTCTATGGACATAAGGACCTATTTGTAAAATGAACATATTTTTATTTTTAAAGTTCAAACAGTCGATCTGAACCATTCATCTTGTTCTCCATATTAATATGTGCTCGGAGACTAAATTTTACATTTTTCTAAATTTTTTTACTATTTATTAAGATGGATACAGAATTCAATGGTCTGAATTTGATATTTTTTCATGCATGGGATAAAAGGAAAGCCGAGAGGAGTAGGTAAAGATTGGGATATGGGTGGGCCTAATTGGGTTGGGACAAAGACTCGGTGCTGTAGAAGGTATATATACATATGGGCTACTTTAGAGTTTAGAGAATTAATTAAGAATCCGTCGTATCCCTCAGAGTGTATGCAATAGAGAACAGATTTATAACTCAATAAATATAAACAGTTCGGTATATATAAAATCATCTACCTCTTCACCTACATCACATGTGCCGGGACAGCCCTCTCCCTCACCGGCAGCTTCGGTGCCTACTGCCTCTTTAAAAACAACTGCGAGGACTTCGTCATCTACACATGTATGAGGTGCTAAATTTGAACCTGTATGTTTCCATTACCACCTCATAGCTACAAGGACTAAAGCTTTAGACATCAGAGTCGTTAAAGTCATGCATGATCTGATGATATTTCATTCCAAAAGGAATAGCAGTCCGGCAGCGTTTAACCAATATCGATTGTTATTTCTTTTGGAATGAATTATTTAACATATCACTCCAACAATTCTGGTGTCTCAAGCTTTATTCCCTGTAGCTTGCGGTGCTAATATGGAGACAGTCATGTTCAATTTAGCACCTCATATGTCACAACACGGCTCCTTTGAGAAGGATACCAACAATTTTTCTCTTGATCGGGCCATAGGCAACGAGACATGCAACATAGCACAACGCAATATGACCAGCTATCAGCTATGCATGTGTTCATATATACTTCGTAGCATATGTACGTGTTGACTCTGCCAATAGTCGAGGCTATCTCTGCAATTTAAACCTCTATATACTATGAGCGGCTCCTCTTTCTAATCGTTTGGGTCGTGGTGCTTGTGTTACAACGTATTGTTTTTTTTTTTTTTTCATATATAGTTTATATTTTTCTGCTTCTCTATGTAATCTCTAATGTAGTCTGAATATATAATATTATAAATAATTAGAGATGTCAAGCAGACATGGTACAACACTAAACAGAAATTCTTCATTGATTATTTAAGTCCAATAATACCTATATGGATGACTCGTATTATGGCTATTCTTTGGTGAGTATGGAAGCAGCGAAATGCATGTATTTTTGGTCGCCAATGAAAACCTCCGTGGCTATTCGCATGGGATATCAAAGAAGATACTGCAATGTGGTTGAAGTGTTACAGAGGTTCACTTCGTATTCATTGAGATTGTGTATTTTATTTTATTTTCGTTTTTAGCTTTTTGAAGTTGTAATCACATCTATTTTTGTACACTTGGTAGTCACTGCTTGAATATAAAAAAAAAAAAAAAGTATTGACTAGGGCGATTTTTTTTTTAAATAGAATTACTCAAAATTATTTCGTTGAAACAAGCCTTCTCTGATCTTATTTTCGAAAACTAGCCTCCACCGGTCATCAGATCATTGCACCTGCCACACCACGTTTCCACACAAATAACCTACACCAGTCCCTAGTACCGGTGGAGCCTAAAAAAAATCGTAGGGAAAAAAAATTCTAATATTTGATTTTCTTTGGTGCCCAATTCTCATCTCGGCACAAGAAGAAAAAAAAATTGATTCTTGGTGCCGAATTCTCATCTTGGCACAAGAAAAAAGAAAAAAAATTCATATGTACATATACATATACATACACATATACATATACATATACATATAAAATAAAATTCGTATTTAGATTTATCAAATTTACACAAAAAAAAATTGTAAATCAATAATCATTGATTTTCTAAAAATAAAAATATATTTCTTTATAATTTTGTTATAGTGAGAATTATTTTTGTTTATCAAATATTCTAAATTATTTTTATACAACAAAAAATATTATAAATTACAATGCAATTAAAAAAATTTAATTTAATTTAGCAAAATCAGAAACTAAAATTGAGAAAAGTTAACATAAAGACATAAGCTTAAAAATAAAGTAGAAGAGAGAACACAAGAGCTTTCACTGTGGGAAAAAAAAATGTTCATCTTAATATTATATCTTTTTCCATCAATTTACACTAGAACGAACAAAAAAAAAATTAATCCCATTTCATGTAAACTCCCAAAAATCCCGATTTTTTTTTGCAAGAACCCTCCACCGATCCGTAGGATCGGTGCAGAAATTTTTTTGATTTTCTATGGCAATGCTTTACTGGGTGCGAAAATGGGTAAAAATTTGCTCCACCGGTTCCTAGGACCAGTGTAGAATGAATTTTTTTGGCTCCACCGATCCTAGGGATCGGTGGAGGCTAGTTTTCGAAAATTAGATCAGAGAAGGCTTGTTTTAACGAAATAATTTTGAGTAATTCTATTTAAAAAAAAAATCCGACTAGGGCCCTATTGACATCAATCGTACTTGACCTATGTCACCTATACAGTATATATAGAATGATTGGTCGCTGCATGTGTGTGTGTGTGTGTGTGGTACAGAATGAATATTTGGATACCGGGTATGGGATGAGCCAGAGCACAAATGGGCATGGTGGTCCCAAAAGACAGTAATGAAATGGACTGAATCTGGCTACATAATTTACAATTAATTAAACCAGTACGTACTGAATCTGCCTACATAGCAAGTTGGATTACAAATGAACCAGCTTGCAGCATTAACATGATCGATCAAACGCTTTCTCTGTTTTCTTTTCATTCACCTCAAACTCCAAAATTTTTAAATATACCATACTCCCAAAAAAGATAAACCAAACAACCACAATTTCTGAAAAAATCAAATTTTGACACGGCCGCATCTAGGAGATGTGGCCACCTTTTTTTTCGTTCAGATTAAACTGCCGCACGAGAAAAAAAAGAAAAGAAAAGAAAAAAGGGTGGCCTCATCCTCTAGATGCGGCCCGCAGAAAAGTAGCCGCATCTAGAGGATGAGACCGTGTCAAAATTTGAAATTTTTAGGAAATGTGATGATTTGGTTTATCTTTTTTGAGATTATAGTATATTTAAAAATTTCGGCCTCAAACTGTTAGAGGTAGCTATACATATGGCTATCCTTTTGTTCTCCAACCAATTTTTTTGGACCAAAATTAATAGTTTAATTTCTGAAATTAAATATGGAATAAGCCATATTGGGTCGCATAGATTGCATACAATGATACAAAGCTTCATATTTTCAATAAACCTTATATTTACTGATTTTTTTCATTCCAATTTGCAGGCTTTAAAATGAAAAATACACTTTAGAATGTACAACCCCCTAAGATGTTGGCGTCAAAAGCTGTGAATTACATGATCATTCTAATAACAGTAAATGCAAGATTTCAGTACCTGTCTTTTGACTTTTGACCGATTACCTGCTCAGTACCTCACTTTTCAGAGACCAAAATATGCAACTATACCCCTGAAATATTATTCCATAACCTTAACAATTTGCATCAACAGATTTGATAATTGAACAGTATCTAGTAACTGTTACTTTGTTGCATGACCGATAACAGCATTTTATTGATTGTTACCAGGTTTATTTTGCAGTGGCAATGCCTATTCACGTAATTCAAAAGAGAGATCTTTTTTTTTTTTCTTTATATGAGAGACCTTTTTCTTTGTTGACCAATTACCTGATTATTTGCTATCTGTTTATGGCCCAATTGATTTCATAACATCATTGGAGTTAAACATATTGCAAGAACTCACCAAAATTCAGAAACTCTTATTATATCAATACTGGTATTGTGCTAAAAAAAAGTACACCCAAAATAATTTCTCTCAATCAGGCATGGGAAGAGTACTAGTGACGCGAGATTTACTGAGAAGAAACTTCTGAGCATTCCTCTTCTTTATCCCGTTTCTGAAGAGATTACTTCCAACCTGTTTTAATTTTATCAACTGGAGACTCTTTTTCGCCTCTACTCTTTCAGCTTTTCTCTTCATGTATTGGGTCGATTGTGTTTGAACTGATGCAAACATTAAAAAAAAGGGGGAGTTTCATGTATACTCAAAAACTTTGAAATTACGTATTCCCCACTCTAAAATTCATAATATCATATTTACCCTTCTAAATGTCAAAAACTCACAAATTTACCCAATTTATTGACTTTTCTATTAAAATTCATTAAATTATTAAGTACACATTTTTACCCTTTATGAGAAAAATAAAAAATATGTAATCTGTTTAAGAGAAATATTTAGTCTACTAATTTGAGGTTTTTTACTGGACTCACAAAACATTTGACTATAGTCAGTGAGACTAATACCTGAATGTGACGAAACTAATGAAGATGCCAAATCTCGGAGCCTTTTGATGTCATGTAGAACATGGCTATTCATGCCATTACCGACTCCTGAAGAATCAACCACAGTACCAGTTCCAGAATGAATGCACTTTAGGGCTTTGTCACATCCCTTCAATTTTTTACAGTACGAGAAAAGTTACTAGCAAACTTGGAAGTTAATAAAAACATGCATATCACCTTTTTGTAAATTCCATGCATACCCACAAAACCTGTAAATATCTTGTATGGCCCTACAGTATGAGAAATTCCATCCATACCCTTTTCTGAAACATGGAAAATACACCTTATCTCCCTATTTCTTCAAAATTATACCCAAAATACCCCCCAAGTATCTTCCTCATTTATTGAAAGAGACTCAGCTCAGGAAGCAACTTTCGTTGGGCATTTAATTGGGTTCATGAAGGGTTTCTGAGATAATATGGATCTTGTGCTGCTATGGTAGCAGGTTTTGGTACAAAAAGTTCCTCAGTTTAGGTGCATTCAAAAAAAAAAAAAAAAAAAAAAAAAGAATAACAAAAGAAAAGTACTTACCATTTGAGCAATAGAGTAAAATCCATTATCAAGTGAATCCTTCGCAAAAGTAACCCATTCCTGGTAGAAAACTTTTAAATCCTTTTCTTCAACACTCTTTGATTCGCGAAGTACTAATGCATCATACTTCAGAGCCAAGCAACTCTAGTAATAGGAAATTTACATTGCTTTTCTCATTACCAGCATTAAAGGGAGAAGAATCCAGACAAATCATAACATATAAAATAGTTTCCAGGTTTAGATCACAATTCAGTTTGAAACCTTAATTCCACAAAAATTATCCTGAACCAAGCCTTAGTAATGCAATTTGGCGTACTTTCTAGAATTTATCTTCCTCAAACTATGCAGTTTAACATGATAAAAACCAAGATAATAAAGAAAAAACAAAATGACAGATAACATTGTTTTGAGCAGGTACTAACACGACTGCAATTTTAAGAGTAAGATCAATGTAAAGTAAAAATTGTGTGAACACCAAAGTACCAAATAGTTGTATATTTGGAAAGAAATTGAATAGGTTGACATCAAGTCCAAAAAAAGCAAATTATAAGTATCAATGAATAATCAGACAAATTTGGCACACTATGGGCATGTAAATCATTGAATTGAGTGCCATGAGCTGAGTATTGTACACAATCTGCTGGAGCCTCTATATTTTCAGTGATTTTTCTAACTCTGATGCTACAGAGTGTATGTCATAAGAGCTATCAGGTCATTATTATGCAAAAAAATTATCTAGTTTATACAACCAATAGAGATACAGATTGCCAGTAAGCAGAACCAGTATCACACTGCATTTATCAATGTTTAATCAAAGCCCAACCTCCACATCACCAATCAAAGCAAATGCACTGACAAAGAACTGAACTATACAGAGCTTCTCATCAACTGACGCTGGTTTCTCTTTAACCCCACGCAAGGCCATTACTGCCTCATATCGAATCAAATCTCGCAATTTCGATCTCGTTTCGAGAATCAACGGCACATCTCGCGATGCAAGGATCGAATCGAGTACCTCCAGAGTCTCATCAGTGAATCTGTTAAAATAGACGATTTATCTCTCAGATTACAACTAAGTAGATGAAATCAAAATGCGAAATGCTGAACAACATTGTGTACCTCTTAGATTCTATCCTGGATTTGAAAAGAGAAATCGCCTCAGCAATTGATTCCCGCATTTTATTTTATTTTCCGCTGTTTTTGAAATGTGTTGATTAATTCCTCCGGATTGAAATACTGGACCGCGCGTTAAACTTAAGTACATATCAGACAACTGTGGTTACATCAAGATTTGTGCAGAAGATCTTAACCTTACCCTTCACGGGATAGTAGGATTACTAGGATTCCATATTATTAATCAACAATTTTTGCGTGTGGTGGGCCTATTTGGACCGCTGGAATCAAGTCCAGAAGCGGGCTGTGTTTTACAGAATACTCATAGGGACCACATAGACCGCTCAAAATGGGCCTTTATGGTTTTTTTTTTTTTGATAAAAGTAGAATATACCAACTGTTTTCTTAGAAACGAATATGTTCGTACAAAATATGTCAATATGCAGCAAATAAACGATAAACTGGAAATGACCTCTAGACACATAATACATAAAAGATGGTAAAGATAATAGTGAATATAAAAGAGCTAAGAGGTTGTAGAAGAGCTAGCATATGATGAACTGGTTTGTCCATTGAGCTCAGCAGAGGAGAAGAAGGCAGCATCAATCGCATCATATCAGCTCTATCTCGCAAATACTCAGAAAGGTCCTTTAGTCCAAGATATGGTTCTTCCTCTAAATTTCATGTATTATTTTCCTCGTCTAATGCATTTGTCTCCGAGAGGATTATAGTGCATGCCTGAGACAAAGAAGTAGTATCCATAGATAGTACCAAAGTTAATTTAAAAAATAAATCATCTAAATTATATTTACACCAATAAGAAGTTAAGGAAATGAAGCTACTGTGGGTACCATAGTATTATTAAAACATACTTTATTTCTAGCTAATCAAACAGTCCAGAGTATAGCTACCCTAATTAGTTCAATTAATAAGCAGTCTTTGAGTGGTATCCAAGCATCTAAAAGTCATAAGTTTGCTAAATATTCACAATTGAAGGTAAAATTGTTGTGATTAGCAATCCAGGACCGAATTCTTGATATTAAGGGGCATGTAACAAATAAATAGTCAATTGTTTCTAAAGAGTCAGAAAATAAACATTTTTGGTCTCCACTCTCCACTCTTTCCTCTTTTAGTTAGATTATCCTTTGTTAGTATTTTACCGTCCTTTAATAACTATATAAAGATTCTAAATTTGAGGGGTATTCTTGTCTTCTAATAGTTACTATATGTGGAGTTTTCCATACTTTCATATCATAATCACTGGTACAGAGAGTGTACAGTAAAAAGACCTGATGAATTTCATCTCCATATCACTTTATCTGTTAGAGTATTATTAGTGAGTTAGGCTAATATAACACTAGTGTTATATCAAACTAAATAACACCACATCTTAAATCCTTAGATCTGCTTTAAGATTCGTACAAAATGAAGTGCTTGAACAGTAAAAGCGAATAGTACGAATCTTAAAGCAGATCTAAGAGTTTAAGATGTGGTGTTATTTAGTTTGATATAACACTAGTGTCATATTAGCCTAACTCATTATTAGTAGCGATAGAGAATGATGAGTAGGTTGAAACTAAGCTATGCCATTCAGATAGTATAATGCCTGTTGAATTGAAGTGAGATATTAGGTGGGTTATTAAAAAATATCAGAATAATATTCTTCAGTTTAAAAAGAATTATCTCTTTATGAGTTTTACAATTACTAGATCTGAACCGTTCTTTTTAACTTGGCATGAATCTCAAAGCTCAAAAATACTACCCCCTATTGTGGTCCAAATATCTAACCGGTTGAAATTTAATCTCAAACCATAAAGTGAGGGTGATCCTCTGCAATACCGGAGAGGATACGGATTCATGGTTTGGGGGGGGGGGGGAGGCAAGGACATAATTTCTATAAGAAAAATTGTAAGGACATGTTTTGTCCATGTATTCATTTTTATTATATTTGTCCTTATAAATACAAGATTAAATCTTTGACACAATTTTCTTTTAAAGAAATTATATTCATGAGAAAACAATTATTGCTATAACAAAAAAAAATTATTCAAAATTTCAAAAATGACAAATATGTACAAATATGTAGAAATTTAGAAATGTTGTATCAGTTTAAAAAACAATGGTGTTAATGTCACCGTCCCTTTTTATCCTGCAATAGAATGGTAAAAAAGCTTCATCTGCTTATTCAATTCAGAACTAAAAAAGCTTTAACACCAAAAGAGAAAGAAAAAAAAAATTCACAAAAAAGTAATAATAAATTTTTCATAAAAATAAAAGATAACATTTTAATAAAGAAGGAATTTCAGAAAAGAAGAAAACAAGTGGAGTGCCGATTTTTTTAAAAATACCCATTAAAAAAATTAATTTAATAAAAATAACCAGATCTGAACCGAAATTTTAAAACTACCCAAATCGCGGATTTTTTCCGCGACCAAGAATTTTTATTCCGGGCCGCGGAAAAAATTCGCGTCCCGAAATTATTAATTTTTTTTATTCCGAGCGCGGATTTTTTTTTTTTTTTTTTTTGTAGAGTTTGGAGAAAAAAAATATTGTTTTTTTGGCCCAACTTTGCACCTCTGGTTAACATACCAAAACACCTTCAAAAATTATGAAAATTTACCGACATGCATTCTTGACTTCATAGAATAAGACTGTGAAGTTTCATACAAAATCTCAAAACAGATCGTGAGATATCGACTCTCAAAAATTGCCCGAACTGCTGAAGGAGTGCTTCTGAGCCCAAATTTGCACCTCTGATTAACATAAGAAAATACCTTCAAAAATCATGAAAATTTACCGACATGCATTCTTGACTTCATAAAACAAGACTGTGAAGTTTCATACAAAATCTTAAAACAGATCGTGAGATATCGGCTCTCAAAAATTGCTCGAAAAAAAAAAATCCGTGCTCAGAATAAAAAAAAAATTAAAAAAAAAAAATTCGAGGCGTGAATTTTTTTCGCGGCCCGGAATAAAAATTCTGGGTCGCGAAAAAAATCCGCGATTTGAGTAATTTTAAAATTTTAGTTCAGATCTGGTTATTTTATTAAATTAATTTTTTTAGTGGGTATTTTTAAAAAAATCGGAGTGGAGTGGGTGAGAAAGGGGAATAGAGACGTGTCAATAATGCCACTTATGTCAAATCAAAAAAAGAAAAAGAAACCAGTACAGGGACCCTTTTCATAGGGACCAATTTGCAAAGGGTTTTGGAATCTTGTGCTGGAGCCATAGAGCGCGTGAGTCTGCCACGCGCATCAGACAGTGACCAATACCAGATCTGCACGTGTCAATTGGTACATACCTTATCTCCTTGACCTGTTCATCTACAGTGGTTGCTTCGTGCCGAAATTTTTATTAATATGAAATTATTTAAATAAATATTGATAGAACTAATTTGAGTTTTTTCGTGATATAGAAAAAACGTGATAGCGTATAACGTTCTCTGAACGTTATAGACCATTACGGCTAGAAACAGTCTATTTCGGTCTCTGTTTTTGTCATAAACAGACTCTGTTTTGACAAGAACTGTGACTGTTTTGGTCAGGAATTGGCACTGTTTTGGTAGGAATTGATACTGTTCTAGGCCGTAATAGTGTATAATGTCTAGAGGATGTTATAAATTATTACGTTTTCCCTATATCTAAAAAAAAACTCAGATTCGTTCTCTATTATCGATATTTAATTAATTAATTTTTTATTAATAAAAAATTTCGGATTATTTTGAATTAAACCCAGCTGATAAATTTGTACTATTAAACTTAAAATTTGAGTTTTGATCAAATTTGGATTATTTTGAATCAATTTAGAACTTACGGACGAATTATAGAAGAACGACAATTTTGAAATTCATAATGGACGGCTAGAATTCTTCCCTAATAAATAAATTAAAAAATTATTACTTAAGAGATATGAATTATCTTTTTATGAGGGATTGTTAAATTGCGCCTAATTGCAGTCAACAATATAATTATTTGTTCTGAATACATTTTTTTTTAAAACAACATTTTCTTTGAAGCCTCAAAATAATATTTTTCTTCGTGGGAAATCTTAGATCCTTTCATCCTTGCTTTCCCCTTTATTCACCACTAAGTTTACTTTTAACTTTAAATATCATATCACACTAACTTTCCAAGTCATTCAAAAAAAAATTATTATATTACATTCCATGGTAACTCTAAAATTATAATTTTTACAATTAACTAAAGCAGCTGATAAATTAAAATAATTGTAAGATTTTAATAGAAAATTAAAATTTAATAAATACATAATAACCATTCTATTTTAGCAAGAGAAAAAGAGAGATATTGAGGAAATATACAGAAAATGATAATACAAGTGTCTGTGAGGCAAATTTTATTTAGGAGTAAAATTTAAATTTTTTCCATGAGAATAATAGACCTTAATTTGAACTTTGAATTTGTGTTTACGGGTAATTTATGTGCGTATTCCTCAGGTGTATTAGTAAAAAAAAAAAAAGTGTATTATCCAAATTCATAGCAGTTTTTTTTGTCAAATTAGTTGCAAAGAAAAAAAAATACACCCAATAAAATGTGTGTTAATTAAAGTTCTGATAAGGATAATTAGAAAAATGTTACCAGATTATAATTAGACCAAATAATAGGTCGGTTCAACCAATTTAACATCCACGTCAGCGGGAGAAATTATTGTCCTTGCTGCTCTACCTCACAACATGAAACAAATTGCTAGAAAACAACACAGTCCACAAAATATCCTTTAAAATTAAAAAATGCATAAAATCATAAATGTGAGCAGTGTAAAAGGAATCTGATCCACAAAAGAAGCGTTCCTGCCACACGCCAGCTCTGCAAATTGCTTCACACAATCACATGTTGTTATCATCTAATTAAAATTGTAATGAATTTGCTTTTTTAGAAAATTGTTAATAGCATCTTTTTTCTTCTGAAATTGGTATTGAAGATTCCCTAATATTTTGAAAACACCAAAATTCAGATGAGAGATCTGGTGGTGGTGGTGGTGAAAATTATGGAGCAATTTTTGTCAGAAGGATAAAATAAACGGTTATTAACATAAATGCAACAGTTGATTATTGAAAAAAAATAATTGTTATAAAATTTATTCACCAGAGTGGGCAATGGTACTGTCATACTAAGTGCACCTCTAATTGAACAAAAACTGAAATTAAATTGCAATTGAAAGTAAATAGATGATTTTAGAGAAATTTGACACGCGGGATGTTAACGGAGTTCGGCAAAACTCAAAGAGATGAGAACAAGGTCTCTTAGTTCAAGCTACTCAAGAGAAACACTCAATAGATTACTCTAACATAATCTAATTTGAGATTAGTGAAGTGTTTTTGAAGTTGTTTGAGGGATTTTGAAGTTTTAAGCTCTCACAACAATGGAATAGGCTAAGCTCTCAAAAAATCATTTTTTAGAAGATTAGGGTCGGCTCTGGTCAATTGGGAAGAAAGCCCAATCACCTATTTATAGAGTCAGGTCAAAAATGAGTTGTTTGACATAAAACATTACCAACGTTTTATAAAACATTACTAACGTTTTATAAAACATTACAACGTTTTAGTCTAAAGTGCGATTTTAGGGTTTAAATTTTCTGACAGCTCAGCAAAACGTTATGTAACGTTTTCGCCTGTAAAAACTTGATCAAAATAGATGCTCTTTGAAGCTCAAATTTAATTAAAACGTTACAACGTTTTGTATAAACGTTGCAACGTTTAAATTTGAATTTTAATCTTTGGTACAGCTGTACTTAACATTCTGACATACATAAAACGTTATAACGTTTGTAAACCGTTACAACGTTTCAAATTGATACTGTACAGCTGTGCTTCAGCAGTTCTGTAACTATTAAAACGTTACAACGCTTATATAACATTACGACGTTTTTAAATCGTCACAACGTTTATAAAACGTTATAACGTTGTAATTAACTTGTTTCTGATTTTGATCAGCTTGTTACTTCTGACAAGTATAAAACGTTATAACGTTTGTAAAACGTTACCAACGTTTTATCCCTGTTTAGACAGCCTCAAACATACTTTACCAAAAATCCTGATTTTACAATTTGTATTCTTGATAAGTGTCTTCATGTCTTCTTCAGTCCAAGTATTTCATAATGCAATTTCATTCGACTTGAACCTACATATCTTTCAAAAAATAGAACATATCGTAAAATTCAATAATTGTATGTTTTTGCAAATTAGTCAAATAGATGAAAAAAATTATTGCTCAACCAACAAGTACAACATTTTTTTTTTGAAACCTTGGCAGTGGCTGCCAATGGTACAACATTCTCAATTTCGCACAAGTAAAGCTTGTATAATTTAATTGGATTTCATACCAGGTTCAGATTAAAACTGACTTATGATAATATAGAGAAGAAAATTAGTCATGCCTTACTAATTTTGTCATGTCACGGCATGTTACGTCACGTGTGTCGATTACGTAACGTGACTGTCATCTATAATTTTAGTCACGTCACGTGACACGTTATGGTATAAATTTTTTCAACATTATTTCTTAATTATAATTTATTTTGTAATAGTTTCTTGTTAATATAATTTGTTGTTTTTTTTATGAACTAACTTAAAACTTGAAACAATCATTAAACGTAATCAGTTGTGTCATGTACGTAAAAATAAATTTTATTATTAATTACTTCACGTCAAGTTACAATTATTTTTCTTCACTATCACCAGTGTATAAGTTCATTATCTTTTGTGCAATGCTAATTTTTTTTTTTAATAAGTCTACAATTAAAAAAATATACAGATTTGGTCTCTCCAATAGTAGCTTTGCTATTGATTACATATTGACTTTGTAATCATGGCACCTCATTTAACTGCACGCGTTTTATTTTTTTTAGTTGAACGAATAGCTTGAAATGATAAAAGGTAGAGAACAATTTAAAAAAGAAAATTATGAAATGGTAGGATTTGATTTGATTAGGAGTAAAAAAAATTAAAAAAATTGAAATACTCTAGACTAGGAGAATAAAAGTTAATTTATAAGTGTCCTCTATTCTGGAGTGAGTTTATGTTGTTAATCTAATATTTTTAGGTTTACAGAGACAGAGCTAGGCAATCTGTCCGAAATTTTTATTACTATTCAAAATTAATAAATAATTTACAAATCTATAACTTGGTGTGCTGGATTTTGAAATTTGTCCAAATCAGAGATTAAATTTTCGGTTTTGTACAAACTTTCTGCAAACAAAGTTTTATGATTTTAGGCAGTCCGAAACCGGAGATTAAATTCCAAAAATTAAATCTCTCATTCTAATTTTTTTTTCTTAATTAAACAGAATAGAGGCATTTGAATCAAATAGAAGAATCCAAAACGGTTCTAAGTTTTTTAACTCAAAATTGTCGTAGTTTTTTTTTTGTATTTTCAAAAATAGAAGAATTCAAATATTTTTTGTATTTACTTATGAATGACTTTTGAACTGAGATCAATAATTCATATTCAAAACATTTTTATTTTTTTTAATAAAGCACAAAGAAATATTTTAATTTGTCTTACAGTCACAAAAAATCTGGCCTTAAGTTGATCCGGGTTATTTGTCGCGGTTTTTTAATAAATCAAATTATATAGTATTCAATCTATTTTCAAAGAAATATATAAAATATTTCTAATATTTCAATACAAAAAAACAAATAAATTATAAACATTTTTGTTTAACTAAAAAAAAACTTAGAATTGGTAATTCTCCGGTTCTTAAAACCGGGAATTTAATCTTCGGTTCGGACTGTCTAGAACCAGAATTTTTTTTGGCGGAAAGTTTGTATGAAACCGGAAATTTAATCTCCGGCTTGGACAGATTTTGAAATTCCTAAGCATGGGGTGTATATTTTGAAATTTAATATGTTTTTGGATATTAATAAAAATTTCGGCAATCTGTCAAGGGTGTACAAAAAAAAAATTTACAGTGAAATATTTATATATCATATTGGCTTTAAACGACGAACTCATATCGTAGAAACCGAACTACTTCACGAGTGTTGTGTACATGCAAAATTTGAAATTCATTTAGTACAAAGTTAAGTAATCAAAAAATGATGAAAAATGAATGCATTTTAATTAAAATAACGTATGAACCTTTATTTTTTAACCACTTAACTTTGTACTAAATAAATTCTAATTTTTTTTTTCAATACACAAGCATTACTCGTGGAGTGAAATAGTGGTCAGGTTTCAGCAGTTAGAATTTGTCATTTAAATCACTCAATCTGCCTTATTAAATAGTTTCATGGTATCTATCCAAATACATGTGCCCAATATGACATATGAAAATAAAATGTATAGTTCATAACATTTTGAATATGACATATGAAAATAAATATATAGTTCATAACATTTCAAAAGAGAGGGATTGGTGTCAAATATTAAAAAAATCAGGATAGGAAAAAAAAACTCTTTCAGACCTTGAGTAATTGGAGGATCTAATGGTTATTTCACAAAAAAAGAAGGTATTATCCTAATTTATAGCAGCTTTTGTCAACTTAATTGCAAAGTAAATTTGCATTCAAGTTCTGATAAGGATAATTAGGTTTTTTTTTTTTTTTACCAAATTAGACCAAATAAATGAGTCAGTAGGAAATCTTGACTTGTCTTACTCCTTACAAATTGTAATAAAACAACAGAGTCTACAAAATATTTTTCTGCATTAAATCCATAAAATCATAAATGTTTGCTAGATGTGATGTGAGCAGTGTAAAAGGAATCAAAGGACATGATCCACAAAAGAAGCGTTCCTTCCACACGCCAACTATTCAAGTTGTTTCACATGTTGCTATCATTTTTATTTGTGATGAAATTTCTATTTTAGAATATATAATAATATAAAGTTTTTCCAAAATTAGAAGTCAAAATCTTACAATTTCTCATACCCAAAATTCAGATGGGGGATATGGTGGTGTTGTAGGGATGAAAACGGATCGGATATTAAGACGGATTTAGATTAGACCGGATATTTATTAAAATTATATTAATATTATTAAAAAATAACAAAGTTCATAATTATAGTGATGAATAACATAATTTTTCATAATATATATTAAACTATATGGTATATATGTACTATTAGGATACATATAATTAAAATGTAAAATCGTATCAGTATCTGTATCCACATGAAAGTATTTTTTGTCGATTTCAGTTATTCTTACAAATATGGCGGTAATAAGTTATCTGAAAATATCATTAAAAAATTGCCCATCTAATGATCACAGTGTGCAATGGTAAATCATTTCCAATTTCTCACAAATAATGGTTAGAGAATTTTACAACCGTTGTTTTGAAAAGAAATCGGAGGAGCTGATCCACAAGAGAAGCGAGGCTAATTTGAGTGTTTTTCTTTAAATCTTTGGAGAGGTTGTAAAGTTATGAGCAGAGCTCAAATTCTCGATCTTTTGGTGGCACTGTCTTAGGGAAATTTTTCTAGTCAACTGTACTACCGCCAACCGATTCAAGTGTTGTTATCCTTATAAATTGTGATGAATTTTATATAAAAGAAAATTAATAATAGCAACTTTTTTTTTGTGGTCTAAAATTGGTATTGAAGATTCTACTGTTTCAAAACCCATAATTCAGAAGAGGGATCTGGTGATGTTGTTGAAAATTATGGAACGATTTTTATCAAAGGATCCTGGAAAAAACAGTTATTCTTACAAATGCAACAATAAATTACTGGGAAAAATAACGGTTATATAATTTTATTAACCACAGTGGGCAGTGGTACAACATTCCCAATTTCCCACAAATAAAGGTTATAGAATTTTATCCACCGTTGATTTGAAGTTTATACCATTTAAATTGGATTTTCGAAAAATATTCACATTAAAAATTGCCTCAGTATAACATTGTGATGTGAATCCAATTTATAAATCTTACATCGGCCAAACATGATTTGGATAACAAGGTTTTACGTTTTTCACTCAGTAATCATTACTAAGTTTCTAAAAAAAAAAAAAAAAAAGTTTTACGTTTTTCACTTAGTAGTCATTACTAAGTTTCTCAAAAAAAAAAAAAGTTTTACATTTTTCGCTCAGTAGTCATTACTAAGTTTCTCAAAAAAAAAAGTTTTACGTTTTTCACTTAGTAGTCATTAGTCATTACTAAGTTTCTAAAAAAAAAAAGATTTTACGTTTTCGAAAGTTAATATATTTTTGTTCAATATATATATTTTTCTAAATAAGTCCGCAATATTACGGAATCGTTGGTACATAATATTCTTCAAGTAAGGTCCACAAAATAATTATTTTATTACGAGAAGGTCTAATGAAAATTAGCTGCAATATAGTAAAAAATATAAAAAAAAATGTACAAATTTGGTCTTTACATTGATTGCATACAATTTCGTTTAATTTAGGACTGCACGCTTGTGATCTTTTAAGTTGAAGGAATGGCTTGAAATGATAAAAGGAAAACCACAATTAAAAAAAAAAATGGAAATGGTAGGATTTGTTGTGGTTAAGAGTAAAAAGTTGAAAATAATTCTAGACGAGGAGGATAAAAGTTAATTTTTTTATGTGGTCAATCGAAGATTTTTAGCTTTCATAGGAGAGAGAAGAAGAGAGAGAAAGAGAAGGATCTAAGTGTGATTTCACAAAAAAAAAAAAAAAATACTATTCAAATTTGTAGCAGCTTTTTTGTCAACTTATTTGCTAAGAAAATACACACAAAATAAAATTGTGTTCAAAGTTCTGATAAGGATAACTAGAAAAAAAAAACCGTCAAATACTAAAATTAGACCAAATAAGTCGGTCGGTTCACCCAATTATACATCCACGTCAGCGCCAGATCTTGATTTGTCCTTACTCTTTACTGTTCTACCTCACAATTAATATAAAACAAATTGCAATAAAACAACACAGTCTACAAAATATCTTTTTGAATTTATACCTATTTTGTGGGAAAGGAATAAGAGAGAAGTGAGGCTGCCACACGCCAGCTCTTCTCATTTTCCTTCACATGTTGTTATCATCTAATTAAATTTATGTTGAATTTTCTATTTTAGAATTTGAATAATATCAAGTTTTTTTTAAATTGGAATTCAAACTCCTACAATTTGGAAACCCCAAACTTTTAGATAAGGGATAGTCTAAACCGAATTAAAAATAATAATTTAATTTTGTTTGGTTTTAAAAAAATCTAATTGAACTGGACTGAACCGAACAAATTGAAGTAAATTTTAGTTTGTATGATTAAACCAAAATAAGATATTAATCATAAAAATAAATAATTTTTTTGAAAAAAATTTAGGAATAGATTTTTTTTCAATAACTGATTTTAAATCAAGCTGAGCAATACATATTATGTCATAATTTTTACATTTTTTAAATGTTTGGTTCAAATGGGGAATGGGTTTAAAATTTCAGTTGGTTCTGTCTAACCGATTTTAAATTTCTGAATCAATCTGACTCGAACCATTAAATC
Source organism: Carex rostrata (assembly GCF_964058835.1). Lineage (NCBI taxonomy): Eukaryota > Viridiplantae > Streptophyta > Magnoliopsida > Poales > Cyperaceae > Carex > Carex rostrata. Next base: position 2,981,575 of record NC_135940.1, read on the forward strand.
AGTTTTTAAAAAAATGAACTGAACCCATCTATTTAACCGAAAAAACCAATCCCTTTAAATCAAACTCTCTCGGTGATTTAAAACCGATTAAACCAGTCCGATGAACACCCCTAATGTGGTGATAAGTTCTCAGAAAAAAATCATTAAAAAAAAATCAATCACCACAGTTTGAAGTGGTAAAATATTCTCAATTTCTCACAAATAGTGGTTATAGAGATTTTATTGACCGTTGATTTGGAAAAATTCAGAGGAGCTGATCCCCCAAACACGCAAGTTCTTCAAGTTGCTTGAAATGTTGTTATCATCTTAAAATATGATGATTTTTTTTTATAGAAAATGAGTAATAGTGATATTTTCTGAAATTGGAATTGAACATTTTAATAATTTCAAAAACCATAAATTTATATGAGAGATCTGATGGTGGTGTTAAAAATTATGGACAAATTTTTTCAGAAGGATACCAGTAAAACAATTATTCTTCAAGTTCGGCGGTAAATTACCAAAAAAAAGCATAATTTTTCTTTTGGTTGGATGATTATCAGTGTGCGGTAGTAAAACAATTTCAATTTCCCACAAATGACAACTTAATTAAAATTTTATTGACCGTTAATTTTGTAAAACACTCAGATCAAATATCGCCATATTATTACATTGCAATTTGAATTCAATTTATAAGGTGTAAATCGGACGGACAAGATTTAGATAACAATGTTTTACTATGTGAAAACTTCATATTTTTTGTTTAATATTTATTTATTTTTATATAAGTCCATGATAATACATAATGGTTGGTACATAATATGTTTCAAGTAAGGTCCCAAAAATAATTATTTTATTACGAAGGTCTCATTAAAATTAGCTACAATACACCATAATTGGTGATAAAATTTACATAATGATGGAATCAGAATCTTGTCCAATATACAATAGACAATAGTTGTTGAATCAATTTTATGATCTCTCAATCCAATATTACATATTCAAAATTTGTAAAATTTTGGTCTCTCCATAAATTAGGATAACTATTGATTACATAATTGACTTTGAGAGCATGCTACCTAATTTTATTTAGGAACCGAATCGTCTGTCCCCTTGGCTGCAGGAAATTCCTGCTCCCAGAGTCACTGCAGAGTGGGTCCCCATATAACCCTAAATCCAAAACCACTTTAATCCAAAACCCTTTAACAGTAACCGGGCCCACCCCGCAGTGACTCTGGGAGCAGAAATTTCCTGCACCCCACGGGGTAGGAGATATGGTTCCTTTTATTTAGGATTGCATGCGTGTTTTCTTCAAATTGAAGGAATGGCTTGAAATGGTAAAAGGTAAAACACAATTTTTGAAAAAAATTATGAACGGTATGATTTGATTTTATTAAAGAGTTAAAAATTGAAAATAACTCTAGACTAGGAGAATAAAAGTTGTTTTAAAAGTTGAAATGATTGAATTTACGTTGTCTATTCCATATTTTTTTTAGCTTTGATGCGACTATCTAAATTTTCGAAAATTTGATAAAAATATATGTTTAATTTCTAAATACATTGTTGTAATAATTTTGACAAAAATATATGTTTCATAGTTTTTGTAGTATTTATCATTATATATACAGTTGATAAACATTTAAAAAAAAAAGAGGTACTGGTGTTAAATATTTAAAAAGCAGGACAATAAAGAAACATTCAAACCTTGAATAATCGAAAGATCTAAAATCTAATGATGTCTCATGTCTCACAAAATTTCTTCAAGTCAAATATCAACACTTTTTTTTTTGTCTATATTCCTTGGGAACTTGTTGTTCTTAATTTTGTAACGTAATTCACACCAGAGGCCGCCAGACAAGCTGTGAGCTGTGCACAGTGCATACACTGGATGCTCTAATCATCTCCAGTCTAAACACAAGCTGTACACGTCCATTATTCTTAAACTAACCCAGTCAAATACAAGAACAAAAAACAAAAAAACAAAAAACTCTGAATAAGAGGCCTCACTGCTAGGGGTGTAAACAAATACGGATAATCCGCTCCGTATTCGTTATGTATTCGGAGATTATCTGAATTCGGATTAAACAGATACAGATATGGATAATTTTTGCATATGGTGAAAAAATGACAGATACGGATACAAATAATTTCATGAAGGTGAATATCTGTGTTCGTATCCGCAATTATCCGGATCCAAAAATACTCCCAACCAGTTTTAACTTTACTGCTTCGGATATAAGTTATTATATATTATCCAATATTCATTTCGGTCTTAGTTGTGGTATAAATGATAATATGACATGATTTTCAATTTAATCTTTTTTTTTGCTGGTGATGGTGCTACAATAACGCAATTTCTTTTCCTTTTTACCTCCATTTCTTCATTCTTTTCCATTCAAGACTTTTGTTTGTTAATATAGTATGCTTTTAGTCTCTGCTAAATTGCTTTTAGTCATTGTTTCAAGAGAACAACAAATCACTTTTTTGTATCTTAAAATGAATAACTCAATTATCCAACAATTATTCGTTTCGTATTCGTATTCGAATCCGTATCCATTGATTATCTGCTCCGTATCCATATCGTTTAAGGCAGATATGGTTTTAAATTTTAATATCTGTTTATTATCCGTATCTGTATCCGTATCCGCTCATTGAAAAACGGATATAGATATGGTATTAGCATTATCCGCTCCGAATCCATCTGTTTACACCCGTACTCATTGCTCCATAAGTATTTGAATTCTTTTAAAAAATAAATTCTAGTTTTTTTTTTTTAATTCTGAAAATAATCTTTCCATTGTCCATTTTTTTTAAAAAAATATGAACAAAAATTAATATTTACTCTTTAGGAAATAATAGGCTACTTTGTTTGAGAAACCCAAAAGGAATTAATAAAAAGTCCGTTCCAACTATTTTCCTGTGATGCTAACGACAAAATAATTATCTAGTTAATTAGAACAATTTCCGTTTAGTACCAGTTAAATATCATATAAATTCCTTGTTAAATGGTTTAGAGCGAACTAATATTGTTTTCGACCTTTCCATTTTTCAAAATCTTCTTAATATATGAGGAGGGTTTAAACTATTTTTCAAAATCTTAATATATTTTTCTCATGATTTTCTTACCTTATCATGTCTCACATTTTATATCATCATTTTTAATGTTCAAACTATTGATCTGAATCATTTAACATGATATCTATACTAAAATATGTTTGGAGATCAATTTTAATAATTTTTGAAAACTTTTTATCATTTCTTAAATAGTTACAAATCATTGTTTTTGAACCATCTATAAACAATAATTTTGTAGTAAAATAGTTTCAAAAGTTATAAAATTTGAAGTTTATGAATATTATGTTGAACAGTTTGGATCAATATTTTAGATAAAAATAAAATATAAAATATGAGACATAAAGTATTAAAATTTAGAACTCTTCAATTAATATATTTAAATATAAATTTTAAAATATTAACTTTTTTGCAAAATCAGTTCCATCGTGTGGCGGCCACATCGAGGAAACTGGATACTTCCAGTTATGGCTCGATTAGGTCAAAAATATCTTGCTTCTTTACCTTATCGTGATTCGCGAATCGCGATCACCACACGCCCAAACCCACCAATTGTTGCTTCTCAAACTCCCGTTCTACCAGAACTCCATTCTTTGGCGTGCGGGACCGAAAAATATCTCCGCAGTCGCAAGACATACACCAAGTTCAGTCAAACATAAAACAAATTCCCAAATCCACTCCCATCTCTTCGGCACGAGCCTTCCACACGCACTTCCTGAACATCAAATCTCGACTCTACACGTGGCACCTATCAGCGCCCTCAAAAACACCTATATTATCTCCTTCCCTCACCCCTCAACCTTTCATCCTTCTCTCACAATTTTAAAAGCTTCTCTCTCTCTGTAAACCAAAGCAAACCAAATCAAGCTCAAAACATGCTTCTAAAGGCAGTTTCATCTCTCTCTCTCCTCCCCCTCTCCGACTCTGCTTCAGTCGGATCAACCAAGACCGGGCCGGTACAATCCGTGTGGGTGCCCCGTGGAAGGAAGGGATCGGTCGGAGGCGGATCTCTGGTGGCTCAGGCGACATCTGACAACGCCAAGGTGATAACAGGGGTGATATTCGAGCCGTTTGAGGAGGTGAAGAGTACTCTGGCGCTTGTGCCACAGGAGATCGACCAATCACTCGCGCGGCACAAGTATCTTGATGAGTGTGAGGCAGCTATTAATGAACAGATTAAGTATGGTTTTCTCAACTCCCTTTTGTTTATTTCTTGAAAATTTTCAAGTTTAGAGAGGTTTTGCGGCACTCCGTTTATTTTATTTGTCGTTAGTTCTCTGTAGTCAATGGAGTTTGGAAGATCTGGATGTATTTATTACGGTTTTGCACTGTTAATTAGGAGGATTAAATGTTAATTTCAAGGATTTAGGTTCATTAGTAGATTAAAAAATTCAGATAAAATTGTTCGTTGCTTACGAAAAGACTTGTCCTGTGGTGATTTTTCAATAGGTGTAACAAAGTTTCCTTGCTTTTTTTGAGAAAATTGCGTAAACACCCCTTTTTTCCGATAAATGATTAGAAATTATCTTTTTATTGCAGCAGACTAGTTACAGGCTAACAGCGTTATTGCAGAAAATTGCAAAGTTATTTTTTTAATGATAAAGTAGGCAGAGCATTAAAAAAAGCTTTCCAGAATTCCAGGAGAAAAAGAAAAAGAAATTGTCAAATATTCAAATTCACTTCTATGCTCTGTTCTGCAAAATTAAAGCACTATTGATTATTCACAAAAGTGATGTTCTTTACATTTTAACCCTTATATCTGGAGAAATTATTGTATGGTACCAATGTTTTCCACTATAATAAGTAATAACCTATAATTTGTTGTTGTGAAATGTTTTACAGTGTGGAATACAATGTGTCTTATGTGTATCATGCCATGTTTGCATACTTCGATCGGGACAATGTCGCTCTTAAGGGTTTTGCAAAGTAAGAAATTATAATACTTCATATTTCTTTCTTGTTTCTTGATATTGTAAGTTAATTTGTCTTGAAATATTAATCTAATATGAAATTATAGGTTCTTTAAGGATTCAAGTGACGAAGAAAGAGAGCATGCTGAGAAACTTATGAAGTACCAGGTAATATTTGGGTTTAAAATTAAAATTCTACTCAAACATTTTTTTTTTTGGGTAGTACAATATATGATATGATATATGTCATAATTCAGATAGTAAATTTATAATTTTTTTTATCAATTTCTTATTTGTAGAATACACGTGGAGGCCGTGTGAAGCTAAATTCCATTGTAATGCCGTTGACCGAGTTTGATCATCCTGAGAAAGGCGATGCTTTATATGGTAAGTATTTCTTTAATTTTTTTTTTTTAAAAGTAAGATATATGTCCTACATGCATTAATTTTGGAGAGCAAAGTTTCATAAGTTGGATCCGACCTTTATTACACTATTATTGGAAACTATCAAATTATGTGCATTGTCGAGGATATTTTTGAATGTTTACCTGGAAACTGGCATCTAAAGTATAATAATTGTGAAGTCCCAAAAAAGAGGCGTGACAGGTGTCTGGCAGTCTGCCTCTAATCGACACAAATGGCAATATTTTAAGTGTTACTTTTGTTGCATGCTTTTTATACAAATTTACATTTTTTTACATACAAAGAAGGCTTTGCTTTATAAACCTAGATGTAAAAAGTCGTACACTATCCTTGTTAAGTATTTCTTAATACTGGTTTAGGTAGTAACTAGTCACATCTTTAGTAGGTCTTTTATAAGCAAGCAAAAATTTTGTTGGTACTTGGTACCATTGGATGAGGGCACAATCTTGTAATGGGTCAATAATGATTGGGCCCACATTCAATGGTTACGATTGAATTACATTTTATAATGAGTCGTTGGCATGAGACTGACACCAAATGTATGCATCACAGTAGACAACTATATATTATATATATTAAATACACTGATTGGAGCTAACTAAACTTTTCCTCCATGATTAGTGGGACAAGTGTTGTTGGGTGGTGGATGGATCACACAAATTTTAATTGCATGTTAACATCAATTAATGCTAATCAACTAGTAATTTTTCTATTTTTCCATTACTTAATTCTCATGGGTTAATTTAGTCAAATAAATAAGAATGTAGTCCGATGTTTGGAGCCACTTTAAAAATGAGTCTGTATGAGATATCTTACATTTTCAGTTTTTATCTAAAACTAGGATAATTTTTTTTTGGTCACTATTCAAATTGCCGAGGCTCGGGGCCCGTATTATTATGCTTTGTGCAAAAATGATTTGAACGGTACAGATTTTTTACATATCAAAAAGTGTGAGATATCTGAGGGGACGCGAATTCCTTTATAATACAACGATATTAATAGTGCACTGTATTTATTTTAATTTAGCATACTGTTGCACAAAATGTTTGGGCGTATATTGGTTAATTAATTAATTATTTTTTTCTTTTACAGCAATGGAGTTGGCTTTAGCACTTGAGAAACTTGTCAACGAAAAACTTCTAGCTTTACACAGTGTAAGTGATACTAATTTTTTTTTTTTAACTTTTTGTAATAAAAAAGGGAAATATTTATTAATATATGTTTCCTCTTATTTTAATTATTTTCTACAAATACCGTCTTCTATTCATTTAATAGTTGATCTCAAAGCATCCTACAGATAATTTATGTTGAACATAAAAAATATATTATTGTTATTTCTCTTGCTCTGCTAAGCATGGATTTGAGGTACAATTAAATGCAACACTAATTTCTCATTAAATTGCTAATTTATAAATATGCATGATTGAACAGATTGCAGACAAAGCCAATGATCCACAGCTGACTGATTTCATCGAGGGTGAATATCTCCAAGAGCAGGTACAAATTTATTGTCCTATATAATATCTTTTCATATCATAAACATAAACATAAACAAATTATAGTCTAACAAACTTGCAATCATCTATTAGGTGGAAGCTATTAAGAAAATCTCAGAATTTGTTGCTCAACTGAGGAGAATTGGGAAAGGACATGGTTAGTCTTTTAAAACCCAAAAACAATTCTCAATTATCTTTCTAATTTCATTAATTATTCTAGATTTCTAACGCTGAATATATCTATTTGGTGCAGGGGTATGGCATTTTGATCAGGCACTTCTCAACGGAGGTGCTTGAAAAAGGAGAGAACATGTCTAGGGAAAGAGAAGTTGGTTTGAAGCTAAGTGGTGTTAGCTGTTAATTGGAGATTTTATTATGCGGTAGAGAGAGAGAGAATTTGTAGGTTTATGTTTGTTGTGTCAAGTATGAGAATCTAGCTGTATACTTGTTCTTTTAATGCGCTATGGAGTTTTTAGAGTTGGAAATATATTGGGGGATGTTGAGCATAATAGTTTCACTATATGAATAATTAAAGAAATTAAAAAATTCTTTGAGGGTACATGAGAAATTAAACCTATAATAAAAAGATTGTAGTTTTCTCTTAAAATAATAACAAGCCTAACGGGTTTTTATTTAAAAAGAAAAAAAAAATTGACCATCTAAATTTATCTATCCAAATCTATCTATATATCTGTCCCTCTCTCCCAGGCGATGCACTCCACTACCTTTTCCGTTAACACAGTACTTTTGGCGCGATCTTCACCCCGCGACTTTCGACTGCTACAACTACAGGGTAAGATTTCTTGCCGATTGTCTTCTCCTTCACTCTGTATATTATTTTGCCATTGTTCCTGAAAAATTGTTCATTTTTAGCCAAATATTAGGTGCTTCTGAGTAATTTCTTCAGAGTTTTACTGGCATGCAGCCATGCAATTCACAGCCAAAGATTGGCAAACTACTATTGTCTCCTATGGATCATTACAAAACAAAAAAAATGAAAGTTTGATTACTAGATTTGAGCAATTAATCTTTAATAAAGCAATAATATTGTTTTCATTAATATAGGAAATCTCCAATGAGGCTACTAAAAATCTCCAAAAACAATTAGAAGATTATGTTTTAAAGCAATAGATATAAGAAGAACTAACAAGGACAAGAAGCGCATGCTCGAGTTTTCTTTCGAGATACCTCAGCTTGGACGTACCTAGGCAAGTCGTATGATAAACCGTTACATTGGGAATTGGACTGTTTTGAAAATTAAACCAGTCGGCAAGTGCCCCCTGATTTTTTCGTCAAGACGATGAGATGAGGGGTGACTCAGGTTAGGATCCATCACTGGATTCGTTTAGTCTTTTGAATAAATTTGTGACCCAAATTCTAAAATATTAAAAAATTGAATCCAGATTGTTTCATTTTTGGGTACTTGCTACTGATTTTCTTAATCTGGAACGACCCCTTTTCTTTCAGGTTTTGTGAAACTGTACCACATTCTTCAATGATAATCTTACTCAGAATGATACCCGTCAATGGAAAATTTTATATACACCAAGTGTATTGTTTGAAAAGAACCTATATTTAACAGGGTATCAAGCACATGCATAATCCCAAATTAAGCCCTTATTCCTACATGATACTGTAAATTTAACACAGAATATACATGTTCTATTCCCCAAATGAAGTACTTATTCTTATAATGGGTCATTTTGTTCAACCCAGGAAGAGCTAATAGCAAAATAAATACATAACATGGTAAGTTATACTGATATAATTTGATAGCACCATATTGAACGCAAAACATTTTGAAACTTGGTATGATAACGCCCGAAGCAAAAAAGTAAATTCTTACCATGTCCATCAAAGCAGAGGCTCAAAGAAGAAGAACAAAAAGAAGAATCATCAACAACAACAGCCAACAGCAATGAATTAACATTCCTAATGAAGAAGAGTTTGATGCTAGAGATAAAATAATAACCGATGAGAGGTTTGCTGCTATGCATCAGGATCCATTGTTTAGGAAGATGAGAAAAAAATATAAACAAAGAAATGATTGACTCTTGGTTCGGTAAAAAATGTAAAGATAACAATTTTGCTAGGTCAGCCGCACCAGTGGATGTAAGGATGATTTGAACTTAGGTACCCTCTACCTACGGTAAAATTGCCAAGTTCAAATTCATAATAGATTATAACTTATGGTTTTTTTTTTAATCGACAAATGCTCCTTTGCTGAGCTAGTTAAAGCTTTCATTTTCTTGCATAAGCTATGCATATCATTGTGCAAGACTATTACACCCAAAGTACACATAATCAAATCAAGATGCATGCACCTATACAACTTTACAGTTGTATCACCAATTGACTTGTCAGTTTTCAATAATATCAACTTCCTCCCACATCGCATTAATGAGAAGACATCATGTTAAAGACCTTTAGAAATTATATAATGTTAAAAATCAAATGCATTATCAATTTCAATAACTACTTCAGAAACAATGCTAGGCACACATCTAAAATACTTGGTTTTATTTTTTCTGAGTTCAATATCAAAATAATCATATCCACCTAAGAGAAGATTGAATTGTGTTACTTTTTAGGGTTATAAAAGAGAACTGTGACAAGGACATAATGTGAGAAATACAGGCAATAAATTGTCAGATTGCTTCATGCATCACTTACCTGCCTTTCCTAGACGAATCATGTAAGCTGTCACTTGCTAAATGATTAGTATATTCAAAATTTTCAGTTTTTGTTATTATGTGTCATTTCAGTTATATTGGCAAAACAGTTAATCAATGCATTTTTTACAGGACCCGTTTGCTATATGGATTTGCAAGTAACAATATTCGATGCCAATTCTTGGAGATGTAAAGGAACATAAACTTTTATACATTTCAATTAGGTTAATTCTAATCTCATGTAGGCTAACTATTTCATATAACCAATTACTAAAGGCCCAATTGAAATATTAAGGCCTCAGCACACTTTTGCATCCTCTGCCTATTCCAAAGCCCACAACATATCTTCTCACATAACCAATGTTATCAGAACCGGACTAGACATCGAACCGCTAAAGCTTCGGTTCAATGGTTCACTGGTTGGATCGGTGGTTCAACTGGCTCAATTGTTGGTTTTTTTAAATTACATATAACTTATTATCTAAAATCCAAACTGGTTATATACAATGAGAGTATATATCTGGTTCAATAGAAAATGCAATTCTAACAAACTATAGTAAAGAGTGCATGTCAAAAATCATAGAGAAAAATGAAAAGCAACAACATAATAGAAGTTCAACATCTAATTATCTGATATACTTAACAGTTGACACATAATATATCGCAAGTAGCCTCATAACACAAGATAAAATGTTTAATGCTTTTACTAGCTACGACAATTAACTAGCAACAAAATTAAAATGCTAAAACTTAAAAATTTAAAACAAAGTAAATTGCCACTCAGTAACTGAAATATTATGATATATATCATGGTTAGGACCTGCATGTTCTATGTCATCTCCTGCGGTTTCTCTAGCATCGACACTTTCATTTCCTTGCTCTTGGACTCTTTCTATGTTGTTTGTGCATGAGTCTTCCATCTCATCACCGGAATCAAATTCATCCAAATTCAAAAATTCATCTACAAAATGAAACTCATAAGTGCATAACAGTCTAAATAAAAATCCTAATTAAAAGTTTTAACATGATCTAAATGGCTAATTTTTTTTATATATATACAAGATAACAAGAATAACAAAAATGCAACATGTATCCAAATTACAAAACCAACCCAAACTTTACATTCTGGTAAATCTGACAGAAACCCAATCCATTTAATTTTCAAATAAAAATTCTGACCTGAAATAAATCTAATAAGAACCACTGCAAAGTTATCACAGCAAGAAGACCTTGAATTCAGCATCAAACGATACATCAAACAATTTTAACTGATTGCGCTCCTTTTGAACTAGAATACCATACTGATAGATATATTTTTGAAAGGGTTTAGAATTTTAAATTTAAGGTAGATCTGAAGCACCATGGGCATATGAAGTTACCTGGCAAAGGTTACTGACTTACTGTCTTAAAGCAATTTTAAACAATGGACAACATTTATGCACCTTCTTTTGTTCCTCACGAATCAGTCAGAGACAATATTTAAGGATTGCAATTGGTAAAGCAAGACATTAAATTGCTTAGTCTTGCATAATTTAATTGCCAATCAATTTCCAACTGAGCCCCAATCAGTGTTTAAGTTCCAACTACTCTCATCTAAATCTTATTTTGACTTAAGCATTTCATCGAACACCTTCAATGCAGTCATTTATTCAATCATCTAAAAAATTCAAGCTTTTCAAATGCATGGACTACAAATTCGAATTAAATGATTAGATGAGAATACTTACAGTATCTAATTCAAGTTCTTTGGTGATTTCGTTTCAAGCTTATGCCTTCAGAAATCAGAACATCCTTGAGCCTATGTGCAATATACCACAATATATGCAAGAAGATTGAAGGAGAAAGGAGAGCAATTTTCTCATTTCTTTCATCTCAGTCGTGTGGAGAAAAGGCAGGAAATGAAAAAATTTAGTGAAATTGGAAGATACACTAAGTTCTCGTTTCTGAAAGAGGAAGATATGGATATCTCAAATGTTGATTTGAACCGTGGTTTAACCCGGTTTTCTCCAGCGTCTTTTTTACATGAACCAACCGATAAAACTGTTTTTACCCGAATCAACTACATAAGTGGTAATTGAAAGGGATCGAACCGGACAGGTGACCGGTTCCGGTTTTTTCCGACCGAACCGGCCGGTCCAATCCGGTTTGATAACACTGCACATAACAATTTGTTCACGTACCGTAGCCTCACCCTTTCCGTTGACTCAACAATAGTTGGTGTTGGGTCAACACACGGCATAAACTCTATTTAAGGAACTCTATAGTATTGTGTAGGGAAAGAAAGCTCAAATAAGGAAATGAGTCTGACAATGGATACGCTCTTTACAAAATTAGAAGAGGCCTCGCAAACTGGAGATGTCAATTCATTAAAAGAGCTACTCAAGAAAGATAAGGACCTGCTTGACAAGGTAATTGGGGTTACATTAGTTGAAGTGAGAGATAACCCCCTACATATTGCAGCAATGCTTGGTCATGCTGATTTTGTTCGCGAGGTTATCCATCACAAACCTGAGCTTGCCAAGGAGCTCAACGGCCAGGGTTTATCACCTCTGCATTTGGCTGCTGTCCACGATCATGTCACTGTAGTTAAGGAGTTGTTGAAGGTAATATGATCAGTTGTTTTTGACTTCTATTTTATATATATATATATATATATATATAGTAAGGCTACCATGCTTTTCAAATTAAAGTGGGTGTTTTAATTTGCGCTCATATTTCTAGTTTCAAACTTCAAAATGTCGATCCGAACTGTTCAGGTTGATATCCATATTAAATTGTGCTTGGAGACCGAATTTTATATTTTTTGAAATTTTTTTTACTATTTTTTTAGAATTTTTGAAAATCACTGTTTTTGATGGTTCAGAATTTTCTGAAAAACACTGCCTTTAATCTGACACCGGTCATTAAAAATGAATATATAAAACAACTTATAAAATAAGTTATAAACGATTGATTTCTTTGACAGCTTGACCTTGTAGCAAATGAATTCGAAACTTTTAAAATTTTGCATTTACATGCATTTTCATAGATGGATTTCAACGGTTTAGATTCGTCTTTGAAGCCGATTCAATATACTTTTAGAGTTGTGCCCATCAACCTCTCTTGGTGAGCACATCACACCCTAGCTTTGCTCGTATATATATACCATTTTGTTGTCAGCAAATTAATTAAAAATTCAAGATCGATTTTACGGTTTCCAAAATATATATACGCTTGTAATTTAATGTTTATTTTTCTCTGCAGGCTGACTTGGACCTTTGTTTAATAAGGGAGAAACAGGAAGGCTTATTACCACTTGATATTGCTGTTAAAAACGGAAGGACAGTAATTATCAAAGAGTTAGTGGAAGCCTGTGAGATGATACGAGCAGCTGGGGGAAAGACTGCAGCTGAAGTGTTGTCTGAATCAGAACCAGTTGTCAGGGACTCTAATTCACGTGACAGTTCTAACCCAAGAGTGCGACAACATAGCACCACAAATGACATAGAAAAAGCATTGCCAGAGGTGGAAAAGGAAACAGAGTACGATCCGCAAATTCTATTGTTGGTGTCAACGTTGGTGGCGACTGTCACCTTCACAGCAGCAATATTAAATCCTCCAGGAGCTTTTAATTCTAAGGGTCAACCAACCCTTGGCGATTCTTTAAAAAGATTCAAAATATGTAACGTGTTGGCGTTTATTTCATCTGTTAGTGTTATGATGCTTTTCTTATGTGTGGTCCCTCGGAAGAAAAAAATTGTGATGAAATTCTTGGAGATGGTGATCTGGGTTGCTACCTTCTTTATGGTTATGGCATTTTATTATGGCATGCTTGCACTCTATGATGATAAATCTGATGATCAACACGTCCTACTGCTAAGCTTGATCAGGGCATGCGTCATTCTCTTCATGCTTGGTATCTCCTGGGTTGTAGTTCGGTTTCTGATTTTCTTGCTGAAGAAAAGTGGGTTATGGGAGCCATTTCAACGGCTTTTTGGTTCGTTAAAGAGGCGATTATTCTTCTTGAAGTGGCAACAACTTAGTAAAGGATCAAATTGTTGGAAGTGGTTCAAGAGGGTAATTTGCGTTGTATTGATCCTTGTTGTACTGGTGTTCTATTGCTTTCTATTATTGCTTGTAATATTGCTATTGTATGATTTGAAAAAATTTGTATGATTTGAAAAGTTAGTGACTTCAAATGTCTACTAACGATTTTATTGATATAAAATGTATTTACAATGAGTCAAATGACCCTCATTTATAAATCTAAACTTCTTTATTCTCATGAAATAATCTAAACTACTCTAATTATACTTATCTACATTACCCTTAAACACTCTATTATCTCCTTCTCTATCTCTCTCCATGACCGGTAACGCTTTCGTCCAATAGTCATCGCACTCCAACGGCTAGATCTACTCACCGCCATGCATTATATCTGATCTTCATAAAAATGAAAAAATAATTTCATTGTTGATTCCAATTGTCACACTTCATGTTTTGTGATCGTTATCAACATTCTCTATATATATGATATTTGATTCCATTAAATTTTTTTCTGATTCCGCTCATGAGATATCGGTTTTGGTGTCATGAGATGGTGTTGTACTATTGTGAGAAGGGAGTTACAAGAACGAGACAGTATCCGCAAGAGAAAAAAGTGACTATCCGCGAGGGTATACCGACATAAAGGTGTTTTTTTTCTATCCGCGAGGGTATACTGATAATATTGTGACTATTGTGAATTGTCATAGATCCTATGAGATACTCCGTATGAGGTTAAATTTGAACCATCCGCTATAAATTAGCATAAATCTTAAAAGAGCCCCTAAATTCCGATTAAACATGAATTCTTTACCCAGTAAAAGTAACCTCACCCGTGAGATAACTTGGGAGGATACTCATGAAGAGAAACGCAGTGTAGCCATAATTTTTACAAATGGTTGGTAACAAATTTTACTAGTACAACAAGCAAGTTGTGAATTATCGTGAATTTATCAATTCAGACATTGTGACAGTGTGAGCTATTTTAGAATAGACAAAATTTTCTCAGAGAATTTACAACAACACAATTATACTTTTTTTTAAAAAATTAGGATTCTTCTACCTAATAACCATAACATATACTTTTTTTTTTTAATTTTTTGAAAAACAATAATAAGATATTTAGCGAGTCACAAATTATGTTTATGAAACAATCATGACATAATTTTTATTGACTTTTATATTCCCCCCTTTAAGAAAATAAAATAATATTTTATTTCTATTTTTGAAAACCTCATAACTCGCACCTCGCTCAATATTTGATTCGAATATAACTTAAGTTTGACTAGTTCAATAAAATGAGCTTTAATATGTTTATATTTAGATACAAGTGTAGTTTAATTTTTTAATTTCTTTATAAAATAAACTAAATATTGATAAGCAAATATAGATCAAGTACTAATAATTTAATTTGTGTAGAACTCGAACTCAATTCATGTTATTAAGCTTCACTCGACTAAACTTAACTTATTATTAAATTAATCTAGAGTTAGAGTTAACATTCCTAATTATCAAAAATTGACAACATTATGACGTCTAGAATCAAACACATGCCTTCGTCATTCACGATTGAATGTAAACATTCAACGGTGAAAAAAGTTTTTCCAACTACTATTCCAAGTATGAGATGAATGAAACCAAATAATAATAAAAAAAAACAAGTCTTTTGGACACATTCGCTCAAGTCCACCCTCTCATCTGTTTTTTTGTAAGATTTCTTTTTTCCGGCATGTGCTCAGTTAAAACTATTGAACAAAATTGCGTTTGACAGAAAACAGAGGAATTAAAAAGAAATTTCTTAATGAATATTGTTATCACACAACAATAATACCGTGAAAATATATATATATATATATATATATATAGAACCCGGCTAATTTGCTGCCAGCATTTCTGTCCAAGGTGCTGCCGGACTTTTTTTTATTTTGTAATGTCCAAACAACAAATCCAAACCATTAGATGTGATCTCCATATTGAAATGTGCTTGGAGACCAAATTTTACATTTTTTGGAATTGTTTTACTATTTATTAAGCTGGTTTGAAAATTGTTGTTTTCAGTAAATTTCTGCAGCATTGAAAACAACGGTTTTTAAACCAGCTTAATAAATAGTAAACGAAATTCCAAAAAATGTAAAATTTAGTTTCCAAGTAGATTTTAATATAGATTAAATATCTAACGGTTTTGATTTGTTGTTTGGACATCACAAAATAAAAAACAACCCGGAAGCACCTTGGGCAGAAATGCTGCTGGCAGCAAATTAGCCAGACTATATATATATATATATATATATAGAGAGAGAGAGAGAGAGAGAGAGAGATGGGCTATGGTGCATTGCAATGCATGAACCCCCTTATGCATTGCACTATAATCACGGATTTAAAGTCCAAACGACCGATCCGAACCGTTAGATGTTTAATCCATATTGAAATGTGCTTGGAGACCAAATTTTACATTTTTTGGAATTTTTTTTACTATTTATTAAGCATTTTTGAAAATTGCTGTTTTGCTGTGAACAGTAAAAAACAGTAAAATTTTCTGGACCATCAGATCAGCGACTTTCAAAATTGCTTAATAAATAGTAAAAAAATTCCATAAAATGTAAAATTTGGTCCCCAAGCACATATTAATATGAAGAACAAGATGAACGGTTCGGATTGGTCGTTTGGACTTTAAATCCATGATTTATAGTGCAATGCATAAGAGGGTTCATGCATTGCAATGCACCATAGCCCATCTCTCTCTCTCTCTCTCTCTATATATATATATATATAAGAGAATGGCTAATATACAAACATTTGTTCCTAGACTTAGGAACAAACGGTTCGGTTCTCCGATTTTCAAAGTTCAAACAGTTGATCCAAACCATTAGATATTCAATTGATATTAAAATGTACTTGGTGACCAAATTTTACATTTTTTAGAATTTTTTTACTATTTATTAAGATGGTTTTAAAATCGCTGTTTTTCAATGGTGCAAAATTTAATAAAGCAAATAAGGACTTTGATCCTTATTTTTACTAAAAAAAAAATGGTGCAGAATTTTAATAAAAACAACGATTTTCAAACCATCTTAATAAATAGTACAAAAATTTCAAAAAAATATAAAATTTGGTCTCCAAGTGCAGTTTAATATACATTGAATATCTAATTGTTTGGATCGATTGTTTGAACTTTGAAAATCGGAGAACCAAACCTTTTGTTCCTGAGTCCAGGAACAAACGTTTGTATATTAGCCAGTCTCTCTCTCTCTATATATATATTCTTATAAAAGAATGTCTATTACCGTAATACAATTTCTATATTATGTTTAATATAAATTTTCAAAAATAGATGAGCCGGAGAGAAAATATAAAAGTTCCAGCTAGAGAAAGATATTTCTGACAAAAGTATTTCAATCTGAGATGCATATCATAATCTAAAAAATATTACAAATTCTAATTCACATCTTGACATCTCTCTCAAATGGAAATAAATCTGCTGTTATTCCAATGGAATCCGATTCCAACCATTCAATTTTGTTGAGGTTTGTGCATAAAAAAGTTTCTACATTGAGATTTGCACATAAAAAGCTTTGAATAATTGAGATCGGAATAACAGGGTCCTGATTATTTCCCTCTCAAATTGATAGTGGTGATGATACCAGCATCAATTTGTTCGGAAATCATGTTAACTGTACTAACCTGATAGGCATTGTCTCGTTCTTACAAAAAAAAAAAAAAAAATTATGTTAGCTGGTATGACATAAAAATCATTGGTGTTTGATCGTTGTTGATCAGATGTTCTGTAGCGAAATCATGTTAACTGTACTAACCTGATAGGCATTGTCTCGTTCTTACAAAAAAATAAAAATCATGTTAGCTGGTATGACATAAAAATCATTGGTGTTTGATCGTTGTTGATCAGATGTTCTGTAGCAGTGAAAATAAATATCTTATTCGCATGATGTCTATTGGATACAAAATCCTTTAATCATAATAAATTTCATTTGACCTGATCAAACATGCCTTTCAATTGACAGCAGCAGTTAATGCAGCATTGACTAGCTGTCTAGTTAGTGGTGTAACATCTATTCATGTTCTGTGGCATTGACAGCAGCAGTTAATGCGTGTATCTTTGATTGTTCGTGGAAGCCTCCTTAATTGTTAGCACGGAATATTAAAGAAGAGACCGAAATGTGGTTGAAGTGTTACAGAGGTTCAGATGTAGTGGGTTGAGAGAAATATTTGTTGTTTTATTATATTTTATCTCTTTTAAATTTTTTAGATTTCTGAGGTTGTAAACGAGGCTATTTTTATATTCCCGGTAGTCACTTACTTGGATATCAAAAAAAAAAATAATAAAGAAGAAGAAGAAGAAGAATAGCCTACATTCATAGAGAGTTAAGTTTTAATCTTTTATGAAAAATATCTGATGTAAATTTTAATAGCTTAACAATTTAATCTCTAATTCCAATACAATTCGGTTATAAGCGCATGACCTTATCGCTTAGTAATTTGGGTATCGAACCACAGAGAGGTATTGTAAGTACTGGTTTACCGGTTTTCAATAATCTAGACAAGCAAATATTGAGTAATTTTTAATAAACTGGATTCTAAAAATGTTGGATAAATTAACTAAATGCAGGATGAATTATAAACTAATGCAGACTAAATTTCAGAACCTCAACCTGAATTTCAGACATAATGCATGACGAATTATCTGAATGCAACTTAAATTAACATAATGCAGATTGAATTCCAGAAACAGTAAATGATGAGAAAAATCAAAGAAAATGAATATCTAGGGTTATGGTTTCACTATGATACTTTTAATTATGTATTTCTAATTATTTTTCTAATATTTTGGTTACAATTGTTGAGGGGGTGTTGTCCTAAAGTAAATGTTTATCCACTTTTGCGGCTTCGCACCGTATGTAGATTAAATAGGTCTCCTACGTTCGTGGCTTACCAGTTTTAATCTAAATCTATTAAGCTATTTGATAACTCATGTTTTTCCCCAAAAGCCTTTTGAATTACTTTCGTAGTTCTGAGTACTTAAGTTTGTTTATGTTGTTCAAGTAATTCGATTTCTCATTTCGGTCCATCACCAAATTTATCTAGTATTGTTTGCATAACTATCACTATTTTAAAAAGAAAAAATTTCTAGTGTGCCCATTCAAATCTTCAAAATAGCCAATTTTCCCATAAATATATCATAATATTCAATTTTCCTATATAAATTTACCTTTTTTTCTTCTATCCCCTTTTATTTATTTTATCTTTTATTTAATTATTTTACAAATTATATTGACTAATATATCCTTTCTTTCTATTCACTCCACCTCTGTCTTCCTTCCTCACTGTTAATTAAGCAACGCCTTTCATTGACTTCAAACTTCAAGTATACTGTAATAGGCGGAGCTACCCAGTATTGTCTGAAGCAAAGTCAGAGTGTCGTACTAATCAATTCGTGACACCGTCAGCTTATTATTTTCTCAGTCAATTGAATTATATTTTCCTGATGGCCAATACCGACATCAGTACCAGTACCGGTTTCCTGCTTTCCATTTCTTTCTTTTATTTGTATCTTTTTCAGTTTCAGTTAGAATTATTTAGGGATTATCAGCGTATACGTTTTTAAGTTAGCTATTTAATTTGATTGAGTCAGTATATATGGTGTATTCTCCATGACATAAGGTACTAAGTACCAGTTCATAATTTTTGGGATGGGTAACGTACCCTTGTTCAAGGCCAACAATTGAGGAGTTTTAAGTATTTGTCAATCATGCCACTGTGGTTTCAATTTTTAATGATTTTAACTATGAATGTTCTCATCTCACTGATCACTCTTATACTCTTATTCACTGATTTCAGAAAAAAGGATTATTATGTCTTAATCATGAAATTTAAGTTTCTGACAATGAGTATAAAAGAAATTCAAATAATAGATCAAAAAGTTCTTATATTATTGTGCATCAATAAAAACTGGATGAAATATGCGGATTAAACTAGTGTAAGTTTTGAATGTTATCAAAAAATTTATATCAAAATTTAATAAAATAATGAAAAAAGAGGGATGCATTGATCTGACATTCACTTTTTGGAGTTGTGTAAGTTCTGCTCATCAGCAAGCTTTGCTCTAGTGAGGAGCGAATATCAAAAATGTGAAAATGAAATTCAAGAAAAGAGGGATATAGTTATACATGAAATATATCAAACAATGCAACTTGCAACATAATCTGCCTTATTTACCTGACATTCTTTTGCCCTTCTCGCAATTTAATTCAAAGTTGGATTGCTCCAGTTTCTTTCCTTTTGTCTGATCCAATAGTCTACTCAATTTCTTAGCAGTAAACTCGTCCCTGCTTTAAGAAAGGCCCTGGACCTAGATAAGAAGACCTAGAATCTTTTTTTTATTGAGCAATCTTATTGACAGTAAGAAGAGCCTCTCTGATTGATTGAAATTTGCTTTGGTCATTTTATGGATTAATTCCAACCATGTTTTGATTAACCATCGATGATCAGATTTCAACCATCACAATGTTCGGAACTATCCAAAATCTCCATCTAAGATGTTTCATTTCGATAAACTCTTTTGGTATTCAAAATAAAATAGGATCCAATAACCAAATTCGGACCCGTTAGCCATGGCTAGAGTCCAAGCTCCGTCTTCTTCTGTTATTTCTTATTCAATTTAGTTAATGGAGGGGTATATTTGTCAATTCATTTATTAAAATAATTAAATAAAAAGTTAAATAACTAGAAGGGTATAGAAGAAAGAAATATAAGTTTATATGGAGAAATTGGCTATTATGGTGTTTCAATGGGGAAATTGGCTATTTTGAAAGTTTGAATGGGCACACCGGAAATTTTTCCTTTTAAAAAGTACTTCTAATATAATTTTTTCATTTCGGTCTCAATTTATTATTAGTGGATGTCACACCCCGCAGCCACGGGTCGTAACAGTCCCCCGTCGTAAGCATACAATGCCGTGTATGCTTACAAGGCAATTAACAATTCAGACCAAACAACAAGTAATATAAAACAAGTTTATAAATATATAATCAGAGTACACAGTCTGGACATAAAATAGTACAACAAAAGTATCACATCCGGATACCAACCATGAGGCCTACCCTAAATCTACACAACAAAACATATCTAGGGTCATGAAGTGGTAAGCTACTAAGGCCTACTACTCTCGTACCTCTCCGGAATCAGTCGCACCAGTACCTGTAAAGTAACCTGAAGGGTGGGGGTGAGAATAAAATTCTCAGTGCGAATTTACCACAGTTTAGACTATTGGACTTGCAATCAGACTCTATATTCAAAAATGAAACCCAAACCATAACAGTTCAAACAGATATATATTCATAAATAACAGAATGCCAATGCTCGACAACAATTAATCAAACTGAATCACAGTTTACGGAATTTCCAAGATGAATTTCAAACACAATATATATTTTGGCTTAACTCGACTCATTAGGGCTTGTAGCAATTACAGATGTTCTTCCGAGCTGGACCCTTTATCAAACCCTCGTCTGTCGGGTTACTGACACCTACAAACGCTCCACCGAGCTGGACCCTTTATCAGACACCCATCTGTAATCGCTTGACTTAACAGTTATTAAGGTCTGGTTCAAGTCACATGAAAAAAATTCTCTTTAGAATCGTTTCCAATATTCGCAATATTCAATTGACCGTCCAAATGCATTAACACGTAGGAGAATGCCACCGAGCCACAAACGTTACACACTAGTCACCCACGATTCCAATTCACACTTCGTAACATAATCACCCTCCCTCGTCCCAACCGGTACTGGGAAACATTGAGGGCCGTTCACCTAAGGCCATTAGGATCCTAGGAATCAAAGTCAGCATACAGCCCGACTTGGCAAATTCATTGGATCCAAGTGCTTAACTTCGTAAATCCATTCGCATACATATCAAATCAAATCGTGGTGACTTTCAATCAAATCATATCATAATAGATCGACACAACCTACAACCATACTAGCATGCAAATCACTCAAGTCACATCAATTCGAGTTTAATTTGATTGGGCTATGCAAATGCTTTACACAATTCAATGATGCAATCAATGATATTCAACATGACAAACGAATACACAGTTTAATTCCTGAAAATAAAGTATCAAACAAGTCCAAGAATCCCGCACCTGGTTACGACGAGCGTGTTGGGGTTTCGAGGTGCTGTAACCAAAAACCCGTTTAGGCTTAAGGTGCGGAATGACCATAGAACAAAAATTTCTATGGCCAACTTAAGCTCAGGATTAAACTGGGTATGTCAGGAAACTTTCCAAGGCGGTCCACCTTCAGTATTCCTTTGGCATCAAAACCCAATTTAATCCTTTTACAGATCTACTCCATGATTGATTTCTAAAACTTTAATCTACTTACAAATTAAATAGATTAATATAACATATTTATACCTTGTTTCCAAATCACAGTTGGAATGCAGACCGAGCGAGTAGAGCCTCACCAGGGAAGGAATCGACTCGGAACGGAGCATCAGACGTCTGATGCCTCTATCGGTTATCCACCAGGACTAACCGGAGAGCGGTTTATTTCTTCTGCCAGAAATACCGTAAACTGCGGAATTCTGCAAAAATACTATTCACGGGGAAAAGATGAAAACCCGTAAACACGAATTTTCGGTTGCTCAGTTTCATCAATATGCAAAACTGACATACCGCGAAATTCGGTAAAACACTATTCATCGATCCCGTAAATATACTCCACAACAACCCGCAAGATTATACGTCAACTACGTATAACTTTCTTTTCTCAACCGAAACACTATTTGGGAGAGAAACCGAGAAAGAGAGAAAATACCGATTCGATTCTGCACGAAACGATACAAGTGAATTAGCAAATTTTCTCTCTACCCCTCCACCCCTATTTATAGTGTTTAGGGTCGGTTGCAAAAGACCAAAATGCCCTCCAAGTTCGGCCTATTTACAAGGTATACCATTGACACCTCATCTTTTATATGTGAAATGACCAAAATACCCCTTCCACACCTTTCCACACTCTTCTCCATGTTTCTACACATGCAAGGTGGCATAGGTGTGAAATGACCATTTTTCCCTTGTGGATAGGATTGATGACATGTCATCTGGATAGGATCAATGACATGTCATGCGGATAAGGATGAATCTGAAAAGACCCGAATGCCCTCGGCCCGAACACAAATAATATTCGTATAATTATTCTGAACAATTATATATATATATTTTTCTTGCGGTTTGTTGTTTCGGTAATTTATACAACGTGTCGTGCACATTTATAAATTAACCGGTTAACTTTTATACAACGTGTCACACACGTTTATAAATTAACCAATGTTTTTGCTTGTTATTTTTACATAACATTTATAATTTAATTATAACACGTATAATTAATTATAACCATCTTACTATTGATCATAACCAATTTATAATCAATCACAATAAGATTCTCCAATTAACTCCTATATGGTGTGACCCAATAGGATCTGTGTTATGTTGGTAAATAGAGTTTAAAACTGTTTTAACTTCTATAATCATGGGTGGCATATGGCAACACATCATGACCATCCAATTACACAGATGATGTTGTACTGTACAATATCACGATCCAGTAAACAATTTACTTGTGTCTGTTCTTCTGTCTCATAGCTATCAGATTAGTTTCAAGGTAGATGTGTGTCATCCTTGCTAACTGAATCTTTTCTTGATCTTGAGCAGATTATCAAATATAATTACTCTTGTAATTATACCGCTAGCAGATAATCTTACTCTATCAAGGGGCCCAGTGATGCTATAGCTCGTATAGAGATACGAGGGACAAATAGTATTTTCGGTAAACTATCACTTCCTCAGCTAAGCTATACATATGGAAATGCCACCGTTATGACTGCTTTTTACGGACAGCGGTAGATAACAATCACACATACATATTTCTCAGTGGGAACGATAAATACCTCATACTGTAGAACCTGACACTGAATGAAAACATAAATGACACGAACACAATTCTATTTAATGTTTCATTCGGGGTCTGTCAAATACCATGTTCCTAGAACATGTATCTATGTGATTAAAATGACATCTCGTGTCAGGTGGTTTGTAAAACTTAACCATATTTTAATCCACATACTAACCTTATAGCGGTAATTAGTGTTCCTGCTAATTACCTTGGTCAGTGACCTTTTAAGAGTATATATCATCTATATTATGGAGTTTCACAATTTCAGTCATGAACTCGAAATGATCCATAAATTCAATAATACTCAAGGCAACAAAATGATATATAAATAAACATTCAATTCATGAACAAAGCTTTATGATAAATTATCGTATTATTGACTTCTAGATTATTATAAACTAACAGAGCGTATCGCTTAGTTAAGGATCGGGTGTCTCGAATTGCCTCGCAACGTCTTGCTCGACCGAGCCTACACCTATATTACACGTATACTAGGTTTAACCGTGGTTCATGATCGAGGCATTCACTCGAGTTATATTAGGGCTCATATATTCCTTAACCAATTCCTTTATTCCTTACTTCTTACTTAAAACCTTTAAAATTCACACACTTTACTTCGGGGTCCTTTAAACCCTACACAATTCCAATTAAGTAACCATTCATTCACCGTTGCACTACTTTGGTTCTTGGGACGATTCGATTTACCGATTGGTTAAACCCTAATTTGGTCAGATCTCAAATCAGCAGTTAAATGTTCTAGAAATTCAAGATCAAGGGGTAACCCTACAGATTACAAGTCTAATCGGTTGGATTAAACAAATCAATTCACGATTATGCCCAGTTTCAATTTTGGCACGAAACCCTAGAAATCAAAATCCACAAATCGGAAGAAATCGGGAAAAAGATTGACAAATAAATAAGCAAGGAGTGTAGAGGAACTAATCCTCGAGCAATTCAAACACAAATCTCGAGTTTAAAACGAAAATATGAGAAATCGAGAAAATTCGAGGTTTCGAAAGAGAGAATAAGAGAAAAGAATACCGAATCAGAGAGTTAGGAGAGATTCACGGGCGCTTACTCGGTTCCAGTTCCAATTCCTCACAACAATTGGGGGTTTGAGAGGGACGAGAAACTCTCTCGCTCTTTTTCTTCTCTCTTGGCAAAATTTCACTCAAATATGTGAAAGGAATGAGGTGGAAGAGAGAGAGAATAAAGGATTTATGCAATTAAACCCTCAGATCATCCAGTGCGGGTCACCCATCCGCATTGGATCTGAGTGCGGACGCACTCAACACTCGGCTGAGCCTTCCAGCGCCTTCCAGAGGAAAAGAACAGGTGTCGGTGCGGGTCCTCCACCCGCACTCACCATCAGTGCGGACGCACTCCATACTTAGTCAAATTTTCACGAAAACGGTACTGAACAAGGGAAATGTCTGAGCGTAATGCGGACGCACTCAATTTCAGTGCGGGTCAGTCACCCGCACTCAGTACTTAGACGGATTTTGGAAAGAAATTCAATCAACACAGAAGAATACTCCAATGCGGACGCACTCAGTAGTTAGTCCCATTCTGGAAAATTCAGTCAATACAGAATTTCTCAGTGCGGACGCACTGAGAAGAAATGCAGAAAACAACTCAAGGAAAACAGAATCCAGTGCGGGTCAGTCACCCGCACTCACCACCAGTGCAGAAGCACTGGACCTATAAAGGTTTAGAACTTCGAAATTCGAACGCGGTTTCGATTCATACTTAATTTACTCATTTAGAGGAACCTTAATTAAGGTTTAAACTTCCATTTTATTAGTAAATTTTCGATTCTTGCTTTTAAATCATGAAATATTAATTGTTAAAGTTTCGTAACGTAACAGCGGATCCCTTAATAAAATAAGAAATAACTAAACAAATCATTCAAACATTCATAAACAATTCAACATCACAACCACAAATAAATTCAAACAACTAAATTAACATAATAAAAGTATCAAGTTACTCCCATATCCCTAGATAAAATGTTTAGCCAAGAATACTTTCAATACAAGCATAAGTCATATTTGATTTCATTAAAATCAGAAAAATAAAAGAAAAAGAGAAGAATAAAAAAGATTGCTAAAACTGAATTCGAAGAGTCGGATTGTAGCTTTCTTCTTTTCCTTCAGTTTACTGATACCTCGCATATTTAGCCTATATTTTACTTGATTTCGTACCAAATTCACGTTCTAAATTGTCAAAATCATGTGCATTTCATTGATATATCCTTAGAATTTGGTACTGCTGAGAGTTTGTTTGTTTTCTGCAGGATTGGAGCAAAATACACGAAGAAACGGTGTTTTTGGACTCCCTGGTATGACCCTTACCAGGCTTGGTACGGGTCGTACCAGACTTAGCCGATCCAGCTCTTTCCCATCTTGTACGGCCTAGCCGTACCACCTTGGTACGGGCCGTACATAGATGCCGCCTGACAGAATTCAAATCTTGGCAGAGGCTATTTAAAGCGAGGGATCTCTCCATTTTGGAGGATTCCATTCCATTCCAGATTGAGAGCTCAGAGAAAGAGAGAAAGAGAGCAAAGGAGCAAGGAGAGAAGAAGAAGGAAGAGGAAGAGGCGAAAATCGACGGATCAACTCCTTCTCCACTCCCGATCTTCGATCTAGTTCTATCATGCCTCTCTTTATCTCTTTATTTGTATTTCTGGACAGATCTATGACTTGTGAGTAGTTGATCATTGTTTCTAGGGTTTGTAGATGGATTTTCTTGATTTGTGTTGCTTTTCTTGATTTGGATCTTGTATGAACTCTTTTGATTGTATTGATTGTGTATTTGCTTGTCTTGATTGCTTTGTCTTGCTGTGATTGCATGTGGTGTGCCTATAGTGGTAGATCAACCCTAACAAGGTCATGTGACCATTGCCTTCTCTCAACCAAACCAATCCCTTTAGGTAGACTTGTTCGAATTGAAGCCGAAAGGTTGAATTCTCCCCTAATTGACAGATTAGAGGATACCTTAGATCTCCAACCAATCAACTAGAGGATCTGGACCAAAACACGAGAGTTCAGGTTTAGAAACCCTAGAAGGTGAAGAATTGACTCCCAAACCTAGATCTTGAACCAACAAACGAGAGTTGAGGTTTAGGAAGCTTAGGTATGGTCAATTGAACATTTCTCAAGAGTTTAATACGAGGTACCAGCAAGAAATGCATCAACTCGAACTTGTAAGCTATGTTCTGGTAAATCAGTACGGGTCTTACAAGAGTGGTGCGGCCTACCCGTACCAAGCCCCACACGGCTTGGTCGGACCAGGTTGGTGCGGCCTAGCCGTACCAACTTGGTAAGACCCGTACCACTAGAGGCAAATCAGAGATGAAGTCTGAAACCCTTGAAACATCTTTTATCCTAAATCAAAACACAGTTTATACATTTCCTTGCACAGTCACTATTCTATTGCATTGTTTGATTGCTTGAATTGATTCTTTAAGAAAATTAAATACCAAAACTCCTTCTTTCTCACTTCTAGTCTTTAGTCAAGATAAGTAGATTCTAGACAAGGAAACCGTCCCTGTGGATCGATACCCGATTATACTCCTCGATAAGGTTGTGCACTTGCAACCCTAATCGGAAGGTGTAACCGCGGTTTTAAAAGGTACGCTCCCAAGCGTACCGAAACTTGTGTTGCGCTTTCACGCGAACATTTACCTTTGGCCGAATTCAATATTCAAAGTGTCCAAAATAAAATATGAAATGCTAAAGTTAAGATGCCCAAGTTTTTGTCCAGAGTCGAAATATATTCCCTCGCTAAAATCCAAAATTTTGGTAATAAATTAAAGGGAAAATTATTTTTATGCCACTCCAAAACTTGAAAATTATGAAATTACCACCTCAAAACTTAAAATTAGTTATTTGTCACTCTAAAATCACTAAAATTATAAAATTGCAACAATTATACATTTAATACACATATTAGATTAAAATTATTCTGAAAATTATTATATAAAAGATGTATTTTGATATTTCCAAAATTACCCTTCATTTGAAGGGATAAAATTAGAAAATTGAGAACTCCAGTCCAACAGCCCCTTCATGGCTTCATCCCCTTCGCCTCTCTCTCTCATTCCTCCGCCAGATTGGAGAACCTCCACTCTCTCCCGGCCGTCCCATCTCCGACGAAGGTGCAGGTTCTCTCTCTCCTTTCTCTTCCTTTTCTTTCCTTTTTCCCTCTCTCTCTCTCTCTTTGTGCGTTGCTCACCAGTGCAACAAAGCACCTTGAAAGGCTTTTAAAGCATCTTAGCCGTATGAATTTTTTCTCCCAAAAGTTAGTACTTTTCTTGAACTACACCATTTCCATCAGCAGTGGTACTGGTACAGTACCTGTCTGTTGTAGTCGGTACTGGTACAGTACCTGTTTTGTAGTGGGTACTGGTACAAATACTAAAACCTAATATAATAGCATAGGGTGTCTTGTAATTTTCAGTTGGTGCAAATACAAAATTGGGTCAAATAATGGAAAATTCAAATAATTTCTGTCACTATGGGTAATCATATAATTGTGCAATTTCAAAATCAGTTGTTTGAGACAGTAAGGCAGTAGTTATTTTGTGATAGGTATCTTCTCCAATTTGATATTTATTTACATAAACACATATAGGCCTCTGAACTATCGAATCTTACCAATTATGCTATAAAAATAGCCCAAAGGTAGAACCTTTGGAATCTATGTCGATAATAATCAAAGAAATGCATCAATCAAAACCGTAGTAAAAAAATAAAGGGAAAATTAGAAAAAGGCAGACTCAATTTGACTCCAATTAGAGATCTCCATCAAAAAAAGGCAAAATAGGAAATAATATTCAAATTCAAAGGGTTTCAAAAACCAGACTCAATTTGTACAAATTTGTAAGAGAGTCTGACTTAATGCCATTGAGAACTGCATGTTTCGGAGATCAATAGTCTTTTATTTTGGAACTCATCAGACTTTCTTTGTATTTCTGAGAAAATTTGTTTTTGTGATATGGTTTAGGTTTTTTAGCTTTTTTAATGAGAATTGATGAATTTTGTAAAGAGAATATGGTGTCTTGTAGCTTAATATCTAACCCTTCTTAATTTTGTTTGCGTAGGCAAAATGATTAGCCAAAATGAATTGTTTTGAAATGGCAATAGAAGAAGAAGAAGAAGATATTTTAGGGTGTAAATTGTAAAGGTCGTTGTTTTGGTGATATTTTGAAAGCTGAAATTAGATTGATTGTATCATCTAAACTAATTATGAAATCTTTGATAAGAATCAAAGTAATTTGTTGAGGGTATCTTGAGAATTGGTACTTGTAATTTGTAAAAACTTTTGATGTCATAGAAGAATTTTTTTATTTGCAGAATTAATAATTGTTTTGAAATGTATTCTTTTGATGTTGATTAAAGAAATTAACATTCTAATCATGTATAAACTATAAACTAATCAATCCTTTACTAATTACAATTACATATGCATCAATCATTACTGTACCAAGCATTGCTGTAGTTTTACAATTATTTATGTCGCAATCAAATCTAACATTGTGCCAATGAAAAGACTAAAAACTTTAAACCACAAACTAAAGAAAATGGAAAATTACAACAAACTAACTACACAAGGATCTTCACTTCTCTCTAACTAACAAAATTTTCAACCACAGAAGTGCATCCTGCACCACTACCTCCCCAAAACCCATACTGGTATCTCCTTTTCTTAAAAAATTGTCCGGTTTCTTTGTTTCCATAAATTCCAGCATGTTGTCGCAAAAATACTGCTCCATTGATTCTTCCTCATACCCTTGTTACTCGCATTTTTGAGGGATATCATCTATGTTTGTTGAATCGTATCCCCTCTCTGCATCAACTGCACTCCTAACATCGCAGACATTTTGTTCCACACTCTGAGCTTAGACAAATCAAAAAAAGAAATCTAATAACAATCCTCATATCTAAAGCTTGGAGTGGTTAAACTCTTCCATGTTTGTACCAGTACCGACTACAAAACAGGTACTGTACCAGTACCGACTATAACAGACAGGTACTGTACCAGTACCACTGCTGATGGAAATGGTGTAGTTCAAGAAAAGTACTAACTTTTGGGAGAAAAAAATTCATACGGCCAAGATGCTTTAAAAGCCTTTCAAGGTGCTTTGTTGCACTGGTGAGCAACGCACAAAAAGAGAGAGAGAGAGAGGGAAAAAGGAAAGAAAAAGGGAGAGAAAGGAGAGAGAAAACCTGCACCTTCGTCGGAGATGGGGCGGGCGGGAGAGAGTGGAGGTTCTCCAATCTGGCGGAGGAATGAGAGAAAGAGAGGCGAAGGGGATGAAGGGGCTGTTGGACTGGAGTTCTCAATTTTCTAATTTTATCCCTTCATTTGAAGGATAATTTTGAAAATATCAAAATACATCTTTTATACAATAATTTTCAGAATAATTTTTATCTAATATGTGTATTAAATGTATAATTGTGGCAATTTCATAATTTTAGTGATTTTAGAGTGGCAAATAACTAAGTTTTCAAGTTTTGGAGTGGCATAAAAATAATTTTCCCTAAATTAAATGGGCCGAATCAACTAGCAATGCAATTCAATCAAAATGCAGTTTCAATTGGAAACAAATATGCGCCAGGTGAATGCCTTAGTTGACTAGCCCAATAAAATGTCTTACTTGAATTTGGTAAGAATTGATGCGGCCATAAATTACGAAATCTCTTAATTAGTTGAATTCAAAGATTTATCTCCTCTTATTTCTCTATTCGGCTTGATATTTTTGATCTTCTGTGCACATGAAAATCGTACGGTTTCGTGCTCCAATTCTGCAATAATTAACAGCTTGCACAGTATCTTGTGTCTCAACTAACATTAATTAAAATTAAATAAAATGATAAATAAAATGTAACAAAATATGACAATTAAAATAAATTTTGAGATCAACTATGTATCAAATAATGTATCAAATTATGGTTCATCAATATCTCAATATAGTTGAAAATTGGATCCTTATGATTCGCTCTGAATTGTCCTAAACATCACGATGGTTGCTTTCAAATATCAAGTTATTATCAATATGGAACTTAACTGACAAATTACTTCTCACATTTTTAAGAATGCACGACCCATGTAGTTTGATATCCTTAAACCCTTTATTCAAACTTGGACAGTAAGTCAGTAAGTCTAACAAAACCATGACATTATCTTTATTGTGCACTATAAAACCAAATCACAAACTAACAAACATCAAAATCATGGCATTATCTATATTGTGAACCTTAAAATCAAATCACAAACTCTCAACCATTAAAAATGCCAAAATATATATCCGATCACTAAATCACCAAATTTGAATTATAAGCCGCCGAAAGGTGAAATCGTCACAATTGTCCAAAACACCGCTTTGATAACAATTCCCAATTCTATTAACCTAGACACCAAATAAACAAATCTCCAACTCACCAAATTATCGCAAATTGGAACTACCTGAAGATAAAATATCCTTGCCAAAATGCATATAGACCGGATCTTCGATCAAAATTGGACGATAGGAATAAAGAATTTAGATCTTTTTTTTGGTCAGAAAGGCAATGCTTATAAATAGAGAACTATTGTATTAGATCAACTTGATGAATCTGTTGTAAAATTTGCGAAATTTGTTTCTCTAAACTCAGGCTTTGCCGTTACTATATCTTTCAGCTTTCAATAAAATTTGTTTGATTTGTGTTTTACTGCTTGATTGATCTAATGAAGGGTAAGAGCACGACAAGATCATCTATTACTTGTTCAAAATGCAGTATACGCCACGGTCTGAGTTCAAGCTCAGGGAATGTTTCTTGTAGAGCCTCTCTTTAAATATAAAATCCACAAAAGACACCACCAATTCATATGCTATAATTTTAGTGATATAGCAACAACAACAACCAAGCCTTTAGTACGAAACAGTGATACATATATAAAAGGGAGAAATTTGCCTTCAACCCTTTTTGTTTACATTGTTTGCAAAAGAACCATACTTCATTTGGATATAAAAATTAAGCTACCTTTGAAAATTAAAAATTTGCAAGAAGCACCATACTCTATCTTAGGTACACTTTAGTAACTTCAACAAAACTTTCAATTATTTTAGTATGTAACAAGTTTTACAAACAATCTATGAATCTGTACCACAGTATCAGTGTATGTCATAAGTTTGACAGTGGCAAATTGCCATGGGCCAGAAACTCATGCACCATCCCATTCACCTCTATCATACTTCCTCCTCTTTCTTTCCTCACACCTTTCTCTCTCATCTTTAATCTAGTGTTAATAGAATCACCAAATTCTTGACCATTGGCAAAAATATTTGATAAGATAGCATGCCCACCACTATCTCGTGCATCCAATTCCATGATCTTTTTTGCTGCGCGATTTGCCAACTCTATGTTCTCATGCATCTTACAAGCAGAGAGCAATGCACCCCCTATTGCCACGTCAGGCTTCATGGGCATTTTGGTAATTAACTCCTCGGCCTCTGTTAAAAACCCTGCTCGACCTAATGCATCAACCATGCAACCGTAGTGTTGGATCTCTGGTTCAATGCCGTAGTGCTGAGACATCAGATAGAAGTAATTTTTTGCTTCATTAACCCTACCAGAATGACCACATGCCATTAAGATACCAACAAATGTGACATTCTCTGGTTTTAATCCTGAATTTTGTAGCATGGAAAACAAATCAGTTGCTTCATGGTAACGGCCGTGAATAGCCAATCCCAAAATCATACCATGTTGACAAAGCTTTCTTAGGAATTTCATCAAACACCTCAAGAGCATTCTTCAATTCTCAACATTTACAATACATGTTGATTTTTCCTCAAAAAAAAACAATACATGTCGATAATTGCTGTGGCCATGAGGGGGTTAATTTTAATGCGCTATGGAATTTTCAGAGTTGGAAATATATTGGGGGATCTTGAGCCTAATAGTTTCACTATATTAATAATTATAGAAATTAAATAATTCTTTGAGGGTACATGAGAAATTAAACCTATAACAAGCCTGACGGGTTTTTATAAAAGATTGTACTATTGTAGTTCTCTACTTCTCTCTTGAAATAATAACGAGCCTAACGGGTTTTTATTTAAAAAGAAAAAAAAAAATTGACCATCTAAATCAATCTTTCCAAATATATCTTAAATCTGAATTGCTTGCCATTGATTGTACGAACTATTGGCACTTAGCAGTTATTATAGAAACTTGAGTTGAATTTGAAGAATTTTTTTTGTTTGTTTGTTTAGGTTTTTGGAAAACGACAGTGTACTGTCTATTTCATTTGAAACCCAAAAAACTATAACAAGCCTTACATTAAAAGAAACCAATTACTAAAGGCCCAATTGAAATATTAAGGCCTCAGGCTCTCAGCACACTTTTGCATCCTCGGCCTATTCCAAAGGGGAGAGGGGGGTGTCCGATGGGCATCGGACCAAATCCTGTTCGATGGGTTTTTGGAACCGTCGGATCTACTTTAGGATTCGTGTATACGGATTTTAAAACAGACGTGAAATTGCGGGCACGAATCTAAAGCAAATCCGACGGTTCTAACAGCCCATCGAACAGGATTTGGTCCGATGCCCATCGGAAACCCCCCTCTCCCATTCCAAAGACCACAACATATCTTCTCACATAATAATTTGTTCATGTACCGTAGCCTCACCCTTTCCGTTGACTCCACAATAGTTGGTGTTGGGTCAACACACGGCATAAACTCTATAGTATTGTGTAGGGAAAGAAACTCAACTAAGGAAATGAGTCTGACAATGGATACGCTCTTTACAAAACTAGAAGAGGCCTCGCAAGCTGGAGATGTCAATTCATTAAAAGAGCTACTCAAGAAAGATAAGCACCTGCTTGACAAGGTAATTGGGGTTACATTAGTTGAAGTGAGAGATAACCCCCTACATATTGCAGCAATGCTTGGTCATGCTGATTTTGTTCGCGAGGTTATCCATCACAAACCCGAGCTTGCCAAGGAGCTCAACGGCCAGGGTTTATCACCTCTGCATTTGGCTGCTGCCCACGGTCATGTCACTGTAGTTAAGGAGTTGTTGAAGGTAATATGATCAGTTGTTTTTGTTGTTTCTCACTTCTATTATATATATATATATTTGCCTTTTGGGTAAACATATTGACAGAGCTAGCTTGAATTCATTCAATTATTTTCTCTATTAATGGACGCCGCATGAACCCAAAATAGCATTGTTGATATCTTTACCCCAACTTTTTGATGGGAAATTAATGTTTTAGGAATGACCGGTGCCAGATTAATATATATATATATAATTATATATATGTACACACACATACACACATATACATATATACACATATACATAATACATACATACATATATGCCTACACTACATATATGTATACATACATACATATACGTTATTTTAAAATGCCCTACAATAGCTTTGCTCGTAAATATATACCATTTTGTTGTCAGCAAATTAATTAAAAATTCAAGATCGATTTTACGGTTTCCAAAATATATATACGCTTGTAATTTAATGTTTATTTTTCTCTGCAGGCTGACTTGGACCTTTGTTTAATAAGGGAGAAACAGGAAGGCTTATTACCACTTGATATTGCTGTTAAAAACGGAAGGACAGTAATTATCAAAGAGTTAGTGGAAGCCTGTGAGATGATACGAGCAGCTGGGGGAAAGACTGCAGCTGAAGTGTTGTCTGAATCAGAACCAGTTGTCAGGGACTCTAATTCACGTGACAGTTCTAACCCAAGAGTGCGACAACATAGCACCACAAATGACATAGAAAAAGCATTGCCAGAGGTGGAAAAGGAAACAGAGTACGATCCGCAAATTCTATTGTTGGTGTCAACGTTGGTGGCGACTGTCACCTTCACAGCAGCAATATTAAATCCTCCAGGAGCTTTTAATTCTAAGGGTCAACCAACCCTTGGCGATTCTTTAAAAAGATTCAAAATATGTAACGTGTTGGCGTTTATTTCATCTGTTAGTGTTATGATGCTTTTCTTATGTGTGGTCCCTCGGAAGAAAAAAATTGTGATGAAATTCTTGGAGATGGTGATCTGGGTTGCTACCTTCTTTATGGTTATGGCATTTTATTATGGCATGCTTGCACTCTATGATGATAAATCTGATGATCAACACGTCCTACTGCTAAGCTTGATCAGGGCATGCGTCATTCTCTTCATGCTTGGTATCTCCTGGGTTGTAGTTCGGTTTCTGATTTTCTTGCTGAAGAAAAGTGGGTTATGGGAGCCATTTCAACGGCTTTTTGGTTCGTTAAAGAGACGATTCTTGAAGTGGCAACAACTTATTGAAGAATCAAATTGTTGGAAGTGGTTCAAGAGGGTAATTTGCATTGTATTGATCCTTGTTGTACTGGTGTTCTATTGCTTTCTATTATGGGTTATAATAGTGGTATTGTATGATTTGAAAAAAGATCTTGATTTGAAAAGTTAGTGATTTTAAATGTCTACTAACAATTTTATTGATATAAAATGTATTTACAATAAGTCAAATGACCCTCATTTATAGATCTAAACTTCTTTATTCTCATGAAACAATCTAAACTACTCTAATTCCCCATGTTTGGTTGTGGCCTAAAGCTAAGGAGGCCTAAATTGATTATTCCAACTTAGGTTG
Organism: Carex rostrata; assembly: GCF_964058835.1. NCBI lineage: Eukaryota > Viridiplantae > Streptophyta > Magnoliopsida > Poales > Cyperaceae > Carex > Carex rostrata. The sequence goes on from NC_135940.1 coordinate 3,016,780, forward strand.
ATCTAAATTATTCATGTTTGGTTGAGGCCTAAAGTTAAATCATAACTTAAACTATTCTTTGTTTGGTTAGAATTGGTGGAGGATGAAAGCCTAAATTGGTTAATTATTTATAATAAGATATTAATTATATAATATTAATATATTAATAATAACTGTAATATATTATATATTATTATAAAATTTATTTAATATATTAATAATATAAAATATTAATAATATAAAATATTAATTTTAAATTAATAATAATTATTAATAAAAAGATACTAATTATATAATCTTATTAAAATAATTATCAAATATATTAACAATATAAAATATTAATTATATAATTATATATTAATAATAAGATACTAATTATATAATATTAATATATCAATAACAACTATAATATATCATAATATTATTATAATGATTTACTATATTAACAATATTAATTATTAATTATATAATTATAAATTAATAATGATTAATAATAAGATACTAATTATATAATATTAATATATTAATAACAACTTTAATATATTGTAATATTATTATAATAATTATTGAATATATTAACAATATAACATATTAATAATAATTATGGATACGAAAATATTAATTATATAATATTATTATAATAATTATTTAATATATTAACAATATAGGATATTAATTATGTAATTATATATTAATAATAAGATACTAATTATATAATATTAATATATTAATAATAACTATAAAATATTATAATATTATTATAATAATAATTTAATATATTAACAATATAACACATTAATTATATAGTTATATATCATTAATAAGATACTAATTACACAATATTAATATATTAATAATAACTATAATATATTACAATATTATATAATAATTATTTAATATATTAACAATATAACATAATAATTATATAATTATTTATTAATAATAATTAATAATAAAATGATATTAATTATATAATATTATTATAATTATTATTTAATATATTAACAATATAAGATATTAATTATATAATTATATACTAATAATAATAATTAATAATAATATACTAATTATATACAAATAAAATATTATTATAATCATTCAAGTTAGGCCACGAGGTGGAATAAAAATTAAATCACCATGTGAGGTGGTTTAATTTAGGTTGGCCTAAAGATTGGTTTATGCCATCTTATTCTGGCTCGATTAAGGCACGTTTGGTGGAATAACGAGGCCTAAACTCCTTATTCCACCCTTTAGGCCACAACCAAACATGGTGATTATACTTATCTACATTACCCTTAAACACTCTATTATCTCCTTCTCTATCTCTCTCCATGACCGGTAACGCTTTCGTCCAATAGCCGTCGCACTCCAACGGCTAGATCTGCTCATCGCCATGCATTATATCTGATCTTCATAAAAATGAAAAAAAAAATTCATTGTTGATTCCAATTGTCACACTTCATGTTTTGTGATCGTTATCAACATTCTCTATATATATGATATTTGATTCCATTAAAAATTTTTCTGATTCCGCTCATGAGATATCGGTTTTGGTGTCGTGAGATGGTGTTGTACTATTGTGAGAAGGGAGTTACAAGAATGGGACAGTATCCACAAGAGTAAAAAGTGACTATCCACGAGGGTATACCGACATAAAGGTATTTTTTCTATCCGCGAGGGTATACTGATAATATTGTGACTATTGTGAATTGTCATAGATCCTATGAGATACTCCGTGTGAGGTTAAATTTGAACTGTCCGCTATAAATTAGCATAAATCTTAAAAGAGCCCCTAAATTCCGATTAAACATGAATTCTTTACCCGGTAAAAGTAACCTCACCCGCAAGATAACTTGGGAGGATACTCGTGAAGAGAAACACAGTGTAGCCATAATTTTTACAAATGGTTGGTAACAAATTTTACTAGTACAACTAGCAGGTTGTGAATTATCGTGAATTTATCAATTCAGGCATTGTGACAGTGTGAGCTATTTTAGAATAGACAAAATTTTCTCAAAGAATTTACAACAACACAATTATACTTTTTAAAAAAAAATTAGGGTTCTTCTCCCTAATAACCATAACATATACTTTTTAAATTTTTTTGAAAAACAATAATAAAATATTTAGCGAGTCACAAATTATGTTTATGAAACAATCATGACATAATTTTTATTGACTTTTATATTCCCCCCTTTAAGAAAATAAAATAATATTTTATTTCTATTTTTTGAAAACCTCATAACTCGCACCTCGCTCAATATTTGATTCGAATATAACTTAAGTTTGACTAGTTCAATAAAATGAGCTCTAATATAATATGTTTATATTTAGATACAAGTGTAGTTTATTTTTTCAATTTCTTTATAAAATAAACTAAATATTGATAAGCAAATATACATCAAGTACTAATAATTAATTTAATTTGTGTAGAACTCGAACTCAATTCATGTTATTAAGCTTCACTCGACTCAACTTAATTTATTATTAAATTAAGCTAGAGTTAGAGTTAACATTCCTAATTATCAAAATTTGACAACATTATGACGTCTAGAATCAAACACATGCCTTAGTCATTCACGATTGAATGTAAACATTCAACGGTGAAAAAAGTTTTTCCAACTACTATTCCAAGTATGAGATGAATGAAACCAAATAATAAAAAGAAAAACAAACAAGTCTTTTGGACGCATTTGCTCAAGTCCACCCTCTCATCTGTTTTTTTTGTAAGATATTTTTTTTTTTGCACATGCGGTATGTGTTCAGTCAAAACTATTGAACAAAATTGTGTTTGACAGAAGACAGGGGAATTACAAAGAAATTTCTTAATGAATATTGTTACCACACAACAATAATACCGTGAATATATATATATATATATATATATATATATATATATATATATATATATATGGAATATGCTAGCATGCTATGCATAGCATAGAGCTCCTCCATGCAACGGCTTGGATTTCGACTTTTCAAAATCCTAACGGTCGATCCGAACCGTTCATCTTGTTCTCCATATTAATATGTGTTTGGAGACCAAATTTTACATTTTTTAGAATTTTTTTACTACTTCTTTAGATTTATTGAAAATCGCTGTTTTTTTATGGTCCAGATTTGCTGAAAACAGCGATTTTTTATATGTATATGTATATGTATATGTATATGTATATGTATATGTATATGTATATGTATATGTATATGTATATGTATATGTATATGTATATGTATATGTATATGTATATGTATATGTATATGTATATGTATATGTATAGATATAATATAATATATGTATATATAATATAATGTAATATAATATATGTGAGTATGGCTAAATTGCTACCGATAGCACTTTGACTTAAGTGCTTACGGAGTCATATCTTCGTATTTGATGTTCAAACAACTAATCCAAACCGTTAGATGTTCAATCTATATTAAAATGTTCTTGGAGACCAAATTTTACATTTTTTGGAATTTTTTACTATTTATTAAAATGGTTTGAAATCGTTACATATATTGAGAGCTACAGTGAGTTGCGAAGTAAAACATGTTTCTACTTCACGCCGTATTTTCATTTTGAAAGTCCAAACGACAGATCTGAACCGTTAGATGTGATCTCCATATTTAAATGTTCTTGGAGACCAAATTTTATATTTTTTGGAATTTTTTTACTATTTATTAAACAATTTTGAAAACTGCTGTTTTGCTGTGAACAGTAAAACAGTAAAAATTTATGGACCATCGGATCAGCGATTTTCAAAATTGCTTAATAAATAGTAAAAAAATTTCAAAAAATGTAAAATTTGGTCTCCAAGCACATTTCAATATGGAGATCATGTTGAGCGGTTCGGATCAGTTGTTTGAATTTTCAAATCGCAAAATATGAGTGTGAAGTAAAATAGTCGCTTTACTTCGCAACTCACCGTAGCCCATCTCTACATATATTATACATATATTATAAAAACAATGAGTTTATAAAAAAAAAAACACTAGGCCATTGATTTTTTCCGCTGTTCCGAATTAAATTCGGGACCGCGGATTTTTTCCACGTTTTGGGCATTTTTAAAATTTTGATTAGACCCTGGTTATTTTTATTAAATATTTTAAAAATTGAGTAAAAATAAAAATATCGGTCATAACTCGCGCCTCGCTCAATATTTGATTCGAATATAACTTACGTTTGACTAGTTCAATAAAATGAGCTCTAATATGTTTGTATTTAGATACAAGTGTAGTTTAATTTTTCAATTTCTTTATAAAATAAACTAAATATTGATAAGCAAATATACATCAAGTACTAATAATTTAATTTGTGTAGAACTCGAACTCAATTCATGTTATTAAGCTTCACTCGACTCAATTTTGCGGCATGTGTTCAGTCAAAACTATTGAACAAAATTGTGTTTGACAGAAAGACAGAGGAATTACAAAGAAATTTCTTAATGAATATTGTTACCACACAACAATAATACCGTGAATATATACATAGAGAGAGAGAATGGCTAATATACAAACGTTTGTTTATGGACTTAGAAATAAACGGTTGGGTTCTCTGATTTTCAAAGTCCAAACAGTCAATCCAAACGTTAGATATTCAATCTATATTAAAATGTGCTTGGAGATCAAATTTTATATTTTTTGAAATTTTTTTACTATTTATTAAGATGATTTGAAAATCGATGTTATTATTAAAATTCTGCACCATTGAAAAACAACTATTTTCAAATCATCTTAATGAATAGTAATTTTTTTTCAAAAAACATAAAATTTAGTCTCCAAGCACATTTTAATATAGATTGAATATCTAACAGTTTGGAACGACTGTTTGGACTTTGAAAATCGGAGAACCGAACCGTTTGTTCATGAATCCAGGAACAAATGTTTGTATATTAGCCTCTCTCTCTCTCTCTCTCTAGATATATATATATATAGGACTTGGCTACGGTGCTATGGGTAGCTAAGAGGCCTCCCGTGCTACGGCTCAATATTCGACTTTTCAAAATTCTAACGGTCGATCCGAACCGTTCATCTTGTTCTCCATATTAATATGTGCTTGGAGACCAAATTTTACATTTTTTGGAAATTTTTTACTATTTTTTTAGATTTATTGAAAATCGCTGTTTTTCAGACAAATCTGGACCATAAAAAACAGCGATATTCAATAAATCTAAAAAAATAGTAAAAAATTTTCAAAAAATGTAAAATTTGGTCTCCAAACACATATTAATATGGAGAACAAGATGAACAGTTCGGATCGACCGTTAGAATTTTGAAAAGTCGAATATTGAGCCGTAGCACGGGAGGCCTCTTAGCTACCCATAGCATATTAGCCAAATCCTATATATATATATATATATATATATATTCTTATACAAGAATATCTACTATCGTAATACAATTTCTATATTATGTTTAATATAAATTTTCAAAAATAGATGAGCCGGAAAGAAAATATAAAAGTTCCAGCTAGAGAAAGATATTTCTGACAAAAGTATTTCAATCTGAGATGCATATCATAATCTAAAAAATATTACAAATTCTAATTCACATCTTGACATCTCTCTCAACTGGAAATAAATCTGCTGTTATTCCAATGGAATCCGATTCCAACCATTCAATTTTGTTGAGATTTGTGCATGAAAAAGTTCTACATTGAGATTCGCACATGAAAAACTTTGAATGATTGAGATCGGAATAACAGGTCCTGATATTCCATTGAAATAACAACATATTTATTTCCTTCTCAAATTGATAGCGGTGATGATACCAGCATCAATTCGTTCAGAAATCATGTTAACTGTATTAACCTGAAAGGCACTGTCTGGTTCTCAAAAAAAAAAAAGAAGAAAGAAAAAAGAAAGAAAGAAATCATGTTACCTAAGGTATGACATAGAAATCGTTGGTGTTCGATCGTTGTTGATCAGATGTTCTGTAGCAGTGAAAATAAATATCTTATTCGCATGATGTCTATTGGATACAAAATCCTTTAATCATAATAAATTTCATTTGACCTGATCAAACATGCCTTTCAATTGACAGCAGCAGTTAATGCAGCATTGACTAGCTAGTGGTGTAATATCTATTCATGTTGTTTTCATGTTAGAGAAGAATAATCTACATTCTTTGAGGAGTGTGGAAACAATGGAATGCGTGTATCTTTGGTTGTTCGTGGAAGCCTCCTTAGTTGTTAGCACGGGATATTAAAGAAGAGACCGAAATGTGGTTGAAGTGTTGTAGAGGTTCAGCTGTAGTGGGTTGAGAGAAGGGTTTATTGTTTTATTGTATTTTATCTTTTTTAAGTTTTTTAGATTTTTGAGGTTGTAAACACAGTTATTTTTGTAGTTGCTACTTGGATATAGAAAAAAAAAAAAGAAGAATAATCTACATTCATAGAGAGTTAAGTTTTAAGCTTTTGTGAAAAATATCTCAATATGCTTGAAAATTCGATCCTTATGACTCGCTCTGAATTGTCCTAAACATCACGATAGTTGTTTTCAAATATCAAGTTATTGTCAATATGGAACTTAACTGACAAATTACTTCTCACATTTTAAATCCTTAAACCCTTTATTCAATTTGGACAGTAAGGGTCTGTTCGGCGAAACCTTTGAGAAAAGGAAAGGAAATGGGTTGCCAAAAATTTTGAATGACTTTTACTGTTCATATGGAAAAAAATAAATCAATCTAACTGAATTTTTTTTTCCCCACGTAAACAATAAAAATTAATTTACCACCGAACAGACATAAGTCAGTAAGTCGAACAAAATCATGACATTATCTTTATTATGCACCGTAAAACCAAATCACAAACTCACAAGCATCAAAATCATGACATTATCTTTATTGTGGACCTTAAAATCAAATCACAAACTCTTAACCATTAAAAATACCAAAATATCCAATCACTTAATAAATCACCAAATTTGAATTATAAACCGCCAAAAGGTGATATCGTCACAATTGTCCAAAACACCGCTTTGATAAGATTGCCCTATTCTATTAACCTAGACACCAAATAAACAAATCTCCAACTCACCAAATTATCGAAAATTGGAACTACCTGAAAATAAAATATCCTGGCCAAAATGCATATAGACCGGAACTTCGATCAAATTTGGACGATAGGAATAACGAATTTATTTATTTATTTTTTTTTTTTGGGTCAGAAAGGCGTTGCTTATAAATAGAGAACTATTGTATTAGATCAATTTGATGAATCTGTTGTAAAATTTGTGAAATTTGTTTATCTAAACTCAGGCTTCGCCGTTACTGCATCTTTTCAGCTTTCAATAAAATTTGTTTGATTTGTGTTTTACTGCTTGATTGATCTAATTAAGGGTAAGAGCATGACAAGATCATCCATTGATTGTTCAAAATGCAGTATATGCCACGGCCTGAGTTCAAGCTCAGCGAATGTTTCTTGTAGAGCCTCTCTTTAAATATAAAATCCACAGAAGACACCACCAATTCATATGCTATAATTTTAGTGATATAACAAGAACAAGAACAACCAAGCCTTTAGTGCCAAACAGTGATACATATATAAAAGGGAGAAATTTGCCTTGAACCCTTTTTGTTTACATTGTTTGCAAAAGAACCATACTTCATTTGGATATAAAAATTAAGCTACCTTTGAAATTAAAAATTTGCATGAAGCACCATACTCTATCTTAGGTACACTTTAGTAACTTGAACAAAACTTTCAATTATTTTAGTATGTAACAAGTTTTACAAACAATCTATGATTCTGTACCACAGTATCAGTGTATCACATTACAGTCATGACTGTCATGCAAACGATCAGATAGTACATGCCCACTGTACCAACACATGTAACTAAGTTGGTGAGACTGCCACAGTGGGTCTGCGACTGGTTCACAAATAAATTGGTACTGGTACCAATCAGATCAGTATACCAGTCTTGAATACACAATTTTGTTTCAAAACATTAAAATAAACAGGAGAGTACCGCCCCAAATTATCCAGTTCATTTCTCATATTTTTAATCCTTACAGTTTAAGATACAAAAACCCTTACAGAATACCTAAATGTCCGATTATTCTCTCAATTCCCTCCTATTCCATTCATCATATATCTCTTCAAATCAAAAGAAAAAGAAAACTAAGAGAGAGAGAGAGAGAGAGAGAGAGAGCATGTAGAAAACGATGATAATATTTTGAGAATTTTTATATTGGATAGTTCCTATGTAATGAGTTAATGGTTTCTATTGCTAGTTCAGACTACAATACATGTAGCTAGCAATAAAATATACTTGCATATCTATGATTCTATCTTGATATAAATATTTATTATAGACCTAGATTATGATAATATTAATGAGTAATAACTATTATTCCTTTGATGGAGTAAATGCAGAAAGCACTGACAGAACTAATATGACTTGTCAGTTTCTTTCCTTCTGGTGTAGATGCAAATGAAATGACCCATCTATAGATCAATCATATATTTTTTCTGAAGTAATTGCTTTCTTCTACTACACGTCTATTGATTAAAAAAAATAATGCACAACCCCAATACGAAGATACTATACACAAACCTTAATCCTAAGAAGAGAATACTTTCAATATATAGAATATAATTCAGTATTAACTTGATATGTAATTTTGTACAAGATTTTTACAAACCTTTTTCTATAGATGTTTGTATGTCATAAGTTTGACAGTGGCAAATTGCCATGGGCCAGAAACTCATGCACCATCCCATTCACCTCTATCATACTTCCTCCTCTTTCTTTCCTCACACCTTTCTCTCTCATCTTTAATCTAGTGTTAATAGAATCACCAAATTCTTGACCATTGGCAAAAATATTCGATAAGATAGCATGCCCACCACCATCTCGTGCATCCAATTCCATGACCTCTTTTGCTGCGTGATTTGCCAACTCTCTGTTACCATGCATCTTACAAGCAGAGAGCAATGCACCCCATATTGCCACATCAGGCTTCATGGGCATTTTGGTAATTAACTCCTCGGCCTCTGTTAAAAACCCTGCTCGACCTAATGCGTCAACCATGCAACCGTAGTGTTGGATCTCTGGTTCAATGCCGTAGTGCTGAGACATCAGATAGAAGTAATTTTTTGCTTCATTAACCCTACCAGAATGACCACATGCCATTAAGATACCAACAAATGTGACATTGTCCGGTTTTAATCCTGAATTTTGTAGCATGGAAAACAAATCAGTTGCTTCATGGTAACGGCCGTGAATAGCCAATCCCAAAATCATAGCATTCCATGTTGACAAAGCTTTCTTAGGAATTTCAGCAAACACCTCAAGAGCATTCTCCAATTCCCCACATTTACAATACATGTCGATAATTGCTGTGGCCATGAGGGGATTAATTTCAATGTTGTTCTCCTCTAAGTATGAATGGACACAGATCCCTTGATCAATTGCTCCCAGGTTAGCACAAGCCCCTAATAGGCTAACCAATATATTGACATTAGGCTCCATTCCTTTACTTTGCATCAATGAAAACAGAGCCAATGCTTCTTGGTCTCTGCCATTCCTCGCGTACCCACTAATCATAGTGCTCCAAGTTGCCACACTCCTCTCAGGCATTTCATTGAACAGAGCTCTTGCCTCATCGACCTGACCCCCTCTCGCCAAACCTGTAATCATCGAATTGTATGAAACAACATCAAACTCCACACATTCATCAAACAGAACAGATGCTTCAATTACATAACCACCTGTAGCATACATAGCCATCATGGCATTGCGCACATAGATATCACCAGCCAACCCAAGCTTCACCACCATGCCATGAAGCTCTCTGCCATTGCACACCCAGCCCAACCGAGAGTAACCCGAGAAAACAGAAGGGAAGGTGAGCCTATCAGGCATCGTCCCACCGCAAAGCAGTTCAACAAATAGTTCAAGTGCAAGGTCCGGAGTAGAGGATTTAGAGAATGCCCTTATTAAGATATTGTACATGAAGGTGTTGGGGTTGGGAAAATGGGACAAGAGGCGGAGAGCGTAGGAGAGGTCGCCGGAGGGGGAGGTGGCGGTAAAGGAGAGGAGGCGGCTGGTGGCAATGAGGTCTCGGGCAAGGCCGGTGCGAATGAGGTGGGAGTGGAGTTGACGGAGGTGCACCATGGAGGTGCATTTGGTTTCTAGAAGGATGAGAGATGGATGGTCGGAGATGAATTTGGATATGGATGGAGAATTCGTGCAAATTTGGAGCATTTTCTCTCGTGTTCTCTCAGTCTGTGGCAATGCCACATCTTCGCTAAGAAAAAATGTATTTGAGGATGTGCATGTAAATTTACTGGGCTTGATTTGGGCCTTTGAATGGGCCATCCAGTTTTTTCATACAGGCAAAATAGCCGGTTGTAAGTTGTAACTTGTAAATTGTAATCAGTTTTTTTATACAGGATTAAGAATAAAAAAACAGATGCTCAGACTTCTACTGGATTAAGAATAAAAAAAAAAATGTCCAAATAGCACATAATTCATACCAGAAACAAAATAGTAAAAGGAAGTAAATTTGTTTTAAAGAAATATTGCAACATTTGGGTGCAACAACAATGAGTTTTCAAAACAACAAGGGTGTTAAACTTAATTTTAGCAAAAACTTAGCATTTCCAGCAGCATTCAACAAGGTGTAGAGTAGTAGAAAACCATGAGTACTAAACTACGAATTGTTCAAACATGTATCTAGATTCAAAATTGATGTGTTTATCATTGATTTTTTTATGTATTTTACAGTAAAATGCTACGAGTGTTGTAAAATTGACCTCTATGCACAGTATGCAAATTTATATGATTAACTTCTAATATTTTTTTTATTGCTATAGTTTAAAAGTTTGACTTCACTTCTAATCTCATGTTGGATGTGTATTGCAAACACACCAACTCGTATCAAAATTTAAAGCCTCATTGAAAATCAGAATTTAAACCTAAAATCTAATAGAAGTAGGAGTCATAAACAAAGTGCTACCACTCATATTAATTAGATTATCATTAATAAAATGAAGGGCACGTCTGATTCATTTAAACATAATTAGCGCAAGAACTGTACCACTGGATTTTCTTTAAACCCCCTACCAAAATTCTCTATTCTGTTATACCTCCTATTTTGTCGGATTTTCCTTCCCCTAAAGAATCGGATCATCTATTTCTCATCCACTTTCCGAAATTAACGGAAATCGGGTCGGGTCTCCGTTTTCCAAATAAACTATTCATAATTTTTAGATCAAGTAATTTTCTACCTATCTAAAAAAGTAAAAAAAAAAAATTAAAAAGAATTTTAACTTCGGTCTCCAAGTATATTTTCTGATTTTCATATAGAGATCCAACTTAGATATTTAGATCCACTGTTTGAATTTTAAAAAGAAAGAAATTGATCCATAGCATGAGTTAATCAGTAATATACTAATATACATATTACATAGTTTCTCTCTAATGGGTTTCAAAATAAACTAAAAAAGTGTTAGTCTTTTATTTTGATTCAAGATACCAAAATTATTCTATTTGGAAATTCTTTTTTATTTAAAGATTATAAAAACTTAAAAATAATTATTCAGTACATGTATTTTTCTTCTTTCCATTGGTTGAGCTACAATGAGGGTTTTACTTTTCACGTTTTGAATTACTTTTAATTCGTAGATTTTACTCTAGAAAAAAAAATGTTGTTGGCTATTTAGTATCCATAGCTGATTTTGAGAAAAAAAATATTTGCCATGCCAGCTTAGTGATTTTATAGTAAAAAAATGCTGTACATTTTAAAAATAGAAAATCATGCCGCCAAAAACAATTGTATATAGCGTCAACTTTGAGGCCGGATTTACATATATCGATTTTCTTTTTTAATTAATAAAATTTCCGATCCAATTTGTGGCCGGTTATCAGATCACGAGTTCTAATAACAAAATATTTTTCAAAAAAAGTTTGCGGCCTTCTTTCATAAGTTTACCTTTGTTTTCATAAAAAAATAGTAATGATATTTTACTTAAATAAAATTAATCGGCTCTTTTGGGCGTCTCGTACACAAAATAAAACAAATTAAAACCCAAAAGTGGACACTTTAAGGCCCAACAGGCCCACAATATAACCCTCCAATACATTAACATACTACACGAATGACCACACATGCATAGATACAATGAATCAGGGATTCTCTCCGTCAAAAGAAATGTACAGGTGTAAAGATACCATTATATTTATTCTCACAAAACCTCCTTTTGTTTCTGTTTTCCTCGAAATCTCTGGATTCGCACTTTCGCAGTCGTTCAACGATGTTTCCAACTGATCTGAACCCCCTTTTCGTTCGCCATTACTGGCCGTACCTGATTGCCGGAGCAGTAGGTCTCGCCGGAGTTCTGTGCGTGTTATCACAGTACAAGCGACCGAGAAAGAGTCCAGAAGGTCAATCGGCGGAGGAGCCGAGAGAGGTCGTGGAGAAAGAGAAATCGGACATAGATGAAGATTTGCATAGTAGACAACTCGCGGTGTACGGGAGAGAGACTATGCGCCGTCTCTTTGCATCTAATGTGCTAGTTTCGGGGTTACAAGGACTTGGAGCAGAGATTGGTATGGATACTTCTGTTGATTTTTGTTTATTGCTGATATTGTTTTCTTCCTCAGTAAGAGATAAGGGCCTTGAAAAAATGAACTTGATTTTCTATTTTGTTTTTTGATTGGTGGGATAACTAATGATATGAAGTTCTTTTCTGATCAATTTGGTACTTGTGTTTGTATAGCTATCAAGCTGAATCTCCCTACTGAAATTGGATTTAAATGATGCGAATATAGAAAAAATTCTGTGTTGTTCTTATATCATATATTCATTCGAACTGTGTTTATACACTAGACCTTGAATTCTCGATAGACTGGTAAGAACTGGCTTGTACATAGACTGGTAAGAACACATTAACAGTGGAGCAGTATTAATAGATATCACATGTCATTTTTTATAATTTTATTACTTTTAAATTTTGAATTACTGTAACAGCAAAGAACCTAGTGCTCGCTGGGGTAAAATCAGTGACACTACATGATGAAGGGGAGGTGGAGATGTGGGACCTATCTGCAAATTTCTCATTATCAGAGGGTGATATTGGCAAAAATCGTGCTGAGGCTTGTGTGTCAAAGCTACAAGAGTTAAACAATGCTGTCAAAGTCTCTTCTCTAACTGCTCCTTTGGTGAAAGAACAACTCTCTGATTTTCAGGTATTTGCTAAATTGGTTCTTTCTTCACTGTATCAGTTGATTTTTGGCAGTCTCTAGCATTGCATAGTTAAATTTGCAGTGTCACTTGTAAACAAGTAAAACTTGCTGTATGATATGTACTTGTACTGTACTGGTTGATACCAAATGGTTCATGAGTTGGTGCTCAGTTTAGCTTTCACTTCTGTGTTTGTTTTGTAACCAGCATAGGATCAATTACGCAATTAATTGCCATTTGTGCACCAGTTAAATTACCATAACAAAGACTAATTGCTGTAGCATGTTTTCTATACAGATATTACTTGAACAGTTTATAACATTTTTGTTGCCTTTATCTTTTTTCAGACTGTGGTGTTTACTGACATAAGTCTGGAGAAAGCAATAGAATTCAATGACTACTGCCATAGCCACACACCACCGATCCCTTTTATTAAATGCGAAATTCGGGGACTATTTGGGGGCGTCTTTAGTGATTTCGGCCCAGAATTTACTGTATTGGATGTAGACGGAGAGGAGCCGCGTACCGGCATTATTGCCTCTATAAGCAATGATAATCCTGCACTTGTGACATGTGTTGATGATGAGAGGCTTGAATTTCAGGATGGTGATCTCGTGATTTTCTCTGAAATCCAGGTATAATTCTTTATTTAATTATTTTTTTTTCTGAACTCTCACATATATTCGTGAAAAGATGAAGAAGTGATAATTTTCATGTTACTTTAAAACATGATCATGACCTACACCATCGTATTCTAATTTCATTGTCTATAGTCTCGTCCCAAATACTCAAATAACTACTATTCTTCCTAATTTATGTAGAAAATTGTTAGAGGCTATGGTCCTATGCATAGCCGCATATTGGTCCATACTACGGATCAATATTTTCATTTTTGAAATCCAACAATCAATCCGAACCGTTCAACATGATCTCCATATGAAAATGTACTTGTAAATCAAATTTTACATTTTTTACAATTTTTTTCATATTTTATTAGATAGGTAGAAACTCCTCTTGATTTAAAGATTCTAGATCACTCAAAAGTAGTGATTTTCTACCTATCTAAAAAATAGATAAAAAATTCTAAAAAATGTAAAATTTAGTCTGGACATACATTTTCATATGGAAATCATGTTGAATGGTTCAGATTGACTCTTTGGACTATGAAAATGAAAATGTTGATCCGTAGTACATACCAATCTGCTTTATGCATAGTACCATAGCCTCACTCAAATTGATATGTTGCATATGCATGGTATAGTCTTCCAATATCTTCCATCAATTTACATTAATGTGATGGACATGTGCATTCTGTTATCTGTTGACATATTTTGTCAACCTATAGCGATATATCTGTTATCTTAGTCTAAACACAGTCAATGTTTGACCAATTTGATTTTCAGGTTTGCTTGTCTGTTTTATGAAGCAATTTCTTGTTTACATGAAAAATGTCAAGGACGCTTTCATTTTCTTTTTTGGGGTTAACTCTGTTTAAGTGACTCGGGGGGAGTGTTACGTGAACATGATTAACTAATTTTGGTCTCATTGTGAAGTAGCAAATAAAGATATCATGTGCTATTTGCACTATGATTTGAAAAGGAAACTGATACAAGATAATCATTTAAAGAAAAAATCCATTGTTTATTTATTTTTTCTCTTCAAACCAGGGAATGCCAGAGCTAAATGATGGAAAACCGAGAAGAATAAATAGCACAAGGCCATATTCATTTTTCTTAGAAGAAGACACGACCAACTTCGGTACATACAAAAGCGGAGGCATAGTCACCCAGGTAAAAGTACCTAAAGTGCTTCAATTCAAGCCATTGAGGGAAGCCAATAAAGACCCAGGTGAGTTCCTCCTAAGTGATTTTTCCAAGATGGACCGTCCTGCCCTTTTGCACTCAGCATTTCAGGCGTTGGATCAGTTTAGATCTGAGCTTGGTCGGTTTCCCGTGGCTGGAGCCATGGAGGACATGGAGAGGATTATTGAATTTGCGAGAGGCGTCAATGGAGAGGTTGGGGAAGCTGATGGAAAGGTGCTTGGCATTTTCTCGAATGGGTCACGGGCGGTATTAAACCCCATGGCGGCTTTGTTTGGGGGTGTGGTGGGACAGGAGGTGGTCAAAGCGTGCTCTGGGAAATTTCATCCCATTTTTCAGGTACTTTATTTGGAAAAGCTTTGTAAGGCTCTTTTTTGTTTTGGGCAAAGATGCCTAGATTTATTATTTTGATATTCAATACCATTACATTCTTAAATTGCACCCTGGTCTACATTCTTTGTGATTCTTTGTGGATGATGGCAAACACTCTAAAGGAAGTCTACTGAAACAAAACCAAATTGCGCTATATTCTTTATATCAAATTGCTGGAATCAATGAAGAAGATTTGTTTGCTTTGTCCTAGTTGATTTTAACAAAAAAGAAAAGAAATAATTAACTTGTTTTTTATGTGAACCAATTTGCAATTTCTTGTTTTTTACGAGGGTTGAACTTATACAATTTAAATGGAAATCACCTTTTCTGTCCAAGTAAAATAGTAGTTGCATATTATTTATACCAAAGTATAAATATATACTAGAATGAAGAAAAAAACAAATTATATCTATACTGGTGCATGGTGACCACCATCAAATTTGTAGTGGTTTCATACTGATATTGTTCATGAGCAAAATTTCTGGTCTTTCTCTTTCTACATACACATAAAGCACACATCTCTCTCCTTTAGAGAGAGAGAGGTGTGTTGTGGTCTATCTGCTGTTTATATCTCAGCCATATATATGTCCATCTGACATGTTGTAATTTTTTTTTTCTGACAGTTTTTCTACTTTGACTCCATCGAGTCTCTCCCGCCTGAACCCCTGGGCCCCACTGATATAAAACCACTTAACACACGGTACGATGCTCAAATCTCAGTCCTTGGTGCTGATCTACAGACAAAGCTAGAAAACGCCAAAATCTTCATGGTGGGTTCAGGTGCCCTAGGTTGTGAGTTCCTGAAGAACCTTGCCCTAATGGGGGTTTCTTGTGGGCCCACAGGATCCCTGACCTTAACTGACGATGACATCATTGAGAAGAGCAATCTCAGCCGTCAGTTCCTCTTTCGTGAGTCCCACATTGGCCAATCGAAATCCACTGTCGCAGCTTCGGCTGCCAGGTTAATAAACGCTAATCTCAATATAGTAGCATTGCAAAATCGGGTGGGCCCAGAGACGGAGAATGTGTTCAATGATGAGTTTTGGGAGAACTTGGATGCTGTTATCAATGCACTGGATAATGTAAATGCCAGATTGTATGTGGACTCGCGGTGTGTGTACTTTCAAAAACCCCTCTTGGAGTCGGGTACACTAGGTGCAAAATGCAACACACAGGTGGTCATACCACATCTGACAGAGAACTATGGGGCCTCAAGGGACCCACCTGAGAGGGAGGCGCCTATGTGTACAGTACACTCTTTCCCTCATAACATAAACCATTGCCTAGCATGGGCTCGCTCAGAATTTGAAGGGTTGTTTGAGAAGACACCCACTGAAGTGAATGCATTTTTGGAAGATCCAAAAGGGTACACATCAGCTATGCAAAATGCTGGTGATGCTCAGGCAAGGGATAAACTGGAGAGCATACTGGAATGTTTGGAAAAGGAGAGGTGTGAGACATTCAAGGATTGCATCACGTGGGCCCGGCTCAAGTATGTGAACTCTATCTTTGTTTCTATGTCAATTGCATGGCTGTGTATTTATTATGATTTTTTTTTCTATTTTGTTACATTCTAGAATTTCTTTGTCGTAGATTACAAAACTTTCAGTTTTTAGTTACTTTGCTAAAATCCTTTTTTAGATGTTTGTAAATAATCCAAGTGTCCCATAATAAGACCCATGTAGTAGTTAAAAGAAAGTTTGGGTCTTATGGGCAAAAGGAGTTTGTCATTTTGTCCCAAAAATAAACAAGAGAAGAAAATTTAGGTGTAATTGGCAAATGCTAATTACTTCACAGTATAATTACAAAAATAATAAATTGCCACCCAACTCAAAACGACATTGCACTGTACTCAGATTTGAAGATAACTTCTCAAGCCGCATAAAACAACTCACCTTCACCTTTCCGGAAGACTCCATCACCAGCTCAGGCACGCCTTTCTGGTCCCCACCTAAGCGCTTTCCTCGGCCAGTGAAATTTGATCCAGCTGATCCAAGTCACATAAACCTCCTCATGGCTGCCTCGATCTTACGGGCCGAGTCGTTCAATTTACTGGTCCCCAATTGGGCCACAAACCCTAAAAAGTTGGCAGAGGCCGTTGGTGAAGTGTCAATATCAGAGTTTGCACCGAAAGAGGGAGTTAAGATCGTCACTGATGAGACGGCAACTAGTGTGGCTAGTTCTTCTATTGATGATGCTGATGTCATTGATGGCCTCATTGCCAGGCTGGAGCAGTTGTCGAAGAAACTTCCAGCTGGGTTCCGCATGAAGCCAGTACACTTTGAAAAGGTTTGTATGTATATGCCCCATATATAAATAGCTGATGGGCTATGGTTCTTTGGGAAGTGAAACAAATACCCATTTTGAAAGTCCAAATAGTCTATCCTAAGTGTTCAACATGATCTCTATATTAAAATGTCCTTGGAGACCAAATTTACATTTTTGGAAATCTTTACTATTTTTATAGATATGTATGGAGAAAATCACTGTTTTTCAGAAAATTCTGGACCATAAAAAGGTGATTTTGTACCTACAAAAAAAATAATAGTGGAAAATTCCCAAAAAATGTAAAATTGGTCTCCAAGCACATTTAATATGGAGATCTTGTTGAACGGTTCAACTGTTTGGGGATAAAAATCTGCTGTGATTCTTTGGAATCACAGGAACCTGTCCATCCATTTATATGTTTGGAGATTCGTGCAAAAAAATATGAGTGCTTTTGAGATTTGTGCATTCCAAAAAATGAAGGGGTGGATTTGGGATCACAGGGTCCTGTGATTCTTTCAGAATCACAGCAGATTTATTTCCACTGTGGGGACCTTGAAATCACAAAATATGGGTGGGAAGTAAAACACGTGCTTAACTTCCCAAAGCACTGTAGACCAACTCTTTCTAGATATGAATTTTCATACTTAGCATTGGACTATAGTAATAGTTAAGGATATCTATATTTCATTATTTCGAGATTATATAACTGGAGAAGTGAACTTAAGTAGAAGATCCAAGTTTGGTTTGGTACAGTACAGCACTTGACCTTGTTGGAGTTGCATAATATAATATATCAACCTAATGCTACTTGAACTTATTTGGTAGACTTGTACTAGATACCAAGTCCATAACATAAACCGTTCATATCTTTAATATTCATTTTAATGTTTTTTTAGGATGATGACACCAACTACCACATGGATCTAATTTCGGGCCTGGCCAACATGCGGGCCCGCAACTACTCAATTCAAGAGGTTGACCGTTTTAAGGCCAAGCTCATTGCGGGCCGCATCATCCCAGCGATTGCCACTGCCACTGCTGCAGCAACTGGTCTTGTTTGCCTTGAGCTCTACAAAATCCTAGCTCGAAACGTTGATTTGTCTGCATACCGCAATACTTTTGCCAACCTGGCAATTCCTCTCTTCTCCATGGCTGAACCAGTTCCACCCAAGAAAGTACGCCACCGGGGTGCCAGCTGGACTGTTTGGGACAGGTGGATTATAGAAGGGAATGTAACCCTAAGAGAGGTTTTGGATTGGTTGAGTGAGAAGGGGCTGAGTGCTTATAGCATTTCATGCGGCACAAGTCTGTTGTATAATAGCATGTTTCCAAGGCATGGAGAGAGATTGGACAGAAAGGTGGTTGAGCTGGCACGTGAAGTGGCAAAGGTAGAGGTACCTCCGTACCGGCGCCACCTGGATGTGGTGGCTGGGTGTGAGGATGAAGAGGGAAATGATGTGGATGTGCCATTGATTTCCATTGATTTTAGGGGAAAATAATGATTTCCATTGATTTCCCCTTAGGAATGTGCTGTGTTGGTGCTTTTTTTATTTTTTTTAAGGAGCATAGAAGTGCATTGTGTTTGTAAATTACAGAGAATAATTTGTCGCTCTCCCTTGAACTTAGGAGTGGGAGAAACTGAACATTGTGTGTAATTTATACGCAGTTTCATAATTGCAAAATAATAGTTTTTCAAGAATTTGCAATTTCTTTATAAAAAGGTTCTAGAAAAGATGTCAGCCATAGTTAAGATTCAGTGCTAATGAATGAATTTGATAATTTTGCTAATTGTTATTATAAAGCTCTAAAAATTAAGATTTAACATATTAACTGATTTACATCATTACGTAAAGTGATGAGATTTGATATGCAATTTACCGATTTATTAGACGATTTCAATTTTGTAACTGAATTTTTTTAATGCCTTCAATTGAATATGGGTTGTTTCTCAAGGTGCACGCGTATATTAGTCGTAGAAAATGATTTAAAAGTGACTTGTAAAATTAGGAGTATGTAAAGCTTTGTCAAATAGCTTAAGTATATGTAGCAGGCAGAAAAATAGCTTTTTTTTTTGTTATATCTTTAGTGACGAAGATCTTGCGTGTTTGAAATTTGAATGAAAGTTTCTTATAAATATTAAATAATTAGATAACCTGACATTCAGTTTTTACTAAAAAAAAAAAAATAGAAAATACGTGTGGCAACTAGCAAGTAGCTATAACTTTATTGTTTTAAGGTGCTCTAATGTATCAAACAAAAGTGTTTTAAGGTATTTTAAGATAAACGTTAAAATATCTTTTATAATTGGAGTAAAATTAAATCAGCAAAATTTTATACTCTTCGACTCTTTTCATTCTCACTAATAATTTTTAATTTATTATATATTTCGCTTTATTTCAACAACTTTTTTTTTGAAAAAAAAAAAAAGAAAAAAAAAAAAAAAAAGAAAAAAAAAGGTAAGATTCAAAAGCTTTATTTCAACAACTGAAATAAAAGGTAAGATTCAACAGCTTTATTTCAACAACTGAAATACAAGGTAAGATTCAAAATTCTACGGACGGAGCCGAAATTGCTACAACTGAAATACAAGGTAAGATTAGAAAATATGGCGACCAATTTTAAAATGAGGAGGAATCAAGTTACAATAATTTTTAAGTTACAACAACTATTTTTATATTTTCAAAGTTCAAATTGTCGATTCAAACCGTTAGATGTGATCTCTACAATAAAATGTGTTTGGAGACCAAATTTTATATTTTTTGAAATCTTTTTACTATTTATTAAGATGGGTACAAAATTCAATGATATGAATTTGACTAGTTTTTGTACCCATCTTAATAAATAGTAAAAAAATTTCAAAAAATGTAAAATTTGGTCTCCAAGCACATTTTATTGTAGAGATTAGATCGACGATTTAGACTTTAAAAATATAAAAAATAGTTATGACAATTTATTATAACTTAAAAATTGTTGGAACTTGATCCTCCTCTTTCAAAATATCTCTCCTCCTTATTAAGGAGCTTAATGTCTAGATCCTGCAAGGGTCTTGATTTACTGTTTTTTTTTTTCGGAATGATGCTCAACCGTTGAATTTCCAGATCACACATAGATGAATTTTCCAAATTATGAGCTTTAACACTTAAGTATGCACTGGTCGCGCTGCATATGATCCCAGTGCCCGTAGACCGTGCGCCGCACCCGTGGAACGTGCCTCTGAACCACGCACGGCACCTGCAGACCGAGCCTGTGCACCACGCACCCCTTTTCTTTTTTTCTGCTGAAGGCAAGATTCGAACCCAACTTGGTGCCAAAATTCTTACCACTACACTAGAGTTCACATGTGTTATCTTGTAGATAAATATAGTATTTAACTATTTTTCTCTACAAATTTGATTTAAATTATCTCTCCTTCTTATTAAGGAACTTAATGATTTCTATTACATAATTTGTTCCGTTACTGTGCACGGACACGATTACTAGTATGAATTATATACTCTCAAGTTAATTTTTTTTTAAACAAATTTCGGATCCGTCCGTAGCAATTTACTCTCTGTCCGTAGTCTCCCTACTTCACTTTCAGTCTCCTCTCCCCACAAATCGAACGAAAAGAAAACCCTACTAACCCGTCACCCGTGCCCCCAAATCAAAACCCTAAACCCAACCCCATCCATCTCTCCCTCCCTCCTCTCCTCTCCTCTCCACTCCAAATCCAGAGGAAGAGGCAAAAGGAGCTAGCAAAGATGACGAGCTCTAAGGGGTCGAAGATGCTACAGTACATAAACTACCGGATGCGCGTAACAATCCAAGACGGTCGGCAGCTAGTAGGTAAGTTCATGGCCTTCGACCGCCACATGAACCTTGTCCTCGGGGATTGCGAGGAGTTCCGCCGCCTTCCGCCGTCCAAATCCAAACCCTCATCTGACCGTGAAGACCGCCGTACTCTCGGCCTTGTTCTTCTCCGTGGAGAGGAGGTGGTTTCGATGACTGTTGAGGGACCTCCGCCTCCTGACGAGTCACGTGCGAAAGCTGCTTCTGCTGCGGCTGCTGCTGGACCCGGGATTGGCCGGGCTGCTGGTCGTGGTGTTCCAGCTGCTCCTATGATCCAGGCCCAACCTGGGCTTGCTGGGCCTGTTAGAGGAGTTGGTGGGCCTGCTCCTGGGATGATGCAGCCGCAAATGTCCCGGCCTCCTATGCCCCAGATGTCGGCGCCTCCTGTTGCTTATCCTCAGGTGAGATTGATGTTAATTGTTTATGATGATGTAGGGTTTTAAGGTTTAAAAAAAATGCTAATAAAAGAAGGGTTTAAACAAAATGTAATCTCGTAATAACGCATTTCAGCAATTTTGCTTTGAGTTCTCTCAATTGTGCTACTGACTCCATGTAGGAAATATGATGTGTGCCTAAAAAAAGAAATATCTCTTTACCTCCCGTGAAAATATGAAGAACATCTCCTATTTTCTTGTGTGCAGGTGGATCACATTAGATTGAATTGTGTATGGTGATGTAGGATTTTAAGGTTTAAACAAAATGTAAACTTGTATTAGTGCATTTTTGCAATATTGTAATTTTGCTTGAGTTTCTCTCAATTATGCAACTGATTGTTAATAAGATGTGGTTAAGGTTCATTTCCATGTAGGAAATATGATGCATACCATAAATTGTAAATAAATAAAAAATCTCTTACCTCCCTTGAAATTTTGACAATATCAGCTATGTTCTTTCAAAAATGATTTAGAATTGCTCCTCTTGTGTGGAGATAGATTACATTAGACATCTTTTGGTATAGATGGCAAACAAGAAAAATTGATAATATGCAGCACATTTCATCATTATTGTTTCGTATGCATAATAAATCTGATAACCGGCACTGGATGTATCATAATTCCTTGTTTTCCTTGGGTAAATAATGGCATTTTATAGGGTATTGCATGAAACTACCTGTCAATAGGAGTCTTAATGGTGTGTATTTTGCCGTGCATTGCATGAAATTACCTGAGAAGTCAAGTGTTTTTTTTTTAAACTTAAATATTTATGCTTATGCCTCGATTACGATTTTATTAGGCCACAATTTTACTTGATTTTTGCTTATTAGCCGTTATCAATTCATTGAATTTCAAAACAAGCTGTTAAGATACAAAATTTGAAACCTCATGGCTTCTCTCTTTCCAGGTTGTGCGACCGCCACCTCCAGGTGGTGTACCAGGCTACCGGGGCCCACCGCCACCTGGCCCCATGCAGTATGCTCCTAGGCCAGGGGGCCCACCAGGGCCGTACTCTGTGCCACCGCCGCCATTTGGTCAGAGGCCTATGGTCCCACCGCAATATGCGCCTCCTAGGCCTGGCATGCCGGCCCCACCTAGGCCCGGCATGCCTCCTCCGCCAGGTGGCGTGCCGGTATATGCACCTCCTCGCCCCGGGATGCCACCGCCACCAAACCCTCAGCAGCCTGGGCAGAACCAACAGCAGTAATTGCCAGGTCAGCATTTTACTTTATTGCAAATGGACAAATTTTGTTTTTCATAGTTGAAGTCCCTTGTAAGAAATATGAAACAGTAAATTAATTTTCAGTTCAATAAAGTGATTAGTGAACTATATGCAACTTAGAAGATTGTTAACATTTAAAAATGATTAGGTTATATTGACGACTAATTAATTTGACAATCATGACAACTGACAAAACGGTTATGAAAATAATACAAGTAGAATTATAGATATGTTCTTAAATAATATCTGGTGTAATTTGATATCTAACTATAGCCATCGCTCGAGAGATTTGAATACTTTAACAATTTAGTTTTATCTGCACTTGATTGGTGACCAACTGATTCCCAAATTGCACCGAGTGAGATACACAATTTATCTAAATTATAGAGAACATACCCACAATTTGACTATTTTCTAAATTTTGATGACAAATATACTGGTGGTTCCCACAGTTGTCAAATAAGTGAGATTGTCAATATATCTGTTCCCATTTTTTTTTAGCTAATTGTATGTTCAGATGCTATTCTGCGTGGTTGTTGTTATTCAAAATGGTGCAAAAGAATTTGCACAATTTTTCAGCACACAACCAAAATCAACTATAGTTTAATTACTTTGCTGGACTTTATTTGTTATAGCTCAAGTTTTGCTTTTGACAATTGTTCTAGCAGACATAATTAGTATAGATTATGAGCGAGGCTAAATTACTATGCATGGCACATATTGGTCCGTACTATGGATCCATATCTCCATTTTTAAAGACTAAACAATCAATCTGAACCGTTCAACATGATCTCCAATTGTACTTGTAGATCAAATTTTACATTTTTTATTATTTTATGCTATTTTTTAGATAGGTAGAAAATCACTTGATCTCCAATTGTACTTGTAAAGGCCATTCGAAAGTACTGATTTTCTACCTATCTGAAAAAATAGTAAAAAATTCTAAAAGAATGTAAAATTGAGTCTGCTAGTATTAGATAGTTAGAAAATCACTTGACATAAAGATTCTAGGCCATTCAAAAGTACTGATTTCTACCTATCTGAAACAAATAGTAAAAAATTCTAAAAAAGATGTAAAATGAGTTTGTAAGTGTATTTTCATATGGGAATCATGTTGAACGGTTGAAATAGACTATTTGGACTTTGAAAAGAAAAATATTGATCCATAGTACGGACCAATTCGTGCTATGCATGGCACAGTAGCCTCACTCGTATATATATATATATATTTTTGTTGTTGTCATATGGTAACACTTGTATTCTTCTTCTTCTTTTTTCAATTTTGGAGAAGTTATTTTTAAAATTTCTCATCCTCTCGGTTGATTCTTAATTTTTTATTCCTGGTAATTGCTCTTACTGTTTGTTTTGCTTTGTAGGTGTTGGCGAAGCTTATGACTGCTACTTAAATTCGGAAAAGAGAAAAACCTTCTTTGGTGCGGCATGTTTAGGTAGAAGTAATATGGGAATTTAATGTGTTAAATCTTGACTAAATCTTTCATATGTTTCAGTTGTTTATCTATTTTAGTTTGGTTCCTTTTTATTTTGGGGCAGGAAAGAGGATCGTTGTTACTTGCGGTTTCTAGAACTTTAGCTGTTTTTATCTGACTTTATGTTTGATTACTGATTTTTGCAGAGCTAATTGTGTCATTTTCCTAAGCTTCTCCTGGTTCATACAAAAAATAAATAAATAGAAGAGGTTCAAATTTAATAGCGAAATTTTTAAAATTTATATGTCAAAATAAAATCTTAAAATGTGATCTATACTTTTTTCTCTAAATGTACATAAAAAAAATATTATTTTTTGGTTTTGTTTTTATACGGATTAACAAGATGAAAACTTAATTAATGTTAAAAAATTATTTACATTAGTGTATTTTTATGAACTTTGGATATTAATTAAAATAAGAGTTGAAATATTGTAATATTTAGAGAAAATGAAAGCATTTGAACCCCGAAGAAGTGTACATTTTTATCTGGTGTTTGGACGACATTTTGTTTTCTACTTTTATTTGGAAGATTTTGAGAAGAGAACATCCAACGGTAGATATTTCGTCCTTCATTAGAGAAATTTTATAAAATATCCCTTTTTCAAAAACCATCAAATTGTTATAAAATAAAGTAAAAGAATAATAAACAAGATATTGAGAATGTATAAAGATGGCTATGCTTTATTCATATGCTTTTGTTGTGTCAAATACATTCATACAAAGCCTCTATTTATAGGCTAGAAAATGTAAATTACAAATCATCTAATATTAACTCTATTGATAAATGTTGGAGAGAAACATACTTCTTTAAAGAGAAGTTTTCAAGTAATTGCTCAAGAGAGTTGTAATATGGACATCCATAAATACTTAATTCATAACACTCCCCCTTGGATGTCCATTACATAAGAATATGCCTCATTAAAATCTTACTAGGAAAAACCCTATGGGATAAAAACCTAGTGAAGGAAAAAGAGTACAATATTCTTCTAAATACGCAACTACAGCCTTACCAAAAAAACCCAGTGGGAAAAACCATGGTTAAGGAAAATATAGTGCATATTAACTCCCCCTCATGACAGCATCAGTCAAGATCTTTAATTTGGCGAACTTCAATATTACGAACTAGTTTTTCGAATATTGCAGTAGGGAGTGCCTTAGTGAATAAATCTGCTGGATTTTTCACTTGAGCGGATTTGCTGAACATTAATAACATTATTATTTTGGAGATCATGTGTGAAAAAGAATTTTGATAAAATATGTTTTGTTCTATCTTATTTAATATATCATTCTATTCATTTAGCAATACATACAATATTATATTCATATATGATCGCCAGGATCATTTCTCTAAAAGACAAGCTGCATGTCTGACAAATGTGTTGAATCACAGATCTTAACCAAATACATACTCGGCTTGTTTTTGTGTATTGCTAAATTTTCTCATAGGTTGCGAAGTATATGTTTAATTATATCCCAATATCTTCGCGTGGGAGAAGAACTATATCTTGCTAAATTTACATCAAATAATATATCATGTATTGTATGTCCATTAAGATAAGTGCTCATATTGTATTAAGATATGGTACTTCAGGACCAAATAGTTATTCATCATTTTCTCGAGGTCTAAATGATCTTTATTCATATCTAATGATCTTACAACCATTAGAGTACTTAATGAATGTTATTTATCCATATAAAATTATTTCAGCACTCTTGCAATATAATTTTCTTGATGCATAAAAATATCATTTTTTAAATGTTCAATTTGCAATCCAATGCAAAATTTTGTTCTTCCAAGATCTTTCATCTCAAATTCTTCCTTTAAATAATTTATTCTTTTGGAAGCTCTTCAAGAGTTCCAATGATACTTAGATCATCAACATAAACTGCAATTATAACAAAATCATTTCTATATCTTTTTAAGAAAATACATGGACAGGTCGTATCATTCTTATATCCATATTTCAATAAATATTCACTTAAATGATTATAGCATATGCGTCCATATTGCTTTAATCGATATAAATATTTATTCAATTTAACTGAATAATGTTCTCGATAACCTAAATTACATGCTTCAAGCATCTTAATTCTTTCAGAGATTTTCATATAAATATCATTATCAAGCAAGCCATTTAAATAGGCTGTAACAATATCCATTAGGTGCAAATTAAGTCCTTCAAGGACTGCCAGACTAATTATATATCAAAAAGTTGTTGCATCCACCACAGGTGAGTATATCTCAAAATTTCACATTTCTCATTTTATTTTCTCATAAATATTCATTTATATCCTACTGGTTTTATACCTTGAGGTACAAGGACTACAGGTCCAAAAACTTTTTATTTTTCAAGAGAGTTTAACTCTACCCCAATTGCACCTTTCTATTTTGGCCAATCATTTCTTTGTCGACATTCTTTAATAGACTTCTAGTCATGATCCTCAATATTTATGATGTTTAGCGCTATATTATATACAAAAATATTATTGATATCAATTTCATCTCGGTTCCATCTTATTCCATTCATGATATAATTTATAGAGATCTCTTCATTTTCATGAATTTCAGATACCTGAGTTTCTGCTGGAACTCCAATATTACTTATAATTTTATTCTCTTCTCGAGTTTTATCTGAAATTATCATATCCTCGACTTGACCATTTTCATTCTTTGCTCCTTTTCTTTTTCGAGGATTTTTATATTTTTAATCTTTGGAACCGGTTGCTTTTTCACGCTTCATGCGTGTTATAATTTGTCTATCCAACAGGGATACCGACTTTAATTGGAGCATTAGCAGCTGGTACATGTGATTTGGTCACTTTCTTTGAGCCTGTGAATGTGTCTGGCAATTGATTCACTAACCTTTGCAAATGAATTATCTTTTGAACATTTAGTTCACATTCTTTAGTACGAGGATCAAAATAAGACAATGATAATTCATACTAATGTATTTTTTTCCAGCTGATAGTTTTCTCCTCCTAAGGTTGGAAATTTTTTTTTTATTTATCAAAATCACAATCGGCAAAATTAGCCATGAATAAATCTCCCATCAATGGTCTAGATACTCTATTATATATGGAGATTCAAATTCAATATAAATTTCCAACTTTTTTTGATATCCCATTTTAGTGCGTTGTGGTGGAGCAATTATAACATATACCGCACATTCAAATATTATTATATGAGAAATATTAGGTATGTGACCAAAAACCAATTATAAGGGGAAGCTTTATAATAGCTAGTTGGCATGATGCGAATTAGTTTTATTGTATATAAAATATCATATCTTCTTTTTATATACGAACATTTACAGGATGTTCAACATTAATTTCGATATTGTCTAGACGTATTTTCATAATTGAATAATCATAAAATTATGCTCTTTAATCAAATCTATTGAGCAAGTAATCTCGCAAACGCCAGGTTGCGATTTGATAATAAACATACATGTGACTATCTTGTTGATGCATCAATTAAAATCATAAAATATTCAAATAATTCACATGGTGGATATAATGTTTCACAAATATCATATTGTATATGTTCTAGAAATAAAACCAATACAAAAAAAAAATCACCAGATTAAAGAATCTTCTAGTTCTTTGATGAATGTTCATAATAATTATCTATTATTTTTCGCATCACTATTGATCCGGAATGGTCCAACCGATCATGCCAAACTATAAACATATTCTTGTATGTAAACTTCTGGTTTACAATAACATGTGTTTCAATTGCACTAATATATGTGTTTCAATATTTTTTTTTCATTAGTTGTCTCAATATGATATCCATTTCGGCGAATATTATTAAAACTTAACAAATTCCTTTGAGACTTATAAGAATATAATACATCATCAATATAAATTTGTATTCCTCCATGTAACAACAAGATCACTCTTCCGGAGCTTTCAATCAATTTATTTTATTAATAACATTTGCAATATTCTCAAATAAAAAATACCACCACATTAACAAAAATGATAACAACAATTACAAATATGTCAGAAGTACCATTAACATTACTTCAACAATATATATACATTCTTTTTTTAGTTTATTTAGTACTATCATCATTAATCAATTGAATAATTTTATTTGCAAATTCTATTGGGAAGAGAAACATTATTGAGTTTGAGTCGAGGTCTAATTCAGTACATATCAGGTCATGTAATTAATTAAAGCAGATAATAATTAGATTATGTAATACGTAATATCTATTACATATTTGGAAACCTCTTATTTATTGAGACTATTTAAAATCAAGGCGTAACAATTAAATTTTCTTTTTTTTTTTAGGCAAAATAATGTTAATTATTTAAAGCTTATAGAGTAGGTATACTCTTCTGGTTATGTTGATTTAAAAAAAAATCTATCGATGCAAAATCTAAAATCAAATTCCT
This sequence comes from Carex rostrata, assembly GCF_964058835.1. Lineage (NCBI taxonomy): Eukaryota > Viridiplantae > Streptophyta > Magnoliopsida > Poales > Cyperaceae > Carex > Carex rostrata. The sequence continues at coordinate 3,045,787 of NC_135940.1, forward strand.
CTCATTAATAAATTCATTAAGAAGAATAAACAACATTCAAATAAGCAACATCAATTTGAATAAGATCGAGATCATCTTCACCAATAAAATTTGTCTCGATTTTTTTTTTCTTTATTATTATTGATGGTTGATATAAGTTAACAAAATATTTGGGCGTACGACAAGTACGTGGCCAATAATATTTATCACCACAATGATAGCATGAATTCTCATATTTGTTGTCATGTCCATTTTTCTCTTTCTAATTATTTCTCCACTTCCGGTGGAAAGATGTATATTTTCTTTATTATTTTTTCACTTCTAGTGGTAATTCATTTTGTTCATTATTTTTCCACTTCTAGTGGTAATTCTTTTTGTTCATTTATTTTTCCACTTCTAGTGGAATGATGTATTTTTTTTCTTCATTACCACGTTCATATCTAATAGTTTGTTCATCATATTATTTTCTTCAACTATAAGAAGACAAGAAATATACTCAAAATATTTATAGAAATCTTCTTCAGGAAGATTAAATTTTAAAAAAATATATATGAACATCACATTAATTTTATTTAAATTTTTTTCAGGAAATTTCTTAAAATATTCTTGAACAAATTATATTTCTTGAAATCTTCTTCAGGAAGATTATTATAAAAAAAAAAAAAATAACATCAGCATCATATAAATTTTGACATTATATAAAATTTTTGGAAATCTTCTACATGAAGAATTTCTTAATGTCTTTTGAAATCTTCTTCGGAAGAATAAATAATTAAAAAAATAAATAAAATAAAATAAGAGAGAATAAAGGTGATGCTTAAATTTATACAATATTAATCATTCAACGTTTCTGTTATGTTTCAATTTGTTAGATAGGTCCCTTAGGCTTATCTAATGAACAGACTTAAATAATCATATTAACGTAATATAAAGTAAAAAGAAACAGAGAAAGTTTTTTAAAAAAATGTAAAGGTTTGAACCATTCAACAATGTTTAATTCCTCTAGAGCTAATTCTGTCATTAGATTTAAAATGTATATTTGGTTAAAATTGAGCTTCGGGTTAATTGATAAAATTACTAAAATGGCTTCGAGCCAATTGAAATTGAGAATTTATTATTAGCGGATGGCTTCGGGCCAATTGATTAGCATGATAAAAATAAAATATTAACAAAATATAGTACAAAGGTAAATAATTAAAATATCAAAATGTTACCTTGAATCTTCAATTAGTAGAGCTCTCGTGCTGATAACGTGTTATAAAATAAAGTAAAAGAATAATAAACAAGATATTGAGAATGTATAAAGATGGCTATGCTTTATTCATATGCTTTTGTTGTGTCAAATACATTCATACAAAGCCTCTATTTATAGGCTAGAAAATGTAAATTACAAGCCATCTAATATTAACTCTATTGATAAATGTTGGAGAGAAACATACTTCTTTAAAGAGAAGTTTTCAAGTAATTGCTTAAGAGAGTTGTAATATGGACATCCATAAATACTTAATTCATAACATTCGGTATAAGCCAAGTATGTGCCAAGATAAAAGTTAAGTATTAGTTATTGCCTTGACCAAACTTTATCGGTCTCATGTGAATATTTACTTTTAACAAGTTAATTTGTTCCTATATCAAGTATAAATTAATTCATGATATGAAAGTTGTAGAATATAATAAAAACAAGCTGGGAGACACGACAATATTTAAAAGGGTCATTAAATCATTAGATCAAAATTCTTTTACGATTTTTTTTATTAATGATAATAATAGTAAATAAATTAATAAAAAAAATATTTTTTTTTTTGGAAAAGATCAAATGATGGAATTTTTTTTTTTATTATTATTAGTAAAATGTTCTTGTGGGCTTCACGTTTCCTCTCCTCCTTCCCAGGTACTCTTTCCTTGAATGCTGACGTGGCTCTCTACTGATGTATCCCTCAAAAGCGGAAGTAACCCGAAATTTTTATTTATAGCATAAAAAAAAAAATTAGAACACTCTCGTTTCTGAGAAATTTCAAATTTACTTAGACCGCAAAATCAATATGTAGACTCAAATATTGGGGTCGGCACATGCTTTCTGCGACCTCAGACAATCTACGGACCCAAATACTGAGGTATGCACAGACTTTCTATGGCTTTTGATTTCTCAAACTTTGAAATATCTCGGAGGACGTGAATTTCAAGCAAAAAAGAAAGAAAAAAAAAGTAAAACTTTGAGATATCTCATGTTGTAATTATTATGCGGACTCCACTCACAAAAAAAAGGAAAAAGTTGGGACCTTAGGGACATTTTGCGGACCTCAAGTCTGGAGTCATAAATTGTTTGTGTGGATCTCATTAATTAGGGTCACAGACTAGCTCTGCGGTTTGGATAAATAAAAATTTCGGAGAAGTAACATTTATTGAGTTAACTAGTGTACACGTACCAAAATACCAAATTTTATCAAACTAGTACTGCATATGTCATATAGTTTTGTAATTTTTTGTTTTTAATCATGGTTTGAGTCAGAAGTAGCTGGTTAATCTAAATATCATTTTAATACAAACCATAGGGAATCCAAATGATTTTTGTCTCATCCAAAAAACCATGCATATTAGATATAACTAAAAAAGTTCAAGAGAAACACTAAAAAATGTAAAATAGAAAGAAGGATAATTCGGGGAGAATCAAACAGAATGAGAAGAGGGGAGGAAGAGGTGCTAGATGCCCTCAAGACAAGGAACATTGGTAGCCATATGCAAATGACACATCTTTCTTCATTTCTTATATGAATTTTGAAGGGACATTAAGCTCCTAGTTTTAATGCCACATATGGAAGCTATATTGTGAGATACCTTCTTGATCATGGCCCTCGCTAATCCAAATGCAAGAGACGATGGCTTTACTCCTCTCCATAATGCTGAGATATTGTATTAATTTGCTTCTCTCTAGAGGAGGTTTGGTCACATTAAAGCTGATGATTTCTTCACTGAAGTTACATAGACTAAACTTAATGTTAGCTTAATCCTTGTCTAGAGATGGCACAACAATTACTCGTGAGACTCAATGTTATTTTTTTGGGAAAATTTCCTTTATGCCACCTCAAAACTTGAAAAATACCAATTTGCCACCCTAAAACTCAAAATTTCCTATATGCCACTCTAAAATCATCTAATTTACCAAATTGCCACATTTTTACATCTGATATACGTATTCCCTTAAAATTATACTGAAAAGTGTGTTGTATAAGAAATGTATTTTCGTATTTCCCATTTTACCCTTCATTTTTCATATGAATAGACGAAAATGGATCTGTCCAGTATCCACCTTTCGCCTCTCTCTCTTTCACTCTTACTCCGTCCACCAAAACCCTTCCTCCGCCAACACCCTGATCTCCACTGACGCACACCTCTGTCGCTCTCCATCAAGAACCGCTGCTCTCTCTGCTCTCTCTCCTCTCCTCTCCTCTCCTCTCCTCTCCTCTCGTCTCTCTCGGCGAAGCTCTCAACCTGACGGGTTCTGAAACTAGGGTTAGCTAGCGACAACCTCACGGGTTCTTTCATGTTCCCTTTTCACGCGCATCTCCTCTTCTCCGCGTTTCCTACCGCCATTCTTTTTCTCCGCTTCTATCCTGTCCTCTAACGGTGCCCTTCCTCCACTTCATCTCTTCCTCTAATTTCGTTTCTCTCCTTTCCTCCAGCCGTGCCCTTCCTCTGCCTTCCTCGGAGTATCAGGTAGGTACTTGAAATTAATAGATGTCTAGGTTTGTTCGTTGATTTGCTTTATTGAATCCCGGTCGGTGTTTCATGGCAGGGGCCGTCAGAATCAGCAAAGCACCGTGAATAGAGAAAAGACAGAAACCCCATGACAATCCCAATCGTGGTAATTATCCTCAAATCTTATTATTTTAACTGACTGATATGTTTATGTGTGATGCATTGATGTCTTTTGAAATGTTTTGTTCTGATAATGCGCCCATGTTTCTTCTAATGTTGAATTGATTGAATTGATCTGTTCTGATGAGTGAAATGTATCAATTGAGATGTTGGATTGATCTGTTTTGATGAGTGAAAAGCATCTATTGAGATAACCAAATCTTCACAAAGTAACTCAATCTTTCAATTTGCTTATTATTATACTTTATCTTACACTTGAAGTCTAATTATTTTTCAGTTAAGAAAATGATTGTTTCTAAATCAGAGAATCGACTACAAACTTGAATACAAAAGCTACTCAAGGGATGGCCTTTCCAATGAAGAAGGATAGGTAATTAAATTCATCTCTAAATAAAATCTATTAATTTCAAACTTATAAGATCACTAATATTACCATGACAGTTATTATATCGAGAGGTGGTAAAATATGCATTGTCTTCTCCTTCCCTTCTCCATTTCTGCTCATCTTCCTACTAGCATCAAGGCAATTACCCATAAACTAATATTTATTTGTAACTATTTTTAAAATTAGCAAAGTTACTTCCATAATTTTAGTTAATATTTCAATTAATAAGGTAATGGGGGCACGTACATTAGGGTTAATTGAAGTTAAATTGGTTGTAATCGAGTCTCCTTTTGGATTATAATAAACAAAAATGATCTTACCATTTCGTTTGAATTCAATTAATAAGGTAATGGGGACACACTGGGGTTAATTGAAATTAAATTGGTTGTAATGGGGACACACTGGGGTTAATTGAAATTAAATTGGTTGTAATGGGGACACACTGGGGTTAATTGATTTATTTTTTTAATTTGCTAAAACAGTAAATTAATGTAAAATGTAGGGTAATTATTTTATGCAGGGTCAAAATTTGATGATGATGAGGAATGCTAATGAAATTGTAAAAGCTCTCGAGAAAGAATCTATTTTTATTCGAGGATCTTCCTGAAGAAGAGCAAGTTGTTAATGTGGTCATTATTGATTCCTTTCTCTTGCGTAATATTTGTACCAATTTAGCTTACATATACTAATACTTTTGTACTTCTCTTCTATATGTAAACTAGCATGTTTTTGTTGTATCATATGTAAATTATTCTTTGCATAATATGTAAATCACTACTTATATACTCTATTTGTAAATCACTGCCGAAGCAAAGCGAGGCTGCTTTCTAGTATTGTTGAAATCTTGTTAGGATTTCATTGTACTATATGTGTAAAGCTATATCTTATTTGTCTCCTGTCTTTTCACTATCTTGCCTCATGTTGTAAACGATCAAAATGCCTCGAATAGGCACCCAATAAGATAAAACTCGAAGCAACAATAATACTGCTTCTGCACCTCTGCATTTCGCAATATTGTATGTACAAAAGGATGAATTCATCAAAACAGCATCGGGAAAAAATTCAAGTTAAAAAAATGCAAATAAAAAAAAGCAACAAATTAATAGCAAACATATAGCAAATGACAAGTCACCGTTATATTAAACAAATAGCATTGCTAAGTCTATTCCATCAAAATGAGGAAAATTAAGATTACTCATATAGCCCTGTTATAGTAAACAAATAGCATTGCTAAGTCTATTCCATCAAAATGAGGCAAATTCAGATTACTCAATGCAAATTAAGATCACTCAACAAATAGCACTCTCAACCGTGAATTTAATGTCTTTCCCTTGACATAATCCTTTCGACCGTCAATTTGCTTCTTGAAGAATCCTTCAATCTTAACCTCTATCCTAAACACAGTTTCTGGGTCATACCTATACAAAATTGTAGAAATAATGATAGATTATGCATTAATGAAACATCCATTCAAATTGAAATAGAAAACATGCAACATCCATTCAAATTGAAATAGAAATCTTACCCACTGGAAATCCATGACTTATCCATCTTATTCACACCTCCAATGCCCTCCCTAAAGCACGCACTTGAAATCCCTTGTTGTGTCTACAATCTAAAATCCATATGTTTCAAAAAATTTAAGAAACATTTGGATGAAGCCCCCAATATAGAGAATCAAATCTTAATCAAGATTCGTTGGAGCATTCAAATCTTTATGCAGGAGGTTCATTTATAGCTACCAAATGCCAATTTTAGAAACAGTTTGCAAATGGATCTGTCCAAATATTCATATAAATTTTAGAAAAATTAAGCTATTAAATATTCCAATTTTTTATTGTCTTACCTTAAAAGCAAGAAACTTCCTTTGGTGTGAGGGAATTGTATGAAATTTCTATGAAAACTTCCTCTTAGTTCCATAGGTAACTACTGCAAGTGCAATTACATGGATGGTCAAGTACTTAAACCAGCATGCTGAGGTCCAAGATAAGCCAAGGGTTAGTAAATATAGCTTAAATGCATAAAAACTCTAAGAGCCATTATTATTACAATGTAGTTTAAACAATATATTTGTTTTCATTTGTATATGGTCAAATCAGGAAATGCAGTTGGATTGCGAATTCAAAAATTCTGGTTTAACCATTGCACCAGGAACTCTAAATGACATGCAATATGCTTCCGAGGTTATTATACATGTCTTTTTTTATCTGAAAAAAATATTTTTCTTCAAATTATTGTAAATACCAAATAGTGAAATTCCCAGCCTTGATTTCTTTTATTAATTTATCTAACCAAATTGATTAATTATACCTCGGCTAGGCTAGGCTTACAGATCAAATGCATCCCGATCCCTACCATATTCAGAGTGAAGGTAAAATAATTTTGTTAAATTTAGGGAGGAAGAGGAATTCAGGGTACAGTACTCTTTAATACCTTTAATTAACATAATTGTGCTTAACATATATGTCAATATGAATCAGTAATACTAGCAAAATCAAAATTGAACAAGAGAGGAAAAGAACCTCTGTATCAATTTGTGCATTCATATTCGCATCATCAAAGATTGGAAGGGGAGGAAGGGATGGAACAGTGATGGCACGTAGAGAGAGCGTCTTCAATGGTGAGGGTGCCCGACCAACAGCCTTCTTTTACAATGGTGAGGCGGATCGGTGGTTTGGGTCTGGGGTTCTTGTGGAGAGCGAGAGCTTCGCCGAGAGAGACGAGAGGAGAGGAGAGAGAGCAGAGAGAGCAGCGGTTCTTGATGGAGAGCGACGGAGGTATGCGTCAGTGGAGATCAGGGTGTTGGCGGAGGAAGGGTTTTGGTGGACGGAGTAAGAGTGAAAGAGAGAGAGGCGAAAGGTGGATACTGGACAGATCCATTTTCGTCTATTCAAATGAAAAATGAAGGGTAAAATGGGAAATACGAAAATATATTTCTTATATAACACTTTTCAGTATAATTTTAAGGGAATACGTATATCAGATGTAAAAATGTGGCAATTTGGTAAATTAGATGATTTTAGAGTGGCATATAGGAAATTTTGAGTTTTAGGGTGGCAAATTGGTATTTTCCAAGTTTTGGGGTGGCATGAAGGAAATTTTCCCTATTTTTTTACACCGGGAGTTACAGTTGCGGAGAGAAAGGAAAGAGAAGGGGAAACAAGTAATTAATTAGGAGGGAAAGGAGAGGGAGGGGAAATGTGGGGTCATAACCGTATTTTGTTAATAATTTTAGAAGAGGGGTATTTTGTTTGATAATTTTTAAAAGAAGGATATTTTATGAAATTTCCCTCTTCGTTATGTATAATTACTATGTACATAAAATGAGTGAAGTTACTATAAGCTTAATCTCTAGAACTGCCGAGCAAGAGGTCAACTTAATTTTTTAACATGCATTTTTATATTAATTGAAAGTTACCTGAATTTTCACTAAAATGTTCGCGAGAATTTCATAGAAAATTAAATCCGAATGAAAATACATTGTCATATCTGCTTAGCAAGACCTCCATGCCTCCATCTTTAATTGGAAGCAACCTGAATTTTCTTTGGAAACTCACGGTGCCACCTAAATTTTCTGTTTTTAGACGTATTTTGTGTATATCCTTCAAAAATCTTGAAACAACATTTTTATCTTTCTAAAATTTATGCATAATATTTTTTTTATAAAACTTTTTTTCAAATATTAACAAAATAAAAAATATTCAGTCGGTGTAAAGGGAGTCTTCTAATTAACAGATTTGTAAGGATAAAAGTTCTATTTTTCTATTTGTGACTATTTCAAAATATCACTTTGTGTACATCACAAGTAGAGAAATAAATTATTTGTCCTCACAAACCGATCAATTGAAGACTAAATCTTTCTCTTATACAGACTACATCTTTTTCATTATTTTAATAGAGGATCAAATGGAAACTTTATAAATGTAAAATAATTTTAGTAAATAAGACAATAAATTGGATAAATATGAGAATAGTTTAAATTTAGAAAGATAAATGTGATAGAGAGATCTCTATATATAAAACAATCATATTTTTTATTTTGATATTTTTCTGTCAAAATTAGCCATTTTTCTATATGAATTTTCTTTGGAAGCTCACGGTGCCACCTACTGTTTATATTTTAACGTCTTAAAATAAAATACTAATGGTTGCAATTAACTAAATTAATATTCTTCATATAAAAAGTTTTGGGTTCGAAATCTAATATTAAACTTCCATTATTAAATATAAATATTTACGATGCCAATCTCAAAAATAAAAACAGAGAATTGACCACCTATGCATATACTGTAGACATATATATTTCAAAAAGAGAAGTTTCTTTATTTTTTTAAGAAGGGTCAAGTAACACCAATATTTAGAGGCACAAGTGGTCACTATCGTTTTCTATCTTATCATTGCATATTCAAAATTAAAATGAATAATTTGAACCATTCATTTTATTATTTTTCACGAGAGATATTTCATAGTTTGTGTTGGACAAAACCAAAAGTTCAATATTTTTTTTCTCTTAATCAATCTCTGCACAAATTAACTTAATATATATATATATATAGGCTGTGGGTAATTTGCTGTCGGTGGTGCTGCCGGCCTTTTTTCCATTTTCTGATGTCCAATCAACAAATCCAAACCGTTAGATGTTTAATCTATACTATAATCTACTTGGAGACCAAATTTTACATTTTTTGAAATTTTTTTACTATTTGTTAAGCTAGTTTGAAAACTGCTGATTTCAATGCTGCAGAAATTTACTGAAAACAGCGGTTTTCAAACTAGCTTAATAAATAGTAAAAAAATTCCAAAAAATATAAAATTTGGTCTCCAAGTAGATTATAGTATAGATTAAACATCTAACAGTTTAGATTTGTTGGTTGGACATCATAAAATGGAAAAAAGGCCGGCAGCACCGCCGACAGAAATGTTGCCGGCAGCAAATTAGCCGGACCCTATATATATATATATATATATATATTTTGTTGAGACATTATCGTTCGTCAAAATTGACAAGAATAACAACTTGAGATTATCATTTAATTTTAGATTTTAAAATACTAGCTAAAATATAATATTTGTAATAATGGCTTACAAAAACAAATCTATGGTATTGAAATGCTTTTTTGTAATAAAAACTCCAGTAGTGTTTGAAAAAATAAAAATAAACATATCAAATTCCATTACAACATAACTTTCATCTTTGTGCTATTGTTTCTACAAAATAAAGAAAAAAAAAATGAAGGATACAAAAAATTAACCCTTATAATATCTGTAGGAATTCACCGCGCATGGTCTAATTAATGTTTTCTATCAAAGGAATATGTATGGGTAATTATACACATTTTATTATTTACTTTGACCATAGATATATTGTAATTTACAGAGAATTAATATGAATTGTTGAACTGGTCTTAATGAAAGGATCTCCTAAAATACATGTCTTATGAAATACCCACCAAAATTCCCTTGTGGGGAAAATTCCCAAAATTGTATTTTCCTAGTAAAATGCAATAACCGACCTATCTGTTATAAAAGCAGGTATTAGCACAAATCATATTCATATCTCAAAATTACAACATTTCAATTTTACCTTATCTAACCTACAGAAGATGAGCTCCCCTGCTCCACTGCCCTCTAAGCCTATAAGCAAGGTCTGCTTAAAACTTTTTTTTTTGCTTGCTACAATTGCATCATTTAAATTTCTTTATTTTTTTATTTTTGTAGCATGAAGAATCTCCTTTCAATGTTTTAAGTTTTCTTGCTATATTATTCGAACTATTGTTTTTTTTTTTCTGTCATCATATATATTTTAATTCTATACCACGGAGAAGTATAAATAATATTTTTTCCCTATAGTTTGGCATATTCTATGTTAACATGTTTTAATCCCATCTCTTTTATGAATATTACAGATACATCCGGCATGCCCAGGAAAGAAGAAATGCACTTTAACAAATTGTATTCATAATTCTTCTAAAAAGAAATAACGCTTCTAAGAAATTCAGCGCTCCTGATGAAATCATGAAGAAGATCATTATCCTGTGCTACTAGGAATGTGTACATATCAAATGTATATTAATTAGACATGCTTAGAATACATACACTTCTTTAATTTCTTTATACTGTGAATTATAATATATACTGTTGCAATAAGAAAGGGCAGATTATATATTAAACTGATTGTATGCATTAGTTGGTGTATAGTATGTGAATATTTATTTAATTATCAAAATCATTGTTATATAATACCATTCTAGTAAATTACTCTGTAAGTGTAATTCTGAAGATTTGGTGTGAAGAAGAAATTAAATAAATGGTGATGTAATTAATGTTTTACAAATTTAAGTAGAAATAAAAATATATGCTTGCAAGTAAATTTAAATGAGAAGAACTAGAGTGTTCTTAAGTTCACCAAGCTCCTTGGTGAATTCAAGTCTAAAACCCGTTAAATCGGCTTCAAATGACGAATCCGAGCCGTTGAAATCCGCCTACCTTACTAGTGATGTGTCTACATGTGAAGTTTTTAAACATTAGAATTAATTTAGTATAAAATCAATCGGTCAAAATTAGAAGGTTAATAAATTAATTTTAATGCATTCATTTTTTGAACGTTTTTGACCACTTGACTTTATATTAAATTAATTCGAATGTTTAAAATTTTTATACGTAGACGCATCACTCGTATGGTAGGCATATTTCAACGGTTCGGATTCGTCATTTAAAGCTGATTTGATGAGTTTTATATTTGAATTCACCAAGAGACTTGATGAACTTAAGAACACCCTAGTCCTCAATTTAAATTGCTAAGGGCAATATATATATGCTGCCTTTTGAAGCATGGTACAATATTTCAATAATTGTTTGGTTTTTCTGTACTTATAAGCTGAAAACTTGAGTTCAGATTCAGCGAGGTACCGCATCTAATGTCCGATTTAATCTGACACTAATCTTAAAGAGGTCCCATACAATATACATCTAAAGCAAATCCGTATAAACTTTGACTCAGCTGGAAACTTACACTTCTTTCATACACGCGGTTTTGTCAATTAGTTAAGATTATTTTGAATGCCAAAAATAATAATAATAAGATTTTATGTTAGGTATTGGTAAATTTCCAATAATTATGTTACAGCTTGACCAGTGCAATTAGGGGTATTTATTTTTACATTTTGGTAGATTCCCTGGAGGTCACCTCCATTTGAGTACTTAATTTAATTGGTAAACTTCAGCTCTAGTTAATAGTAGTCACACCTTCGTTTAAGTGAAAGATATAACCTGGTCGCATGTATAGTTACCAATTATGTATGAAGAGTAGTATAATCCCAGTATCCCACTATATTTAAAGGCGAGTGCTAAACTAGCGTATCCTCTGCGGAGTTTTTCCGTGCGGAGCTTTTAATCTGGTCCGTTCATTTTGGATCAGACGGATCCAATTGAAAGCTCCGTAAATTTTGATTTTTTTTCAATTCAAGCAAGATCTGATCTGTTCCGTCCGATTCAAAACGAACGAACCAGATTAAAAGCTCCGCACGGAAAAACTCCACAGAGGATACTATTTCTGCTAAACTGAGGGCATTTATTCTGATTTTGAGAGCTAAGAGATTTTTTCTCTCTAAATGTCGATTTTGCCCTTCCACTTTTCTCTCTAATCAATTAATATCACTAATTAATAAAAATTAATAAAAGAACTAATAATGAAAAAAACTAAAAAAGAAAAGAACTTTGCATAAAAACTTTGCTACTTTGAATATTTTTCTGTTATTGGGTTTCTCTGGGATGGATGCTCTTGATAATTCAGGGTTTCTTTGGGATGGATGCTCTTGATAAGTGTATTTCAGACCTTGTGTAATTGGTGGTTTTCATTTGGAGAGAACAAAAGTACTTGGTACCGCTACCAGTAATGATACTGACATAATTAATATGTGTTAGATATCTTCTTTGTTTTCCACTATCTATTATGTGAATGACGTTCCTATCTCTGCTGACACGGAGCAATCAAATATTGGGGTTCTTGTTTTATTACTAGTTAACCAATAAGTCGGCAAATGACGTAAAAAATAGAACTTCTGATCATGTAAAACAATTACCAGTACAGGTACATATGCCTACACAGTTTGTTTTGGAGACGCAACAAAAAATTTACCATTATCAGATGTCTACACGGTTTGCATTAGCTCAGACCTCAAGCACTTAGCAGGGACCCTCGTGATTCCATGCAACAATTACTAATACAGTAATAAACACAATAAAACAAACAATAACAATACTAGTTCAAGAATAGGCATTCAAATATCTCTTGATATGATTTTAATAAAAGCCGGTACACCTAAAAAAATGAAAGCCAGTACAACTTTACGTTCTAATTGCCAGGACTTGACTAAAATAGGTATAAAGTTGAAAAGGCAAACTAAAAAATACATTTGAACAAAGAACATGTTTGGTTGCAGTGTTATCATTGATAATTCCTGCATCAAATCCATGTATTCTACTTGTTCTATCAACGAAATCTCCTGATGTAAACTGATGACCCATTTCCCTTGAATTTGATTCAATTGGAGAAAAATATATATTTTGTTTCCATAAATCATGTAAAATCAGGTTGTACCGATTACATACAATAAGTCTCAGTCAGTGCTTTTGAACTTCATCTGATGAGAACCTACACTACATATATATTAGAGGGGCCAGGAGAAAGCATGTAGGATCAATTTCTTGTAGACCATGCCTGAGATTAAAAAAAAGCCAAGTTTTTAGCTAACCACGAAAATTTTTGGATTTTTGGGATGTCATTTTTCTCTTCCATGAAGAAATTTTTGGGTGTGATTTTCCTTATAGAAGGTAGTTCTTTCCTTTATTAATTCTTTTATTAATTAGTATTATTAATTACTTGGAGAGAAAAGTGGAAGGGTATGATTGGCATTTAGAGAAAAATAACCTGTTAGCTCTCAAAATCTGAATAAATGCCTTCTGTATAGCACTCTCCATGTTTAAATATAATAAATTAAACTGAGTTCACCATGAGATGTTTGGAAATTGACAAAGCAATACGACCAAGTCATATGTGGGTCTTATATTGGGGTGAAAATATATCAAATACGGATCGGATAGTGATCAGGCCCGGCCCTGGTGCTGTGTAGCCAAGGCGACCGCTCCGGGCTCCGGGCCCCAAAATTTAAGGGGCCTCCAAAAAAAAATATAAATAAAATAATTTGTATATATTAAAACTAAATAAAATATTAGGGCTCAAATTTTCTATATATAAAGGGCTAATAATTTTTTATAAATAGGTATAATCTATATATTGGAATATCAATAAAAAAATCAGATCGGCTAATCGCTTCTAGGGGTGTTCATTGGATCCGGTTTAGTTGATTTTGAACCAAACCGAATTAGTTTGGACTAAACAGATCGATTTTTTTTAGTTTAATGGTTTGGTTCGGTCTGCTTTTTAAAATTGAATAATAACTTCGGTTCGGTTTGGTTTGAAAATTTTCGAAACCAAAATAACCGAACTGTCCGAATTTTTATATATTATGAATTTAGGCCGGACTGCCCCGGTTTATTCTTAATTATACCTTTTTTTTCTTAATCAATTGATTTAAGTACTTTGGTTTATTTCTTAATATTCTGATTTATTTCTTAATACCGCGATTTTTTTCTTAATATACTTCGGTTTATTATAAATCAATTGCTTTAAATAAATTAATATATTTCAGTTTGAACCGAAGAAACCGAAATAAAACTTTAGTTCGGTTCGGTTGCAATGCTGAATCGGTTTGGTTCGGTTCTATTTTTGAAACCAAATTATAACTTTCGTTTGCCTAGTTCGGTTTAGTTGAAATCGAACCGAACCGATGAACACCCCTAATCGCTTCCATAAGTACTTCAACACCTTATACTTATAAGTCATTTTGGCATTTTAAAAGTCCAAATAGTTGATCCAAACCGTTCTACATGATATCCATATTAAAACGTGTTTGGAGACTTTATTTTATAGTTTTTTGAATTTTTTTTACTATTTTTTAAGGTAAGTATAAAATAATTGTTTTTTATGGTTCAGAATCTTTTGAATCAATGAATTTTTTACCTATCTTAAGTAAAAAAGTTTTAAAAAATGTCAAATTTGGTCTCCAAGCACATTTTAATATGGATATTATATTGAATGGTTCAGATCGACTATATGGATTTTGAAAAGACAAATATAATTTAATTGGTATATAGTGTTGAAGTACTTATGGAAATGCCATCTCTTTTATGAATATTACTGATACATCCGGCATGCCCAGGAAAGAAGAAATGCACTTTAACAAATTGTATTCATAATTCTTCTAAAAAGAAATAACGCTTCTAAGAAATTCAGCGCTCCTGATGAAATCATGAAGAAGATCATTATCCTGTGCTACTAGGAATGTGTACATATCAAATGTATATTAATTAGACATGCTTAGAATACATACACTTCTTTAATTTCTTTATACTGTGAATTATAATATATACTGTTGCAATCAGAAAGGGCAGATTATATATTAAGCTGATTGTATGCATTAGTTGGTGTACAGTATGTGAATATTTGTTTAATTATCAAAATCATTGTTATATAATACCATTCTAGTAAATCACCCTGTAAGTGTAATTCTGAAGATTTGGTGTGAAGAAGAAATTAAATAAATGGTGATGTAATTAATGTTTTACAAATTTAAATAGCAATAAAAATATATGCTTGCAAGTAAATTAAAAAAATGGTACCGCATCTAATGTCCGATTTAATCTGACACTAATCTTAAAGAGTTCCCATACAATATACATCTAAAGCAGATCCGTATTAACTTTTATTTGACTCAGCTGGAAACTAACAAACTTTGACTCAGCTGGAAACTTACACTTCTGTCATACACGCGCGGTTATGTCAATTCATTAAGATTATTTTGAATGCCAAAAAAAATAATAATAAGACTTTATGTTAGGTATTGGTAAATTTCCAATTATTATGTTACAGCTTGACTAGTTCAATTAGGGGTATTTATTTTTACATTTTGGAACATTCCCTGGAGGTCACCTCCATTTGTGTACTTAATTTTTAATTGGTAAACTTCAGCTCTAGTTAATGGTAGTCATACCTTCATTCAAGTTAAAGATATAACCTGGTCGCATGTATAGTTACCAATTATGTATGAAGAGTAGTATAATCCCAGTATCCCACTGTATTTAAATATAATAAATTAAACTGAGTTCACCATGAGATGTTTGGAAATTTACAAAGCAATACGACCAAGTCAGATGTGGGTCTTATATCGGGGTGAAAACATATTGAATACGGATCGGATAGTGATCAGGCCCGACCCTAGTGCTTTGTTGCCAAGGCAACCGTTCCGGGCCCCAAAATTTAAGGGGCCTCCAAAAAAAATATAAATAAAATAATTTGTATATATTAAAACTAAATAAAATATTATAGCTCAAATTTTGTATATATAAAGGGCTAATAATTTTTTATAAATAGGTATAATCTATATATTGGAATATCAATAAAAAAATCAGATCGGCTAATTGCTTCTAGGGGTGTTCATTGGGTCCGGTTTAGTTGATTTTGAATCAAACCGAATTAGTTTGGACTAAACAGATCGATTTTTTTTAGTTTAATGGTTTAGTTCGGTCTGTTTTTTAAAATTGAATAATAACTTCGGTTCAGTTCGGTTTGAAAATTTTCAAAACCAAAATAACCGAACCGTGATGCGTCTAAAGGGTATGGTGCAAAGTTTCAGTACAAAGATGTACTTTTTAATCATTTAACACACGTTTGAGTTAAATTGCAAGTGCACAATTCTATCAAAGTAGTATTTGAGGTATCGAACCACAGGGAGTATGATAAAAACTTAGTTTAAAATTTACTAATAAATTTCAGAAAATAAAAGGAAAGTAAAGTGCAATAAAAGTAAATTGGGGGGGGTTGTTCTAACGATTCCTAAATTTGGGTTCAATACCCGAATTGAGAGTTTTAAACAATAAAAGTAAATGAATGAAAGAAAGATTGGATTGCTTTCTAGATGAGAAGATCTAGGGGTATTCGGTCTACAATCCCTTGCTAATTCTATCTATTCGGTATTTGTTTAAGTTCATGTATGATTTGAGGAGGTTTCTAACCTAATATGTCATTAAGGGTCACTTTCGTGAATTAATAACGTGTCTAAGTAATTCGAACTTCACGGTTAGGTCCTTCACCCTAGCTACTTAGACCATAAGCTCTTGTTAGTCTCTCATCTCCTCAAATATTGATACTTCATGATTAAGTCCTTCATACCAATACCCGATTTGATTTGAGATGTCCTAATTAGGGTTTGCCTTCACGGTTAGGTACTTCACCAAATTCCTAACCTTAATTTCTGTAGTTACGGCTTAGATTACAAATTGGTTACAATCCTAATCTAACCCTAGGGTATTTGTATTCATAATTTGGTACTCTCCTCTCGTCCTAACTTCTTTGGATCCTTTGACAAAGAGATACCAAAGCGGGACTACTGCGATTTCAAGTACTAATTATGTAATTAACACAGATGATAAATCACATAAATTAACATCAAATCCCATAAAACAATCATAACAAAGACAGATAACCGAATAAGATACAATTAAACAAGTTCATGCATTGACCTAAACCCCTAGAGAGAGAACTACTCCCTCATGGAGAGATCCATTACAAAAATTGGCAAAGTAAGAAGAAATGAAATAAAGGAAGTAATTACACCCTTTGACAAATCAAAAACCTCTATCTTGCCGACTTCTTGCTCAGGAAACCCTTCTTCTCCTTGCTTGAAAGCTTTCCTTTTCTCCAGAATTTATCGCTAAGTATTGTGTGTATAGAGAGAGAATGAAGGAGGAAGGGATGATTTGAATGGAGAATGAACCCCCTCTTTTATAGCCAAGGATCATGCCCAATTAAGAGCCTAGAAAGTGGAGTTAGTGGGTGCTATAATTGGATTGTTTCCCAGGATGCCTTGTCCACATTTGGCTGTAAAACGCGTCCATGAAGTGCCAAAAATAGAAACCGTGTTGAAATTATGTAAATTTGGCTTTTCTGCGGCTCCAGTGCGGATGGCTGATCCGCACTACGGGTGGTCTCACCCGCATTTGGCTTTAAGTTTCCTTTTTTAACTTCTGCGAATTAGTTGAATGCGGATGGCAGTGCGGATGGCTGACCCGCACTGCGGGTGGTTTTTGCTTTCCTGAAGGTTCTGAAATCGGCTAAGTATTGTGTGCGGCTAGGCTCATCCGCACTGCGGGTGGAAGTTCATCCGCACTAGGCTCGGACTTTTCCTGTGCAGCGCTTGGAGGTTGGAAATGCGGCTAAGTACTCAGTGCGGCTGCTCTGATCCTCATTGCGGGTGGTTTGATCCGCACTGAAGAGTATTTTCGCCATTTTTCATCATTTCCTGCAATGAAAAGCCAAACAACCGCAGTAACTTGATTCTAGGTGTATTTAAATCACTTTATATTAAAAATACAAGATATTTGAGGTCATTTTATGATAAAATCTAAATCAAATGTGTATATAATTTATGCTTATCAAACCGTCCGAATTTTTATATATTATGAATTTAGGCCGGACTGCCCCGGTTTATTCTTAATTATACCCTTTTTTTTCTTAATCAATTGATTAAATACTTTGGTTTATTTCTTAATATTTTGATTTATTTCTTAATACCGCAATTTTTTTCTTAATATACTTCAGTTTATTATAAATCAATTGCTTTAAATAAATTAATATATTTCAGTTTGAACCGAAGAAACCGAAATAAAACTTTAGTTCGGTTCGGTTGCAATGCTAAATCGGTTTGGTTCGGTTCTATTTTTGAAACCAAATTATAACTTTCGTTTGCCTAGTTCGGTTTAGTTGAAATCGAACCGAACCGATGAACACCCCTAATCGCTTCCATAAGTACTTCAACACCTTATACTTATAAGTCATTTTGGCGTTTTAAAAGTCCAAATAGTTGATCCAAACCATTCTACATGATATCCATATTAAAACGTGTTTGGAGACTTTATTTTATAGTATTTTTTAATTTTCTTTACTATTTTTTAAGGTAAGTATAAAATAATTATTTTTTATGGTTCAGAATCTTTTGAATCAATGAATTTTTTACCTATCTTAAGTAAAAAAGTTTTAAAAAATGTAAAATTTGGTCTCCAAGCACGTTTTAATATGGATATTATATTGAATGGTTCAGATCGACTGTTTGAATTTTGAAAAGGCAAAAATAATTTAATAGGTATATAGTTTTGAAGTACTTATGGAAGTGTATTAGCTGGCCTCATAAAAAAATTGTATATATAAAGGGTTCCAAATTTTCTCCCATCCCGGACTCCAAAATCTTCAGGACCGACCCTGATAATGATAAAACTATATATATTCATATTTGTTTTTATTTTTCGGATATGAATATGGATCAGATATTAATCGGATACAAATATGGATCGGACATAATTAGGATATTATAACAAAATTAACAAAATTGAAGACTAAATCTTTCTCTTACACAAACTACATCTTTTTCATTATTTTAATAGAGGATCAAATGGCAACTTTATAATTGTAAAATAATTTTAGTAAATAAGACAATAAATTGGATAAATATAAGAATAGTTTAAATTTAGAAAGATAAATGTGATAGAGAGATCTCTATATAAGTATATATAAAACCATCATACTTTTTTATTTTGATATTTTTCTGTCAAAATTAGCTATTTTTCTATATGAATTTTCTTTGGAAGCTCACGGTGCCACCTACTGTTTATATTTTAACGTCTTAAAATAAAATACTAACGGTTGCAATTAACTAAAATAATATTCTTCATATAAAAAGTTTTGGGTTCGAAATCTAATATTAAACTTCCATTATTAAAAATAAATATTTACGATTGACCACCTATGCATATATTGTAGCCATATAGTTCATATTTCAAAAAGAGAAGTTTCTTTATTTTTTTTAAGAACGGTCAAGTAACACCAATATTTAGAGGCACAAGTGGTCACTAACGTTTTCTATCTTATTATTGCATATTCAAAATTAAAATGAATAATTTGAACCATTCATTTTATTATTTTTCACGAGAGATATATCATAGTTTGTGTTGGACAAAATCAAAAGTTCAATTTTTTGCAATCTTTGCACAAATGAACTTAGAATTTTTTTTTTTTTTAAGACATTATCGCTCGTCAAGATTGACAAGAATAACAACTTGAGATTATCATTTAATTTTAGATTTTAAAATACTAACTAAAATATAATATTTGTAATAATGGCAAAACAAATCTATGGTATTGAAATGCTTTTTTGTAATAAAAACTCCAGTAGTGTTAGAAAAAAAAATAAACATATCAAATTCCATTACAACATAACTTTCATCTTTGTGCTATTGTTTCTACAAAATAAAGAAAAAAAAAATGAAGGATACAAAAAAATTAACCCTTATAATATCTGTAGGAATTCACCACGTATGGTCTAATTAATGTTTTCTATCAAAGGAATATGTACGGGTAATTATACACATTTTATTATTTACTTTGATCATAGATATATTGTAATTTACAGAGAATTAATATGAATTGTTGAACTGGTCTTAATGAAAGGATCTCCTAAAATACATGTATTATGAAATACCCACCAAAATTCCCCAGTGGGGAAAATTCCCAAAATTGTATTTTCCTAGTAAAATGCAATAACCGACCTAGATTGTTATAAAAGCACGCATAAACACAAATCATATTCATATCTCAAAATTACAACATTTCATATTTTACCTTATCTAACCTACATACGATGAGTTCCCCTGCTCCACTGCCCTCTAAGCCTATAAGCAAGGTCTGCTTAAAACTTTTTTTTTTGCTTGCTACAATTGCATCATTTAAATTTCTTTATTTTTTTTTTTTTAGCATGAAGAATCTCCTTTCAATGTTTTAAGTTTTCATGTTATATTATTCGAACTATTGTTTTTTTTTTTTTTTTTCTGTCATCATATATATTTTAATTCTATACCACGGAGAAGTATAAATAATATTTTTTCCCTATAGTTTGGCATATTCTATGTTAACATGTTTTAATGCCATCTCTTTTATGAATATTACAGATACATCCGGCATGCCCAGGAAAGAAGAAATGCACTTTAACAAATTGTATTCATAATTCTTCTAAAAAGAAATAACGCTTCTAAGAAATTCAGCGCTCCTGATGAAATCATGAAGAAGATCATTATCCTGTGCTACTAGGAATGTGTACATATCAAATGTATATTAATTAGACATGCTTAGAATACATACACTTCTTTAATTTCTTTATACTGTGAATTATATATAATACTGTTACAATCAGAAAGGGCAGATTATATATTAAGCTGATTGTATGCATTAGTTGGTGTACAGTATGTGAATATTTGTTTAATTATCAAAATCATTGTTATATAATACCATTCTAGTAAATTACCCTTTAAGTGTAATTCTGAAGATTTGGTGTGAAGAAGAAATTAAATAAATGGTGATGTAATTAATGTTTTACAAATTTAAATAGCAATAAAAATATATGCTTGCAAGTAAATTTAAATGAGAAAAACTATGGTGTTCTTAAGTTCACCAAGCTCCTTGGTGAATTCAAGTCTAAAACCCGTTAAATCGGCTTCCAATGACGAATCCGAGCCGTTAAAATCCGCCTATCTTATGAGTGATGTGTCTACATGTAAAATTTTTAAACATTCGAATTAATTTAGTATAAAATCATCGGTCAAAATTAGAAGGTTAATAAATTAATTTTAATGCATTCATTTTTTGAACGTGTTTTGACTGCTTGACTTAATACTAAATTAATTCGAATGTTCAAAATTTTTATATGTAGACGCATCACTCATAAGGTAGGCGGGTTTCAACGGTTCGAATTTGTCATTTAGAGCTAATTTGATGAGTTTTATACTTGAATTTATCAAGAGGCTTGGTGAACTTAAGAACACCCTAGTTCTACTCAATTTAAATTGCTAAGGGCAACATATATATATATATATGCTGCCTTTTGAAGCATGGCAGAGCCCATGGTTTGTGGTACATATATTGTTTGGTTTTTCTTTACTTATAAGCTTAAAACTTGAGTTCAGATTCAGCGAGGTACCGCATCTAATGTCCGATTTAATCTGACACTAATCTTAAAGAGGTCCCATACAATATACATCTAAAACAAATCCGTATAAACTTTGACTCAGCTGGAAACTTACACTTCTTTCATACACGCGGTTATGTCAAATTATGTTAGGTATTGGTAAATTTCCAATAATTATGTTAGAGCTTGACTAGTGCAATTAGGGGTATTTATTTTTACATTTTGGTATATTACCTGAAGGCCACCTACTTAATTTAATTGGTAAACTTCAGCTCTAGTTAATAGTAGTCATACCTTCATTTAAGTCAAAGATATAACCTGTCGCATGTATAGTTACCAGTTATGTATGAAGAGTAGTATAATCCCAGTATCCCACTATATTTAAACATAATAAATTAAACTGAGTTCACCATGAGATGTTTGGAAATTTACAAAGCAATATGACCAAGTCAGATGTGGGTCCTATATATTTCAGGATATTTGATTTAAACTGATTTAAAATATATAGTTTTGATATTCTCTTTTTGACATGCATGCCCTTTTTATTATTTCTTTTCTCTTTCTTTTTAAAAGTAAAAAAATAAAAATTGTCTCATAATTTTAAATAACCTATATTTTCACACCAAATAGATAACCTTGTATTGTTCTTTTTATTCTGTTACTTAATTGCAGGTAACTGGAAGATGATATCAACCACTCTCCCATAATCAAGCAAAAATACCATATAATTCCTCTCAAGGATTCACGCAAGAAGCTCAAGGTCTATCAGGCAACAGGAAATAATTTCTTTGTTGCCCTGATTTGGGTCTGTTATTATTTCTTTGTTGCACCTCTCTTCCATTATTTCGCGAAGAAATAGATATATCGTTGCATGCACAGCGTTTGCGAGACAATGTGCAGTGTGTGTGTGTGTGTGAGAGAGAGAGAGCCAGCAACGGTCCAATGAGCTCCAGGCCGTCCGATCGATTGTCGGCGTGGAGCGCTGGCGCCAATTGGTCGATGCACCCCTTGCCATGTACTATCGCTACAATGGAAGGTTATTTTATTGAGACTTTTATATAATTGTTGCCTGGTATGTTATCTATTTGTTCACCGTGGTGTGTACAATTATTGCTTGCTATGGTAAATTAATTGTACTGGTTCTATTCGGTACAATAATTTTCGCTTTGTATCTTGTTACAGGAGCAAAGCGCTCTCTTTTATTTATAAAACCTCCGACTCTCAGGTATTAATTAATATATTTGATCTTCACCAAACTCGATCCTCACCGATATTTATTTCATTTCACCGGAGAAAATTAAATCAGTGGCTAGCTATTGATTACATTGATTTATTTATTTTTAAATCTAAGACCAAGAATATACATAAAAGAAAATTGATTAAGTTGACAATATAACAGCAACTATTTGAATTATTCATTGCAACAAAAATGTCGCTCACTCAAGGAAGAAAAATATAATACATAATTATATCACATACAGCCTACCAACACAACCGTTATAGCATGCATTTAATTAACAAGTAATTAATCAACTGGCCAGGCTTGTAACTAATTAGAACGGTCATCAGGGGCTTGTTGCGGCGGGAGGCCACTGCCGGACAGAGTAGGGGCATCGGTGCCACCGCCATGATGAGGCCGGTCGACAACGGGGAGATGGCCCGAGGTCCCATATCCCTTGGTCTTGTAATCCTCGAGATCGGAGTAATTGACGTACGGGCTGCTGTCAGTGGGGATGTCGACTTGGACATTACCAGCATCAGCTGTAGCCTTCTTTGTCTTCTTATCATCTATGCTTGCAGATTCAGGTGCAGTTGTAGGTGCAGCTCCAGTTACAGCTGCAGCTGCAGCTGCTGCTTTTGTTTTTGATTCCATCTTTTCTTTGAAGTTATTATTAGTTGAAATTGAAGTGATCTGGTATGTAAAGATATATATAATTATAATTGTGAGATGAGGACAGCGAAGGGAATGCACGTGGCAGGCGGTGG
The DNA here is from genome assembly GCF_964058835.1 of Carex rostrata. Classification (NCBI taxonomy): domain Eukaryota; kingdom Viridiplantae; phylum Streptophyta; class Magnoliopsida; order Poales; family Cyperaceae; genus Carex; species Carex rostrata. The sequence goes on from NC_135940.1 coordinate 3,069,142, forward strand.
AATACACGTGGCGTGATATTATGTGCATGGAGAATTGGAATGTTGGGGTGGGCCAAATAACTCAAACTAAGGACCTGTTGGGCCTACAAATGGGAATGGGCTTGGGCACGGAAATTGAACTGAAAAATATTGTTTCTGTGAGAAAAAAAAAATTCAGTTGACACGAGAACAGTGATTCGTCCGAACAGGCCCTAAGTGTTTATATAATAATTGGATTGGATTTTGAAGTTTTCTGTCAAAATTGCAGGGAAAACAAATTACTCCACAGTGGAGCAAAGTTGAATTATTCTTTCATAAATAAAATATTTCCAAAAAATTTCCTTGGAAAGCTCTAATGCTTGAACAGTGATTCTTCAAATAACTTAGAGAATCTATAAAACATTCATTGTTATTATTGTGTTTTTTCACAAGGAATGTATACTGTTATCAATTTACTACATTTGGCTACATGATTGAGAGAAATTATACACCACTACACATATATACATGACCGCGTGAGCCCAAAAATAAAAAAGAGATGAATCATAATTAATTAATAGAGTTTTTTTAATTGAAAGTTCATAAGCAATTATATTGATTCAATAAATTACAAAGTAACTACTACATAGATTTTTTTTGTTTAAATTAAGAAACATTACAATTTATACATTAGACTAATTCTGCAATCATATAATTTGCTATGTAAGAAAATAAAAGATACGTGAAATCAGAGAATGCGAATTAGTCTATTCGCATCTGAATAGCAAGTAGGTGGGTCTTCTAATTTTCTTCTCTGAGAATGTAGATCCAACAATAATTTTTTCAAGTTGCATAGCTCGCGGACTATGTCACGTCGAGTCCTTTCTTGAGAACGAAACGTTTTCTTCTTTCCGAATTCGACGTCACTTAGAGAAATTTATAGCCGAGAGATACTGAATCAAACCGGATCGGAACAGTCACCACTCAAAGAGAAGAAAGAAAAGAGCACTAAATCAAACTGAATTAGGACATCACTGAACTGAGATGACACCGAATCAAACCAGACCAGAACAATCATAGGAAGAAAGAGACAACTCTTTGTGTTCTCGTCATTGGCAACAACAACAAAAACACATATCTTATTGTAGATACTACATGGTGGAATGAATTCACATATCTTGAACCCGAAGAGTCGAGACGAATGGAAAAAATAACAAACAGCAGACAGAACCATCTGCTCAATTGAGACGAAAAAAATAAACCGAACAGACGAGGAGAAACGAATGGAGGAGGGAAGTGGAGCAGCCAGCCACAAATGGACTCTCAATCATCCGTCTTCGTTTTAACCGTCAAGATCGCCTTTTTCTTTCTCAGCGGAGTTCCTAAAGGGCGGCGGAGTTTTCTAGGCGTCGTCTTTTTTCAGTGAGAATTGTATTAAAGAATTAGAGTTACAATTCACTGTTCTATGGAAGTAATTAAGTTTAGCGTTGTAAAGTTGTCTATTCTAGAGTATGGTAAGAGTGGTCAACCATCTGACAAGAACAATTTAAAGATACAAATTGAGATTAACCACTTATATAACACAAAATTGATAATAATAACTGTATAAACAACAATGTTTTCTCTCCAGTATTAGCAATTCTAGTACGGGACTATATACTTAATTATGTGGTACAGTCAACACAACAATTAGAAGCAAATTTGGCCGGGAGAAGAGAAGCATCTACTTACTAATCCAAACTCTTCTAATAGAGGTGTGTACCGGAAGGAAGCACCTACCTATCTTTAAGTGCTTCATTTCCTATGGATGGAGGAGATCGGGGATGGGGAAAAGGATGAGCTTCTAAGGCCCTATATGCTAACCATTTTCCAACCGTACAAAAGATACAAAACATAAATATATAAAGAGTACAGCATCAGGAAACTATAAACATATATTACATTTAAACCAAAATCGGGTATGTGAACCCTGAGACAGAGCATTGCAGCCTACGAGCGATATTTGCTAGATAATGAGCTTCCTCATTTTGGTCCCGAGATACAAAACAGCAAGAGAATTGCGGGTGTTTAGCCATAAGAAGCCAGATTTGCATAACTTCCAGATGGGCACGCCAGTCATCACTAACAGGCTTATACACATTGTTCAACATGTGCACCAGTTGTGTCGAATCACTGAAAAAATGCATTCCTGTGTACCATTTACCAGTGCAATTTGCATCCCTTTGAGCAAGCTTGAAGCCTCCATGTGAAATGGGGACAACACAAGTTCATGTGAGGCATCATATCGTACCAAAGTACCACAGTTTTTAATGACAATACCCACACCCCCTTCGTTAGGCTCTTTAAAAGAACCATCCACCCAACAAACAAAGAAAATAGAGTTTACCTGGGTTGGTACCGGTGGTGCTTTAATGGGGGCACACTTACTCTGAAGAAAATTCGCCCGTTGAATGGTATGCATTTTGTGCTTGAACAGCCCGTATAGTGGTGACGTGACAGGAGGGTTTGCCCGCATACAGAGTAGAACATCCAGACTTCCAAATATGCCATAGTATGAAGTGAGAAATGTGTTGGGTTCAAATCATGCGCCAGAGGTCCATTAAAAGGAGGGGGAGCTAGTCACCCGGTCTCAGATCAGTTTTGCTGCCCAAAATGGAATGGAACCACATTGCTCTAGCATGAGGACATTGAAACAGGATGTGCAAAACCGATTCAGATTCAGCACCACACAATGGGCAAGTAGTAGAGAAATGAGGTAACCGTCTTGACAACACGGAACCAGCTGGAAGTGCTTGGTGAATGGCTCACCATAAGAACAACTGAACATGGGGTATTACACCTTTGGCTTGCCAGATTGTAGCCCACAAGTCTCGAGATTGGCTGAGAGGGGAAGATAGAGAATTGTGATGAGGCTCAGCAAGAAGACGGTATGCACTGGGAACAGTAAATACTCTATTTTGTATATATGTAAATACGAGCCTAACTTCTATGTGATTATTGAACATGTGATGAGAGTACTGCTGTAGAATTTCACTGGTAAAGCCTGATCCAAGTGTTTCGGTCATCCCAGCAACATCCCAGGTACCACTATGCAAGTCACACAACTGATTGACCTTGAGCTTTCGCTGTGATTGAGTAACTGAAGTAATTGCCAACCAGTTCTGAAACCATGGCTCGTCAAATACATTACATGCATGTATTACCATTCCCAAAATATCCATTTGACATGAGGTAACAACTCAGAAGTCAGAACGAGCCTGCAACATGGCCTTCCAAAGGCGTGTGCATTTGTAAGTGCGCTTACTTTTCCAAAGAGAGCTATGAGGCAGGTATTTAGATTGCATGAGGGATACACAAAGGGCACAGTTCTCAAAGCGCAGATGCATACAGATCATGAACAGAGCGCTTACATTTCGGACTAATAATTCGTAATAATATGACGTATCATTTTACAATGACTAAGCCACATTGGTCCGGAGCCTCCTGAATTCTGATACTATTATAAAAGTCTTGTCAATTTATAATTCACTTACCAATATATTTACATGCAGAAATATATCGAGAATGTTTTATTTAATCTATCTGCAGGCCCTGTTTTGCAAATTATTTTGTTAAAATTTAAATATTTGGAACTTGTGATATGTGAAACTTGTTTGTGCCTTCTAGGTGAATAGTATATTTAGACTAAAATGTAATTTTCTTATTTACACCGGTACCAACCGAAATATAATTTCAAAGTTTATCCTTTTAAAACACTTGACAACAATGACAAGGCACTTGATGAAAACAATTTTTTATAATGCCTCCGCCACATAGCTTTAATTGTGGCGCTTCACAAAAGATTCAACCAAGGGATTTACAAGATCTGGTGCCTCATCCTGCACAACCCAAAAAGGAAAAGATCAGATGTGACAAACAAATTAAGGATTGATGTGTTCTAAAATGAACATCGGACCAAATTCAGCTCGTACAGATGGGTTTAGATTCACCAAAAATCTAAACCATCCTGTGAATTAAACTGTCCACACAAATCTTAATGCGCACAAGATGGTTTGGAGAGAGCATAGAATAAAATTTAGTTTGATGCCTGTCAGAAGTCAGAACAACCCCCCCACCACCACCACACACACTCATTTAGTTTACACCAGAAAAGCTGCAAACTAGGATTTCCTTGTGTAATTTGTTTAGAGAGAGAAATAAGACATTTTTCAATGAGACACTTTTGGGCATCTGACAATGCTAAAAAAAAGAAATTAGGGGAACATAAAGGGAAGTAAAAAAATAAAATAACCTGGGGGCAATGGCCGACATTTGGAAGCACAATAAAATCTTCGACTGCTTTGAAATCCCCATAAGCTCTTCCTAGCTCCACTGGCTCCCAAGGATCCTTCTCGCCCCATGCCACCAAAACGGGGCACTGTTAATTTATAATCCAAGTAATCACACAAGTTAATAATTAGTTATCTTTATTATTATTATTACCTGTAATATTTTATTACTGGTTTATTGAGAAATACCGTCACTTTTGGAAGAAGCTCCTCGGGGAGAGGTCCATCAGAGTAGCAAATGAACTCCAGAAACACGTCAGCCGCACCCGGATCCAAACCTGGCTGTAGGATTGTCTGAACTAGTTCATCTGTTACAGTTGACGTGTCGTAATAGCACTGGAACAACCAACCAAGAATAAACTGATTATGTATATGTTTAAGAAACAACACGAAAACGACACAACAAAATATCTTCATGTGCTGATTGATGTACCTGACAAAGAATGCTTTTAACAGACTCTGGTGTAGCAACTGCATTGAAGAACAGCTTTCCAACAGGTGTGTTCCTGAGTTACAAACAATGTCAAATTTGCAATGTTCGTGTATGGTACAAATTTATCAAGTACACAGTAGAGGGGAGGAGCTTGTATGGCAATTTAATTACCGGAGAAGGCTCTGGAAGGATTTTATGAAGGGTTTACCATACCACGGTTGCTTTTTGATATGAAGCATTCGCAAAGAAATGTCCAATAACACTATTCCCTTGCAAATGGATGGATCTGTAACAGCAGCCTGGAGGCCAACAAGCCCTGTATTAAATCCAATCATGCATAATTATTTCAGTGCCATATAAGGTACCATAATGTACCAACTAGGTACCAACCCTGATACCTAGTTCATAATAACAGTGATGTGAGTCGTTCACATGCCTCACCTCCAATGGAGTTGCAAATGAAGAAGGCACGGTCCCTTACCACGTCAGAACAGAAGCTGTTGAGTTGATCAGCCCATGTCTCAAATGTATAGAAGCTACCATTGAGCTCTCTTGGGTTGGGTTTGTCTGAATACCCGTATCCGATAAGATCGATGGCATATACTCTGTTTGAGCTTGCAAGAACAGGTATATTTTTTCGCCAGTGATCACTGCACAAGCAGCTCAAAAGGTTAAACAGTAAGACACAGTTTAGTCATATTGGGTTCGGGAAATAAAACCCGAAACTACATTTGTTTGATTATAGTTCAGTTTTCTTTCAAAGTTGACTTACACCTGTTAGCCCCAAATCCATGAATCAAAACCAGTGCAGGACCACTTGTACCAGCATACTGATAACGGATCCTGTACCCGCGCCACATCCAGATGCTGCCACGAAATAGCATACAAAATAAACAAATCAGTTTTCTTCTCGTAATTTAGAAGCAATTTTATTGCGATTTGCACAAGGATATGATGCTAACCTGGTTTGCACTTGGGATGCAGTGGCAGTGGCGGTGACGGCTGTAGAGACAGGATCCGACTCGGATATCTCCTGAATCCGCTCCGCATTGGACGCTTTGAGGCAGTTGAAGGAAGGATTGCTATAGGCGAAAGAAGAGAGAGGCGAGAAGAGAAATTGACTTGGGAGAGAAGAAATTCTCTTCCTACTCGCTACGATGGAGGTGCATGGAGAAAGAGTCCATCTCGCCATAAGCGATTAATGCGAAATTGAAAGAAAAATTACATGAAAAATAGAGAGAGAATATATTTCTGACAAAAAGAGAAATTTCGGGGGAAAAATAATTTTGAGGCATTGGGAGGGATACGTGGAAGCTCCAGAGTCCCTGGATTTTTATTGCGCTTTGGACAAAGAACTGATGCTAACTTTATTTGAACTGGGACCTGATCCCTATAAAGTAATCCAAATTTTGCGTTTTGATCGAATCGTCCGATCAGAATTGGTGCCAACCCAGTTCGTGGTTAAATGACCGGGATGTCTTTAATATTCGTTCCATATAAGATCGAACGGTTCGGATACAAACTGAAAATTTGGGTAACATCAGGGATTCCGAATTCATTTGGACTTGGGATGAGGTCGCGGATGTTGGGACAGGATCCGACCCGGTTACTTAAGGTAACCTAAAGAAAACGAACTAAACACGTACCAGAAATAAAGCGAGGTAGTGTAGGGTAGACTTGTAGAGAGAGTAACCTAAAGAAAAAAGAGAACGAAGAAACAGAGGAGGTGAGACAGAGGGAGGGGGGAGAGAGAGGAGGTGAGACTGAGGTCAAGCAACTGGAGGCGCCGTCAAGGGGGAATGAACTCTGCTGTTTTTCGGATCTCAACCATTCAAATTTGTTGAGATTTGTGCATAAAAAAGTTTCTTTATAGAGATACGTGAATAGAAAATTTTGAATGGTTAGGATCGGAAAAGCAGCAGAGTTATATCCCGTCAAGAGAAGCTACTGCTGGGCCCGTGTGATTATTCCTTTTTAAAAACTAACAATTTTATCAAATTAATTATTCTTTTTTAAAAAATTTATAAAGTTCTCGTTTAATCTTGGGTAAGGCTAAGGTGCTATGGGTTGCATAGAGGGCTACGGTACTACGGCTCAATATTCGAGTTTTCAAAATCTAAACGGTCGATCTGAATCGTTCATCTTGTTCTCTATATTAATATGTGTTTGGAGACCAAATTTTATATTTTTTTGAATTTTTTTACTATTTTTTAGATAAGTTAAAATTAAATATTTGAATGGTGCAGAATTTTTTAGATCAAGTGATTTTCTGCTTATCTAAACAAATAGTAAAAAATTTTCAAAAAATGTAAAATTTGATCTCCAAACACATATTAATATGGAGAACAAGATAAACGGTTCGGATCGACCGTTAGAATTTTAAAAACTCAAATATTGAGCCGTAGCACTGTAGCCCTATATGCAACCCATAGCACCTTAGCCTTACCCTTTAATCTTTATTAAAAATAAAAATATATAGTATGTGTACGTAAAATATTCAACCTACTAATAATCTGTTGAAGAAGAAAAAATATTAATTTTTGTACTTGTTATGCATATGAAGTGACATTTAGGTATATGTTAGTGTACCGTTTTTGTTATGTTCATGTATAACTATTCTAAGTTTATGTGTAGTTTTTGTATGTTCTACCTTTATATACTTCTCAATCTCCTAAATAGTTGCTGCTGAAGTAACGCGAGGCACGTGTCTAATGAAACTTATTTTAGAACAGTTATAGAAAAGGATTTGGAAGAAGTAAGGTTAATTCCAGTAAGCGCGAGCAAATCAAGCTACTAGCCCACAAATTATCTATTGCTTGAGTTCATAAATCATAAGAAGATTTCTACCGTGTTTTGGTACTATAATTAACATTACTCGTTTTCTTTTTAAAAACATGGGCCAGATCAGCCCAATTATGGCTAACTCAAAAAAATAAAATTAAAAAAATAAATAAACTACTCATATGGGATTATTTGTTAATTTGGAAGTTTGTGGAGATCGGAAAGATTTAAACTACTCGTACCTACAAAAGTAAATTATTCACAATTAGCGAAAGCTCCACTTCTTACGTCGTAGAAAATGGGGGAAATCGATCTTTCATACGGGCCCAGCAGTAGCTTTCCTTGACGAAACCCAAAACTAAAAAACAGTTAAACCCGAAACCGCCTCCGCTCTTTATAGACTCTACTTGATTACTTGAAAACTCCAGTGAAAAAACAAAAACATTCCATTTACTCGGTCAATTTTACTTTTACCTCCTCTCTCTCCCCCCTCCCTCAGTCTCACTCACCTCCTCTGTTTCTTGTGCAACTCTAGAAAGGCGCTGGGTCGAGCAACTGGAAACGCCTGTCTCCTCTCTTTTTTTCTACGAGGTTGCTCTCTCTACTCTACACTACCTCGCTTTATTTCTGGTACGTGTTTAATTAGTAGGTTTTCTTTTTGACAATTTGTTGAGAGTTATAGCAAATGGGAGTACCTCAATTGATTCAAGCGAATCGTATTACTCATTTGTGGATTGTAATACATTCTTGATTTTGTAACTGAATAGTGAGGTTATTTTACTAGTCAGTCGATTTGTAGTTTAGGTTTCTTGGAACATTCTTGATTTAGTAACTGGATTCGTTGAAAAACAAGGATGATATTTTCATATTCGTTTAAAAGATAAGTCAATGTAGTAATCATCATATGTGATACAATACTATTCAGTACTGATTTGGTACTAATGAGGTTAGTTACTTAGTTTACAGATGCATTTATGGTTTTAGTGAATATCTTGCACCTGTTTAAATTTCTTGGTTTCAAATATCGCTGTATTGCTGGATTATTCTTAGGTATAGTTGTATGATTTTTATTTTCGCATTCTATTTCACATAAATTCCAAGAAGTATTCTTTCTATGCTCCTTATATCTATTTCATTAAACCTCGTAATCTTGTATTTTTCTTTTCTTAGGTCACTAGATTGGCTTTCTAATAAGATGACTTCACCAGGCAGCCGTGATAAATGTGCTACCTACTTAGAAACTGAAATTGAAAAACAAGTCGGAGGACATATCGAAGAAGAGAACAAAGAAGAAATCAAAGAAGAGAACAAAGAAGAAATCGAAGAAGAGAATGACGAAGAAATCAAAGAAGAGAATGAAGAAGAAATAGAAGAAGAGAATGAAGAAGAAAGCGAAGAAGGGAATGAAGAAGAAAGCGAAGAAGTGATTGAAGAAGAGACAGAAGAGGAGTATGAGCTTGCAGAGCAAAGGTATTCCATGCTCTCCCCTACAAATTTTGAATTATCATTCATGTCCTGTTTAAAAGGCTAATTTCTTTTAGGCCTAGAAACATGGGGAAGGCTAGTTGAAAGATGTTTGAAATTTTTTCAAGAAGAATGGAGAAGAGTCAAATCGATAATCTTTTATATTCATACAAATAGATGATATTCCTTATCTTGTATGGATGGCAGTTTTGCAGTGTCATACATAATTTGATTTGTTCCAAAGGTTGATGTGCAATTTCTCCTTGAGAATATTGATTCCTCAGATGTACATTAATGCTTGTGCAGGAACAAAAAAATAAAGGTTACAAATGAAAGTACTGATGAAAGTACCGATGAAGAAACAGCAGTAAAGGCAGTTGAGGTGCCGGTCAGAGATATCAGTGATGGTATATAATTTTTAACCATGCTATCTGTGTGGAAAATAAATCCAAGAAATTGAATTTGGCCAGTTGTGATTGTAACCATTGCACTGAGCATGACGGGTATAATTGTGTGTGTCTTAATCAATATGATTTATTTAAACAGATTGCTCTTCAGCGGGAAGTAATGCCTCTTCAGCAGGAAGTAATGTCAAATGCTCTCATCCAGCTGTTGAAGAAGCTGGATCGAGTATGGCTTATAACTATATTCACAAGGCATAATACCTTCTCAATCTTCACAAAATTTACAACTTATAATAATTCTGATCAGTTGAACCATGACACGAGCCATTCCTTTATTGAAACTTCAGGATTTGAGGGTTGAACCATTAGAGATGCAGTTGCGAAAACATAATCTGAGAGTCCTTCTGAATGATTTGAAATTGATACTTGTTTTGGGTCTGGACCACACTTTGATTCACTCGACTACGCCGAGTGATTTTATTCCCAGGGAGACATATGTAATACCCCCGGTTTATGAAGGGGAAGGTAAAAAAAAAAACAGCTGTTTTCCCAACAAATAGAAAATTTATGCTGTTCTGACATTTGCACTTGCTAAGAAATATCAAAGTTAAGTTATCCATTGATTTAATCTGTAGCAAACTGCTAAATTGAATTATGGACAAAACTGAAGCTAAATTTGATTAAAATTAGGTTTATACGAATAAATTTAATTCTGTAATCAACACTTATCTGCACAATTAATGAGACCAGAACAATGCAACTAGTTATTGAAATAGATACCAGACTTCTAGTACTTGTTTGGATTTTAAGTCTGACAGTCTGTTTGTTGCCTTCCTTTCTTTGATGTATAACAAATCAGATGACATGAACCCAACCCTCGTTCAGCTTGGCGACAACATGCTGATAAAGCTGCGACCCTTTCTTCGTACCTTCTTGAAGGAGGCCAATAAATTGTTTCGAATGTACATATACACAACACGTGAACAGGATTATGCTACGGAGGTTGCAAAGCTGCTTGACCCTCAATGTGTGTATTTCCCCTCTACTGTGATATGTCAGTCTAACAACACCACAATGGATCAGAGGGGGCTTGATATTGTGCTTGCGCCTGAAAATCTGGTGATTATTCTTGATGAGAATGAACATGTAAGCTCAAGTCATTATTTTATTTTATTAATTTATTTTTTGTTTGGTAACTACTATTCGGGAGTCACTAGACCCATAGTTTTGCTTGGGTCCTCATTTTCTCTTTAGTGGAAGATTTGTAGGTGGCTTCTTTGTCACTGATTTTTGTGGTACCTCATTTAATTTCTTTCTCAACCCCAGGAATGACAGTAGAGAATTCAATATTGTACTATTATCTTACCATAATGATCGAGCTGGTACTTGCCAGTGGCTGCCTTTTCATCAATGTTTGTACCGGTTTTCTAAAAAGCATGAATATATATAAATCAAACACTAAAGACCAAAACAAAAGGGTTCAACCTGATAAATGCATTACAAATACAGTAGCATAATGCATAATTAATTCTCCTCTGACAGGTTTGGTCGAAGCACAAGGAGAACCTCATTCTAATGAAGAGGTATTCTTACTTTGCTGATGGTGCAAAACTGCACAAATCCGCCCCTCAGACTCTATCAGTGGACTTAGATGATGAAACGGAACCAGACAGGACCCTTGCTAGTGTTCTTAATGTTTTAAAGCGGGCCCATGCGCAATTCTTTGACCCGGTTAGCTTAACTGCTTACTTACATCACAACCTGTGTAAAATTCAAAATTCGCGTTGAAATTCTCATGGAAAAACATTGTACCTGTTAAAATTTGCCAAATTCCTCACTGAAATTGGTTTTTGATTGGTTAGTTATTTGCTTTTGCAGATGAATACGATTGCTCTTCCTACAAGAGATGTGAGAAATGTACATGCTCGCATCACGCTCTTATTTAGTTAAATTTATTTTCTTCTCATGATGAATTACCTGATCTCTCTTTCTGTTCCTCATTTCTGTAGATACTGCAATTAATCAAAATGGAGATACTACAGGATTGCAACATTGTGTTTAGTAAGGTATTCTCAGGTTCCACGGTGTTGCCTGAACTACAGCCGCTTTGGAAATCAGCTGAGGACATGGGAGCGAAATGCTTTCATGACTTGAATGATTCGGTGACACATGTCGTCGCAGTGGTCTCCACCACCGGGGAGGTAAAGTGGGCAAGAGAAAACAACAAGTTTGTGGTCACCCCTCAGTGGATTGAGGCGGCCAATTACCTCTGGAAACGACAGAAAGAGGAAGATTTCCCAGTGCTGGACACAAATGACCAGTGACGGGTTCTTTTAGTAGCTAATTTCTTTCCTTAACCATTTTTTAAATCTGTGCCCGTTAGGTGTTATTGTACTGGGAGGAACAATGTTTCAACATTCCCGTGGTTGTAGTATTTGCAGTGACAAGATTTATTTAGGGTTTTCTTTAGTTTGTTTCTAGAATTTAAAATGTGAAATTAGAGATGTCATGTAGAAATGTGTACAGCTAAAAATGATATTCTTTGCTGGTGGTCAAAGGCACAAGATGGTCGAATTTTTTCTGAAAAGTTTTATGAGAAAATAAAAGAATTGTAGCTTTCAAATTTTTTTGTGTTAAATTGTGCACTTCTTTAGTTCATAGTTATTCACTAACAGCTTATTCTACTCAACTGAATAAGAAAGATTTTATAATAATGTAAGCATAGCGAACCCATTTATTAGTTGAAAAAAATATATTAATTCCATTTTTACAAATGATAAATAATTTATTACTGCATCTGTACCTTTTTGCATATCTACATACACGATTATTATTACAACCGGTGTTGTAAATAACGGTCGACGGACGGATAAGGTACCGCAAAACGATTAAATAGGAATAATCAGCCGATTAATCAGAAAAATTCATAACGACTTGGTCACCGGCAATGACTAATCAGCCGATTAATAGACCTAAACGGATGTTTTTTACCATTGTCTTGCAAGCACCAATTACTACTTGACACGTCAGCTTCCGTAAGAGTATTTCTCGAACATGAGATTGTTCGTGCAGCCTTCTGTGTGATAAGCGTGTTAAAACTGTCGAGTGAGTAACCCACTATCCGCAACACACAAGGCCATACAGATTTAAACTACTACTACTTCGCTCCTGCCCCTTGCGACCGATTTCTTTATTATATGTAGATAGGGCTGCACAAAAAAATCATAGTTCGTGATTCGATTCGAGTTTGATTTGAGTTTGATTCGAAAAAGTTTGTAAAAAATTTGATTCGAAATAATTTGAAATTAATTCAAATCAAATTCAAACTGGACCTGGTTCGTTCAAAATAGGTTCGCGAACTATTTTAGTTTGAAATTCAAAGTAACGTGAACCGTTGATTTCCATTAATGACTTATGTTCGCTGATGATTTAAAAATTAAAACATAAGGCCGCCCAGCCATAAGTCATAACTCGTAAGTCGTAACCCTCGCTCTCAGTTCTAAAACCCTAGACGACATTCACCCCTCGTTTTCGGCGACTACGATCACTCTTCCTTGTCGTAAAAAAGTTCGTAAAAAATTCAATTCGAAATTAATTCAAATCAAACTTAGATTGAAATTAATTCAAACCAAACTAAAGCTGGGATAAGTTTGATTCGGTTTGATTTGTTTGCAGCCTATGTGCAGTACTTGAAAAAGAAAAAAATGGACCAGATCTTATTTCAGAAGCGTTGCGCAGACAACGGGCCAGATTAGGCCACGTTTCCTCAGGAAAAGCGATTTCATCTCTCTGGAAAATTAGTTTATGGCAGGTTTGTTCTTATGGCCGAAAATACAGTCTATAACCATAGTAACCAGTGTTTTAAAATGCGGTTTTGTTCATGCATGCGGAAGGTCACTGCATACTGCATATGCGGTATGCGGACGCATATGCGGATTTTAAAATAAAAATTCACGTATATATATATATATATATTCATATTTATATATTTGAATTTATTTTCACATAATAACATAACCAATAATAATTTTTTGATTTTTTTAATATAAATTTTAATTAAAATACAATCAAATTATCAAAACCGTATGGAAAACCGCATGGAAAACTGCATGGCCGCATATTTCAGTCCGCATGGCCGCATATTCAGACCGCATGACTGCATTTTTAATCCGCATGACCGCATATTCGGACCGCATATTCGGACCGCATATGCGGCCGCATGGAAAAACCGCATGAGAATTCTGAGTACGGCTGCCGACCACATACGCATATGCGGCCGCATTTTATTGAAACAATGATAGTAACTAACAAGATAATTATTGAAACAAAAAAATAAAATTATTATAAATATATTTCATATAGTTTTGATAGATTGTGCATTAACTATGATATTATTTGAAAAAAAAAACTAATATCCATATAGTAATCAATAAGATAGTTATTAAAATAAAAAGTTCAAATTGTAAATATATTTCATATAGTTTGAATAGGTTGTGCATTAAATTTAAAAGAATTAACGGTGTTAATTAGTTTTATCAGTACTTGATCGGTGTTTAATTGATTCTCAGATTATATCAATTTTATAGAAATCTTCAAATTAATTCTATTAATTTTGCTAACAATATTTTTCAACTATTTTGTTGCAACAAAATGTTATGTTAATCTATATATAAGATGAGGAGCAACAAAATGTAATTGTCAATATATATAAATTTGGGTGTATTGCAAATAGTATTTTTTTTTGTCAGCGACTGAGGAGCAAAGAACCTCTCCGAGTAGCTTTTTTTTTTTCCTTAAGCGGAATCGCTCTCAATCTTTGTATCACTCAGAGTAGACTAGTGGTGATGTTTTTATTTATTTATTTACGTAATTGCATTCAGTTTTGCTAAGGAGCGATAATAGTTACGTTAATTTAGGCTACATCGCTAATTATTAATTTTTTTCTTTGCTTATTTGCTCAGTCGTGCATAAAAATCATTCTAAAAATAAATTAGCACACAGATCTCTTTTCTCTCTCTCTAAAATTTGGGTTGTCGCTAATCACTCTGGACTGCGCACATGAAAGAAAAATAAAAATTGTGGACCGTGGATTGTTGTAAAATTGTGAGGACATTTATTTTTTCAAAGTGGGATAAGAGTTCAAAATTCAGTATTCTCAATACTATTTATGAAAATTGTGGACAATTGATTGTTGTAAAATTTGTAAAATTGAGTTCATGGTAGGTTATTTATTTTTTGAAAGTGGGACAAGAGTCCAAAATTAAAATTGTTTTTGGAAATTTAGGATAGGACAATTGCACACCCCTATTTAATGTCACAGTGCATACGTCACAAGTAAATAAATAAATAATTTATTTTTAAAAACTGTCAATTAAAATGCATAATATTTTTCTTACACTGATTATATATATATATATATATTTCTTTTAGCAAAATAATAAAATTTTGCCTTTTTTTTAATTTGAATTGAGTTATAATAGAACAATTAACCGGAACTGGGTACACAGCGCGAAGTGTCCCTGTCTCGCTTCTCGAACCGAATTCGGATATCTTAACTCTAAGTAATCCAAATTTTAGTTTGGATCCGCTCCGTCTCTCTTCTGGGTTCAAGTGGGTCCGTGCATTCCACTTCAGGTCGGATTGACCGAATTATGATCGGACGGTCTGGATTTAAACTCAAAATTTGAGTTACTTTAGAGGATCCGGACCCTGTCGATTCTCCCTCCATCTCTTTTCTTTTCTTGGTTCTCCCGACGCGAGTCGTTCTCAAAACCTCTTAAACCCTGAAGGCCTGAACCCTAGAAAAGGGTCTCTCTCAGCTCCCCAACTCCAAGCGTCATTATATCGTTACTCTACTTCTCTACTCTAGTCGTCGCTATTACCTTGCTCTCCAGTCGGACCCATTCTTTTCGCTTTCCAGTCGCAATTCTACTTTCCAGCTAAAGGCAATCGCAGGGCAATGTGAGACAAGAATCTCTTTATTGTTTACATTAGTACTTTAATTTTAAAGGCAATCAATGATTGGGGTCTTGGGTTTGGGACACAATCTTTTCTTAAAGTTAATACATTTGCTCAGATGATTCACGAAGAAACTAATCTTGGAGGGCTATTTTTTATTTTTTGGGTTTTTTTCAGAATAAAGGAATGGGGAGCATAAAGCGGTTGCCCGATAGTGTTCACAGTATTGTCAGGTCCAGTGTAATCTTGTTTGATTTGCCAAGAGTTGTTGAGGAGTTGATTTATAACAGTATTGATGCGGGTTCCACCAAGGTACTCTCTCTCTCTCTACATTTCCATAGTTGCTGAAACTATGTGATTGTGGTTTAACTTTTGCCTAATTTAAAACAATGTATACTGGTTAAAATTTTTCAGGTTGATGTCTCAGTAAATGTGAAAGCATGTACTGTCAAGGTGACAGATGATGGTAAAATTACCCCATTTCAGTTTCAAATTTTCAATTTAAAATACAATAAATGCTAGTTTTTTATACAATTCTTATCGAACATAATTTCAGGTTGTGGAATTTCTCGAGATGGTTTGGTACTTCTCGGGGAAAAATATGGTACAACAACTATAATATTTGCTTTTATTTTGCTGTTCTGGATTACTATTTTTTTTCTATTACTTCACTCTTATTATGATTGGTTAATTTTTATTAGTTACATCTAAGCATTATCCAGTAGATGGCTTTGAATGTGGCACTTCGAATCTTGGCTTCAAAGGAGAGACATTGGGCTCTCTTTCTGATATTTCGTTGGTTGAAATTAGAACAAAAGCTCGTGGTTGGCCAAATTCGTATTGCAAGATTATAAAGGCAAGAAATTAGTTACATTAAGCACATTTTATAATTTGCTCAGTTATTTGTATTCTATGTAACTGATGTTTGAAGTGTTTGATTTGGTTAATTTACAGGGTTCCAAGTGTATTTATATGGGGATAGATGATAAGAGGGATGCAGTTGGAACCACCGGTACTATTTTTTGCATTTTGTATGTTGCTGAAATGTTGTTGTGATATAGTTATATATTACGATTAGATGCTAGTTGTTATGAATTTTGTATCTAATTTAGTTATTCTACATTTGGTGGCAGTTACTGTCAGAGAACTGTTTTATAATCAACCTGTACGGAGAAGATGCATGCAATCTAGGTTTGCCGTCTGCAAAACTTCTTTTTTGCTTATCTATGTTTGAATGTGCTTTGTGTTTTCTCTGTTTTTTCTATTGTTAATTTATACTTATAAAAGTTTGTTTCTTCTTTTGCTTGTTGCTGTTCTTGAAGCCCAAAGAGAGAAATGCATTCAGTGAAGAAGTGTGTACTTCGAGTTGCACTTGTTCACCCACAAATCTCATTCAAAGTTTATGACATAGAAAGGTGATTCTTTAAAATTGTATGTGTACACACATGTGAACTTATTTTTATGTATGCATGCATGTATGTATATATGTGACATTTTGGACTAGTGCAGTGAGGACGAGCTACTCTGCACAGTTCCCTCCTCATCTCCTTTGCCTCTGATTTCTGACGGATTTGGAAAGGATGTCTCCAGTTCTCTCCACAAAATATTTCACTCTGACCAACTATTAACTCTTTCTGGGTTTATTTCTGGACCTTGTGACACCTTTTCGACCAGGGTACACTCTGTGAACCTGAAATACATATTCTTACAAGTTTGCATCTGATTAAACTATATTACTAAGTTGATTGAAATTTTCATTGCAGGATTTGCAATACCTATGTATCCTTTTTTCCTCATCTAATTGTTCTATAGACAACACATCTTATCTGTTAGCTTGTTGATAAACTGCAAATTTCCACCCACTATGTTTGAAAAAAAAAAAAATTGAGGAACCTGTCATATCTTCAATCAAAATCCAATTGCATTTTATAATATTTGTAAATAGAAAACATCAACTGTTTGGGTTAGCACAATAGAAACTGTGTATTTCATAAAATACTAACAAATTCATCCCTTACTCTAAGGAGCTCCTTTCAGGTACAAGTTAACACAGACAAGACATGGAAGTATTTTTTAGGTTACTATTAAAAATTTGAGCACAATGTACTCATTTTTGTATTGCTTTTGCTAACCTTGGTACGAACAATTAGGCATTATTCACAAATAAGCCCCACGACAGGGTTTCAATTAAAATGCATAAATTGTTCGGTGATTAAGAAACTCAGTGCTTATTTGCAAAAGCACACCAAATGAATGCGACTCTAATGGATCTAAGCACCTAAAAATTTCGGGTATTTAAGAGACTCTTTTCATTGTATTGTCTTAACAATCTAAGACATTAACTCCAGATTTGTCAGGAAGAATCCTATTCATAATTTGATTAACAACTTGGCAACTCAGTGGCAATCATGCTCTTATCCAAACACGGATGAGCCCAAGGCCCAAAGTAGAAAAAGGCAGAAAAATGTTGCATACCCGGCCTTTTTGCTTAACCTATGCTGCCCCTTGTCTATCTACGATCTCAACAATGAACCTTCAAAGACAGTTGTCGAATTTAAGGTGCACTGCTTGTACATTTTTTGTTCTTCCCTATGAATTTCATTTATACCCCTCAAAAAACTTCGAAATTATATATTTCCCCCTCTAAAATTCATAGTATCATATTTACCCTTCTAAATTTTAAAAACTCACAAATTTACCCATTTTATTGTCTTTTCTATTAGAACTCATTTTAAATTTATAAAGTACCTATTTTACCCTTTATTAAGAAAAATAAAAAATATCTAGCATGATTCAGTCTTCTAATTGGTCGGTTTCCGAGGGCAAATGTGTTATTTTTCTAGTTCCGACTCTTACACCGTGACATTTAGGTATATGCTTGTGTAAATTTAGAAGGGTATATATAAATATGTATTACGAAATTTAGAGAAGGAAATACTTGATTTCAAAGTTTTTGA
Source organism: Carex rostrata (assembly GCF_964058835.1). Lineage (NCBI taxonomy): Eukaryota > Viridiplantae > Streptophyta > Magnoliopsida > Poales > Cyperaceae > Carex > Carex rostrata. The sequence continues at coordinate 3,087,425 of NC_135940.1, forward strand.
GGGGTATACATGAAATTCCCCCTTTTTTCTAATTGTTATAGTCACATAGTTCCTGACTTCCTGTCAACTATTTTTTTTTTCCCGACAGGATTTAAATGCTGTTTTAGCTTTCTTTGAGAAAACTGTGACGAACTATTGGAAGACGATGCCTCAGCTCCAACCGGAAGGCTTGTTTGTCTTTTCCTTGTTAATGTAACAAATGAATAGATGCTGTATTTTGCATAAATTGCCTTTATAGGTTATTCTCTTCTTGTAGAAATCCATCATGCCGAGGACACTAGCATGTCTTTGGAAAGAGAGATACCCAGTGAAGGTACTATTGTTTCAATGCAAGATATTTAAGCTCCTTTTTCTTGCAAGGAGCAAGGCTATGGTACTATGTATAGCGCGTATTGGTTCGTACTGTGGATCAATATTTTCGTTTTCAATTTTTAAACAGTTGATCTGAACCATTCAACATGATCTCCATATGAAAATGTACTTTCCTACTAAATTTTACATATTTTAGAATTTTTTTAATATTTTTTAGATAGGTAGAAATGATCACTTTTGAATGGTTAAGAATCTTTAGATCAAGTGATTTTAAATCAATCTAAAAAAATAGTAAAAAAAATCTAAGAAATTCTAAAATTTGAGCTACAAGTATGTTTTCATTTGAAGATCATGTAAGAATGGTTCAGATGACTGTTTGAACTTTTAAAATGGAGATATTAATCCATAGTACGGACTAATACGCGCCATGCATAGTACATAGTCTCACTCAAAAAATTCCTTACCAGTAAATTATTACCTAGTTATGAATTGATATTCTGATTACCAGTATGAAATTACAATATTTTAGACAAGACCAAAAAGAAATATGTATACACTTCCATCGGAATCCTCCAATCCTTTTAGAACCTGTAATTATCTATGAAAATTACAATAGGTTTGGATTATGCGTTGTTTGATTTTGTTTATTTATTTATTTTTTTAACCTTTGCCATTTGCTAGAGGGGCAGAAGCCACTGATGAGTGAAAGGAGGAAGAAAGCTAAAGTGGCTTGTTCTAAAATCTCACCGATGAAAAGTACACTTAAGACAACTGATCCGGGCTCTTCAAATCTAGGAAAAATGAAAACTGAAGTGGTCTCTTACAAGAGTATACCAATACAAAATGTTCCAGAAGCAACCAATCACAATGGCTTATATGAAACACCAAGAAATTCATGTGCTTCTTTCTTGGATCTAAATCCATGTACTAGTGGCGTTTCTCAGTCCGATTGGTCAAAGTGTGATCCTTCGCTTCATCTAGAAGATGAGTATGTACCAATTACCACCCCCATGATGGGAGCAAATTACAAAACAACCTATCCTGTTTTGGAAGGAAAACCTTCTCTCAGTTTTCAAAGCTTGAAAGAGGATGAATCTTTCTTACCAGCCTGCTCCATGCCTAGTCGAGAGAAGGCATGCACTTCTCATTACATGGAGTTTGAAAATTCATGTGAAGATTTTTCCGATCGTGAGACTTGTTATCATACTGATAAAATGCTTTATCATGAATCTGGTAATCGTAGCACTAGGGTATGGGATTCGCCAGGTGCTTCTGTGAGTGATTTTGGGTCTCCTCAGAAGGATTGTGTTTTAGATTCACCATTTTGGTCCAGTACTGGGTTGTATCAGAATAAGTGGTGTAGAAAGCAAAGGAGATTGATGGAGGATCAGGATCAATTTCTTGAAACTGCAAGGGATATATTTTCTGAAAGTTCTGTATTAAGCTTTAAGAAAGCTTTGTGGGATCACGACTTCAATTTCAAGAAAAGCCAGTTCTTTGAATTTCCGATTGATCGGACACCCTTTTCACCTTTTCTGGATTCTCCTATAACAGCAAAGAACTCTTTTACTTCTTTGAATGAGAAAGATTTTCCTTGTTTGGATTCTCCTATAACAAAGAAGTCAGATTGGAGTAATGTACTTGAAGACACTCTGGAAGAACAAAAATTACAATGCTACCCTTCAGCTCGTCATTATAAGGTTACATTTAGACCAAGGAGAAGTTGTTCGGCCCCACCATTTTATAGAGGGAAATGCAAATATTCGTACTTGAATGATCAGTTGACTACCTTGACGGGAGAAGGCTCAACTTCCCAGTTCCAGAAAACCATAACAGGTTAGTTGCAAATTTACTCCTCCAATGATTCTATGAACCTGTATGTTTTAAAGCAATCCATCTTTTGGTCTGAAGTGATTTGTAAACAGAAGAGAGGTTCGGAGGATGCTTTTTTTTTAACTGTTATATTTTCTGTAAATATAGTTGTTTTCCTCTTGAGACTAATTCTTGATACTTCTGAAAGCTTGCGAAACAATAATTGAGTTTTAGAGGGTTATGTTGGCAAAATACCTTGCACAATATTTTAGTGGGCGTCAGTACTGACATGCGGTGTAAACTTGCAGAGTCAGAGGCACCTGCACGGAGCACTACTCCAGAAATGCGTTTATCACAGCCATGCCCTGATCCAGTGTGGTCTGAGACTCTAGAGTTAAATTTGAGGTAGTTTCTCTTGACTTCTTTTGGTACAACAAATCAAAACACACTTCTTACTCATTTATTTTTTGTCTATACTAGAGAAAAGGAAAAAAAGGAGACTTCACATACGTCACCTGCTTGCCAGCATGACAATTTTGAGCACACTGGAAATGAATTGACCAAGTGGCGGGTCAATCCAGTCCAACCTCCAGTTGAGCAGAGTCCAATTTTTAAACCCTTTCCCCTTACTTTGCTTAATAGCTTACTGTGGTGTCAAATTACTGAGCCAAGAATTTGTTAGTGAGCATTTCTTCATTTTTTTTTGTAGGCAGTATCTTTTCCACACAGTTCAACTGACGATGTTCTTAATATCTCTTCTGGGTTATTGAATCTCTCAAGTACTTCCTTGATTCCTGAAAGCATAGATCGAGATTGCCTTGAGAATGCAAAAGTTCTTCTCCAGCTTGATAAGAAATTTATTCCTGTAATTGCAAGTGACACACTTGTTATTCTTGACCAGGTTTTGTTTACTGCCCTTTTTGTACTTTTTGGCTGTTATTTAGCACAACCATACAAATGTCAATGCCCTTTATATTCTTTTGTCAAAACTATCTGTAGCATGCTGCTGATGAAAGGATTCGCTTGGAAGACCTGCGTAGAAAGGTATCCAAATTTGAATGCACTCTTTTCTGTGATGAAATTGCAAAAAGAACCCACAGTATGACGAAATTGAAAAGCACGTTTAATTTCCAATATTAGGTAAAAAGATGGTTAACAATTGAGAAATATGGAATTATCATCAATTAACCTTTAGCATCGTTTTAGTTTTATAATTCTTTAATGTGATTAAATATTTCATAATGGCATTATTCTTTAATAGGAGTAGCAATGGTGTTTAAATTCATACAACATTTTATATTTTCAAATATACTGTGGTATAATATAATAACTGTGATTAATGTTTTCATAATATCAGTTAATAAACAGACCATATTTTTTTCTATCCTTTTACAAAATTATCTTTTCTCATCTTTACCTCGGCGGTCTTTTATCCATTCTAAAACAATATTTTTGGGGCTTTCAGGTGTTATCTGGTGAAGGTTGTGGAAGTGCTTTTTTGAACTCAGAAGAAGAGTTGGTAACCCTAAATTGCTCACAAGGAATTCTCTTTTTATTATATGTGTCCACAGGTATAAAAAATGATTACCTTACTGGTATATAAAATACCTATTCCATGTCAAATAGGTGCTTCCTGAGATGGGCGTTCAACTTCTTGAGAAATACAGTGAACAAATTAAGAAGTGGGGTTGGGTCACCAGTATTGACAACCAATCCTCTGATCCCTTCAAAAAGTAACTAGTTTTATTTTTTATTTTTTTTCTTACTAATATACTATTGTCCAATGTGAAGTAATGCAAAAGGTATTTGAAATGATTTTCTCATAATTTCAGGAGCATGAGCCTTTTGAAGAGACATGAGGGAAATAACTCTGTCATTAGTCTTGTTGCTGTAAGTACATGTTTGTTTTGTGCACATGCAACTCATATAACAGTGCCTATAGTATTATCAATAATATTGTGTCCCACAAATTGCAATGCAGGTGCCTTGCATTCTAGGTACCAACCTTACCAGCAAGGATCTTCTAGAATTCCTCGAACAGGTATAATTATTCTTTTATTGTGTCAACTTAAAGTACTATATTTTACATAATTGCTATCTGATTACTTTTTCCTATTTTCCTGTTATAATGTAGCTTGTCGAAACAGATGGTTCGGGAAATCTCCCCCCTGCTGTTGTTCGAATTCTCAACCTTAAAGCTTGCAGAGGTTAGTTAAAATTAGTAATATTGCATGTGGCTATTCATTTTTTTTTTGGGTGTTCGTGTGAGTTGTGAGTGTGAATGTCAATGTATATAGCTTCTTTTCTATGATTACAGGTGCAATTATGTTTGGTGACCCCTTGTTACCTTCTGAGTGCTCCCTCATTCTTGACGAATTGAAAGCTACATCTCTTTGTTTCCAGGTTAGTATATGACTCGTTAGTCAGGTTTGCAGATTGCAGTTTTACTTGGATTGGCAAGAAAATGAGTGGATTGGGAAGAAATGAGTTGAGAAAAAAAATGAATTTGACTCGGGGTAGGCAAATTTGTTCACTAGAGGCAGGCAATAGTCCAAAACACACGGGCTAAAACTTTTTTTCATAATCCACTACCTACCCTTGGGCCTTACTGGGTCCGCCCCTGTTTAGTTATATCTTAACCCTAATAAACTTTAGAGCAGTGAAATCTGTTAATGTTGTATACGAGGTAATTTGTTAAATGGATAGAGAGGGTTTGTGGTTTCACTCAGCTGAAAAAAGTGGTACAAATACCATTAATTGAGAATAGAAGAAGGAAACAGATATGAACTCGAGTTGGTTCCTTAACTGTACTTTGAATCTGTAATTTCAGACCCTTTCTGACCTCTACAAGTATTGGTTGACAAACGAAAACCCTTTAACCCATGTGCTTAACCTTGGGTCTTGGCATATGAAATGGTCAAATATGCAACTGAGATAGACCTTATACTTATTTTAATTTTTTTTGAAGTTATATTTTTAATGTAAAAGTTCGATCTTATTGGAGCCTGGGGTCAAAGTGCTAAATTAGTTTGGTTGGTTCATTACCTCTATTAACCTGACCAATTAGTGAAAAGTCCTGGTCTTGATATAGTCCTTAAAAGATATATTCTTGTAGTGTGCTCATGGGCGGCCAACGACTGTGCCTCTTCTCAACATTAAGCATCTACATGTGGAGTTGGAGAAAATCAAAATGCAGGATGTGGGGCCCAATGAAAAGTGGCATGGTCTTGCACGCCATAAGTTGAGTGTTGAATATGCACAACGGCGTCTTAACTGTGCAAAAGATGTAAATCAAAATTGAGACATATTACACTAATTTGCCATGCTGGAAAAGAATTTACAAGGCAACTTCATTTTGCGCACCTTAGTGAGTTTTAGATTTTACAAGCGAGAACTATTTGCTTGAGATAACCAGTGAGTCTTTGTACAAAATATAGATGTCTTCTTTGTATAGTCGTTTATAAACATATGTGTACACTAAGTGCGGAGAACACCAGCATGTATATAAGTGGTTCTTCACTTCTTTGTAAAGATTCATCTTATACAAGGACTCGTTTGGAGCAGTGTATATATATATTGTAAATTCCAATTTTCCTTGCAAACAAAGCTGCATAGCTTCAAGAAACCGCTGCCATGCACAAGTCCATTTGTTCTTTTGTGCAAACCCAAGATTTAATTATTTGAGTTTGTTATATTTTAGAATTGAAATTTTCAAAGGTTTTATTTCTTTCACTACACATTTTGATAATCCTTTGCATGTGCAGTTTGAAGATGATTAAATTAGCATATGCTTTGCCTTTGAAGACCAAGACCTTTTATTTGTTAATTGGTTATGTATTAGATTAAAAGTGTTTTGGTCAATTTGTTAGATTAGTGTGTGCATACCATTACCAAATACAAGCCAAATAACAGAAGTCACATCAATTGAAGCAAAATCAAACAAAATCGATGACCTCTCATATCCACATATGAATCAACACTTGATGAAAGGTCATTTGATAGATTATCAGTTACAAGGAATGAACAAACCTCAGGCGACTCAGCAAAAGGGGCGATGTTTAAAATTAGACAGCGTAGCAAGCTGAGCTATTAGAATCTGACTTGGCTAACATTTTTCCTCCATAATATAAGTACAAAATTAGACCTGGATTTATAAATAAAAGATTTGTACCATTTAATGATATCAGTCAAAATTGCATTTTTGCAACTTCTAACCTCATGATATACTCATACTAATCTGACTTAATTGATCTCCTCAGCTTGACTAAAATTGCACTGCAGTCCCTCATTGGAAATTTTGCACTTATTTTCCTTTGAACTTGGTGGAAAAATGCAGCCTTGAACTTTTCCAGCTGCAGTTTGAGCACTGTTCCAATTGGTCATCAATTATCAATGAAGGGAAGACATTAAGAGCCCTCAAAGAGAGGTCAAGTGGTATTATCATATTCATTCAAGATTCAACAAAAGAGGTCGAAAACTCAACTAGGGCATTGAAGATTAAGTGGTATTTGTTTAAATGATTTAAACTGATAAGCCAACAAGGTTTTCCCATAAAAAAAATTTTTGCTCTCTTTTAGGATGAGATATCTGGTATGGATTATACCCGATTTTTTCCCATAACATTTTTTCCTAGTCAAAATTTTTGATCTCGCCGAACAGAATCTGAATAATTCATTTATCAATATGGTTGGTAAAGGCAAAGTAGAAGAGTTAGTGACTTCCCATCGCCCCACTGTCAGTAAATGTTGTTCAATTCGTATTATTATTTTATTCTACTATAAATTACTTATTTAAAAGTTGTGCTATTAAACTAATGTTATTATATCAACGGATATGCTAGCGGATCAAATTTTACTTTTACTTCATATCCAAACGTTGGATCCAAAGCATTCAGTAAAATCTTCATGTCAAAATCTTGTAGAATATAAAAATTTACCAATTTAAGAATTTTTGTATATTTTTGTAATTTTAAATGATGATGTTTGATATACAGATATTGATATATATATATTTTTGATTTTATATTTATTATTCAATAAAAAAAAATGACATTAAGTAATGTTTAAAATATTATAACAGTTATATTTAAGTATAATTGTAATACCAGCAGGCAAGCAAATGGAATGAATTTACCTTTTTTTTCAAACAAGGTAAAACAAATTCATTTGAACAAAACACTTTTGAAAATTTTATTTCAGAATACAATTCTAGAAGACGGCCTGGAAAAATGTCGATGAGATTCCAAAGTAAAAATTCTGTGACCCACTGCAAACACTCCACTCTACTATGCACAATTTCTTTTCTTTAAATAGATAACAACAATAATAGTTAACAAGTTCAAGAATCTCAGATATCTTATCTAAGTAAGAACAATAGAAAATAAAATTAAAAAAATTGACTGAACGTTATATATTATAATATATAATATTCAATTACATTGTCCTGAATGTTATAGTTTATAATATATTTTTTTTTATTTAAAGTTTCGTAATTTTGTACCTCTTTTTCGATATTTCTTTTATTTTTCTAATAAAAAAATCGGCTCCAAATACTACGTGCACAAACAATAATCCACCTACCTAAGCTATAAGAGGCTATCATTGAAAATAACACGACAAAACAATCCATGTACCATGTGCAATAATAACTTCCTACTAGCTAAGAGGCTATCAATGACGACCTTACACATGGGGTCCAGTCCTAAGTGACCCATGCATAGAGATTAGAGAGCATGGATAGTTCATAATTGTACATGATTACACAAAACAGAGGATCGGTAACTCCATCATCCAAACTAACATAATTGATTAGTACAAAACAAGCGAGTTTAAGATTTCATTACAAAAATCAAGATACAAAAAGGAAATTGCAATTTCCATATTATTTATACACAATATATAACCGTAAGGAAGCATCAACTAATTAAACTCAGTATTTGTTTGTGTTAAATGGTTGATAATAAAATAAAATCATTAAATTTAATTTATGTCATTTTCCTTGTGTCCGTATAAAAACTTATGACATTTTAACTTTATTTTTTTTTCATGTAAAAAGTTTGTAAAATCCATTGATATGGACAATTTTCATGTGTTGGTTTTTCAAGTTATCGGTTTTCATTAATATAATATAAAAATCATAATATTTTTTGTGTGTTAATAAATTAATTTAGATTACATAATTAGTAAGAATAATATATGTATGAAAAAAAAGTATTTAAATACTTTTCATTCGATTATAGTTTTTTCATAATATTTAAATAACAATCTCGTGGTGGTATCATATGAATTGTATTCTTGTACAATATAACACCTCGATAAAAGCAAAATGAAGAAGTCTCAAAATAATTAAAGAAACAAACAGATGGAAAAAATAAATAAGAGATAACACGAAAGATGTGATTCTTCACGCCAAATGCGATGTACATATGAAATCATCCAACATTTATTTGAAAATGTGAGGGGAAACTTGAATACATTTTTGTGCATTCGAAAATAATCACTACTAAAACAATATTTCATGTTAAGTTCAGCTACTCTTATCTCTTATAAATAAAGTTCCATGAAATTGTGTATTACATTAATATGCGAACATCAATTATTCCATAATATTTTCTAATATGTGATATTGGAGCAAACAACAAATATTTGAATAACTATAAGGTATCATCGTTTAATTTTAAGAATAACTATAAAATTATTCTTAGAAATAATAAAAAAATATTAGTAACATGTTGCATTAATATATATATGTTACAATATTCGGTAGTTTTCAATTATTCTTAGAAATAAAATTATTCTGTAGTTTTCAGATTTGAAAAAAAGTCACAATATTAATATGTTAATTTCTCGCATAGTTTTTATGGTATTACAATTTAATGATATATGCAATTTAGAATTATGAATACAATAGTTATTTTTACTAATATATATCAATATCGATAGAGAAGACATTAGTGTTAATGATAAGTGTGACACAGTTCAAGAGAAAAAAGAAAATAGTTGATGAATAAAAATACTTTCATATTTATAATTGTTATATTAGCAATTTCAGTTTTGTCATTTAAAATAAAGTTGAAACAAAACACTTAAGATTATGATATAAACTAAATTACATGTTTCTGATTATCAACCATAAACAAATACTTTAGATTTCAAATAAGTGGAAACAAAACTGGGACTTTAGTTAATCAAAGTTTGTGTGTTACAAATAATTATAATTTCAATTTTTCAAGATGAATGGGGAAGGGTTAAATAGATAATTTTTTTATGTTTGTACGAAATAGATGACATTTTTTATCTTGTATGGATGATAGTTTTACGGTGCTATAAATATAGTTTGATTTATTCTAAAGGTTGAAGTGAACCTTGACAAATATTGATTGCTCAGAAGCTCAGATTTACATTAGTGCTTGTGCAGGTACAAAAAAAATAATATTAAGGTGTCAAATGGGCTTCTGATATTAGCAGGCTCTGGCTCAGGTCATTTGAAACAACGGAAGATGCCGGAAAGGTGTACGATGTTGTATTCATTTGTTTGAAAGGTTGTGAAATATTATTGAAGCTTAACTTCTCTCTTGTCGTGACATTCGACATGTCATCTAATGATGATATGTTTACTTTTTGAGGATTTAGTATTTGTAAAGTACATATGTTTTTAGCAAAAATTTAATTTTTGTTTTAACTTCATTTAGTCAATCAAAGTTTTTTTGTATGTTATAAATAATTATAATTAGATATTATGACAAATATTTTAGAGCATATAATAACTGTAATATAATGAAGAGCTGTACTAAAGTAGAGTTAATTTTCTATTTACAAGAAATCTTTCTATTCTTTTTCTTAAGAAGTAATTACAAATCAATTTAACATCCCATAATATATTTACAAGCAAGACGAGGTAGCCTTAGTTATTATAATTCTCCCACTAACTATTCGGTGGAATTTTTTTTTTATAAACTAATTGTTTGTCAATGAATTGCTTTTTTTTTTCCTTGAAAAATAAAGATTATTTATCAATCGTAGTATAAGTTCATGCAATGATACTTAAATAAGAGACATAATTTGTTAATTACACGATAACTCATAAGATTCAATGTATTCTGCTACAGCACTAAATTATGACAAGAGTTCTCCAAATTCCATCAAGCAAAGTGCCGTTCTCGCTGCCCATTCTAACACCTAGGGGTGCAAACGGATCGGATAGTGGTAAAACCATATCCGTATCCATTTTAATTTTTCGGATACAGATACGGATTGGATATTAGACGGATACGTACGGATACATATCGAATATCGGATATCCATAAATATAGACATAAATATTTTCACTATATATATTAAATTATATGGGATATATCTACTATTCGAATACGGATACATATCGAATATCCGTATCCGCATGGATATTCGGACCATATTTAATTTTCGGATACGGATCCGAATACGGTCAGATATTATCCGATCCGTTTGCACCCCTACTAACACCCCCTCTTCGTTCTCATCAACAAACGATTCTGCCACTACATTATCATCTTCCCTGCCTCTATTTCTATTTACATCTCCATCTATGGCGAGTTTAGTCGAGCAAGAATCTAAAAATATCTTGTGAGACAACTAGAATTTTGGAGAGTGGGAATCTTAAGTTATGTAGTTTTTATTAGAACTTATTTTTATTAGTTGATTACATTATTTTTACATAGAACTGTCCTTTGGTTGCTTCCTTTTCACCTTTCTTATTTTGAATGAGTTTGAAACTAGATTCCGGTACTAACGACAAGTGAGTTGCAAATTGATTTCATTTTCTGAGTTACTTTTTTCATTTTGTTCTTTTAGATTGGAATATAATCATTTTTTGCTATTTTTTTTTCTTAAGAGAGGAATATTTTGTACAAACACAATTTATAAAAGACTGATTTTATCTTCAGATGGAAAGTATAAAAGACTGATTTTATACTAACAGTATAATTTACATTTTTAAGAGATGTCCTGAGCATAGCAATACAATGTTACTTATTTGCAGATTAATTAATGTACAACGTTACTTATTTGCAGATCCAAAAACTCAGCCTCTTATTTTGTAAAAAGAAAGCAAAACAACATATATCAAATAGAAACATGAAGCAAATGAAGCAACTATGGAGACGAGAAGTTTAATTGAATCCCTGTTTTCCCTCCATCATTCTGGAACTGTTTTAGAATGTAGCAGTAGTTCAACTGATAAAAACGAAAACAAGGATGAGTTAAAATGAGAAATCTATTAATGGGAGCAAACTAAAACCACAAAAGTGTTCAAGTTTAATAAACCAACCCAGTTCTGGTGGCAATAATAACAAGAGTAAGGCTATGGTACTATGCATAGTGCAGACTACGGATCAATATTTTCATTTTTAAAGTCCGAATAGTCAATCTGAACCATTCAATGTGATCTCCATATGAAAATGTACTTGCAGACTTAATTTACATCTTTTAGAATATTGATCCATAGTATGGAACAATCTGCGCTATGCATAGTACCATAGCCTCACTCTAACATAATAATTAAATAATAGGTTTTAAGTAACAAACCTCGAGTCGAAAGATCTTAGTCGGCAAAACAAACCCAACTCCAGTGGAACTTCTACAAGTATCTAGAAATCCGGTAAATGAGAATTTTTTCCAATCATTTTCCTTCAATCTCACAACATTTCCTGCATTAACAAATGCATGGCCATAAACCCCCTTCTCCCTTAAAAATTTTACAGGCAGATCAAATGACAAGTCAGCGAATGCTGTCACAGCTATATCTCCTCCAGTAGCATCAGAACTGGATGTTTCCAGCAGGGTCGAACCTTTGGGTTTTAACCCAAATAGCGAAAGACCGCCTAAACGGGAAGTAGGTGACGTAGTACTGAAGTGGAATTTATATGCCATATTTTGTGGTAAATCAGTAATTTCCTTCCCAAATGGCGTAATAAGACCCGCTGACACTCCTAAGTTGAGTGAAGATTTTAAATATTTTAAAGGAAAGGCAGCTCTCAGATCGAATTCCTGTAAACAAAAGTAGGAGAGTAAAAACCTAAGTTGAAAGAAATCTCAATTTTTAAGAACTATTTTAAATTTTCAATAATGTTTGCACTTTGCTGTAAATCTAAACACCTCCTTCGAAACACTGGTAAGATACAAATTTACTGGTACATACTAGAGCCAGACCTGACATGAAAGGCCATCGCACCAATATCAGGATGAAAATTTCGTCATAAGATGATACTTGGTAACAAATATCATGTAGGTTATCTTGAACAGGAGCAGTGCTGAAATGTATAATAAGCGTACCTGACGAAAAAACCATGATCTCCAATTAGTGGGTGCGAATCCAATCTGAGAAGAAGAAAGGAAGGCATAGCCACATGTCGGTCTGACGAGCGAATCTCTTACGTCAACATTATATGTATATTTTATTGAATTGAGCATGCCATTTGACAACCAATGTTGGATTAAATGTGGCTGTACACGTGTTGGGTCGCTCAAGATGCGCCACGAAAGATCATATGACAAGTTGTGATTGAGTGTGGAGATAAGACCAAAAGAGAGACCCATTAGGCGATCTTTGTACGATTGCCTATTGAATAATTCTTGAGGAAATAGAGATATTCTGGCAACGAAAGGAGATGGCATATATTTGATTACAGGGAGGATTAAGCCAGCACTCAGCTCAGGTGACTGGTCCCACCCATAAGAGGTAGAAATGTCCCATATGTCAGCATAGCCCAGTAGGTTTTTGAGCTTTATAGAGCTGCCTAGCAACCATGCATATTCCTGAAATTTAAATTTTCAAAAACATAAATTTTCTATTTACTGTACTGGCACAGGCTTTACAAAATTCTTCGCACATATTTACTGTGTTTTCTCCTGACTCAATTTGGGTTAGTTAGTCTTTTTCAAGTCAAAACTACCACAATTTGCATTCATTAACCCCAAATCTCTGGTCATAGAACATTAGCTGAACTGGTTTACACAAGGGTGAGAGTACAAGTTCCCAAGTTTTCAATAAAGGTTTTTTAACTCAGCAAATGAGGTGACTTAATCTAAAGAGATCTTTGTTTATAACATTAAGACTATCTTTATATAGAATAAGTGAGTACGCATTATCCTAGTTTTAATATTCCTAATTTGGTTTCGCTAAACTAGAGTCTAGGATCACTTTTACACATTGTTACTCCAAAATGAAAAATTATATCAAATTTAGATTTTTTATCTACAAATCCACAATTAAATTGAAGATCCCAAAATGCTATACATTTTATTATCGGTTGCAAACTAAGTTCATCTGTGCAATTTAACAGGCATATAACCTCGACTAATCCTGTATTGTAAATGTACACCTAAATTGCTCCTGAATTTACCCTCAGTTATTAAACTCAAAACCAAACAAGCCAGCAAATATGCAAAGGAAAACCTGTTCAAATTTGATCAAACTGATACCTTGGTATGTGTCCAAACATTGAAAGGAAACCAATACCTCGGTGTTGAAATCCACAAAAAAATCCCCAGCAAAAGGATGCACAGCCTCATCCACATCAACAACAACAACAGAAGATCCCGGAACCTCATCAGGCCCTGCATCGATGGTGATCCTTACTGAACCAAACACCCCCAATCTCTTCAACCTGGCATTGGCCAATCCAGCCACATAGACCAGCTCTTGGAAGGTACTCGATTTTAAAATTGAGCTCAGATCCAGCACCGACTCGATCAGTTCGCGTTTGGTCCTTGAGCTGTTGTTGATCTGCACGGAGAATATCGATTCACTGTCAGTGGGGCCCTCATCGTCGTCCTCTTCGTCGGCCTCGTTTTCTTCTTCGTCGGAGCCGTGCTGAGTTTCTACAGAAGCGGCGTAGTGAGAAGGTGTAGACATGAGCATCAACTGATTGGTGAGGGCTTCAAGTGTTTGATGAAATGCCCGAGTGAAAATGTGAAATTTTCGTTTTAAGGTAATCAACTGATTTGTTCCAATTTTTGTATTTTAATGGCAGTTTGGTTTCTTATGGCGCTTTCTGTTTGTTAATCGTGTAGTGGACAACTGAGGGCAGGTTATCCGAAGTGTCAGAATGCAATAGCTATGCTCAAACAATTAATGATTTCAGTTTCAAAAAATAAAGAAATTTAATTGCTTGATACTTATTGTTTAACATTTATTTTTTTGCCGTTTTTTTTTTATGTACCACCCTAATAAATAAGAATTAAATCAATACCATCCGTTAATTCCGAATTAAGATTCCGCCACGTTCGCACAATAGATCTGCGAACGGGTCTCTACCCGTTCGCATAATAGATAAGCGGACTGACCCGTTCCCGACGACCCGTGCGCGTAACAGATCTGCGGACGGATGACCCGTTCCCGACCTGACCCGTTCCCGACGACCCGCTCCCGACGACCCGTTCGCATATCAGTTATGTGTACGTGGCGGATCCGGATAAATACCGCTGCGCAGTGGTTTTTACAGAGGCCCTGTCGCTGTCCCTGTCTCCGCATCGCCCAGCACAGTAAACAGGTAATTTTTTTTTTATTAGTTTAATTTTGTTAAATAATTTAATTAGTTTAGTTTTAGTTAGGTAAAAATAATAATGACTTGTTTGAGGTAGATCTGACAGTGAATGACTTGTAAACGAGGCGGATCCGGAGTATTTTTATTAGTTTAATTTTAGTTAGGTACCAAAATAATTGTATATTGTAAATTAGATTAATTTTTTTTTCTAGTTTTAGGTAGTTTATTTTTGTTAGGTACCAAAATAGTTGTATATTGTAAATTAGATCAAATTTTTTTTTGTAGTTTTGTAAATATTTGTGTTAATTAGATCAAAATAATATATTGTCTATGGTTTCTCATGTGTAATTACAATATGTTGATATTATAGTAGTATTATGGTACCAAAATAGACATTTTTTTCCAATGAACAACATAGTAAGCAATCTGATTAAATAGTAGTATTATAGTAGTATTATGGTACCAAAATAGACATTAATTAAAATTGTCTATGGTTTCTCATGTGTAATTTATAATATACTATTATTTGTGTATAATTTTTATTAAATAGTAGTATATTGTAAATTACAGTAAAATAGTAGTTTAGTTGGGTACCAAAATATTTGTGTATTTAAACCAATTTAGAATTGTGATTGTATGTAGAATTTAGAAATTATATTTAGAATTTAGAAATGTACCTATTTAGAAATGTACCAATTTACAAATTGCGGCAATACATGGTCCCCATGCCCATGCTGCTCTCATGAAAAAACGATACCCTGGCTTAGTGGTTGGCTTTGAAACAATTTTATATTGGGTTCCCGGATTTGACATTTTTATTGCCTCCAACAAAGGGGCAATCAGCCCATAAGACCCCTCCCAACTACCAAAGGCCCGAGCAATTGTTAACTCTCTACCACGCCATAATTTGTTGTACTTTGGAACGATGCCCTCGTACCTTTCAGCGCATAAGTCAGCGACTGCCCGGATAGAAATATCAGCATTTTTTTCCAATGACAATTTTATACAGTTGGCGACCATAGTGGACGTCAACTGTGCATGATCTAACTTGGATGCCGATGCGTGACATGTGTGCTTAGCCACATTCTTCGTGATGGCCCAAGTATTACCAAAGCCTGTAGCCCTCGCAACCAACGCCCACCTACACCGGGCGCTAACACACTTGTACCTCAACCTGGTGGTATCGCTGTGTGTATTTTTAATCTCCCTATTTTGTTTGATGTGCCAGTGGTTAATTGTATCTTTCATCTTATCCTTGTTGTCATATGTCATCCCCTCAGACAATTCATGTCTTTCTCCCTTTTATTTTACAAAAGAAACAACAAAAATTAAACAACATCAATTTAATAACAACAATTTAATAATTAAATTAAAATTAAATATAAATTAACAAACATACCTCACAAGTCGCAAAAAAAGAGCTATCGGCCTCTCCAAACCCTGATGTGTCGTGAAATTGCTGAAACAGATGTCTTTCCCCACGATCCACTATAGGCCACTTCCGTCTACCAAGCACAGGAAAACCAGTATCCTTATCACTGTGATCTGATACCCCACCGTCCCCATTATCATCCCAATTAGCCTCTGCCTCCATTTCTTCAGGATCATCGTCCGTATTGTCAGCATAATAAAGCCGTTCAGGGGTTTCAGATCGCTCCCTTTCAGATTGGACTCGGCTAGAGGACGAGGATGGAATCTGAGATCGACCCCTGTCAGATTGGACCCTACTAGGGCCCGCTACACATGGGGCCCGACTAGGACCCGCTACAAATGGGGCCCGGCTAGGACCCGTTACAGATTGCTCGAGCCCCAAACCCTGAGTCAACTGCAACAATTGCCTAGTATTCTGTCTGGAGTTATGTCTAGAGTTTTGTCTGGGGTTGGCTACAACATATAACTCCAGGAACTTGAAAGTCATATTCATTGTCATTTGGACATATAACTCCCAACTGCTATCGTCTTGTACCGGTAGCTGTTGGAACCAGGTTTGATTGCCTTGGCCAATATTAATTCTTGCGGTAATTATCAGTTCATAATTACGGTGGTCAATACCGAGTTGTTGGTACACTTCCCTATTTAAACCTCTAAAATCCAAATCAGGCCGAATATTAAACATTTTCGGCACTTGGTGGCTATAATAAGCGCCATTTGGTCCTTGTAATACTTCACCATCAAAATAACAAGCAATTCCAATCATAATTGGTTGAATAAACCTAATAATAAAAAATAACTAAATTAAAACAACTACAAAAAATAAATTTAAAAAAAAAAGGATGAAAAGGAAAAAAAAACCTACCTATGCAGCAGCTTCGGTGAAAATGAGGGTGTAGAATGCTCTGCAGAACTGATCTTCTATATAGGGAGAATCTGCCACGTGCGCAGATCAATAATGCGAACGGGTCAGTCCGCCGATCTGTTACGCGCACGGGTCATCCGTCCGCAGATCTGTTACGCGCACGGGTCGTCGGGAACGGGTCAGTCCGCTTATCTATTACGCGAACGGGTAGCGACCCGTTCGCAGATCTACTGTGCGAACGTGGCGGAATCTTAATTCAGAATTAACGGATGGTATTGATTTAATTCTTATTTATTAGGGTGGTACATAAAAAAAAAACGGATTTTTTTGCAACGAGGGAAACCGAGAAAAATTGAAGCAATATGAATATATGATACTAGCGTGTGCCATGTAAGAAGATTTGGTGATTACTAGTTAAGTAGCATGGCAGTGGAAACTGATATTATTAAATTATAGTAATTAATCTCAACTAATTATAATCTCATTTGTATCACAAATCACCTGAATAAACAAAATAAGAAAAAATATCCGTTAGAAATGCAAAAAAAGAAAAAACCATGGGGATGAGCACCCTTTTCTTTATGCCTATTTCGACCCCTGCTGTAGTGGTATTTCTACTTTTGTTAACACCTATAAAACTTAATGTGGTCAAGAAAAGTATAGTATCAATGTATAATTAAGATACATGGAGTAGTAGTAGCAGGTAATCCAAGGGCATCCTAAGACACCTCCATTTAACCTGTAAAATCAATTTCCCCAAGAAAAACATCGCCCATAACTCCAAATGAGTGAAAAGGCTACATTTATTTCAGCATGTGATTATAAAACTGAATATTGTTGGGAAATTACAATTAGATCTTATCTAGAGATCAAACAATTACATCTCATCTAGGAGTTAAACACTTACACCTCGGGAATGAGAAACAGTTCCCCACCTTAACCTAATGACCGTCATATGTCAAAGAGACCCAAAACATAAATCATAAGTGCAGAACATAATACCTGATTCCATGTCGTTGTCATGGAATAACCAAAGCCACAGTAGAGCAAGCCATCTCCGTGAGCACGAGACAAGTCTTCAATGGCAAGAAGTTTTTCTCGCATTTTGTCGTCGAGTTGAGGAATAAGTCTTCCAAGACAGCAAGGTGTGGTTCTTGAGAAATATTCTTCATATTTTCTAATGTATTTCTCTTCTCTATTCTTTGATAGTGGAAGAATAAGAGAAGACACACAAAACTGTATTTTTCTTAAAAGAAAAACATATGCCCGGTTTCTATACTTTTCTTGATTACCTTGTGTATTAGGAACCAATCCTTATATATAAGCGAGTGAGATAGTCGGAGAAGTAACGGCTTGGTTTGGATCCAACAATTGAAAGACAACAGCACACCAAAAACATTCACCGGATATTAGGGCTTCTTTTATAATTTTCCTTCAAATATTTTTTGTGCTTCTGGAACTTTATTTTCAATTTCACTTTTCTACATTTTTCTTATTTATTTCTTTCTTTCTTCAAAAATGTAAAACTGATACAACTTGTGTCATGATTAATGAAAATGGGAAGCTAGACTTTTACCTTTTCTTGTCAAAAAAAAAAAAATTGAAAAGTTTTATTCCTTCTTCCTTTCGGCTATTTTTATTAATATCCCTAAAACAAATCAAAATTTTAAAAATGTCCCTGCTCCCAATTTTTTTTTAAAAATGCCCTGACCGCCTGGGCTTTGGGCGGCCCAAAAAAGCCTGTGAGGCGCCGGCCCAAATGGCGGCCCACAACACAAGTGAGGCGCCCCCCCATCTGGCGCCCCACTGCCCATCTATAACCCCCCCATCTGAGCCGCCCCTCCTCTCTCTCCCCCATTGTTTCTGCCGAAAAAAAGAGGAAAAAAAGAGAAAAAAAGAGAAGAAAGAAGAAGAAAGAAGCCGTTCCGAGCCGACCCCTCTCTGCCTCGCGCCTCGATTCGCTTCTCTCTCGATCGAACAAGTGAGTTTTCTTTTTTTCGATTTGATTAGGGTTTAGGGTTTCGGTTAAATGTGATTAAATGATGTAATGTGATTCGGTTTTGTTTGATTCGATGTTTAGGGTGAAATGTTAGTAATTAGTTGAATTGATTGAATTGGTCGAATTGGTTCGATTGGATGGTTGAATTAGATGATTGAATTGCTTGATTGCTTGAATTGCTTGATTGCTTGAATTAGATGGTTGAATTGCTTGATTGCTTGAATTGGATGCTTGAATTGGTGCAATTGCTCGAATTTAGGATTATGATTTATGGTAAAATTGCTTGAATGACATATGGTTGAATTTAGGGTTTGTAGTTGTGAATTGTGAATTTTTTTTAAAATTTAGGGTTTATAGTTAAATTTAGGGTTTATGGTTGTCAATTGTGAATTACTTACAAATTTAGGGTTTACACTTCAATTTAGGGTTTATGATTTAAAAATATCCATATTTATTTTTTGAAAATTATTTTTGTGATAGTTTATAAAAAACATGTATATATGAATATAAAAGATTTGAAGTAAAACTAATTATTTTGAAGTATATCAATATTTGTTTAAAAATGATATATATATATTTTTTATTGTAAGTAAATTGCATGCATTTGTTTACCAAAAAAAAATGCATGTACATGCAAAATTAATTTTGTAAACAAATTGCATATACACCCAAAAAATAAACCCAGAATTGTATATGCATTTTTTTTTGTAAAGTTTATTTATTTTCAACAAAATTAATTTTTGTAAAAAAAAAATGCGTATGCATGCAATTTACTTACATGCAAAGTGTAAATTAATTGTATATACATGCAAATGCATATGCATGCAACAAAATTAATTGTATATTTTTGAACATCATATAAATGCAATTTATTTACATACAATTATTTTTGGATTATATACATGCAATTCTTATTAAAAAAGTAAACCCATAATTGTATATGCTTCTTATTAAAAAAATTTTATATAAATTGTATGTTTTGATTAATATTTTTTGGCAAATGTAGTATGCCTAGAGTTAGATGGTGGGGAGTACGAGCTGAGCCTGCAGAGGGTGCAGATCCTGTGGATCCGAGTGGAGCTGGCACGTCCTCGGTGGATCCGACTGGAGAGGGCCCGTCGTCGTATGATGATACGACTGGCAGGGGTTTTGAGGATCCGACTGGAGCGGATCCGTCGTCTCAGGCCGATTTTCCAGATGGTGTGCATGATCCTGACACATTTAGTCCTCTTCTATGGACCCATCATGTTAAGCACCGCGTCTCATTGGCATCTCTTGAGGTACGTGAATTTTATACTTTAAAAAATGACATTCTGTTGAGTTATTAAAAAAAATGCACGATTTGAGTCTGACAAATTGATAATAAATACAGGACGATGTCATGCTTACGGTGAGGCACCGCAGGTCTGAGATTCCGTATGTCCCCCATAAAGAAATGCAGCGATACATCTTGAACCTCGGCTTGTATCAGCTTGCCACCATGCCGCAGAGTAGGATCGATGTGTCTCTGATGCAGGGTCTAGCGGAGAGATGGCGACCTGAGACTCATACATTTCATCTCCCGGTCGGGGAGATGACAGTCACCCTTGGTGATGTGAGCGCCTTATGGGGTTTACGTATCGATGGCGACCCCATAGGCGGCATCTCAGACCATCCAGAGCTGCAGAGGATGATACCGGAGTTGTTAGGGTGTGATCCGAAGACTCTGCAGAAGAAATATAAGAAGAAGAAGGGGGAGGAGGAGGAGTTTCGTTATTCCGGGTACTGCATTTCTCTAAAGGCACTCCGGTCTCACTTCTTCCATAATCAGATAGATGTTGATACTGATGACATTGAGGCGGTCAGGAGGTACTATTACACTCTTTAAATTAACTTAGTAGTTGCTCAACCGTCTCAATTATTTACATTGATTATTTTATATTGCAGGTATACTAGAGCATATGTGCTGGATTTGTGCGGTGCTGTCATGTTCGAGGATTCCAGCGGTGACGCGGTTCCGATGATGTACCTCTCCCTGCTGAGGGACCTGGAGAAAGAATCGAGATGGAACTGGGGTGGAGCTGTCCTCGCCCACTTATACAGAGGCCTCTGTCATGCTTGTCTGGTAAGTCTGTATTAATATACGTTGTTATTGAAGGATGGATAAGAAGCACCCAGATTGAATTGTAAGTTAAATTTTCAGGTCAAGAATAAACAGCTCTTTGGACCACTGCTTCTGCTTCAGCATTGGTCGTGGTCACATCTGCCCATAAACCGGCCAGTCATACCATTGCCGCATCCCGATTGGGGAGGCCCTGAGCCAGCCAGATGCCCCGCATACGCCGCCATATGGGGCAGTCATCACGATCATGAAGAGAGGGGCAGGGGGATTTCTTATGTCCGGGGTCAGCTCCAGATGCTCCGAGATGGGAATATCGATTGGTTTCCGTATCGTGCATGGTATCAGCGCAGATGGCTGAGCCCGCTGACATTAGAGCAGACACATCTATGGTATTATCGGGGACCGGTCGTCTGTTTCTGGATCGTGGAGTACCATTACCCCGATCGGGTATCCCGGCAGTTTGGCTTGGATGCTTTCATCCCGGAGCACCCGTTGATGGGCAAGGATGTTACCGACAAGTTCCACAAGTAAGTACCATCTACTTAATTAATTTTTAACTTTAATATATCCACTGTTTCTCTACTTTCTAATTAATTGCACTTGCAGAACGGCGCACACTAAGGCTAAAGTCGACTGGAGCCAGCATTTCGTCATGCAGTACAACTGGGCTCGACATCCGGAGCAGCACTTATGGAGCCCGCCAGATACTACATCGTTGGGTGCTGGTCCCGGGGATCTGAGATATGCCGTATGGTACCAGAGATGGGGCATGCCGTCAGTCTACCTGACAGGCCATTATGGCGAGACCCTACGACGTAGGCTGATGGATTCATCCAGCAATTATATGCCCTGGGATCCGATCAATGCTCGCGCGGTAAGTAAAACCGAAACATACTTTAATTTTAAAGTGCAAATCCAGATTACTTACTGTAGGCATAATCATGTTGTGTGCAGCTGTTGACCGCTATGAGAGGAGTTGGACACAGCTTGGCGTGCATGGCGAAGGATGCTTGGCGATATATAGGATGCCAGATGCTCGAGCACACTGCACCAATCGTGGAGACAGGCGGTTTTGAAGGCCGCCTCGTTGGCATGCTGCGCGATGCTGGGGAGAACATCAATTGGCGGGAGATACAGTCTGCACCGCGAAATCCAGATTATCAACGAGTCCCTGTCTACGGCGATGAGATGCCGCAAGCTCCTGCAGGTAATTACAAGTTAATATTAAAAGTACGACACACACAATATTCTTATTTCCGTTGAATTGTTCGTTCTAACTCAGTTAACTTCCAATTATGCAGCTGATGACTCAGGTTGGGCGTTCCACGACTGGGTGCTGAATACCCAAGGATGGGATGCTTATAAAAATAAATACGGAGTTGCAGTAGAGCTTGGCACGGTCAGTCGCCAATTATACCATTATTTGTTGCAGAGTTCTTTGTATGTAGCAAAACTAACATTATTTTAATCTAGGATGGAGCACCTCGTTGGAATGCCGATCCCATATTTAGCATAAATGAGCTGGACCCGGCAGATACAGATGCAGAGGCGTATGGCTCCCACAGACCACGATATGGAGTGGAGATGGAGCATGACTTTGAGGCTGGTGGGAGTTCATCTCAGACTGCAGATGGCTTTGTCTCTGCATTATTTGGCGCACCGCCTCCTTCCACGTATTCTGCAAGCTGGGAGCAAGATCCATGGGAGCTGCGTACACAGCCCGCCAATGCAGAGTCAGCAGCTGGATTTGATCCACGGGCAGCCAGGACAGGTACGCAGCACATGTATACGGGGGACGAGGATGAGGATATGGGGGACGATGAGGAGGATTTGGGAGAGGATGCACTCCGAGATGTGAGTCTGCAGAGGCGCGTGCAGCCGCACAGGCATGGCAAGGGCGTAGCGGCTCCTAGGTTGTCTCTATCCGGAAGGAGACGAAGATGATGATTGTAGAGATTTTGTTTATTGTGATATATTTCTGACTGTAGTATTTTGACTATGGGACTGCTGTATTATGTTGACATTACGTTTTTTTATTTTATGTTCATATTGGTATTATGTTGTTTGCACTTTACATTTCATTATTATAACACAGTTCAACAATACAATTAAAGTTCAACAATACAATTAAAGTTCAACAATACAATTAAAGTTCAACAATATAATTAAAAGCAGCACATGTATACTTCAAGTAATTACATTCAAACTAAGAAATTATATTCAAGTAATTACAATTTCTTCACTATTTGCGACCCACACTCCCAGCAAACCGCCTGTGACAGGGGCGGTTTGCTAGGGTCCTGACCGCCTGGGCCACGGGCGGTCCACTAGGGATGCCTATTTATTCGTTTTTTCTCTCTCTCTCTTCTCACTCCAACATCAGTCTACCTTCCACCTCAAAGGCAGAAAGAAGGGAGAAAGCGCTCAAGGCGATTTCGGGCGATTTTCTGGGCGACTACAGCCACAGGTAATTTAAATAATTTTTTAATAATTTTTTAAATATTTTTTGTAATTATTTTTTAAATATTTCTTTTAATTATTTTTAAAATATTTATTTCAATTATTTTATATATTTTCTAATTATTTTCTAATTAGCCGTTGATTACTGTACAGTTAGTATTTAATTACGCACATAATTAGCCTTCCTAATCAATTGCTGTCACTTGAAACCCTAGTTATAATGGCACCCAAAGTTGGAAAAAATAGAGGAAGAACTAAAACCGAACGCGAAGCAAAAAGAGCACTCATTAATAATTTTTGGACGGCTGAAGCCTACGCGATGAGGAATTTGGAAAGATTGTTTTCACCCAAAAATAATGAAGAATTTCTGAGCACTCTTGATCCATCAATTAGAAAAATGCTGATGGAAGGCTGGGTGGACAGGGTCCCTCCACCTGGATGGGGACAGTGCTGCTTATGTGAGCTGAACGGAGATATGGTGGATATGTTCTTCTGTTATAAATGTGGCAAAGCTGTTCATCCCAATTGCATGGACCCGCATGCAGATCTGCTGAACGACGCTCGTCTCACTACGTGGGAGTGTCCTGCGTGCGTCCGTCGGGCTGAGGAAAAAAAGGGAGCAAGCTCCTCGTCTCGTAAGGCTTAGACCCCAATTATATGTTGTTGTAGTATTTTATGTTTTAACTGTAACGGTTTGTATAATTGATATTTGAACTGGTTGTTGCTGTATGAATTTTATGTTACCTTATTCTATGGACTCGACGGTACTGTATTATTTAGTAATGTATTTGAATTTTAAATTCCTGGATTTATTATGAATTTTAATCCGTTTTTCTTCACAAAATTATTCAAATCAAAATACTAACATTTCTCTATAAAAAAAAAAAAAAAAAAAAAAAAAACACACACACACCCATGAGGCGCCCTGCTGTGTGGCGCCTCACTTGTGCTTTGGGCCGCCCCAGGGGGTGGCGCCTCATAGGCTTTTTTGGGCCGCCCGAAGCCCAGGCGGTCAGGGCATTTTTAAAAAAAAATTGGGAGCAGGGGCATTTTTAAAATTTTGATTTGTTTTAGGGATATTAATAAAAATCGCCGTCTTCCTTTTCTCTGTTATTTGTATTTCGCTGATCTATGGGTCCCACGCAGGGTTTTGTCGGTAAAACCCACAATGGTGGGGGCCCGCCTGTCAGTGTTTCACAGTCCGTTTCTCTCCTCTTTCTCGAGTTTTAAATAAAAAAAGAAAAACAATCGAAATCAAAATCAAAATCAAAATACAAAAACGCTCCCTCTCTCTCACTAGGAAACAAAAATGGCGACGGAGGATGAGCACCGAGAGCTTTTCTCCTCTCTCATCTCCGACATTAAACGCTACTCCGGGTCCGATCCGCTCCGCCCCTGGCTCCAGTAAGATCAGTCCAAATCTTTTGCCTTATACCCTCAGAGCTTCTCTATTTTTGTTTTGGTCTATTTTGGTCTAGTAATGGCTAGAAACTGTATCTATTCACCAGTACTTTCATTTCCGTATCCCAGTTGCAGGTTTAGGATGCCGATTTCTATCAATTTTGCAAATTTTACCCCTCCAATTTTCAAATTGCATTTTCAGTAAGTCTTCAGCTTGTATTATGCAAAGGGGAGGTTAGAAACATCCTCAGCGTTAGATTTGGAACCGTTTAGGCGGTAATATTGAGCATTAATGCTAGTTTGGATTGAGAAATGTGGTAATGGTACCTATCAGAGGCTCATTGATGAAATTGCAAAGCTTGAATCTTATATCATCTACTTTTTGTGTACTCTATGACTATACCCATACGCATATTGGTTGAAAAATGATGCAAAAACTTGATTTTTGTTAGCATTGTTGATAATGTTGCCAATTAGCAATTTCTATGTATTTTGCATATTTTTACCCCTTCAATTTTCAAATTGCATTTCCAATAAGTGCTTTAGCTTGTATTATGCAAAAGGGTGGCAATGGTTAGCACTGTTACTAATATTGAATTGAGAAATGTGGTAATGGTACCTACCAAAGGCTCATCAATCAAATTGCAAAGTTTGAATTTTCTGTCATCTACTTTTTGTCTACTCTATAACTATACCCATGCATTTTGGTTGAAAACTGATGCAAAAACTTAATTTTGTTATTTTGTGAAACAGTGGAATAAAGAGATTGAGGGGGTCATTACCTCCTCAGGAATTAAGTGATAAGCTCCCAAGATTCCTTCAAAAATGCGCACAGACATTTGAATCTGATCATAGATACCGCAACGATGCTAGATATGTCCGTGTTTGGATTGAGTTGGTACAATCCCAATCCCAATCCGTGTTTGGATCGAGGTTTTTCTATTGTTTTTCATTTGAATTTGGGACTCAAAAAAGTATATAATTTGTAGATGGACTATGTGGATGATGCAAAGGTGCTACTGAAGAAAATGGAGAAGAATCAGATCGGATTAAAGAGAGCCTCCTATTATATTGCATATGCATTATATTATGAGAAACATAGGAAGCTTGAAGAGGCCGAGAAAATGTACCAAGTTGGGGTCCAGATGTAATGTTTCTTTGATTATACTTTTTCGTGGATTATATTTATCTGAAGTTTTGCATTAATGTATTTTTCTGTTCTTTTTTATAACAGCATTGCAGAGCCTGTCAGTGAGCTACAAAAATCATACGACCAATTCCTTCAACGTGTCGAGTTGTTTAAGAAAAAACAATTAAAATTAAAGGTAAGCAGATCTATTTTTTATATTTCAAGTATTTCGAATGGTCCTAATTCAGTGCACAAGTATACTTCACAATTTTTTAAAAATCCTGAATATAAATATCAACTCAGACCGACCTTAATGTTCCTATTGAAGTGCACAAGAATAATTTTAAACTACGGAAAATTGATTATTTGCCACTCCAAAATCTTCAAATTGGAAAAATGCCATCCCGAACTTTGAAATTGTAAAAATGCCACTCTAAACTTGCTTAAATTGTAATTTTGCCACCAATACTCAATTCTTATACTATTTTTATTAAAAATTAACTGAAAAATACTGTTTTGAAATACATATTTCTGTATTTCCAATTATACCCTTCATGTATAGCCTCCTCCATTTCCTCCTCTCTTTTCCCACTGACAACAGACCCCCCCACCACAGCCCTTCTTCTTTCCTCTTTTCTTTCTCTCCCGTCCGCACGAGACTGAGGTGACAAACCAGAGATTGAGGAGATTGAGGCAGGAGGTGAGCACGTGCGAGTACGAGGATGTGCACGTGATGTGGGAGATGCTCAGCCATACCAACACTTCGATTGCACGGCCGAGTAGACCTGCCGGGAACCGGCGATTGTGGCCCTGGCACGAGTGGGCCCAGTTCGGCTTGTGTCGAAGCTTCTAGAAGCTTGCTGTTGGATCCCATTTTATAAGCTATAATTGTGTGTGCATCTCCGTAGTCTAAATTTCTCACAAGTTGATTTCTCGCTGCATATAGCAAGTCGTTAGCTTGCAACTTCCTCCGAGTTCGGTTAATCGGGGAATTAATTAGGCGGAATTCACAAATTTAACTGTTTTAGACCTGATGAAGTGCTGTGCATGGAGTTGCTACATGAATTGCTGGGAGAAACAACTTTGGAAATTTGGATTTGCATCTCTATTACCGGCTCCTTTTGTATATAGTTTGGCCGGGGTGGAAGAGTGGAGAGAGTTCCTTTTTTTTTGGTCTCTGGTTTGTTGTGTATTAGTATATATTATCAAGGCCATCTCTGTTCGTATTTTTCTGATTAAGGGTATTTTAGTTATTATTTTTATTTTTTAACAAGACTAATACAGTATAAATGGCAAAATTAGGAATTAATGAAGTTATGAGTGGCATTTTTACAACTTCAAAGTTCGGGATGGCATTTTTCCAATTTGAAGGTTTTGGAGTGGCAAATAACTAATTTTCCCTTTAAACTAATTAACTACCAAATGTGAATATCAAGCTTAAACTGACCCAGAAAAATCTAGGTTGCGTACCGGCAGTACGAGGATTTTCTTAACAATCTGAGAAGTCTAATTTCAGGGACTATGCTGTAATTTATACTTAAGCATCATTATAATAAGTTTTTGAAGATGCAGGGAATGATGCCTAGGAAAAGGGCCACAAAGAGGGACCATCCTATTGTACCCAAAGGTAACTAAATATTCTAGATTTTTTGATCTGCTTACTTGTATGTATATTTTGGACTTGGTTGGAGAGTACACAAGCTTTGTTGGCAGTGGTACAGCTGATCCCGGTCTAGTCATGTAAGTTGGTACTGGACTGAAATTTAATCAGGTTTGGATTGGCTTTGATATTTGTATGGGTGCTTGTACTATACATTTATCAAATTCAGATCCCCTAAAGTAACCCAATTTTTGAGTTTGGATCCGGACTGTCTAATCTGTTTTGGCACGAATATTAAACGGAGGTGTGCATTCCACCTCAGGCCGGATTGGCCCATATTCTGATTGGACGGTCCGGATGAAAACTAAAAAATTGGATTACTTTAATGGGATCCAGACCCACATTTATCTGTGTTTAGATGGAGTTGTAAACATCAAATTTGGCACCATACATGAAAGTCAAAACCCTTAGAGAAATTCGATGTATCTGGTGCTGAGATATGTTGGCTGTTAATTAGTCAAGCATAGGTGATGATGGACCTCGTTTCTCTACAAAGAGATGCAGGTTTATCTGCAAAGAAATTGATACTGGGATTCACGGGAGCTCTTATTTAAAAAAAAAAAATCAATTTTTTTGTCATGACATCAAATATTATTTGAATATATTTTAATTCTTGTGAATCTTCATATGAAAACTTCCATGCTTCAATTAAACATGTCTTATGAACTCAGGCTGAAGAACCATGTTTCTTTGTCAGGTGAAGGTACTTCAGAAAATCCATCTTCAAATGTAGGTCCCACAAAACGAGACAAGCCAAGAGCAGAAACAAAAGTCAAATCAAAAACCGGGTCCACCAAAACAACATCCAATACTGGTACTAACACCCGTTTCAACAGTGAGAACACAATAATGGTGCGCAAATTCGTTGATTCTGCCATAGTTGGCAAGTCTGTGGCTGAAATGTCGTGCCATAATGGCCTTGTGGAGCCCACAATCACTACTAAAGAGGCAATGAACGCCATCAATAACATGTTTCAAGAGCCGTTGGATGTTGATCCAGCAATCCAGAGAAAATCACACAGAAACAAAGGAAACAAAACTCTAAACAAAGAAAATAGTGAGTTTGCAATCTTTGTAGATGAAGAAGAAAGGCCTTGCAAATCCAACAAAAACCCAGGAAAGTTTAAACCTTTTGTGGGTGATTTTACAATTTTACCAGATGAAGAACCACAAAATTTGAATGGAAATTCAAAAAGCTTTAATCACGGGCTCAGAGAAGATACAGTGATGATTCGAAAAATTGTCGGGGCAACAATTTCTGAAGAACCAAAAGTAGAGAATGCATGTCATCATGGCCTAGTGGACCCCACCATGAATTTGAAAGAAGCGATGGATGAAATAAATGGCATGTTTCGAAAACCCATGGATTTTCCAAAGGGTGCGAGACCGAAGAGGGGCCAAAAAGTTGCTTTAGTGGAAACGAATCCAGTTGTTGATGGCACCTTTTCTATCTTACCAGATGATGAATTGGAAAAGAACACAAACCCAACCCATAAACCAAACAGCAATTCAGATAGCAGTTTTTATATTTTACCAGATGATGAATTGGAAGAGAACACAAACCCAAAAAGTAAGCCAAATAACATTTTTAAGGGTGAGAACCCAAAAATGGGTAAAAGTAGTTTTTTGGTAGGAGACAACCCCGTTAATGGTACCAGTTCTAACTCAGCAACTGAGGTTAAATTGAACCCAACCTCTAAAAAGGTTGAAGGTGGAGGATGCTGTGATGGTTTGTTTGAACCGACATTTTTCACTCGGCAAGCCATGGATGACATCAATGAGATGTTTGGAAAGGATATTGATTTCTGATGGCGTAACTTCATAGTAAAGCAAACTCCTTTTTTTCCCCAATATTTTGGAGCAGGAGGAATACTATTGTTCGTTAGTTATGTGGTTTCTGGTTATGTCGTCAGTAGAAAAAAGATAGAGGCGGTTTTTGCAAATGTTGCTTTAGGTTATTTTGGGAGTTATTGTGATATCTGCTTGGAAGAATGGTTTCTTGAGTTTGCTTCTATCTTTATTCTAAAAATGTCAAAAGTACTTTTGTTCAACCACGTACTAATTAGGCCATTATATCAGCTGTTACCAATGGTACTCTTAAAGAAATCTTTTTCTTTTTTTTCTTTTCTTTTTGTGCTTGCCCTTGGGTTTGCTTTGAAATTCATGCCAACTCAAATCTCAAACCCATCCTAAAAATCAAGAGAAGGATCTGCACGGGATGCCCTTGCCAGAGAGGATGAGCACTTGCATATAGGGGTACTGATCCAGGGAGAGCATTTCCAAATGAATCTTTACTTTTCTCGACTTACAAAATGATATATATAACACAAAAAAAGTATATATTTCTCCCTTAGAAAAATGCACACAAGTCATCACCAAAAAAAAAAATGCACACAAGTGATCCATAGTGCTCCTTTTCAGAAACTCTTTAAAAGCCATTACATCACATCCATATTATGTACAACTTCTGTATCAAGTAAAACACACTAAAAAAAATTGAAAAACAGCCCCCCAAAAAGAAAAAAAATATATCCAAAAAATTGCTTGCCAATTTTCCAATATTTTCTCTAGCTACTTTCAGTAGATAAAATTTCAAGCTCAGCCCACCATAGTGGCGAATCTCTTGGTATCGCCGCCTCTGGCGAAATCCTAGAAATCTCCTTCATCTGTTTTGCCACCTCAGCCACACTAGGTCTCTCCTCTGTATTAGGGTTTATACAAGCTCTAATCACCTCACATAAGGCCATCAAAAACTCCTCAGATATAGAATCATCAAGTGTGGGGTCCACCATTTTCATCAATGACCTCTTGCCTGATAGGTAGCTTGAAGCCCATAATACCAATAAACCCGTATCCGCAGAAAACGGTAACTTACCTGAAATAAGCTCCAATAGTAGAACAGCATATTTATAAACTATTGGCTCTTCTTCATCCAAGCCATTTGGGTCATCAGTGACAAACGGGTCTTTCTTGGTATCAACTCCAAACCCGATATCAGAAACCTTAGCAGCATAATCTTCAGAGAGGTAGATAGTGTATGAATTTAGGGTTTTTACCCTTGCAGGTGGGTTAATACTCTCTAGGTACTCCAGACAGTATATTATACCCATAGCTATACGCATACGTGCTGACCAGTCTAGTTGTTCAGCTTCTTTAACTGCATAGTACATGAAAAAAAATATTATTTTCTTCAAAGACAAACAAAAGCAACTTTTATATTTCCTATAAAGAAAAAGAACTGATTTTATCTTTGGAACAATTTCATATATGCCCCTACAAGAAGAGAGATACTTCACCAAATACTGATAAACTCTGGAAGATGTAGACACAACACCCTCTTTTCTTACTCAATTGTTGTAAATAAGAGGAATAATTTGGGTATATATACATTTTTCTGAACTTTTTCGGGATGTGAATGGTATTTGCAGGAGCATACATGAAGTTTCCTATATATTAGTGAGTAAGCGTGTGTGTGTGTGAGAGAGAGAGAGAGAGAGCTTACTGTGCAAATGTTCAAAAAGGGTACCATTAGGGGCATACTCGACCACTAACATACGCGTAAAATGATCATCGTCGTTACAGTAACCCAGCAGATTCATGAAGTTCTTATGGTTTATTTTCGATAAAGTTGATATCTGTGCCACAGAGAAATCAGAGATGAAGAATTCAAATTCAGAACCATAGATTAGTATTTGTAAATTTTATCACTGGATCAGAGCACAAGACTCTTTTTACAAGGCGTTAAAACGAAAAAGAACGGCTAATTATAATCTCACCTTTAGTTTAAATTGATTTTCAGATATGTCCATCCAGTTGTCTGCTGTCATGGTGGTAGAAACAACAGCAATCTCAGATCCATTCGATAGTGTCCCTTTGTAAATAGTGTGATCAGGTGAGGTCAATATTATATTGCTAAAATTTTCACATGCTGCGTCCAGGTCAGCGCGTCCCAGCGATGGTACACCTGGATTGGAACAACCATCTGACATTCCTTTATTTCCTCATAGAAATCTCAAAAGCTTACGTCCATATATTTTCTCACATTTCAGGATAATAAATTTTAAACCCAAACTCAAGATACACATCATATGACAATTTTTTTTTTTTTCCAGAGGGTAAGTACAAGAAAATATAAATAGGACCAGTATGCATATGCATTTCCTTAAAGAAAAACTTGGCCATTTTAAGTGCACACCCTCCAATTGATTGTTAATTTGCACATTATTTATATATATTAAGGCTCAAGCAACCTAAGGTGTCAGTCCAAAACCATACAAGGGTAAAACACTATACGACAAAATTTAGGTACCACTAATCTCTGTATAATAATTTTCTTAAACTCAAAATATTGTACTTTCATCCTCTGGATGTTGTTTTTTGCATGCGCTAGGTCAATGGAGGATTAATCTACTTTCTCCAAAAAAAAAAAATTTATAATTGTATACTTTACTACATTTTCAAGGTGGATATGTAAATCAGACCTGTTATCAAGGCTTTGCTGATGGGCCCGCTCAATCCAGTTTTCCATGGTACGATATTGACCTTTTTTCCTTTGAACAAAAACATATACAAAGCCAATAAGGCTCCTATAATAAATACTCCACCAATTGTCAGTCCCAATATAATAGGAATGTGAACATTCTTCTTGGATGGAGATTGACGGACTGGCGGTGGCGCGCCCGGTGGAGGTAACTCTGATGGAGATGAAGATGGAGAAGGATCGGGAGAGGGATCAGGAGATGGAGAAGGATCGGGAGAGGGATCGGGAGATGGAGATGGAGATGAAGACTCTGCGGTCAAGGATTGCAGCTGCCTCTTTACGATGCCGTTCTTTGAGTACCTGAAATAAATTGAGGCTTAAATCTTCAACAGATACCTAATTAACATAACAATAAAATGTCTAGGTACTTGTACAGATTGTATTTGTGAGGTAATATCAAGATGAAAAATATAAATGGACTTTAGAGAATTGACGTACCTTTTTTCTGACATCTCAAAATCATCTTGCTCTATGACTTCAGAAATAACAGAAAGTTCTTGCAGTTTGGGGGACAATTCACCAGAAATCATATTTCCATTTATTAATCTGAAAAATGACATTACATTATAAAAAAAGAAGTACAGTGTTTTTCAAGCAGAGAGGGAGTATATTAAACACTTACAATAGTTTTAGTGATAAAATGTCATCAAGTTTTGATGGGAGGGTCCCACTGAGACTGTTGTTTCTCAAATCTAATACCACCAATTGCTTCAATTCTCCAATCTCTCTTGGTATAACCCCGTAAAAAGAATTATTACTCAGATCACTACATAAAAAAAGCAAATATAAGGCCTAGAAGCATAAAATGCAGATTTTATTTTCTGACCTCCTTTTATCAAATGAGTGTAAGAGAAAAAGTTAAGAACTTAGAAGGGAAACCAGGGGTACCTTTACCAGCCAGTTGGTACCGATACTGTACCAGCAGCAATATAGTGGTACCAACTATATCAGATAGGTTTCATTTCAATACGCAGATCAGTGAAAAAATAACAAAATAAGAAGCAAGCATCTTTTTGAGGGTTACGTGACAGTAACTAGGGCTTGGTAAGGAATCAAGATTGTGATCCTTTTATCAGTTCTTAGTTCTGGATTATATGTAATTCAACTAAAAAAGGTTCATCTGAGTTTTAACCAAGTAGAAAAATTAACACAACATTAAGGGGTAAAATTGGAATTTAGAAAAACAAAATATAAGAATGCCAAATGCTTACACAATTCTCAAATGGTTGAGGTTTCCAATTTTGGGAGAGATCAGTCCATTCAGAGCAAGATCTGGCAAGTTCCTACCACAAAATTCTTCAAAATTTTAACAAAATTACATGACATTAACATGTAAAAGAAGTGAATTTCACTGAGAAATTATTAGAAGAAAAATGATAAAATGCACTAGAATCCATTTCCAACAACAACAAAAAAAGTATAACAGAAAGCTGAAAGCAAAATAATATTTCTGAAAAGGTAAATGAAAATTATGTTTTCGTCATTCAAAAAATGCACTTTTGCTACAAATAAAAAATAAAAAATTCAATTACTTTCCTAATGAAGGAAGCCACAAAAATGCACTTCTTTTCAAAATAGTATGAAATATAAACTTTTCACATAATATGATAAAAACAACAATTGATCAAAAACAAATTAAAAATTTTGAACCATCTGTACAGAAGGATTTGAGCTAAGGAGGAATTTGGTAAAAAAAACTTACAAAGCTACAACTTTGAAATCGTCAGAACAGACAACACCAAACCAAGAGCAATAATTATCCATAGCTCCATTTTCTCCCCAATTTGATAAAGCGTCATATGGATCATGCTCTATTCCTTCTCTAAACCTCAATAGATGACTTCCTGTTATATCACCAAAAAATAACACAGAGAGAAAAAAGAAATTAGATAATAACTGAGCAATCAATCCATTATCTGAATTTTTTTTTTTTTATAATAAATTTAGTACCTTCAGAAATGAAGGAAGCACCAAGCTGAAATCTTTCAATTACTAGAAAGACCAACAACAGCAAGCCAACTAATCGACCTCCTAAAATCCCCATCTTTCACAAAATGGAAAAACAACTTCTTCCCCTTGGTGAATCCGTACAAATGCTAAGAACAAAAGTTATAAATTAAAAAAAATTGAGATGAAGAGCTGGAATCTTTCAACTGCAAACGCTGAATGAATACAACGACTCGACGAAATTTGAGGAATCCGAATGCTTGTTTTTATTTCACAATCAATTCAACTGGATTTTTTAGTGGTGGTCTACTGACCCGCCCGCTCAATTTCTCAGAAGGAGAGGAGGGAGTGTTGGTTAAGTTAACAGAGAGAGAAAGAAGAGAGAGAGAGAACCCGAGGGAGAATGGGTCTAATCAATGATCTATGAAATGGGTATCGAGTTAAATTAGTCCAATCGACTTTTAGACCGTTTGATCCTCCTTGTTGTTTATTGTTTATATATTTTTTAACTTCCACACGATCTTTGAGACGGATCGAACGGTTTACATAGGATAGGACCTAATTTGGTCAGATGACCATCGGATCTCCTTCGCTCCTAATCTATTATCTCTAGTCTGTGATGTTTGTCTGTTTTGAACTTTTGATTGATTCCATCTAGAGAGAGGGAAGACTTTGACCTTGTAGCACTTGTTAGATCCATTCTCCATTTCAAACAGGCTGGATAAATCCATTTAGTGACAAAAATGCCAAATCAGTTTCTGAGAAATGGAGGCTTCATTTAAGAGTGTAAATTTTCAAGGTTCTTCATTTCATTGTATCCACTATCCACACAGTTGCATTTTATTCAATTTTCAACATTATTTGGATTTACCAAATCAAATAGTACTTAAATAAAATAATAGTAGGTTACCTTTTTTTTTTTTTTTTTTGGTAAAAGCAAGTTAAGACTATCACGCCCGATGTATATCATAGATTAAAATATCTTATTTAAAATATAAAAATAGCCAGGTCCAAGTTAGTTATATATTATTTTAATTTTTGTATAAAGTTAAGCGCTTGTCAAGATTATTTCTTTGTTTGTAACAAGACCAGTTCAAAACTATCTTACCTTTTAAAAATAAAAATAAAAAATTGTTGAAGTGATATTGAACCACAAGTAAAACGTGACCAGGCAATAGGACGTCCGTAGAGATAAGATTGAAATGAAAATAAACAAAAAAAAAAAAAAATGGTAGGTGAATATTACATTTCTTATAGTTCACACATTTTGAATGATCAAATTTTGTCATAATTTTAACTATGTTGCTTATACATAATTAATTGCTAAAACCATTATTATGTTGTTTGTTATAACCGTTTTAGTTATTCATATGATTTATGGATTATTTTATTTTTAATTTTGAATATGTAATAATTATTTCCAAAATTTTCAGCTTGGCTCATTCCATAACATATATAAGGAATATTAATTAAACTCCAAATTCCATCCCTAAATTTTTATAATTTGTACCACGTAAAATGTCAATATTTTGTAACTCTTAATATGATAATATCACCCTTGATGATGTCAACATTTTTAATTACTAGGCCTAGAATACTATTTTTCAAATCAATTAATGAGCAAATATTAACTAATTAATTTGATTACTTCCTCATAATACTTGATTTAATCAATAACAAATTAAGATATATAAAAAGTAGGGTTCCTATCAACAATACATCATTGATAGTTTTCAATTGTTTTTGTGATGACAGAACAAAGATCATTGTCATATATACCAGTCACTAATTATTTTAATTTAAAGTTTAAATTACATACAAAACATAAATAAATTTGAGAGCCAAGGGATTAGATATTTATTATGTATTAATTTGTATTACATTTTTTTTATTAGTTTACACATTAGCAACTTTTCAAAACTTTGACTAGTAATAAAATTACATGTCAATCAAATTTTTATAAAGTATAATCCGGAGTGAAATTGTTTGAATGGCCTCTATTTTTTTGTTTTTCATTTTCATATTTACAATATTTTTTCAAATAAAATTGTTTTTTTTTCCTTGCAATGGTATTGTTTTCTAACATTACTTGTTAGTAAATAATATCTCGGTCAGGTAATTACTTTGTTCTTCTAATTTGTTTAGCAATAAATGCGTGTAACTTTTGTGTCTACATCATTAAACTATTTACAGAATTAATATGGGACCTAGCTTTTTTAAGGATATATGTTATTTTATATTTATGAAGGCTTAATAATGGCTATATTAAAATTACTTTTTTCTGAAAAAGAATAAGAATTATTTATGTATTGGAATCAATCATTTGTTCATGTTTTGAATCTACAATCTCTCACATGATTATCTTATTCCATAAACAAAAAATTAAAAATTTAAACCTAGGTTTTCTATAATTGTTCATTTCACATATTTTCTTTTTAGCGGAATTGTGGATCAAACTATCCAACTATTTTAATATCAACAAAAAGTTTCCAAATTGAGTTCTAATTTTATAATTTTTTACACGAAGAACACTTTTTGTCACTAAATTAGACACTGATTCTCCTTATTCACGTAAAATTGAAGAGATTATTTGGGACTATACTGAAAGATTGTTTATGAAATTAATAAAAAATAATAAAACGGGGTCAACTGTTCGGTCCTGTCAGTGTTGGCCAAAGATAGAGCATTAACGGCCACTTTACGGATTTTAAAAGTAAATAATAATTAAATATTTAGGGACCTTTGTTTAATTATTTCTTTATTTGTTTACCTTTTAATTAATATTTATTGCAGCAATCCAAGAAAGAGCATTGAACTGGTCTAATAAAATCAGCGCACCTTTTAATATATTTATTTTGGGACCTTTGTTTAATCAACGGCTCTCTTCCAACGCTCTGATTTTTGGTGGAAATTGTTTATACAATTATACTTTATACAAACAATAGCAAATATTTATACCAAGATGTAGAGTACATATTTATACCAAGGTGTAGAGTACACCGATATTTTTATTCATAAAAAAATAAAAAATAAAATATTAAAAATAACAAATTCGTTTCTTGTAGGTTGGGTTGTCCCATGGCATTCCACTTCTTCTTTTTTTTTCTTTTCCTGGGATGGCGTCCCACTTATGAATTTTTTTTTGTTTTTTTTTTCACAGTCTTAAATGTGCCATGCTCCCACAGGGACGCCATGGGCCCCTACTGCCTTTACATTTTTCAAATTCTCACACGATATTTCTTATTTTTAATATTTTTTATTTTCCTATGTATAAAAATTTCGGTAGAGTACAACTAGGGTGTTCATAAGTTCATCAAACATTTTTGTGAACTCAACTCTAAAAACTTTCAAATTGACTTCAAATGACGAATCTGAACAGTTGAAATCCGTCTACCTTACGAGAGATGCGTCTACATGCAAATTTTGAAATGTTTGAATTAATTTTGTATAGAGTCAAGTGGTAAAAAGACGTTCGAAAAATCAATGCATTAAAATTAATATATAAACCTTCTATACCAAATTAATTCGAGAATTTAAATTTTTGCATATAGACGCATCACTCGTGAGGTAGACAAATTTCAACAATTCGAATTTATTATTTAAAGTCAATCTATTAAATTTTATAATTAAATTCACAAAGATAGTTGGAGAACTTAGAAACACCATAATTCACTCCTAAGATGTAACAATTTA
This sequence comes from Carex rostrata, assembly GCF_964058835.1. Classification (NCBI taxonomy): domain Eukaryota; kingdom Viridiplantae; phylum Streptophyta; class Magnoliopsida; order Poales; family Cyperaceae; genus Carex; species Carex rostrata. The sequence goes on from NC_135940.1 coordinate 3,125,298, forward strand.
TTATCTGACAGGATTCTCATAGAGTTATATAGACATACTGTGTAAATTATTTGTAATTTTTTTTGAATTATTTGCAATATTTTAAACTTATTTATTTTCAAAACTATATATTCATATAAATTCATCAACCCGCTAAACTCTTATCCAAACTAACTATATTTTGCATTTTAACTATTTATATTCACTATTGAACTTTTCTCATTATGGCTAATATAACATCAGTGTCATTTAAGTCTATATAACACTAACTCCAAAATTTATCGAATCGACTTCAAATGGTGAATCCAAACCGTTCAAACAGATTTACTTCATTAGTTGTGCGTTTATATGCAAATTTATAAAAATTTTGAATTTATTTAGTATCAAGTCAAGCGGTCAAATGAGTGATTTTTTAAGTTAATTTTAATACATTCATTAAAAAATATTTATACAGCTTGATTTGATACTAAAATAACTCAAAAATATAAACAATTTACATATAAACGCATCACTCATAAAGTAAATTAGTTTGAACGGTTTGGATTAATCATTTAAAATCTATTTAATAAATTTTGAAATTAATGTCATATGATACCAATATTATACTAGCCAAACTCTATTTTATAATTATAACTATTTTCTATCATGCTGCGCTCATGTTTGAGTTATATATTTATAATAACTATATCAAATATTTATACAACAACTCTTCATTGACTGAGGGACATTTCACCGTTTCAAACAGTGACACACTAGAAAAATAGTGATGGAGATAACAAAATTTATTTTATAAATAAGCTTGTTTTTTTTAATCAATTCCGAAATTGTTAAGAATTTTGTTTCTCTGTTTATGCTGGTAAGATTTTGGAATAATATTAATGGAATTAAAATTATAAAATTGAAGTAATTTAACTGCGTCATATTGCTTATATAGACTTGCAGTGTAAACTATTTGAGGTTTTTTTTTTCTTTCTAACTATTTGGAATTTTTTTTTTAATTATATCATATGAATTCATTTCCGCCTTCTTCTGATTGGCACCAACGCCTCTCATGTTAACTTATAACAATTCAGTTTTAACTATTTATATTTACTATTTAGTTTTTTTATATTCATCTTTATAATTATTTTATCATCATTTTGCACTAATGTTAGGGTATTTATTATTTAGAATAAATAGATAAAATATTTATACAACTAAATTTGAACTCTTCAATGGAGGGACACTTCACCGATTGAAATAGTGACAGGCTAGAAAGATAGTGATGGTGATAACAAAATTTATTTTAGAGATAATTTTTTTTTTTATCAAATCCGAACTTGTTAAGAATTTTGTTTTCTTGTATTGATCTGATTTTCAAAGAATAATGTAATTAAATTTATAAATTAAGTAATTTAACATGCCATTTTGGTACTATAACCTTAACAACATTTAGATCATACCGATATATATATTTTTTTGAATTATGATTGGAAATCACCTAATTGAATTTCGAACCTGTGACATTTATGACATTACATATCGATATGCTTGTAATAACACAAATAGAACAAAAAATAATCTGTGCGAAGAACATTGTCTTTGCCACTCATCTACCTCACAAAACTTTATAAAGTGAAAATTGCAAAATTTATCAATTGCGGCATTAAATAACTCATATTTTTGAAAATATTTCAAGGTAAATAAATAGCTCCACAAAATATGTAGGATCAAATCAACCATCATAGTAAAAGTTAGCACCAATCTATTGACCAGAGTCTAAATATTTTATTCCAGTGGATTAATTAATCAATACAATCAATAGAGATATGATAAGATTGGCATATGATTAATTTGGATAGATTGAGAGGAGAATGTAATTTGACCGTTTGTGGAGAACATGCCATGTGATCAGGCGTAGATCCAGCTTCCAACCTATTTCAACAAAGCACATGGATGGAGGGGATCATTGTACATAATTAAATTTAAATCATTGCAATTAGGTTAATAGAAATGAGGTTTTATAAATCAATTAGATATCTCCACAAATTTTCTAGGGTGTAGGCAAGAATGGAAATTACTTGAGTGGAAGAAATCTCATTCATTCGATTTTTTTTCTCTTTTTTTTTCATTTTAATCGGACGGCTCGTATATGTTTGTACTGCAACGGTGTAACGCATGAAGAATTTTGCGGTAATTGTATTGCATTGCTTACCATTATACATGTCTTTAAATAATAAAAAAAGAAAGATACTTGTTTATGGGAAAATTTAACTGAAAGTATTTTCTTTATGAAAATTGTCTTCTATTAAGAAAAATTATATAAATATTTTTCAATGTGAAATTCGAGAAGTAACCCTAGTTATTATATATTGGTGAACCAAATTTGAACTATGTAGAATGATATAATGGGAATTTTAATGAGCTCGTTGTCGACTTGACCAATCACAAAATCTAGATTACTTCAACTTATACAAATTAAAGCAGTAAAAAAAAAATTGAAATATTTTAACGGTGCTAATTTAAAAAAATAAGATAAAATAAATTTGGTGCAGATATGTAATGCTCGGCTGCAATTGGGTCGTGATAAAATTCCTGCCACCGGTCGTGAAAACCCATTATTAGTCCACATAGCCCACCATAACAGGCCCAAAATTGCAAAACAGTTCTCATCTCGGCCCAAATAAAAATTGCAAATTCGAAACGGTGACACTCGAAATCGCCTTCGCTATCTGACTTAATTAGTTACTTAAATTGATTTAATAGAAAAAACAAAAACATTCCCTTTACTCTCCTCTTTCTCCCTCTTCTCTGTCTGACCTCCTCTGTTTCTTGTACAACTCAAGAGAGGCGCCTGTATCCTCTCTTTTCTTCTCCAAGGTTTCTCTCTCTACTCTTATCTTGCATTATTTCTGGTTCAGGTTTGGATTTAGTTCGTTTCTTTTTAACAATTTGATGTGAGTTATGGCAAATGTGAGTACCTCAATTGATTTGAGGCGGATCTTATTAGTCATAGTGGATTGTGATTCCACGAATAACAATCTTACTAGTCTGTGTATTTGTAGTTTAGGTTTCTTGGAACATTCTTCATTTTGTAATTGGATTCATTTAGGTTTCTTGGAACACTGCTCTGTTTCTCCTTACTGATGCACAAGAAGGACGAAATTCTCATTACCATCCGTTGCATTGATAAGTGATACAGTACTGATTTGGTACCAATTAGGCTGGTTTACTGATGCATTGTTAATTTTTGTATTTGATCTCTTGCACCTGTTCAGATTGTTATGTATAGCATATGATTTCTATTTTTGCATTCAATATATGAATTCCAATAACTATTATAAGCTCCCTATTTCTATTTCATTGATTGGCTTTCTAAGATGACTTTACCAGCCTAAATCTCTATTTTTGTATTTTGAATTCCAATAACTATTTTAAGATGACTTTCTAATATGACTTTACCAGATTGTTATGTATAGTCTTATGATTTCTATTTTTGTATTTTTCTTTTCTTAGGTCACTAGATTGGCTTTCTAAGATGACTTTACCAGCTAAATCTCCATCGTCATGTCCTTCAAACAGCACTGATGAATGTGCTACCTACATAGAAAATAAAATTGAACAACAAATCGAAAATGATATTGAAGAAGAAATCAAAGAAGAAATAAAAAAAGAGCACAAAGAAGAAACTAAAGAAGAGATTGAAGAAGAGATAAAAGAAGGAATCGAAGAAGAGTTTGAAGATGAAATAAAAAAAGCGATCGAAGAAGAGATAAAAAGACAAAACGAAGAAGAGGTTGAAGAAGAGATCAAAGAAGAGTTAAAAGAAGAAATCGAAGAAGAGACGGAAGAGGAGAATGAGCTACAAGAGCAAAGGTATTCCATGCTTTCCCCTACAATTTTTGAATTTTCATTCATGTCCTGGTTAAAGACTAATATTTCTTTTGGCCTACAAACATGGGGAAGGATAGTTAAAAGATGTTTCAAGTTTTGTATTTCAAAAATCTTTCAAGATGAACGGCAAAGGGTAAAATAGATAATCTTTAATATTTGAAGGAATAGATGATATTTCTTATCTTGTATGGATGGCTGTTTTGCAGTGTCATAAATTGACATTTCTCCTTGACAAATATTGATTCCTCAGAAGCTCAGATGTATTTTAATGCTTGTGCAGAAACAAAAGAATAAAGTTTACGGATGAAAGTACCAATGAAGAAACAGAGTCAGAGACAGAGGAGGTGGACGGAGAAATTAGCGATGGTATAATTTTTAATTACGGTATCTGTGAGAAAAGTTCATCCACTGCATTGAGCATTACTGGTAAAATTGCATGGTCTTATCCAATGTGATTTATTTAAATGGATTCTTTTTCAGCAGCAGGTAATGTCAAATGCTCTCATCCAGTCGTTATAAAACACTTATGCTCACACTGTGGTGAGGTTGTTGAAGAAGCTCGATCGAGTGTGTCTTTGAAATATATTCACAAGGTATACCTTCTCACCAAATCTACAACTAATAATTCTGATCAGTCAAACTATGAAAGACCTAATTGTTTTAGAACGTCAGGATTTGAGGGTTGAAGCATCAGAGATTGAGAAGTTAGGACAAGAGTATATGAAAGGCCTTCTGAAGAATAAGAAACTGATATTGGTTTTGGATCTAGACTACACTTTGCTTAACTCGGCTAGATTCACTGATATTATTAACAAGGAGGGTTATCTATTAGATAATCTCGAAGATGAAGGTAAAACATGAAGCTGTTTTGCCCAAGAACTAGAATATCAAAGTTAAATTATCCATTGGTTTATTCTGTTGCAAACTACTAAATTGAGTTATGGACAAACTGAAGCCAAATTTGATTAAAACTAGGATTTATATGAATAAATTTATGAGTGAGCCTACGGTAATATGCATAGCGCATATTGGCCTGCACTATGGACTCAAATCTTCAGTTTGAAAGTCCTAACGGTTGATCTGAACCATTCAAATATCTGTTCAAATTAATGAAGACCAGAACAATGCAACTAGTTATAGAAAGAGCAAGTAATTGTACACTACAGATACCACGCTTCTAGTACTTATTTGTATTTTGATATATAACAAATCAGATGACCTGAACCAAACACTCTATATGATTAAGCCATACCACATGCTGACGAAGCTGCGACCCTTTGTTCATACGTTCTTGAAGGAGGCCAATGATTTGTTTGAAATGTACATATACACAATGGGCGAACGGGGTTATGCTGACGAATGTGCAAAGCTGCTTGACCCTAAAGGTGTGTATTTCCCCTCTAGGGTGATCTGTAAGTCCGACAACACCACAATGAATCAGAAGGGGCTTGACGTTGTGATCGGATCTGAAAATCTGGTGATTATTCTTGATGATACCGAAGAAGTAAGCTCAAGTTGTTATTTTATTTTATTAATTTTTCTTTTGTCTGGATAAAAAGAAATTGCTGCAACTATGATTCTTGAGTCACTATACCATTATTTTCTTGGGCGCTCATTTTTCTTCAGTAGAAGATTTGTAAGTGACTTTTTTGTGCTGATTTTGGTGGCATCTCATTTTCTTTCTCAATCCCAGGAATGACAGCAGAGAATTCATAATTTATTCTTCTCTGACAGGTTTGGCAGAAGCACAAGGAGAACCTCATTCTAATGAAGAGGTATTTTTTCTTTGCTCATGGCGCAAGACACTACAATACTGGCAGTGAATCCCTATCGGAGGAAATAGAAGATGAAAGGGAATCAGACGGGATCCTTGCTAGTATTCTTGATGTTCTAAAGCGGGCCCATAAACTATTCTTTGACCCGGTTAGCATCACTGCCTACTTACATAACAACCTGTGTAAAATTCTTGCTGAAATTTTCATGGAAAAACCTTGTACCTGTTAAAAATTGCTAGTCCTCAATAAAATTGGTTTTTGATTGGTTACTTGCTTTTGCAGGAGATTCAAATAGATCTTCCTTCAAGAGATGTGAGAAAGGTGATCGCAGCTCACTCTTATTTAGCTAAATTGGTTATTTTCTCAATGATGTATTCTCTGATGTCTCTTTCTGTTCCTTGTTTTTATTTTTTGATAAAACTCTTTCTGTTCCTTGTTTCTGTAGATACTGCAATTAATGAAAATGGAGATACTACAGGATTGCGACATTGTGTTTAGTAATGTATTCGCTTCCAAAGTGTGGCCTCGAGAACAACCGCTTTGGAAATTTTCTGAGTCCATGGGGGCCAGATGCTTTAATGCCATGACTGATTCGGTGACACATGTCGTGGCAAATGTCCCCACCACCGGGAAGGTAAAGTGGGCAAGAGAAAACAACAAGTTTGTGGTCACCCCTCAGTGGATTGAGGTGGCCAATTACACCTGGAAACGACAGAAAGAGGAAGATTACCCGGTGCTTGACAAAAATGACGACTCAGTGCTTGACAGAATCTTTTAGTAGCTTTTTATTCATTTACTTGACCATTTTTGTAAACAGTGCCTGTTAGGTGTTATTGTACAGGGAGGGAACGATGCTTCAGCTTCTTATGGTTGCAGTAACTTACACTAACAAGATCAATTTTGGGTTTTCTTTGGTTTGTTTGTATAATTTAAAAATGAGAAATTAGAGATGTCAAGTAGAAATGTGTACAGATGAAAATGAGAAAATAAAGATCGAGTCGTAGACTTCGATTTCTTTGTGTCAATTTGTTCACCTTTTTAGTTAATTATTCACTCACACCTTTTTAGTTAAGAAAGCTTATAAAACAGATAACATTTTTTTATTAGGTAAAAGTAAATAATATGCATTCTATATTTACATATGATCCACCAAAAAATAATGAATATGATTTAATTTAAGTGCAAATGAATAATATTCGGCTGGCAGAAAAATAAGCTTCCTCAAAACTATATAATAGTGCATCTTGATACAAAAATGCAAATAATGAACAACTGCAGCAACTTCGTTTGGCTGCAGCTCTCCAAACAAGTTAACTATTTGTTTAGATGGATAGAAAATCACTTGATCTTGACTAGGGGTGGCAACAAACCGATGAACCTATCCTAGTTTGAATTTGATTTTTAATATTCAAACCGAACTGGGTTTGAGCAGTAAAAAAAAAAATTCGCATTTAATTGAAATAATTTTAACGGTGCTAATTAAAAAAAAAAGATAAATAAATTTGTTGCAGATATGTAAAGCTCAGCTGCAATTGGGTCGTGATAAAATTCCTGCCGAATAAATACAAAAATAAAGACTATTTTTACGTAGGTTGTAATTAGTGATTACTGATTAAATAAATATAAACCCATTCTTAGTCCACATAGCCCATAACCAGTAGCTTCCCATAACGGGCCCAAAACTAAAAAACAGTTTTCATATCGGCCCAAATAAAAATTGCAAATTCGAAACGCCTCCTCTATCCACTTAGTTAACAAAAAAAAAAAAAAAAAAACATTTCAGCTTCACCTCGGTCAATTTTACTTTTACCTCCTCTGTTTCTTGTGTTTCTTGTGCAACACTGCAAAGGCAACTAAGTGGATTTAATTCGTTTTTTTCACAACCGGAGGCGCCTGTATCCTCTCCTTTCTTCTCCAAGGTTTCTCTCTCTACTCTTATCTTGCATTATTTCTGGTTGAGGTTCAGATTTAGTTCATTTTCTTTTAACAATTTGATGTGAGTTATGGAAAATGTGAGTGCCTCAATTGATTTGAGGCGGATCTTATTAGTCATAGTGAATTGTGATTCTAAGTTTAGGTTTCTTGAAAATTCTTCATTTTGTAATCCTATTCATTTAGGTTTCTTGGAACAACACTCTGTTTCTCCTTAATGATGCGCAATAAATAAGTCAATGTAGTAATCATCCATTGCATTGATAAGTGATACAGTCCTGTTCACTACTGATTTGGTACCAATTAGGCTAGTTGACAATTGCATTAATGGTTTATTTCATTTTTGTATTTTATCTCTTGCACTTGCTCAAATTTCTTGGTTTGAAAGTATGCTGGATTGTTATTTTTGCATTCAATTCATATGAATTCCAATAACTATTCTAAGTTCCCTATTTCTATTTCATTAAAACTTGTAATTTTCTTTTCTTAGGTCACTAGATTCGCTTTCTAAGATGACTTTAGCAGCTAAATCTCCATCGTCATGCACTCCAGGCAGCCGTGATAAATGTGCTACCTACTTAGAAAATGAAATTGGAAAACAAATCAAAGAAGATATTGAAGAAGAAATCAAAGAAGAAATAAAAAAAGAGCACAAAGAAGAAACCGAAGAAGAGATTGAAGAAGAGATCAAAGAAGAAACTGAAGAAGAGATTGAAGAAGAAATAAAAAAAGCTATCGAAGAAGAGATAAAAAGACAAAGCGAAGAAGAAGTTGAAGAAGAGATCAAAGAAGAAATCGAAGAAGAGACGGAAGAGGAGAATGAGCTTCAAGAGAAAAGGTATTCCATGCTTTCCCCTACAATTTTTGAATTTTCATTCATGTCCAGGTTAAAGATAATTTCTTTAGGCCTACAAAGATGGGGAAGGCAAGTTAAAAGATGTTTCAAGTTTTGATTGTAGTAAAAGAATATCTCAAGATGAACAGTGAAGTGTAAAATAGATAATCTTTTATTTTTGTAGGAATAGATTATATTTCTTATCTTGTATGGATTGCTGTTTTGCAGTGTCATAAATTGAGATTTATCCTTGACAAATATTGATTCCTCAGAAGCTCAGATGTATTTTAATGCTTGTGCAGGAACAAAAGAATAAAGTTTACGGATGAAAGTACCGATGAAGAAACAGAGTCAGAGACAGTTGAGGAGGTGGACGGAGATATTAGCGATGGTATAATTTTTAAGTGCGGTATCTGTGAGAAAAATTCATCAACAAAGTTTGAATTCGACCATTTGCGGTTTTATCCACTACAATGAGCATGACTAGTAAAATTGCATTGTCCTATCCAATGTGATTTATTTAAATGGATTCCTCTTCACCAGCAGGTAATGTCAAATGCTCTCATCCAGTTGTTATAAAACACTTATGCTCACACTGTGGTGAGGTTGTTGAAGAAGCTCGATCGAGTGTGGCCTTGAAATATATTCACAAGGTATACCTTCTCACCAAATCTACAACTAATAATTCTGTTCTGTCAAACTATGAAAGACCTAATTGTTTTAGAACATCAGGATTTGATGGTTGAAACATCAGAGATTGAGAAGTTACGACAAGAGTCTATGAAAGACCTTTTGAAGAATAAGAAACTGATATTGGTTTTGGATCTAGACTACACTTTGCTTAACTCAGTTAGAAGCGATGATCTTACTTTTGACGAGGCTTATGTATTGGATTATATCGATGATAAAGGTAAAACATGAAGCTGTTTTGCCCAGAAACTAGAAATTCAAAGTTAAATTATATATCAATTGGTTTATTCTGTTGCAAACTACTAAATTCAGTTATGGACAAACTGAAGCTAAATTTGATGAAGACCAGAACAATACAATTAGTTATAGAAATAGCAAGTAACCAAACTTCCAGTACTTATTTGTATTTTGATATTTAACAAATCAGTTGACTTGAACCAAACCCTCTTTGAGATTAAGAAATTCAACATGCTGATGAAGCTGCGACCCTTTGTCCATACCTTCTTGAAGGAGGCCAATGATTTGTTTGAAATGTACATATACACAATGGGCGATCGGAGTTATGCTGATGAATGTGCAAATCTGCTTGACCCTAGAGGTGTGTATTTCCCCTCTAGGGTGATCTGTAAGTCCGACAGCACCACAAAGGATCAGAAGGGTCTTGATGTTGTGATCGGGTCTGAAAATCTGGTGATTATTCTTGATGATACCGAACGAGTAAGCTCAAGTCGTTATTTTATTTTATTAATTTATATTTTTGTCTGGAGGAAAAAAAAATTGCTGCAACTATGATTGCTTGAGTCATTACTCATTATACCATTGTTTTTATTGGGCGCTGGTTTTTCTTTAGCAGAAGATTTGCAAGTGACTTTTTGGCTCAGATTTTAGTGGTACCTCATTTTCTTTCTCAACCCCAGGAATGACAGCAGAGAATCCATAATTTAATCTTCTCTGACAGGTTTGGCAGAAGCACAAGGAGAACCTCATTCTAATGAAGAGGTATTGTTTCTTTGCTGATGGCGGGAGACACAAAAGTACCTGCAGTGAGTCCCTATCGGAGGAAATGGATGATGAAGAGGAATCAGAGGGGATCCTTGCTAGTATTCTTGATGTTCTAAAGCAGGCCCATAAACTATTCTTTGACCCGGTTAGCGTCACTGCCTACTTACATAACAACCTGTGTAAAATTCTTGCTGAAATTTTCATGGAAAAACATTGTACCTGTTAAAAATTGCTAATGTCCTCAATAAATTGGTTTTTCATTTGTTACTCTATTTTGCAGGAGATTCAAATTGATCTTCCTACAAGAGATGTGAGAAAGGTGATCACAGCTCACTCTTATTTAGTTAAATTGATTATTTTCTCAATGTATTCTCTGATCTCTCTTTCTGTTCCTTGTTTCTGTAGATACTACAATTAATGAAAAAGGAGATACTACAGGATTGCGACATTGTGTTTAGTAATGTATTCGCTTCCAAAGTGTTGCCTCGAGAACATCCGCTTTGGAAATTTGCTGAGTCCATGGGGGCCAGATGCTTTAATGCCATGACTGATTCGGTGACACATGTCGTGGCGAATGTCCCCACCACCGGGAAGGTAAAGTGGGCAAGAGAAAACAACAAGTTTGTGGTCACCCCTCAGTGGATTGAGTCGGCCAATTACACCTGGAAACGACAGAAAGAGGAAGATTACCCAGTGCTTGACAAAAATGACGACTCAGTGCTTGAAAAAATCTTTTAGTTTTTATTCATTTACTTGACCATTTTTGTAAACAGTGCCTGTTAGGTGTTATTGTACAGGGAGGGAACGATGCTTCAATTTTGGGTTTTCTTTGGTTTGTTTCTAGAATTTAAAAATGAGAAATTAGAGGTGTCAAGTAGAAATGTGTACAGATGGAAATGAGAAAATAAAAGAGTTGTAGGATTCGATTTCTTTCTGTCAATTTGTTCACCTTTTTAGTTAATAGTTATTCACTCACACCGAATAAGAAAGCTTATAAAACAATGTAAGCACAGATAACATTTTTTTTTTATTAGGTAAAAGTAAATAACATGCATTCTATATTTACATATGATCCACCAAAAAATAATGAATATGGTTTAATTTATTTAGTACATACCAAAAGTGCAAATGAATAATATTCTGCTGGTAGAAATAAGCTCTCCTCAAAACTATATAATAGTGCATCTTGATACAAAAATGCAAATAAGAACAACTGCAGCAACTTCGTTGGCTGCAGCTCTCCGAACAAGTTAACTATTTGTTTAGATGAATAGAAAATCACTTGATCTTGACTAGGGGTGGCAACGAACCGATCCGAATCGAACCTATCCTAGTTTGAATTTGATTTGAATAAGATTCGAACTTAACTGGGTTTGATTTGTTTCGAATCGAATTTGCAAACTACATATTTTTCGAATTGAAGTCGAATCAAATTACGAACTAAATTTTTTTTTAGCAGCCCTAGTTATACCGGTAGTTTATACATCACAACTTTCTTTTATCTTTTAGGAATTCACACTAATGGATTATGAGCTAGTTTATTAGCTGTTAGATGCTACAATCATGTCAACTGAGCATAGACAAGTGCAAGACTGATCGCTGCTATATTAACTCTCACAATTGTCACTAGGGTACTCAAAAAAGAGTTTCAGTGTAACATCAAAGTATGAAATGAGTATTTTTAAATTGAAAAATTGTTCATGAAAAATACTGTAATTGCCACAACAAATAATCGTAAAAAGAGAATTAAGTACAAAAACTGAAATATGCAGTAAAACAAGTAATCGTATAAGAACTGAGTGTTTTGAGAGCCAGGGAGAGTCGGCTAGGTTAAATTATGACTCTCTATCTTGGATTCTAATTTCATCAGATAAATGAATGACCGATGTTATTATGAGATTCGAATCATAAAAGTTCGCGAACCCATTTCGATCGAACCAGATCTAGTTTGAATTTGGTTATAATTAATTTCGAATCGAACCTGGTTTAGTTCGTTTCAGTTCTAACTAATTTCGAATAGAATTAACTCAAATCAAATTCGAATCGAATCACGAACTACGAATTTTTTTGCCAGCCCTAATTGACTATCTAAAAAATTAATAAAAATTTAGTCTTCAACTTTTAAGTACATTTCATATATAGAGATCATGTTGAACGTATTAATTGTTTGGACTTTGAAAATAGAGATATTCATTCAAAGTAGGACCAATATATGCTATGCATATTAATATAGCCTCACTAGTGTGTGTATATATTAATTTTTGGAAAGAGACTGCGAAAGTCACGAGAGAGGCTCGAACTCTCGACCAATGGGTATCCAACGGTACAAACCATGGAACTAGAGGTGCTATCGGGTCGGGTCGGGTTCGGGTACTATTATATTTGGATCCGTACCCTAAAAGTGTTCGGGTCCGAACTTCGATCCATATACTTATTTGTTTCAAATCGGGTCGGATCCAGATCCGGATACCTATCTACCCGTAGATATTTCGGATCCAGTCTTTCGGTTCCGGGTAGATAGATAACCATAACTTGTTTATGAATTATCGGATCCGGTTCAGATACGGGGCGATTCCGGATCCATAGCGGGTATAAGTCACAACTCCAAAGCATTTGATAAATTATTTACATTTAAATATAATTATAATTTCTTAAACATCTCATATAATAAATCATTACAATATAAATTAAAAACTGCTACAAAATAAAAATTACACTATTAATCTTGTTCATAAATAATAAAATATATCATGCTACATAGCAAAATAAAAATAATAACTCTAAATTATTAGTTATCTATCTAAATTAAAAAAATACTATCATATTGATTCAACATTTGCAAGTACATTATCTCAATTACTATTTTGCCAATCATTGTAACAAATGAGAGCTTCAATTATTGATGCCTCCAAACTTGCTTGTTTGTCATCAATTACTCTGTTACCTGTGCTAAAAGCGGATTCTGAAGCTCATGTGTGTATAAACATAGCAAATTGAATTGGAAGTATCATATATTAGATTAGTCATATGAGCAGAATTTTTTTTTATATTAGTAAAATATAGCACAAAAGAACCGAGCTTGTTAAGGCCATAATTAAAAAGCTAGTGTAAAACAACAGCATAAACCTGGTTAAGTTTTACCAAGCTATAGCACAGCTGAAATATATTATCTAACACAAAAACTTGATGCAGAGTTATTAATATATATTTTATTGGATATTTATACGGGTATCGGGTCGGGTTCGGTTATGGGTCGGATAATTAAATGATACCCATATCCTACCCATTATAGTATCGGTTCCGGTTCGGATCCGGGTCGGATATTAAATTATTAATTTTTGTAATTGTACCCATAATTTAACCGGTTATATTTTTTAAACCATACCCTATCCAAATTAATCGGATCCGGGTCAGTTCCAGGTCGGATCCGGTTCGGTTCTGAATCGGATCCGGGTAATCGGGTAAAAGTAGCACCTCTACATGGAACATAAGGAGATGGAATCACTTTCCAGAGTGAAACGTGGCCTAATCTGACCCTATTATCTCTGAAGTAATTAAGATCTGGTCCATGAAATAAAAGTTCGTTCCTTTCTTTTGCCCGTTTTATTTAATTCAATTTCCATGGGAGTGGGACCCACTTCCAAACCGAGGTACTTGGTTCCCTTCGGACGAAAATTCGATGTACTGAAATGTTCTGAGAATTTCTGCTGTCGCCATGTAAACTTTTGAAATAATTAATATTTTTTTATCAATATATTATAATATTTAATATCCATCTGTAAATTTAATATTCTTTCTTCTATTCTCTTTTAATTATTTAACATATTTTATTTACGAATATAATCTCTGATTTTAACTGAAAATGTCCATTAATTTTGAATGTCATCTTCCTCGATTCCTCCATGTACTTCATGCTTATTTGAAGAAGATCACACATAAATGTTACCCCAGGTTCTACCTCGTATGTGTCTGTCTCAGCAAAACCAAGAAAATCAGAGGACATATTGATATTGGTCAATTAATTAATTTTTAAAAATAATTAAATAAAATGTTAAAAAATTAAAAGGAGATAAAAGACATAATATTATATTATTATGGTATTTTGACGGATAATTCGTCTATTTCAAAAGTTTACATGGCCACACTAGAAATTGTTCCTACACTAGAAAAGTTTCCACACAGAAACAATAATAATTACGTATATTTCCTTCTAAAATTTATAATATTATATTTAGCCTTCAAGCTTCAAAAACTCAAAATTTACCCAATTTCTTGAATTTTCTATTAAAACTCATTTTATAAAGTACCCATTTCATCTTTTATTAAAAAAAAAAAATAAGAATTATGTTCCATGTTTAAGATGCTATGCTGCCTTGACTGATTCGGTGACACATGTCGCGGTGAAGGTCCCCACCACTGGGAAGGTAAAGTGGGCAAGAGAAAATAATAAGGGCTTGTTCGGCCTCCAATTGGGAATGGGCATAGGCACAAAAATTGAACTGAAAAGTATTGTTTCCGTGAGAAATTTTTTTTTTTCCACAGAAACAGTAACGAGGCTGAATAGAATCTAAGTCTGTCTTCGGTGGATTGAGGCGGCCAATTACCTCTGGAAACGACCGAAAGAGGAAGATTTCTCAGTGCTTGACAAAAATGACCAGTGATGGCCTGATAGGTTCTTTTAGTAATTTTTGAAATCTGTGCCCGTTAGGTGTTATTGTACAGGGAGGGAACAATGCTTCAACATTCCTGTGGTTGTTTAGTTGAGCAGTACTTGCTGTAACAAGATCAATTTTGGGTTTTTTTAGCTTGTTTCTAGAATATAAAAATGAGAAATTAGATGTCACTGGAATTGTAGAAATGTGTACAGATCAAATGATATTCTTTGCTGGCGGCTCAAGGCCCAAATTTTTTATTTTTAATGAAAAGTTACATGAGAAAATAAAGAGTAGTTGTAGGATTCAATTTTTTGTGTCAATTTGTTTCACTTGTTTAGTTAGTAGTTACTCACTCACAGCTCATTCTACTCAACCGAATAATATTTTACAAGAATGTAAGCATAGAGAATCCTTTTTTATAGCAGCGCTATAGTGTGCTATTTAGAATTTGCATTTTATTCATTACAAATTTACAGTTCATATTGGTAATAATAAGCTATCGTCAAAACTATGTACAATACATCTTATTTAAAAATGCAAAAAATGAATAACTAGAGTACATTTCCAAACAATAAATCATATAATAGTATAATAAACTACTGCATCTCACCTGCATGTTTATTACAACTATATTGTAAGAGCTGCACATTAAATTACCTAAAGAACTGAATTATTTCTTCCCTCTTTCAAGTTCACTGCTCTGTATACACTAATTGTGAAACATAGAGTTGAAAATTTTGTTAGTACTTTGAATCTTTCAAAGGCAAGAAATTTAATAAATCTCGAATTTTCTTTTGTATGAAAAGTTTTAGAATTGCCATCCAGGGATTTTGGATTTGAGCAGTAAAAAAAATCGCATTTACTTAACGGTGATAATTTAAAAAAAAAAAAAAGATAAATAAATTTGTTGCAGATATGTAATGCTCAGCTGCAATTGGGTCGTGATAAAGACTATTTTTAGGTAGGTTGTAATTAGTGATTAGTGATTAAATAAATATAAACTCATTCTTAGTCCACATAGCCCATCACTAGTACCTTCCATAACGGGCCTAAAACTAAAAAAACAGTTCTCATCTCGGCCCAAATAAAAATTGCAAATTCGAAACGGTTGAACTCGAAACAGCTTCACCTGAATCACCTCGGTCAATTTTACTTTTACCTCCTCTTTCTCCCTCTTCTCTCTCACCTCCTCTGTTTCTTGTGCAACACTGGAAAGGCAACTAAGTGGATTTAATTCGTTTTTTCCACAACCGGAGGTGCCTGTATCCTCTCCTTTCTTCTCCAAGGTTTCACTCTCTACTCTTATCTCGCATTATTTCTGGTTGAGGTTCAGATTTAGTTCGTTTTTTTTTAACAATTTGATGTGAGTTATGGTAAATGTGAGTACCTCAATTGATTTGAGGCGGATCTTATTAGTCATAGTGAATTGTGATTCTTAAGTTTAGGTTTCTTGGAACATTCTTCATTTTGTAATCCTATTCGTTTAGGTTTCTTGGAACACTCCTCTGTTTCTCCTTACTGTTGTGCAAGAAATAAGTCAATGTAGTAATCATCCGTTGCATTGATAAGTGATACAGCACTGTTCACTACTGATTTGGTAGCAATTAGCCTAGACAATTGCATTTATGGTTTTATTTCATTTTTGTATTTTATCTCTTGCACTTGCTCAAATTTCTTGGTTTGAAAGTATTGCTGGATTGTTATTTTTGCATTCAATTCATATGAATTCCAATAACTATTCTAAGTTCCCCACTTCTAATTCATTAAAACTTTCTTATCAATGAAAAAACGTAAAATGGCACGTTGCCATTTTACCCTAAAAAAAAATTCATTAAAACTTGTATTTTTTCTTTTCTGAGGTCACTAGATTGGCTTTCTAAGATGACTTTACCAGCTAAATCTCCATCGTCATGCTCTCCAGGCAGCCTTGATAAATGTGCTACCTACTTAGAAAATGGAATTGAAAAACAAATCAAAGAAGATATCGAAGAAGAAATCAAAAAAGAAATAAAAAAAGAGCACAAAGAAGAAACCGAAGAAGAGATTGAAGAAGAGATCAGAGAAGAAACTGAAGAAGAGATTGAAGAAGAAACAAAAAAAGCAATTGAAGAAGAGATAAAAAGACAAAGCGAAGAAGAAGTTGAAGAAGAGATCAAAGAAGAAATCGAAGAAGAGACAGAAGAGGAGAATGAGCTTCAAGAGCAAAGGTATTCCATGCTTTCCCCTACAATTTTTGAATTTTCTTTCATGTCCTGGTTAAAGACTAATTTCTTTAGGCCTACAAACATGGGGATGGCTAGTTAAAAGATGTTTCAAGTTTTGATTCTAGTTCAAAAATATCTCAAGATGAACAGGGAAGTGTAAAATAGATAATCTTTTATATTTGTAGGAATAGATGATATTTCTTATCTTGTATGGATGGCTATTTTGCAGTGTCATGAATTGAGATTTATTCTTGACAAATATTGATTCCTCAGAAGCTCAGATGTATTTTAATGCTTATGTAGGAACAAAAGAATAAAATTTACGGATGAAAGTACCGATGAAGAAACAGAATCAGAGACAGTTGAGGAGGTGGATGGAGAAATTAGCGATGGTATAATTTTTTAACTACGGTATCTGTGAGAAAAAATCATCCACGAGGATTGAACTCGACCAGTTGCAGTTTTATCCACTGCATTGAGCATGACTGGTAAAATTGAAAGGTCGTATCCAATATTATTAATTAAACAGATTCTTCTTCAACAGCAGGTAATGTCAAATGCTCTCATCCAGTTGTTATAAAACACTTATGCTCACACTGTGGTGAGGTTGTTGAAGAAGCTCGATCGAGTGTGGCCTTGAAATATATTCACAAGGTATACCTTCTCACCAAATCTACAACTAATAATTCTGATCAGTCAAACTATGAAAGACCTAATTGTTTTAGAACATCAGGATTTGATGGTTGAAACATCAGAGATTGAGAAGTTAGGACAAGAGTCTATGAAATACCTTTTGAAGAATAAGAAACTGATATTGGTTTTGGATCTAGACTACACTTTGCTTAACTCGGCTAAATGCGATGATCTTATTCTCGAGGAGGCAGCTTATCTATTTGATAAGATTGAAGATGAAGGTAAAACATGAAGCTGTTTTGCCCAAAAACTAGAAATTCAAAGTTAAATTATCGATTGGTTTATTCTGTTGCAAACTACTAAATTGAGTTATGGACAAACTGAAGCTAAATTTGATGAAGACCAGATTCACCAGAACAATACAATTAGTTATAGAAATAGCAAGTACTTGTACACTACAGATACCAAGCTTCCAGTACTTATTTGTATTTTGATATATAACAAATCAGATGACCTTAACCAAACCCTCTTTGAGATTAAGAAATTCAACATGCTGATGAAGCTGCGACCCTTTGTCCATACCTTCTTGAAGGAGGCCAATGATTTGTTTGAAATGTACATATACACAATGGGCAATCGGAGTTATGCTGATGAATGTGCAAATCTGCTTGACCCTAGAGGTGTGTATTTCCCCTCTAGGGTGATCTGTAAGTCCGACAGCACCACAATAAATCAGAAGGGTCTTGATATTTTGATCGGGTCTGAAAATCTGGTGATTATTCTTGATGATACCGAACGAGTAAGCTCAAGTTGTTATTTTATTTTATTATTGCTGCAACTATGATGCTGGTTTTTCTTTAGCAGAAAATTTGCAAGTGACTTTTTGGCTCAGATTTTAGTAGAAGATTTGCAAGTGACTTTTTGGCACTGATTTTGGTCGTACCTCATTTTCTTTCTCAACCCCATGAATGACAGCAGAGAATCCATAATTTAATCTTCTCTGACAGGTTTGGCAGAAGCACAAGGAGAACCTCATTCTAATGAAGAGGTATTGTTTCTTTGCTGATGGGGGGAGACACAACAATACCCGCAGTGAATCCCTATCGGAGGAAATGGAAGATGAAGGGGAATTAGACGGGATCCTTGCTAGTATTCTTGATGTTCTAAAGCGGGCCCATAAACTATTCTTTGATCCGGTTAGCGTCACTGCCTACTTACATAACAACCTGTGTGAAATTCTTGCTGAAATTTTCATGGAAAAACATTGTACCTGTTAAAAATTGCTAATGTCCTCAATAAAATTGGTTTTTCATTTGTTACTCTATTTTGCAGGAGATTCAAATTGATCTTCCTTCAAGAGATGTGAGAAAGGTGATCGCAGCTCACTCTTATTTAGTTAAATTGATTATTTTCTCAATGATGTATTCTCTGATCTCTCTTTCTGTTCCTTGTTTTTATTTTTTGATAAAACTCTTTCTGTTCCTTGTTTCTGTAGATACTGCAATTAATGAAAATGGAGATACTACAGGATTGCGACATTGTGTTTAGTAATGTATTCGCTTCCAAAGTGTGGTCTCGAGAACAACCGCTTTGGAAATTTGCTGAGTCCATGGGGGCCAGATGCTTTAATGCCTTGACTGATTCGGTGACACATGTCGTGGCGAATGTCCCCACCACTGGGAGGGTAAAATGGGCAATAGAAAACAAGAAGTTTGTGGTCACCCCTCAGTGGATTGAGGTGGCCAATTATACTTGGAAACGACAGAAAGAGGAAGATTACCCGGTGCTTGACAAAAATGACGACTCAGTGCTTGACAGAATCTTTTAGTAGCTTTTATTCGTTTACTTGACCGTTTTTGTAAACAGTGCCTGTTAGGTGTTATTGTACAAGGAGGGAACGATGCTTCAACTTCCTATGGTTGCAGTAACTGACACTGATAAGATAAATTTTGGGGTTTCTTTAGTCTGTTTCTATAATTAAAAATGAGAAATTAGAGATGTCAAGTAGAAATGTGTACAGATGAAAATGAGAAAATAAAGAGTTTGTAGGATTCAATTTCTTTGTGTCAATTTGTTCACCTTTTTAGTTAAATAGTTATTCACTCACACCTTATTCTATCTATGTACTCAACCGAATAAGAAAGCTTATAAAACAATGTAAGCACAGATAACATCTTTTTTATTAGGTAAAAGTAAATAATATGCATTCTATATTTACATATGATCCACCAAAAAATAATGAATATAATTTAATTTATTTAGTACATATCAAAAGTGCAAATGAATAATATTCTGCTGGTAGAAATAAGCTCTCCTCAAAACTACATAATAGTGCATCTTGATACAAATTAAAATGCAAATAATGAACAACTGCAGCTCTGCAAATAATGAACAATTGAATTTTTGACTGATATTGTTAGATGGTACGGATCTTTAAATCTGTACAACCAAGTCTAATTTTGGAATTAAATTAACAAAGAAATTAATATGTCTTACTCGCTATGTCAGATTCTGATTACTCAGCTTGCTTCACTGTCCTGGTTGAGTAACTTGTACTGGCACGACACAAGTTCAGCAAGGTGCTCAATTTTAAGCTGAGAGTCATGTGTAATCTCATTTAAAATCTTCAGATTGGTCACATGACAGTAGAGATCTAGGCACTATTTTAAAAAAAAAATTGTTCCTGATAAATCTGAATATATAATTATTTAAAAAACAAAGAGATTAAAGATTTAAAATGTTTTCCAATTTAAAATTGGTTTCCTCTCCCATGTTTCCATATACAATTGGTAAAAACACAAATCCATATTATGAGAGCCAACATGGCGCCAACAATATAATATATGAGGTGCATGTAACTCCCATGTACAACTTGTTATCATTTTTATTTTTTAGAAGAGAACCAACATTCCGCCAACAATATGAGTTCTTTTGACACATTAAGGTGTCCGATTAATACAATTTAAATAGTTTTGGAAATTTACATTTTTTTTTTCAAAGTAGTTTAAGACAATTCAGAACGCGGTCATATGTGTTTTTGGCGGATTAGGTCTAGGGTAAATCCAGGGCTTTAATTTTTGGTTGCCT
Organism: Carex rostrata; assembly: GCF_964058835.1. NCBI lineage: Eukaryota > Viridiplantae > Streptophyta > Magnoliopsida > Poales > Cyperaceae > Carex > Carex rostrata. The sequence continues at coordinate 3,145,963 of NC_135940.1, forward strand.
TTTCTTTTAACCAAGTAGTAGTTTTGGAAAGAAGGGTCCATGCTACTCTGGTTATTTTTGTCATTCCACGTGTGACCAACTTCACCGTTGGACATGGCGTTCCAACTTAAATTGCATCTCAGGACAACTGTCATGCCCTTCCAGTATAAATATTGAATTGAAGTAAAAAAGGTCAGGTATTAACTTATTATCCAAAATAATAACACCACAAATAATGAGTATATCCAAGAAAATAACATGCATGAACCCGCCGACACACAGCACGAGGTTTGCGGAGAACACAAGGAGATATTACCCCGTCATGGCTTATATAGGACATCCCAAAATCAATTAATCCCCAATACCCCATTTCACAACTTCCTCAAATAATCAAAACTAGACGTAAACACAGAAAATGAGTGCTTGCGGAGATTCTGGCAACTACCGAATGGAGGTACGGAACCAGCCACACGAGTTGTTTTTCCATCCGAGGTCAGGGCCATGGCTTTGACAACAGTATTTTATGTCTTTAATGGAAAGGCAGTGGCCTCCAGAAATCGAGGAGTTTTTTATTTGGACGGTTAATTATTTAGGCGGGCCATATCGTAAGTTCAAAGTTAATTAGTATGATAACTTTGATTGTTGAAAGTAAAATCAAACAACTTTGGTTTGAGTGCTAGATTTGGTTATTTACAAGTATTTTAAAATTATTTTTGCCCACTTTCCATTTTTTATGATCAATGCAGGAGCTACACCGGCCATGGTTGTGCAAACTATGCGGGCGCCTGGCCTGACGATCACAAATGTCACATGCTATCTTGTAGTACAAGAATTATTTTGATGCACTTCTTTATCGATATTCTATTTGAATGATTTTTACAGTATTTAATCATTATTAATCTAGCCTCTGTTAGGCATCAGAATGGTATAAAGTAATTAATTTGTCCCTTCTATCTCTACCAACTAAGAGATAACTTTTAGAGAAAAGAATGGATAGCACCTGATTTTGGTAGATAACACCTGATTTTGGATAGCATCTATCTGTTTTGGTAGAAAACACTATCTTAAGCCAAAAAGTAATTGTTTTGTCCCTTCTTCTATTGCCAGACGTCCAGACGGGTCTCAAAATGTTGTTGTGTTGGTTGGTATGTATTTGACTTACTCTCTTTTGGATTTTTGCAGATTTACAGGATGATGATTGACAACAATGCTATAATAGGTAGGTCTAATCTACGTACTTCAAGCTCTAAGTTAATATGAAATTTTCAATCGATTTCTATTAAATCTTTTTGTTAAAATAGCTAATGATCTTCTCATGTACTTTTATAGGAGGAATGGAACAATTTTCGCCGAGTTTTGTGAATTGGAGTTTCCTAGATCCTCCAATGTAATTAAACTAATGAAAGTTCTTGTATTTGATGAAAAAAAATAGTATGAGTACACCAGGACCTATGCCGGTAGAACGAAAATAAGACAATTTGATTAAGAAGAAAAGTGCAGTTGCGATCAATTTCTTAATCACATGTAGAACTAATTAAGATCGTGAAACTTCTATTATAAGTTAAGAATCTAGGCTTGAGATTTCAGGATCTAGCATATGATCCTAGCTAAGCTCTGAACTCTAAATTTCAAGTCAGTAACTGATCATAATTAATTATAGTTGACAAAAGTACACGATGTCAAGTTATCAAGCAATATATATAAATTCTGAATCTCTGATGTTAAATAATTTAGTTTAGCATTTTGGGTATACGTCATTATGTCATTTATATAGAAAAATCATGTATGCATGCTGCACATTAGTAATGCTTTATAGCCTACTGGATTGAGAATTCATAGGCTCTAGGAAGTGCTGTAACTTGTCAGTTATAACTATTCTTTTTAATATATCAGTGTGTGAGCAATTTGCTCACAGACGTTAAGAAAAAAAAAATGATCTCTAGTTTATATTAATGCTCATACATAAATTTTATTTGCTAACAAAAAGGTATTTTGGCCCACCTGGAAATGGAGTTTTCAACAATTCCACCTACTCATTTTACACACATCCAAGACTGATGCATTTGAACTATATGCTCCCTACTTTGAGCGCACTTCCAGCTAGCCTGAATCTCGCTCTGCCTTCAACCCAGTCGTCTCCATCTGTCAATGAGAACTGGGCCCCATTGGGAAGTGCCCAAAATAACGAAGTACGAACGTCCAACCAGCCCGACTTGAGTCTGTCCCTGGGCATTGGTTCTGGGCCTCACATGTTCGCTGATGCAGACAGTAGAAGGTATTCCAGGGATGAAAATGGAGGTCTTGACTTGTCGCTTTCTCTCGGGATGAAAATGGAGGTCTTGACTTGACTAATTTTTGGATTTTACCGACTCATGAGTTAGGAAAGAAAAATTTAGAGAAAAAAAAAAAGGAGAGGGTAATGAGGCCTATGTAGGCCCATTGATTCTGTCATCTTTTCTCTTTTGATGGGCTCAGGAAGGGACTTTAGGCCATTTAAGTATTGAGATCCATTTGGGAATATTAAATTATGGGAAATGATTTGAGTTTAGATCCAACGGTTAAATTTGATATTTTTTTTATCCTTATTTCAGGGTGCATACTGTGGAAGGGCTGCATTTATTTCAAATATTAGTGCATCTTTAGAATTATATGGTTTAAGAGAAGTGCAATGTTAGCAATTTTAGTGTATCTTAAGAATTAAATAGTTTCGTTCAATTTGCACGACATGTCGGCATCAGTTTAGCGATGTTAAGAGATGTTTATAAGCCGAATCTAAATCATTTTTGAATTGAATAGTTACAAGCTCCCATAAAGAGGGGACAAGCAAATTTTCTTGGCGCGAAGGATTGTTGAAATGCATACTTAAAAACACAGAATAGTTCAAAACAATTAGATGGGAATTTAGGCAAAACAGATTGCTGCGCGAAGTTTGATATAGAAAAGAATTCGGAAGAAATTGGAGGATTGAAAAATAAATCGCATATTACCTGTTTATATTTGAGTTTTATTGGATATGAATTATTCTATACCTGAATATATACAAATATTAAGTAGGATACAAATAAAATTTAAATATAAACTGACATAATTTTAAATTACACAAGTTAATATATATAGATAATTATCAGTATCTGCAATTTTTTTCAATAAAAAGCAGATATCAAGTTATTTTACTTGGTTGCACACTTGGACTGCAAGCTTCACTCGTTTTCACTTTTTGATATACAACAAGCACAAGCTGAGTTCATTTGCACATAACAGCTAATATATCAATCAAGCAAATCAGATACAACTGTGCACAACTATAACTGTAACAGTGCTGTAACCAGTTATTAGCAAGAAATTCAAACAGATAAAGACTCTGTTTGCATTTCATTAATTACCTAGGAAGCCAAATATAAAAACTCCATACTAATCAAGTCTAACACTAAATTTTAACAACAGTTAAATGACACAAGAAAAAAGAAAGTGAAGGAATAGCAAATGATGAAAGAATAATGTGACTCTGCATAGACACAAATCATCTAATTCTCCAACTGAAAAAAAAATAAAAATAAAAAATAAAAAAGATCAAAAAAGGAAAGAAAACGGTATAAACAGTGGCACAAAGGATTTGTGGCAAGCAAAGAAGAAAACATCAAGCAACTATGATACAATAGTACAGAAATACAAGAAAGGTTAAGAAAATGGACATCCAAAAGATCGTAAAACGCTGAAAATTGCCCCGTCTCACACAATCTCAACCTCACTAAATTTACATCGGTGTGTGATTTTTGATCCCTCAAATTAAGTGATATAAGTACCAATGTACATTGCTAGCAGTTGACATCTGTCACTCCCGCATGAAATTAATGCAAACCAGCACACAACCTAACAACTTGTAGAATTTAATTAACTGGACAGCTGAAACCGCCCTGTGTGTCTCTTCTTTCTCCATCCCTAACAACATACATAAATGAATTTTAGACGAAGGAAATATTTTCCCTATTAAAGCCATCGTATAAAACATGAAATGCCCAATGTAACCTTAAACAGGCTGGAAAGATTAAATTAAAACGAAAATAAGAACTCTGACACAAACAAAATGATTTTGACCAAAAGATTGTCATTCATGATTTTGACAAATTAGATAGGGACCAAAATGATACAAAGATCAGATTATTTAAAACCAAAACAATAACACACACACAAATAAAACCTGATGTTGACTTTTTTACTGTGTCTAGTTTACTTTCAATAGCTCCTCTGCAACTAGGGATAGAGAAAATAGATCCACTTTCTAAATATGTAGACTAAGGGATCATCTGGGTAGATTTCTCATAATTTTATGGTCATACAAGGCATATTCCATGTTTCATAGTCTTATCTTGGTTAAATGAGGTGATAACAAATAAGATGAGATAGCTTACAAAGCACGAATAGTAAAAGAGTGTGATAATGGCAAAAGCAACAAATCCATACTGAAACACATTGTACCTGAAACACGCACAGTTCAGAATAAGTTTTGATAGAAACGAAAAGAAATCACAACTAAAGATAAATTCATTTTGTGTTTTATGAGGCTCACTTGTAAAGGTACTTAATTCCCCGCAGAGACTCTAGTGTGTGCCCAAATATCTCCTGAGCAGCTGTTGCTTGTGCATAGTAGCCAAAAGCCGTTGAACAGAATTGAATCACACTGAAAAAGGGATTAAATTGTAAATTTGATCAAAAATATTAGGCACATGTTACTTTACACAATTGCCTTTATTCCATCTCACTACCACCTAAAACAGCATTATACTTCTCATCAAATACATTTTTTGAGAATTATATAGCCAGTTAACTGCAAAGGTACAACTATTTTAATATTTCAAGCTCTCACCTGATCGAGCAAAGGAGTATAAGGCCAACATTGAAGAGAAAGGAGTTCATGAGTGTTGCTCCCCATCTGCAAAAATAAAAGTAAATTATGTCAAACAGAACCTGAAAAAAAAAAAAAATCTGAAGGTTAAAGAAGATAATGGCTAATTACTTCATTGGGTGAATGGTGATGAAAACTAGTTTAAGCCCCAGCATCATTTCACCAGCAATCACTGCAACTAGAAGATAGAAGCAAAAGAATGCAAATGCCGCTGTACCTAGAAGACCTGGTAAAAAAATTTATTGACTTTTAGAGAGAGAGAGAGAGAGAGAGATAAGAGTAAATACAATCTTATAATTATTAAGTTTATTAGTTAAATACCCCAGACGCTATCAAGCTTAATGAAGATTTCATTTAGGAATGGAGACAAAGGAGGATCGATCAGCAAGTACAACACGATATGCGCAACCCATGCAATTGATACAATTAACCTGAAAAAGAGAATTACATTGAACTAACCAAATCCAAATTGAGAAAAATTGCTTTCGATCTATTAAAGAACATTACCCAACAACTCCGAGTACGAGCTTCCCCAGGTAAGAAAGGACAGTCAGAGCCCAAGTAGTCTCCGCCTATGCAAGAAAAAGAGTTAAGTGAACCCAAATTATTTATAAGCACTTATTAATACTTTATCTTTATTTTGCTTCTATTATTACTTGCTCTCCTTGGGGATACATCTCCTCCAAAGCTTTCATATCATCTTCCAAAAGAAGCAATTCCTGCGTAAAGAAGAAATATTTGCTTCACATCCAAGTACAAGAACCAGAAATTTTATTCCAAATGGTTGTTGGTACAAGAAAAATTGAAAACTTGCCTTCTCCAGAGATTTGACATTTTTACGCCATTTCCGGTCTTTTTTACCATTTCTCTCCTCCTGGTGAAGTGCCTCAGCAGCCTTCTTCAGCTCTCTTGCTTTCTTCGCCATCTCAGTCGCCTCCTAAGAAAGTTCAAACAGATGAGCATATGAGTAGTGCAAGCACAGAAAACAGTGAACGAATTAATTTGAGAAAAACTGGAACCTTGATGTACTGAGAGCGTGTTATGACAGCCTTGGGGCGCCTTACAAAGGCGGTAATGAGGCTTAATGGAAGGCAAGCTATCCCGACTCCTCCAAAAATCTATAACATATTATTAAGGATGAAATCAGGTCCTTTGCAATAATACAATGACATTTTACTGTGCAACAAATTTTCTCTTGTTTGCTAATAAGGTCCTTTGCAATATTAACAAAATTTTACAGCTTGCATCCTACCGATATCTGTAACCAGAACAAAGTAACTTAGTGCTACGGCACACATATGTTTATTCAAGAATTGACAATATTACACTTAGCTAATAAGGTCCTTTTCTCCCATGCATGAACTGACCTAAAACAATGCCAAGAAAATTTAAATGCTAAAATTTTCTCAAATAAACACATCAAGGACATGTTTCTTGTGTTGATTGCAAATGAGGGGAAATGTCAATTGTAATTTGCAAAATCTATGTACTGAATATAGAAAAATGAACGTACAGTAAATAACACAGAGCCAACAATAGTGGCAAGAGCAACGATGTATTCTGGGAAGGAGGTACGCATAGTCCAGGTTGTCTCTGACGAAGGTGGTGCCACATAGGCATCACACTAAAGGGCAAGAAAGAAAAATAGAATAAGTAGATGACAAACTTATTTATCTCATATATACACCAACAATAGTGCAAGGTTCAGTATAAGATGCATATGAAAAATCATCTAGAACATAAAATAGAAATTTAAATCAAGAGTTTGAAGGAGGTACAAACGAAATATCATCTCGGATTATAAATGTTAAAAGAAAACCTGCTTAGTCAAGGGGCTGATGCAAGGTTGGCCACTGGAGAATTGATTCCAAGTAGTTGGAAAAGTCTGAACTGATGATGAGAGGTGTCTGACAGTGAAGTCAACTTTACCGATCAATGCTGATAACACACAAAAGATGTATTAAGTTTGCCTATATGCAATTTCCAAAAGCAGAATGATATGGTCAAGGATTACAAATTTCTGTTTTTGTGAAGGTACTGGACTGTCCAGTACTTATACCAGGTTTAGAAGTTAGTCAACCCAATACAGCAAAGGTTACCCGCCTTTAATTGCGCAATTATTAAAAAAAATAATAAAATAAACAATTACTGGTAGAAATTTTGGTCAAACCATTATGGGACCATACAGGTATCAGATACAGGAAAGGTATTACATACAAATAGTAAAATCTGGCATAGTAATGCTTGAATCTAGATTAGTAAAACCCAGCATAGTAATGCTTGAATCTAGCTGTACCATGTGTATCAGTCAGGATATTTTTGTAGGAATCACACTAAAACTAAAAAAAAAATCCAAGAAAGGGCTTCTTAACAAATTACACTATACTTTGTGACATTTTGCAGTTGGAAATTAAATGTTAACTTCTGAGGGGCAAGTCATGTCCTTAATTAACCTATCTATTTTAGTGTTAATGCTATTTGGAGATAATTCATTCCATTCATAACTTGCGCACAGAGCAGAACCAAAGTGCTAAGCTCTGAATGGTAAATAAACTTTAACAAATGCAGTATTAGAAATAGTCATGTTTATCACAAACTACTATTTCCTTTTTCCATTTATTAATGTAAGCTACATTTCAGAAGAAAAAAATGGGCTAAGAAACAACGGATAAACAATAGAATCGCGTACTGTAAAGAATTCCAAGGCAGAGAGCGCAGACAAACGCCGAGCAAAACACCCAAATCAACGCACTCTTCAATCTCTTTCCAACGCTCCTGCGACAAAATCCCAGATCGAATCAGATAAATTCCGAACAAATTGACGCAAAAATTAACCAAAATAGACTCGAACTTTAAAACGCACTTGTCAAGATCTCCTTCGTAGTAAAACATCGCAAAAGGAATAACGAGGAAAACGAGCACGGCGTCGACGATGTACACGATGAGCCAGAGGGTCTTCATTGGGAGCGTGAGGTTGCACGCGCCATTGTAGATTGCGTGTCGACAGGCCTGTCGGTTAGCCACGTCAGCAGGAAGCATGAGAATGGAGATCGCCGCCACGGCGAGACCGAGAACCACCACCAGTTTGGGGAAGTACGCCTGATTAGCATCGTCGGGGTGTTGATAGTTAATCAAGAGGTAGAAGCTCACGAGAAGAACCAGTACAGACACCACCACCGCAACGATCACCAGTGCGAGATTGAAATCCCCCATCTTCTACGCGGGGTTTGCAGAATGGCCCCTCGCAGGCGGATCTGGAGGGGGGAATGTGGAAATGTGCTAGGGTGTTTTAGCAATTTGTGCTGATTTGCAAGGAGATCCGATCGGAGGTGGTTTGCTCGTTTGACGAGAAAGAAAGAGGGAGAGACGAGAAAGGGTGAAACGGGGTGGGGGAGGCACTGGGAGAGGAGACACGGGAGGTGCCTGCCTGAGGAGTCCATATCCTCTGAGGTAACAGGATATTTGGTTTTATATCCTAACCGTCCAATCAGAATCCGGGCCAATCGGCTAGAGGTGGAATGCCGGTCCACTTTAATATTCGTGCAGATTCTGATCAGGTGGTCCAGATCTATATATAAATTTCCTGTTACCTTAGGTGCTGTGACTTCTACCTGACGCGTACTAAGTCTCAAAATATCAAATATACCCCTCCAAAATCGGAATATATATATTTCCCACTCAATAGCTTTGCTTAGAAAATGATATTATTTACACCGTATATGATGAAAAATATCCTATTTGAATTTATGATTCCCTCAAAATAAAATATAAAAATACTGTTTTAATGCTGCTTGCTCTGTTAACTTCAAAAGATGTCCAAAATACACATTTTTTTAGTTACAGTTTATATTGTAAAATATGAGTTCGTATTCTCAGCAATCTGACAAAATTAGGTTGACTTGAAACAAAAATATTTCAATTTCAGATCTATTGAAATATAGAGGATCTGCTTTAAGATTCGTGAAAACTTAAATTAAACAGTTCAGGTCTAACTTGACTCTATCGGATACCTTACCTGATCCAAATGTGTAAAATATTGAGATGTCACAAAAACAGACTCTATCGGATACCTTACCTGATCCAAATGTGTAAAATATTGAGATGTCACAAAAACAGACTCTATCGGATACCTTACCTGATCCAAATGTGTAAAATATTGAGATGTCACAAAAACAGATGACTTGTTCAGTTTAAAAGAAAAAATGAACGAGTAATCGATAATATTTTTTTAGTTTTTCCGTGGCGTAAAAATACGTATTGTGTCAATTGAATCAAACAGTTCAGATCCCATATTATATTAATTTGTATCGAAATGATAAATATGACAATAGTAACCAAAGGTCTAAATGGAGTTTATCGCATTATAGCGGAACGGTTAAAAAAACAGCGCTAGGCGCTATGCTCATATAACACCGCTATAGCGTGATAGAGCACCGATAGCGTCATAACTTTTATAGTCCGAAAACGCTATAGCACGTTATTTAAAACTTTGATAATGACTTGAATTTTTCCATTATAGGCCGCTATGAGAAGGTAGAATTAATTCGAAAGAATTATGAGGTGGTAGAAGAGAGAATGTTCTCCTCTGACAGCGCTGCTCTATGATTTAGTTGTTGAGACTTGAGACAAGCTGATAAGCATCCAGGCTGTAGGAGAGGCAGGTGATACAAAATTGCAAAAAATTTAAATAAATACAGAGGTAACTCAAATTTTGAGCTAGTGCACAAAGAATCAGGACCGTCCATTTTGAATTAACATGAATATTGAAGGATCTTATAAATTTTTATTTTTTAAATTGGTTCGGATCGGTTCGAATTTTGATCGAATGTTCCGGATTCAAAACACAAATTTCACATTTGTGGAGAATATGGATTTTATTTAACCACCTTTGGCATTCTAATGATGTGTTTTGAGTAAAGCAAGAATGAGACGAAGTCATCAATTAATATAATAAGGTTCATGAATATAATTTTAATCTTTTCAATCACATTAGAACGATGGTACTGAATCGTTAAAATAAATTTATTTCAATAATAATATATTGGAATATTAAATTTGAAGATTTTCATTTTGTTTATTTAGGATATGTTTGAAACTTCGAACGTAAAGTAGGTTAGTGAGCTTAGCGTGCTAAAATAACACTGAAATAGTCCTGAAATTTTTAAATATACCACAACCTTAAAAAAGATAAATCAAACCACCATATTTTATGAAAATTTCGAATTTTGACACGGCTGCATCCCCTAGATGTGACCACTTTTCTGCGGGCCGCATCTAGGGGATGCGGCCCGAAAAATGGTGGCTGCACCTAGGGGATGCGGTCGTGTCAAAATTCAAATTTTTCAAAAATCGTAGTTGTTTGGTTTATCTTTTTTGGAGGTATGGTATATTTAAAAATTTCAGGAAATAGTCACTAACTCAATTCTTAGTTAGATAAAACAATGAAGTTAAGGTAGCGTTTATTTTCCAAACAGCTGCTCTCGACTTCGCAGTAGGTCTAATGCCCATTAAATCTACTTTAAGTTCGACGGGCTCCAAAACCGTCCAATCCTCTTTTAAATTAACTCCAAAAGTATTAAAGTTATGAAACATCTCAAAGGTTTAAATAGCGTTTATTGCGTTATAGCGTGCTGGCTGAAAAAACAGTCGCTTTTCTTGTTGCAACTAGAGATTTTCAATTAGAAAGAGGGCTAAAGATGATCAGGGCCATAACTAATTTGTCTACTTTTGGATAACTAATTTGCCTACTTCTTAATAGAGTCAAATATGCATTCTCTATATTAACGTACTGTTTGAGATAATTTTCAGACCTTGTATTTAGAATTCGAACCAATTCAATCCATGCCTATAGCACACTAGGCTCTTTAATATTATGCTAGATCTTCACTTTCTGGAGTTCTTTCAGGAAAAAGATGTCACTAATGAAGCAAGTCCTATAGGGCTCTATCAACTGGTTTAACAACTACTATTGGTGATCGACTAGTGGTGGTGGTGGTGGTGCAGGTGCAATAACATCCAATGATAACCTCTATTACGGGCTTGAAATATTTTCTCGTATGCTGGTGGCTCTTAAAGATCTTTGAGATTATTTTTGCCCACCTTCATTAAGTAGATATTTACTTTTGACATGCACTACAGAAAAATAAGGAAAAATAATAATATAAGTAAACACTTGAAATAAAAAATCATCATTTTAAATGTAAACACTTGGAATATACATACCTTTGCATAATCTCTAAACATCTCTTCCACCATTCTCGGCTTCTTCTTTTTGCAATGTAGTCTAAATGTGTCTGAAACCCATGTATCATTTCTGGTTGCCTTGCTAAGGATCTCTGCAACGTGTTGCATGCACAACCTGTGCACACCCTCGCCAGTTCTTGTTGACCAACTGTAATCTGTACGATCAAAAACATATTTGATTTCTTTGTGCTGATCTGATATTGACACAAAAAAACCTCTCCCCTACCACTCGTCTTCGTAAAAAACTCATGAAGAATCCCCAATACTCATCATTATCTTTCTCAACAATTGTAAAGGCCAAAGGCAACAACTGATTTTCAGCATCATATGCATATGCTATTAGTAGTCTCCCATCTTAACGGCCAGACATGAAGCATGCATCAATACTGATAACTAGTTTGATGTATGGCACAGCTTGAATATAAGCACCAAAAGCTCATGCTATGCCCTTCAATTATTGAACTCCCTCCATTAGTACTCCATTCTCGTCATATATATTGACATGCCACTACTCATATACAGTGCCAGGATTTGTACTTACTATGGCCTGGAGCAATGGTACAAGTAAGTCATATGAACCCTCCCAACTACTGAATATTCTGCAAACCGCAAGTTCACGACCTCTTCACAACTTGTTGTATTTTGGGATTGCATGTTAGTATTTTATTCTGACACTTCTAGCCACCTCCTAAATGCTAAGAGTGTAAACGGTTAGTTACAGATCGGATAGTGGTCTTACCGTATCCATATCTGTTATAATTTTTCAAATACGGATAGTCTCGGATACATATACGGATTGAATATTAAACGTTACGGCTATAGATCAAATATCGACGGATATGAATATTTTTCATAATTAGCTTGTTGGTTACAAAACATATATTATATTATTAAAATATTAGTCACTAATTATGTCATAGTGTTATATTGTTCATCAAAATATATATCTATATGCAATTTAATAAATCAATTTAATTACATATAGCACATTTGTCGTGGTTTAAAAGTGTAAACAGTAAGATACGGATAGTTAAAAGTCTTACCATATCCTTCTCCGTTATGATTTTTTGGATACAGATAGTCTCGGATACGAATATGGATCAGATAATTTAAGTAATTTTCGGATTCATACAAAATCGAATAAAACATCTGATCCGTTTACACCCCTACCTAATGCTCATCGATGGGTCATTCTTAATGTCTTTCTCAATTACATCAGCAATTAGTGATGTCGTCAGCTATGCATGGTCTGTCCTTGTGGATGCAGACTTATATGTATGAGATGGTTCAAATTTCTTAATCATCCATGCTTCCCCTTAACCAGCAGAGGTTGCAAAAAGGCAGAACTCACAACGCGGGGCCATTTTATATATATCACAACCAATCTTGTTTAGTCCCTTTTTTGTATTTTACATTACCAGTTACTGTTAACATGAGTTTCATGATTTTTCTTCACAAGTTCCTCTATGTTGCTATAAAGTTGCCCTAGGAGAAGTTCTTGATTGTATACACTATGCTTACTAAAAAAACTAATATTTGCCTCTTAAAAAGCTGTGGTATCGTTGAATGTGGCGACCAGATACCTATTCTCCCGACCTCTAATCGAAAATATGTCTTCCCTGAGAGTAGGTAGTATATCTACATTACCATATGATAAGTGATCAGAATCCCAAGCCCTTTCAAAATCATCCCCCGTGTCCATTTTCTTTTCTGGTATGACATCAATCCCATCAGTATCAATCTCAGTATCATTTCGATTAACGGGTAACAGTAACGGTACTGACTCTGGTATAGATGGAAATCTAGGGATTACAGGTTCATGTTGGGGTGGTGGTTAAAATCAAGGGTATAATAATGGATATAATTAGGTGCATAATTGTCATAAACATGTAGTACGTACGGTGGCACATAACCAGAGTTATGGTACCCCGGGTTGTTATAACTGGAGTTGTGGTACCCGGGTTATCATAACCGGAGTTGTGGTACCTGGGGTTATCATAACCGGAGTTGTGGTACCCTGAATTGTCATAACCTAAATTTACCCTAGAAGGTCAAACCCCGGGCAGATGCAGAACCCTCCTAGAATATAAGTCCATTATTGGGATATTCCTCAACTCAAATTGATTGTACACACTTCTCCACAATCCCTCATCTGTTATAGGATACCTCACAAAGAAAGGTCTATTACCTCCCCCCTTTGTGTGTCAATCCGTGTAATCAATTCTATGTCATACTGGTTGGGGTTTACACAAGTTTTTTCATATATCAGTTGCTTAAGTTCCAGAAATGTAGTACTTTCATTAACCTCGAAGTCATAGACATCATCTTTCGTGTATTATGCGCCCTCCACACCCCGAGTTAGCTTGCTGCCCACATACAATGCAATTAATATTTTTTCCTTAACAAACTACATTATTAGCCAATAAAATAAATAAAAAATTATTAGTAATTAAAAAAATTAAAAAAAGTTAAAAAAAACATTTAAAAATAAATTAAAAAGTTAATAAAAAAAATTACCTGTAGTCACCAAAAAAATCGTTCAAAATCTCCTCTTTTCTTCTCTTTCTCTTTATCTTTCTCTTTACTCTGAAGTTGGAATAAATTTTGAGTGGGCAAGAGAGAAAAATTGAATATATGGTAGGTTTTATACCAGACCACCCAACTAGGGGACAGTTTGGTATTGATACATGACCCCCCATTGGGGAGCGGTTTGGTGTTGGAAGCTAGGCACCCCCCATCTGAATGGTCAGAACATTAAAAAAAAAAGAGAAGCATATTTGATATATATATATTTTTTTAAGAGTATTAATAAAAATCTCGGAAGAAAACTAAACATCACTCCAAAAGTCAATTTTGATAAAGGTAAATGCTCTCAAATGTTTCAGGAATGGTTATGTCATTTTCATTTCTGGGTAGTTAGTAAACTAGTCTTTTTTTTTTTTTTTACAAAAGTAGTAAAATAGTCAAATTGTGTGCAGTTATAATATGAATTAAACAAAAATTCCATATTTAGTGAGACCATGTCATTATTTAAAAATGGATGTTTGGTCACATAAGCATTCATATCTACTATTGTAAATTGCAAACCTAGTTAGCAGTGGTGAGCACGCATGTAGCTTTTTTAAGAATTCACACCGATTAATTTTACACTTCTCTATATTTTCTTATTATTATTTTTCAGACAGGTAGAAAACTATTGATCTAAGTCAGGTCGAAAAAAAGGAGACAATTTGAAAGTAATGATTATGATCATTTTATAAATCTAAAAATATAGCAGAAAATTCTAAAAAAAAAATGTAAAATTTGATTTTCAAAGACAGTAAATTTTCATATGAAAACCATATTGAACAATTGAGATCAACTATTTTAGACTGTTAAAATGAAGATGTACATTCCTAAGATCAATCGCATATTATATATGCATAACTCTGAAAAGCAAAAGGAAATTTGTCTGGTACAAGTAGAATACGGGAGCAATCAACCAAATGCCAAATCCAAGGATTAAATATATTGCATCCTGATATAGGAGTAATGCAATAAACAGAGAACTAGGGCAGTATCCGAGATATTATTAATAAAACAGAGAAATTCTAACTGTAATCTATCTAAAACTTGCCTTTTGGAATGGGTTAAATGTTGAACACATTTAAAATGGTTTATCAATACAATCCAGCAACAACTTGCAGTACTAACTTTCAGACACACACACACTAACTTAGAAATAGAGAACAAAAATGCAGGATCATAATCCTCAACCTAAGATCTCATAAGAAATCATACAGTAGGCAATTTAATTTTCTTGTTGATATCAATCAAGAGGATTCAATATCAGATAGATCCAAACCCTCCCTGTAAACTTCAAATTCATCCTCTGAGCATCTGCACAATAGGTTCAACTTAAATGTTGCCAATTTTATCCCTAGTAGTCTCTGCCAAAAAAAAAAAAACAGTGATATCAACAAAAAATAAAAATAAAATACATCAAATTCAGAACAAGTCCTCTAAAAGATGGGCAAATTGTGCACCACAAGAAAAACCACATCTCACCCTTACATCACCTACAAACTCCTGTAAAACAGTACCCTCCTCACTGTAAAAATACTTTTTATTGGATGAAATATGTGCATGCAACACCTTGGCCATTACTATGGATATTTAAATGGAAGCACAAAAAACAACAAGTACAAATAATAAAATTGAATAAAAATAGGTCCATACCAAAGCACGAGCAGCTTCGGGAGACAGGGGTTCCCCTTCTTCACACACAAGATGATCAGATATTAATTCTATATCCCCTGTATTTCAATAAAATGAAACATATATATTAAACATCTATATAGAATGAAATATTATAACAGATCTAGCAAAGGGCAATTTGATATTTTTTTTACCTTTATTCAATCGAACAGGCAACCCCTGTTTACGCAGAAATGGTTCCATTTCATGCGAGAATTGATCCAAAGGCCCAGCTTTAAGCTCTATCTGTTAATCAAATCAAAAATATCTTTATTACTTTCAATGGTAATTAATCACGAACTCGACAACAAAAATAAATAAAAATAACTCTAGTAGCAACCTTTTCTGTAGCAATAGTCCCAGTTCTCGCAAAGTCTTGCTCCTCAAATTCTCTGAATATTCTGAAATGTCGGAACAAATTTATGTGGGAATTGCTTTCTAACAAATATCCACCTTACCAGAAGAAAAAAAAATTAAATCAGAGGGCATTTACCTTTCAACATCCTCTTTCGGTAGGTTAGTCAAAAAGAGACCTGAATCACCACGAAGTAACTGTAATTTTCATAAAAACAAAATAAAATATATTAAAACAGAAATATTACGGTTTTCACTGTAGCATCCACTATAAAAATAAGATGGTTGTGAAAACTAACCTTAGAGAGCTTATGTATACGCGGTCTAGCTTCATCAGCTGGGGACCGACCGAGTGCTACTTTCATTACTTTATTTGATCCAAGAAAAAACCTACAATTTAACATTAGAAATTTAACTTTTAGCTCAAGCAAATAATTAGTAATAGAAATCTTCCTATCAATGCAAACAAAACAGTAACCATTAAACTATAGCATTCCAAATAAATCATTTAGAAAATACAAAAACAAAGCAGGTTTATGAGGTGTACCTGCTGCTGGATTTGAGCTGTTCTTTAAATTTCTTGAAGTTCTGGTTTCTCATGTTTTCATAAGTGAAAACATAAGCGGTTTTATACTGCTCAAGCCCTTCTTTTATGGCATTTACCAATGACTCCTTGGCCACCCTTCCCTTCTTTTTTGTTTTTGACAATGTCACTGTATGTTTCAATAGGCAATTTGAACATAAATAAATAAGGCTAAAGATCTTTAGATAAAATCACAATAAGCAAATATTTTGGTTTTCGGGTTATATATCCTTAAATTGTAATGAGAGCACCATGATTATGAAGTACTACAAAATAATTAATACCCGCAAAATCTATTTCCCATTAATTTGAAACAAGATGCATGAAAATCAATTAATTCCTATAATCCACATCACAGGTAGCAATAACAGTACTAGAATTAGAAAATAATAAACAATTACTGGTCACCTAGGGGCCAATTTTTAATGAATCTATAAAGAGACAAACTATCAAGTTTTCAAACAAGAAATCAACCATGTACTTCAGTTTTGCCAATTACTTTCAAAAAACTTGAAATAACAGAAATAAACAAGGGATTTCTACAACTGAGCTTGATGAAAACGGATCGAAGTAAGTGGAAACCTTCGAAAATATTCAAATCTATACTAAAATCGAAACAAAAAGATCATTTCAAGAAACAATGAGAATTCAAACTACCTTCTCGATTGCGCTTTGATAGAGGCATTTTCTCTCTTCCCGCTCCACAAGTTTCACGTCCTTATTTCGCCCCCTCTTTCTCTCTCTCGCTCCCCTCTCTTTTCTGAGATTTCTAGGGTTTCCTCCGAAGTAACTAGGGTTTTGGGTTTTATTTCGGGCCTAAAAAGCCTGGATCTGAGTTTCCGGGATTTATAAGCACAATTAATTGGGCCAGCCAGAAAGGCCTATATTTTATGGGTACCCCTCCAAACAAAAGAATTTAAAAATTGTTAATGAGAAATCCAGGGGAATCTGAATTCGTATCCTCTGAGATATCTCAAACTTTGCGTGACTTTATGGAAAATCCCAACCGTTTAAATACGTTCTGCACGAATCTTAAAGCAAACATAATACTAACCCCTACATCACCCCCGAATAGGCACCGGACACGGAGCTATTTTAGTATTCGTACAGATTTTTTTGGACGGTCTGGATCCAAACAGAAATATTCTATTATGATCCGAATTCCTCGTCTAATGCATCCAAACAAAACTCTTTTTTTTTTTTCTTTTTTTTGCGTTTCTTAATACAAAATGTAGAAATAATTTTGACATAAATATATATATATACCTTAATTTCCCTATATTTGTAATTCCATGTAGTGAAACATAATGTGAAAAAAGAGAGACATTTTGGAGTATTTCTTTTCTCTATATTAAAATGATCGTATGAGATATATACATATTTTTACAGCGTCATAAAAGATATTTTTATATTTTGAAATATGTTTTATAGCGGCATAAAAGATATTTTATATTTTGAAATTATATATAAGATATTTGAACCTTTCCGCTGGTAAATAAAATTTACATATAAAAATATTGAAGAATGTAAAATCTTACTATTCTTTTTAATTTCATTATTATTTTAGTTTTTAAAATATGACCCTAAATAGGGAAAAATATTAATATCTGCATTCAAATATAATCATTTACTTTGTCAATTTCTCTGAGATTTGTTATCAATATTTCATTTTTGATTTGGTTTAATCGGCTGTTTAATTGTTTATGATCGGTTTGAATTTTAAGGACAATATTTTCTTGAATGAGAAGAAATGTATAATCATGCAAAAATAAACCATTTAATTTTGTTTTGGAGCCATTTACAATTTTTGAAATGTTGAGCATCGATCTGAAATTTTAATCCTTATAAAAAAAATTCCATGCATGTATAATGTGTGGTTGTGCCTGGGTGTAACAGAAGAAAAAATAAATTACCTGACCGACTAAACTCTGGTCGGTCCGTATTTTTATTCCAATCGGTTAAAGTTTGATCGATCTGCACATTTTAAAAAATATTCACTAGATTTGGATATATTTAATACTTTTATTTAATGTTAGATATTTAAAAAATATCCTCTCTTTTTTTTTTTTCAAGTATCTTTAAAGAAGATACAAAACAGAAGCGCTCAATTAGAAGTTAGAACCTTACCTGATGGAAATCCGTATCCCCTCAGGTAGCAGACTGACTGAGCACAATACTCTTGCTCAGACCAAATAAAATTCAGTGTCTATTTAAATATGAAACCAATTTAGATTCGATGAGCATCGAACACAAATGTCAGTCCAATAGATTCTACGTCCGTTCGATCCGCTTTAAAATCCGTGTACAAAAATATTACAACTGATACGCATACTTATTGAAGCAGTGTGCATAGATCTTAAAATGGATCGAATAGATGTGAAATCCATCCGACTCAAATTGGTCCCTTTAAATATAGGGGTTGTTCCTTTTAAGAATTTTAACAAATTAACTTGTTTGGTAACATGGAAATTTTGTGGGAATGAGAACTTTTAATATGAGAATGAGAATTTCAATATGTCAAAACTAAAGACATTTAACTTATGAGAATTTTAGAATGTAGGTGTTCGGCAAATGCATGAGAAATTTGTTAGGATGTTGGTTTTCCTTTTTTTTTTTTTATAGATGTAATACTAACATTAAACTATATTAAGTATATTGATATAAATCACTAATTATGATCAATATAATTATACATATCATATTTAAAAAAAAATTAATAAGTGAATTGACTATATACTACAAAGTGATATATATTAGAGTGAACTAATCACATACAACAAAGTGATATCAGAGTGAACTGACCACACACTGCAAAGTGATAAATTAGTAAATTGACCACTCACTGAAAAATGATATCAGAGTGAACCAAGCTTCTAAATAGCTAGCTATAGCGAAGCTATAGCGCCGCTATAGCGGTTTTGGACCCAGAAAGCTAAGCTACGGGTTAAAACTGCGCTAATCAAGCTACGACCGCTATAGCGGTAATAGCGGTCCGCTATAGCGCGTAGCGGCAATAGCGGTAATAGCGGTCCGCTATGCTACATGGGTTATGATTTTGCAATTTTTTTTTTCTGAAAACATGATTTTGCAATTTTAATGGGCCTTAATATCTAGATTGGTTTTTTTTTTACTTTATTAAGCTATATCAATACAATGGAACATGTGCGGGCAATACCGCTATATCAATTAAATTTTGTATCATGCATTAATATATGGTAGTGGTATATTTTGAATATAAAATATATCGATAGTTTTTGAATTAGGGATATTTTGAATGACAATTTGAACTTTGTATTGGTTTAATATGAATAATATTAGAACTTCTTAATTAATTTGATATTTTTTTTCTTGATGAGACATTTTTACTA
Organism: Carex rostrata; assembly: GCF_964058835.1. Taxonomy (NCBI): domain Eukaryota; kingdom Viridiplantae; phylum Streptophyta; class Magnoliopsida; order Poales; family Cyperaceae; genus Carex; species Carex rostrata. The sequence continues at coordinate 3,165,629 of NC_135940.1, forward strand.
GGCAAAGCCTTCTATGGACATAAGGACCTATTTGTAAAATGAACATATTTTTATTTTTAAAGTTCAAACAGTCGATCCGAACCGTTCATCTTGTTCTCCATATTAATATGTGCTTGGAGACCAAAGTTTACATTTTTTTGATTTTTTTTACTATTTATTAAGATGGGTACAAAATTCAATGGTCTGAATTTGATAATTTTTATACCCATCTTAATAAATAGTAAATAAATTCAGAAAAATGTAAAATTTGGTCTCCAAAGATATATTAATATGGAGAACAAGATGAACGGTTCGGATCGGCTGTTTGAACTTTGAAAATAAAAATATATTCATTTTACAAATAGACCCTTATGTCCATAGAAGCATCACTCTTTTTAGTTTTTACTATTAGTAGAAATATAAAATATAATTTTTGAAATAAAAAAACGCTATTTATAATAGCTTTCGCTATAGCTCCGCTATTCGCTAAAGCTTTTTTTTTTGGTCTCCCCGCTACACCGCTATAAACGCTATTTAGAAGCTTGGAGTGAACTGACCACACACTGAAAAATGATATCAGATTGAACTGACCACACACTGTTCTAGGCACCCAAAATTGTACAATCTTGAAAGCAAACAATATATTTGCACCAAACACGAGTTCTAAAATCAAGGATGAATCAAGGATATAATATTCATGCTTCTACAAAAAGGTATGCTTTATAATTCAACTTTTAGATAATGTATCAGTCATATTTTTTGTTTATTTTTTATCCACGGTCTTGAGATGAATTCGAGTAGTGTATATATCATCGCATAAAATTAAGATAAGAATATAATGTGAAAAATAAAATTAAGATAAAATCTAATGAGAAAAATATATTTAGTTTTTGCGATAACTTTCTGATGCTATAATGCATACTATATTTAACTGTGGTAATATCATATTAATATGCTATAATTACGTTAATAAGAAAATAACTAATTGAACTACAGTAATATCGTACTATATTATTGCTACAAGAAATTACTAGTTGAGTGATATGGTAGTTTTCATATAATAAGAACCTATAGTAAGAACATATATATGTGCACTAAAATTCAACTGCGTCGGAAAGCTCGCGAGACCCTATGTTGCATCATATAAAACTCTTATACACATGCATCATACAACATTATTTTAAATCAAGGGTCTCTATGGTTGAATTGATTTAAAAGGATTCATCACAAATATGTTTTAAACCATTAGTTTCACATGTCACACTATTTCAACTACATTAGTGTCATACTATTTTTACCGTGTATCAGACTATATATTCTCATATGTAAGTCCAAACTCAAAGTCCTTTCTACCATAGAGAAACAAGAAATAATGGTAGCGTGTAGAAAATATAAGGTAGAAGTGTTCACCAATAAATTCTCTTGAGGAACAAAACATGATGGTAGCGTGTAGGAAAAAGGGAGCAGAAGTATTCACCCATAGATTCTCATGAACTTGCATTATTTTAAAAACTCTCCTTGCACGTGTGGATTTAATTAAGTTAATATCATTCACACTACTTATCAGTATTTTTAAGGCACACATAAACCAAGCTGCTAGTAAGATTACCATTTCTAGTTGAAATATAATAAGAACATATAAGATAACTAGTAATTGTGCCCGTGCACAGCAACGGGAGCAAATTATGTAGTAAAAAACCTAATTTACTAAAGTATTTTTTTTTCATAAAAAATAGAGAAAAAAAATATCGCTAAATGTAAACCAAAGATATTATTTCTGAATTGAATATAGGAAGAAAAAAAATAGCATTCTCTAATAAAAACCATAAACATACAAAGCTAAAACAAAACAAACAACCTAAAAGCTACTGAAGTCAGTAATTGCAATACACTGACACCACATTTGGTAGCACCTCATGGCATGTTGAGTCTGCACATAGTAAACAAACTGTTTTAATCAAGGAACTTCAAGTTGATTAATATTGATTAATTTAAGACAGAGTATTTTGATATTTTAATTTTAGAAGTACCTAAGTCTCAACTCTTCATATTCTGGCATCTGGGGATTAAAATGGACAGTGGAAATATCCGTGGCAAGCAAATGATTATCTGCAAAATATTTTTATTTATTTAGTTTACATTTAGTTTTTAAAATTTGCAATAAACATAAAAGATATAAATTTGTTACATACATGGTGTATCAACAAGTACTTTCACCCGAGTGACGAAAATAATAAACTTTTGTTCAATAGCTTGGAGGACTCCCGAGTTGTTCTCGAAGGGTACCATTGTTTTTTGGGTTCATTATGGTGAAGGAACCATACCCAAGCCGGGCCGGCCTCACCCAAAGCAATGCCATTATAGGGGAACCAAACCCAAAATCCAATTCTACCTGAATGGCAAAAATGAATTAATCACAACAGTCAGGGCTCCTAATCTGACCTCTAATATTTCAATCCATTTATCAGCAGCTTTATGTTCTTCCATCCAATCCACCAGCTGCTCGAACTGTTCTTCACGTGTTCTTCTATCACCTCCTTTGTCAAATTCACCAACAATTGTTTCTTAATCTCATCTACACGTGCTTCTCTCAAAGTGTAGGATATGACATTACCGAGTTAACTTTGTATGGCTTGTCATATTTGAAGTTGGGATTAAAATCCCTATAGATGATAGGCCGGAGATTGCCATGACCACGCAGATAATTCAATGCACTGGCTACACCTAGCACAACCTTCTATCTCTCATTCCAACCAAATGCATCCTTATGTTCTTTTTTGCCTGACAAATAATAAGTACAGCAAGTAAATAAAAATCACTTTTCCAGAAAGGATGAAATGTTAATTAAAGGGAGCTGCCAACATAAAGATAATTCCTTCCCATAAAATGATATCTACATGTTTGAAGACATGCGTTATAATAAATTGAAAGCTATCAATCAAAATTTAAGACTCACTGTGCAGAATTTCTTCCAGACTACCTCTTGGCAAGTACTCATAGACCAAAATTAGACTGTCATTTTCAAAACAGAAACCCACCAAAATTAGACTCTTATTTTGTAATTCTCCTAATGAAGAAATTAAAAGAGAACCCAAAAAATTAACTAAGTCATATTTGTCATGTCTTAGTACATTTTTATAGAAAAAAAAACACCTTGTCAGGCATTTGTTGTGCATTTGGCAGTGCCCCATCTCTGATCGAGTTTGTAGCTGTCTGTTCTGGTTTCAAACTGAAAGATGCATTGTTTGACTTGGCCGTAGAATGAGCTTCTATAAAATTCAAAGACAAAAGAAGAAAGAAAATAGAAAAAATTAAGTGCACTACAAGTAGGTGTTATGAAAAGAACTAACTCTTTGACTGTACCGTATGATTCAAGCAATTTTTTGAGCTCCTTTCTGCATCCAAACAAAGAAAATTTTCTCATAATTAGATATCAAAGAAAAGGGGGTAACAGAAACTGTAAATATGTTCTATCAAATTGAAATAGTCATTGATTATTATATTTGTCTTCAATTTTCTGTCTAGAATCCAATCAAGTCAATTTTTGTACCAGTTTTGCAGTCCCCTACAGTAGATTCTCTTATCCATTACCTCGAGTGAATCTCTTTTGCTAGAGTCACTATCTGTTACCTTCCACCTGATTATCAAAATTAATTAAAATAATGAACATAATTAAAAGAAAGCTAATCAATACTAATGCTAACTTAATATATGAGCTTTAGATATGGTTTGTTCCTTTATTAATTAAAAATATAGAATATCAGAACAAAATAAAAGATTAATCTCCTCAAATACAAGAAAGACAAATTAAATTGTACGAATCCTTTATTTCTCTTTCCATTGGCTTCAAGAAACAGAGAAATAAAATCCGAATTGCCAATCAACAACACTCATTAAATCTTCCCATTTCAAACCGTGTAAAACACTAATTCCAACTTCCTTCTCTATAGTCCTTCATGACACCTATGCCAAAATCGATCCCAAATCCAAACCAAACGTACAATACCCCTTCTAGGACTCATCCTAGGCAGCGCCTCCAATTTCCCACACCAAAAACCGAAAGTGGGGCCCACAACATCTCCTCTGTGCCGACTGAGAAGGAATCCCTACTTCCTAAACGGGCGAGAGAAGGAATCCCTTGTGCGTGACCTTAAACCGTATCCTGCTGGCATGGTGGCGCTCTAGGGTTATGCGCGAGTAGTAGCGCTCAATTGAAGAAGGAGAAAGGAAGAAATATATTGCACTCTCTCGCAATCTCTCGCACAGAGAAAGGAGTCGGTTTTGATTTTGTATTTCCTGCGGCGACGTAGAAAAAAAAGGAAAAGACGGGGCTCGGGAAGGAGAGGTGGTATCTTTGTACATTTATAAAGAAACAACGAGTGGTCTTTTATGTGGCGGGTATTGTTTTAACTTAATTTAGACTTCTACATCTAAAACAGATACATTTAATCAAATGAAAATATATTATTTATTTAAATGACTCAGATTCAATCTGAAAAAAAAAAAAAAATCAAGATCCTTGCAGAATCTAGACATTAAGCTACTTAATAAGGTGGAGAGATTAAGATTATTGCTATATATAGCTCTCATGAGTGAATCTGGAATAAAATTTTATGTATCAAAGATATTATCTATTAGAATAATTTAAGAAAATGCTCAACTATTTTAGACTATGTTTTACTTTGCAGCAAATTAGTATTTAGATCAAGCTAATGTTCCTTCATATTACTAATAAGAATAAAACAGTTAATTTACTTAACAACAAGACTCATATTTTTCTCAAGATATATGAACAATGCAAATAGATAAGGATCCATTAATAGAAAGAGTACTGAGTTACTGATGTAGCATATAATATCATATTTGGAACAAATTAAACTATGCACATATATCAGATTTTGTAGCCACCTAGAATATTATCTAGAAGGACCCCTGCATGGAGAATTTTATTTCAAAGTCAAAGAGAAAGTTAACACACTCACACACCCCACGTGGCCTTTGCTTGAAGGGAGACGATTGATGTGAAAGAAGAGTGGGTTTTGGGTATTGGATATTACCCGTTTCAAAACCGCTTTATTTCTATCCAAGATATCTGATCCGTTTACATCATCATAATAAGAGTATCTAATTTAGTTTTATTTCAATTATAAATCTAAAATCTGGATTAAAGCAAGTAAATTTCATATTTTTAATCACAGATAGCGAACTTATAACGATCAGACATTTTTTATAGCAGAAAGTTGGGATACACATTGCGGATGTTTTGGATCCATACAATTCTTCTTTAATTAGAAACCCATGTGAGACATATCATTTCTATATGGGCCTGATAATTGTCCCCCCACTCTCATCCCCCTATTATTCCCTTAATTTTATTTGTTCAATCTCGTCCACATTTCTCATGATCTATAAGGAATTTTGCGAATCTAAAACCACGAACGTTTTCTACACAATTTTATCTTTCAAATGAGATCCATGATGACATACTTTCGAGCTCATCATCATGCAAGTATTTATAACTCGTCATTTAAGTATTTATACCTAGTATTTTACACATATGACACTGCTGACATTTAAAAGTATTAATATCAAGTATTACAAGTATTTATACCTATGCACTGAAGTATTTACACCTATGTGGCCAACTATTTTTGTTAGAGAAAGGATGACACAGGGACGATTGAGAAAGGTTGATGCGGAGATGCGGGGTCCACGATTGGGGATAAATACTTACAAGTATAAGTATAAATATTTGCACTATGAGGTATAAATACTTGTGTGACGATGAGCCCGAAAGTATGTCATCATGGATCTCATTTGAAAGATAAAATTGCATAGAATACGTTCATGGTTTTAGATTCGCAAAATTCCTCATAAATCGTGAGAAATGTGGATGACATTGAAAAAAGAAATCATCTCTAAAAACGTGTATGATTCTTCTCCCCATGTAGTTTGAGTGGTCCCCCCATATAGTCATATCAAGTTAGACATGCAAGTATTAATTTATTATCTTCCAAGTATTTATACCTATGAATTTAATTAAATTTGGAAGACCACAGTGTTTTGAATAAATTTAATTAAACTAGTTAGTTTATGGAAGTTAAACACGATTGGAGATAAATACTTACAAGTATAGGTATAAATACTTGCACGATGAGGTATAAATATTTGTGTGACGATGAGTCCGAAAGTATGTCATCATGGAACTCATTTAAAAGATAAAATTGCGTAAAATATGTTCATGGTTTTAGATTCGCAAAATTTCTCATAGATCGTGAGAAATGTGGACGACATTGAAAGAAAAAACTTAAAAAGGTGTGTGTGTGGGTGGGGGGTTTAAGAGATGAGGGGATGTGGGGGGATCGAAGTGGGGGGATTCATATAATTATTATTTCTATATATACAGGGTCTTGCAGTAAATTATAACACATCCAATAGGAGCCTAATATGTACGAAAGATGAAATGTGCACTTTATTTGAAAATATGCATGGTAGCAAAGTGCATGAGAATTCAAATATAGCAACTTTATTCCACTTCCATTTATGATAATTTAAGTACACATGCATGAATGAATAGTAATGTTAAGCTATAGTAACCTGACAACTTCTTACTACAAACTATGTCAGAGTTTGAGTAAAACTTTAAGAAAGGTGAATGCTCCAAGAAATGTGAATTCTTTGACTTTGTAGCAAGTGAAAAAAATTATTTTTACCTACTTGACATTTACGTCCTCATAAAAGTGAAAACATATAGATGGCAGCAAAATCATAAAAATGTATATGACTAGGTCTAATTGCATACACTTATAATGGTTTGCCTAGTTCAATAGCTTTGAAGGCCATAGATTATAAGATTCTATTATTTTTGCTACACCTAATAATTATATTTTGTGATAATCTAAGCCAGTTTTAAGATATTTTCTCAAAAGGAAAGCTAGTATTAAGAATGTTAATTATTAAGGATGGACAAGATGACGGTTTATTTTTACATATAACTCAATTTAATGGATTCATGTTTACAATTAAAAATGACAAAAAAGAAGAAGAAAAAGAAGAAGAGAGAGTTAAGTATATTTTAATTAAATTTTTGACAACAATAATTGTCAAAATAATAAATTAATTTTTCTAATAATGTGCAACACAAACTTATAAGAAAAATATATGAGTAACACATTGGGGCTTAATATTGTGAAGCATGGTAACTATATGTCATCCAAAATATCATCCAGTACTACTTTAAAAACTACAGGGAATACTATTTAAATACTATATCAAAACTATAAAAGAATCTATCAATCAAATCATGCAAAATATTTGGCGAGAATCTTGTTGCCACGTTTTTGGTTTGTATTTTGAGATCATATGTTCAAAGTTGGCTTAATATTAGTGTTAAATCAATTAAAGCACCTGGAGACAATTTTTTTTTTGTTTTTAAGTATTACTTTATGAGACAAATAACATCCAAACTATGTTCAATGCAGATTTAGAGAAGGGAAAACAAATATGCAACATGTTGAAACATTGGAAGCTACATGAAAACATCAAGCAACTATAAATACGTACCTTTCCATATTCTCCTTCAACGCCACGGCTGATAAGCACAATAAGAGTCTAGCAAAGAAAAAATAAGTTGAATGAAATCAGCCCAAAAAATAGAGTGAAAAAAAATCAGCTTTTAAGAAGCATTTTAATAGAGAACTTAGTGTAGTGAGTAAAAAAAATGAGAGACATACTAAATATATTTTCTCATTGACCAAGCTCTCAATTTTAAAAAACCAGTCATTCTGACAATGAAGATGACGATTTGCGCGACTTGAATTTTCTATTTTTATTACCTTTTAGCTATTGTGTTTTTTTTTTCTGTTTATTGTTATGTTTTGCTCTCTTCACTTTGTAATTTGCACCATTGTTGAAATATATTTTTGAATGCTAGAAATTAGTAAAGACTGGTTTTCTTGCAGGTGAGTGTGGTGCCTAACACCTTCCACATTCATAACCAAGACACAAACCCATTAATCATGAACTAAAATAAAATTGTTTCCCGTTTTCTGACGGGTGGCAACTCAAAATAAAATTTATATCAAACTTAAGAGGTTTAGTTGAGCGTCAGTCTCGTAGCATGGTAGCTACAATTATAAAGTGATAAATGAGTGAACTGACCACACACTGAAAAGTAATATCAAAGTGAACTAATAACACACTGCAAAGTGATAAATTAGTGAATTGACCACACATTGAAAAGTAATATCAGAATGAATTGACAACACACTACAAAGTAATAAATTAGTTGACCACACATTGAAAAGTGATATCAGAGTGAACTGACGACACACTGCAAAGTGATAAATTTGTGAATTGACGACAAACTGAAAAGTGATATCAAAGTGAACTGACCACACTAAAAAGTGACAAAGGAGTGATCATGACTACTTTCAGATAAAAAAAAAATTGTTTATATATATAGCTATATTGCAACAAATGCTTCTTCACCTCCTTTATGGCAAAGTAATGGATCATTATCTTCAATGAAAAATGAATAATGATAATGAAAATTATACAAATCTCATCATCCCACATATAGAGAGAAATATAATGAAACCAACTCCATAGCATGCATCAATCCTAACTGAATTGATGTATGTTAATGAAGTCTTAGATGGTCATGAGTTGTAAGTGAGAATTTAATATGAAAACTTTTATTTTTCGTACATTTGTCAAGCTGTTGAGAGACAAAGAGTTGCTCCAAGTGGACATATGTTGTTGAAGAACAAGTTGCAATGCTCTTATACACTCTTGCTAACGATTCTAACGGTCGAGTGATACAATAAGTCGTTACTTCCATATTGTAATTAAGGCTATTACTCGACTATCTACATAAATCATAATGTCCCCTCGACTTCATACGCCCCAACTTATCCAATCGAGAACAATATTTAACTCTTTCTTTATGGTAAGTTTAATTTCAATTATTATCAATTAATGTATTTTTAAATTAAACATGAGAAAATCTAAATTATTCATATTTTTTAATCTACAAGATTGTATTGGTACTATTGATGGTACATATGTTCCTATAACTATTGCTTACGAAGATCAAGCTCTATATCGTAATAGAAAACAAACATTATCACATAATGTTATGCTTGTTTGTGATTTCGACTATCGCTTTACTTATGTAATGCCGGATGGGAATGATCAACTTCAAATGCAAATGTACTAAATAGTATACTCAACAACGGATTCACAGTACCACGAGGCAAATATTTTTTGGTTGATGCTGGTTATGCCAATACACCACAATTTATTGCTCCTTATAGGAGTATAAGATATCACATGTGAGAGCAAGGTGCAGCTAATGAACGACTGCGGAATTACAAAGAGCTCTTTAATCTCCGTCATGCACAACTTAGAAGTAAGTCATATTGAAAAACTTATTGGTATTTTAAAAATGTGGTTTCCCATTTTAAAAGTTGCAACATATCACACAATTGATAAATAAGCAGACATAGTTCAAGTAGTATGTATTATACATAATCTTATTGTATATCATAATGGTGATGCCACTTGGACTGCAAATGTTAATTTGAAAATTGATCCAAATGATATTGGAGATGTATCGAATGGAGATGAAGAGTACGGTGAAGATGTTGAAAAACTTAACAATCAACGTCAGGCAGGAAATGAAAAAAAATATGAAATTGCTAGATTTATTTGGAATGATTATGTTAGATGTCAGAATAGAAACTTAACTTAAAAATTAGTTTTGTGTTTTGTTCAATTAAAATTCCTTGTTGAATTAAATTATATTTTGTTAAATTATTTTTAGTTTCGTGATTGATCAATTATTATTGTACTGTTGAAATGCATTTTATTTTTATTTTTGTGCTTGATTGTTACATTTAATTAAGTAAAAATTATGCTTGGATTTCAATCTTTGTTTAAGTACGCTTGAATAGGAATTTTTATGGGAGTAGAAATTTTTAGATTTTAAAAAGTATGCTCGTATATTTAGAAAGTTGTATTTCTTTTTTTTTTACAATTAAACTTTGTTTAATTTTAGTTTAAAGTTTTGTTTAATATTAAAAGAAGTTATTCATAGTATAAGAAGTAATTGATTTTAAAAAATAATTAATTCTAGAGGACCAATGTTGTAAAAAAACGTCTGTTTAGGCCGATTAGTTATTGACGGTAACCAAATTATCATGGATTTTTCTGACTAATTGGATCAAATATGACCAATTATTCCTGATTATTCCCGACTAATCGCTTGGCGATACATTGTCCATCCGATGACCGCATACCGTTATTTACAATACTGTGGAGGACTTTAAAATTCTATTTTGAAGTTTTTTTTTTAATTTTATACAAGAAGTGATTAACTTCACAGTACCATGAAACTAAGTAGTAATTAATATTGCAAACTTCATCAACAAAAATATATAATTTAAACAGCAAAGTTCAGATATAAGAAGGTTCCACTTGTAGATGTAATTAATTCAAGCAGCGTCAGGGATTCATTGGTTGGAAAAGAAAAAAATCAGAGTCCGTTGATTTTTTTTTCATCATACAAATTTATGAGTAGAACTAGGGTGTTCTTAAGCTCACCCAAGTGTTTGGTGAGCTTGACTCCAAAACCCGTCAAATCGGTTTCAAATAACGAATCCGAACCATTGGAACCCGCCTATTTTATGTGTGATGCGTCTACATATGAAATTTTTAAACTTTCGAATTAGTTTAGTATAAAGTCAAGCGGTCAAAAAATGTTCAAAAAATGAATGCACTAAAATTAATTTATTAACCTTCTAATTTTGACCAATTGACTTTATACTAAACTAATTCGAAAGTTTAAAAATTTCACATGTAGATGCATCACACGTAAAATAGGCGGATTCCAACGGTTCGGATTCGTCATTTGAAACCGATTTGACGGGTTTTGAAATCAAGCTCACCAAACACTTTGGTGAGCTTAAGAACACCCTAGTTCTACTCCAAATTTATTACGGGATGATCTTCTTTAGAAATTATATAGGAATAAAAAACATGCTACCGAACAGAAATTAGATAAAATATCTACAATTTGATTTTTACCCATGAAAAGTAATTTGTCCATGAGTTTTCATGGGTAATGGGGCTACCGAACGGGGAACCGACGACTCAGATCTCATTCTGCTCAGTCAGATATTGCAATGGATCTGAATTCCATTGATGGTAGCATAAGACAAAACCTCTTTATCCAAAAAAATAAAAATAATAGAGAATGACTTGGGTGAGTCATGGCTCACCAAGCGTTTGTACTGCACACCGTATTTTCATTTTGAAAATTCAAACGACTGATCCGAACCGTTAGATGTGATCTCCATATTGAAATGTGCTTGGAGACCAAATTTTATATTTTTTAGAATTTTTTTACTATTTAATAAGTAATTTTGAAAATTGCTGTTTTGCCGTAAACAGTAAAATTTTCAGGACCATCGGATCAGCGATTTTCAAAATTGCTTAATAAATAGTAAAAAATTTCAAAAAATGTAAAATTTGATCTTCAAGCATATTTCAATATGGAGAACATGTTGAACGGTTCGGATCGGTTGTTTGAATTTTCAAAATGGCTAAAATGAGTCATAACTCACCAACGTGCAATAAGCCATAGCTCATTTTAACTCAACTGAAAATAATAACAAGAAAAACAAATAATAAAAGCTAAAAAAAGTATAATACACTGTTATTACACATGGATTAAACCAGAGAGTCAGGCCGGAATAAATCGGAATCAGACTGGTTGTAAAATTAATATCCTTATTACGATCGGACATACAATTGAACAATTCAACGAGCTGATCATATGACCCAACGGCCTAATCGGTAAACCAAGTGATCCGAACCAGCTGATTGATATTTAATTGGTCCGGTTATAATAACATATCATGCATGACTAACAATGAAAGAGGCAGAAAGGATTTTGGGACCATCTTAATTAATTACTTAGTTCCCAAATAATTGAGTTAAGTTAAGTTTGTGGTTATATTGCCACATCTACTAAATCAACATCACCTTTGTATAAGAGAAAGAATTGCGTGTGATCTTTCAAATACTATGTTTGTACGGCATATATGATACTCTTTGCATCATAATATGTGAAGTTTAAGATTTTCTTCAAGAACACTAATATGCCCATAAAGGCTATTAATTCAACATGTTAATTCAATGAGATCCAATCCTTTATATATATTATATATATACTCTTGGGTGAGGCAAAGGACTTTGCAATGCACGGATCATTTTGTGTATTGGATTTATATTTCTATTTTCAAAGTTTGAATAGCTGATCAAAGTTTGAAAATATATATATTTATAGACCAAATTTAAATTTTTTGAAACTTTTTAAATATTTTTTGAGACAATTAGAAAACCACTTGATCTAAAACTTGTGGGCCATCTAAAACTAGTGATTTTCTACCTACCAAAAAAAATAGTAAAAGAATTTCAAAAAATATAAAATTTTGTCTCCAAGTATATACATTTTCATATGATAATAATGTTGAATGGTTTAGATCGAATATTTGGACTTTGAAGACGGAGATATATATGCACAGAACGATCCGCACATTGCAAAGTACCATAGCCTCACTATATTCTCTTTTATACAAAGTCATAGATTCAAAATTCAATTAAGTAGTGATTTTTTTTTGAAAAATATTTAAATTTAAAAGACTCAATTCAATTCGTCTAAAAATCCTTAATTGAATAACATGATATCGATGTAACAAACAAACAACAACTCGGTACAACAACATTGTCCCAACCACCTAATTATATAAGTGGTCCCAAATGAGAACAAAATTTCATAAGAAATAAAGTCGAGCAAATTTATATTGAAAAGGTTGCAAAAGAGAAACAAAATTGACCGCTATTATATGTTATCTGAAGGGGTTTATCAAAATCCAATATTTTTGGACCATCTTTGTTACTTCATAAGAGTTGTTTATTGAATTTCGGTCGGAACGAAAAGAAATATTAATTTCTAAAATATTTATATATAAAATATTTTACATTCAGAAAATTATCAGAACAAATAAATATTATTTTTTCGAAACAATAAAGTCATATACATTGGTATATTGCACATTAAACGGATCGAACACATATAATTTTCAATAAAATAGGAAATTTATATATTTACATTAATTATTGAGAATAGGAGTTTAAAATATAAATTTTCTTAAATATGGAACTTTTATTTAAAATGACCCATGAGAAGAAAGCTGACCACCAAATAATGCATATTACTGTAAAAGAGAAGTCTTAATACAAGAGTCACCTAATAAAAAACTAAAGTGAATTAAAATATCAATAATGTGGTATAGGCAAAATGCTTGAAAGCTTAATATTCTTTATGAAGTATCAATTTTCTCACTACTAAATAGATTCACATAATCTTTAATAATATTCTTAGTTTTCAGAAATTATGATTTCGTTTTCATCAATTTCGTTTTTCATATTACTTAAATGGAAAACGTGTCTCTAAGATTATGGTCCCAAATTGCACATCAACATCTAATACCCTCATTCACATAATTAGCTATGACTAGGTATTGTGGATTAACATCTCTCTCTCTCTCTCTCTCAATGGCACCAAGTCCAAGCAATCAAGAGGAGGTGAATGTAACAAGAGATAAGAGCTACAAGGTGCATGGAGAGGTGTTTCTAATTGTGACTGTTTTTCTCTTTGCTATTTTGCTGTTCTTTCTTCTTCTCTGGCTCTATGTGCGCTACCGACGTCGACGACAACTGCAGAGAGATGAGACCGAGCAAATCCGACAAAAGCCGCATTCAAAGAATCAGAGAGGAAGCAAGGCCGGATCACTAATGTTAGAAAATTGAATATATTGTATATTTTGTTTCCTTCTCTCTGTTTCTCCTTTTTTCTTTTACCCTCTGCTGCTCTCTTCATTTATTTCTTAATATTCTTCCTCTTTTACACCCCCTCGCCCTCAAAACATTTTGATGAGTTCTGAATTCTGATCACTAGATTAGGTGATAAAGAAAACATGACAAATTACTTCTCCATTAGAAATTATTGTATAATTTCCTTTTTTATTGTCCTTTTAGTGGTGTGATATATCGATCGTGTCAGAATTGGAAAAAGTTGCTAAAGTGATTAAATTCAGTTCTTAGAATCATTTGATTGGTGTTGAGATTTGTATAAAAAATTGAAATTGTAAACTATTCTGTAAATATAAACCAGATGTACATATTCCGACGTAAATTCAAACGGATCATGTCGGACATCAGACTCTCTCAAATATGAGATGGTGAGGATATGAATAATAGAAACAATTTCCCAAGTGAGGATCATTCTTGTCGTCTTTTCTTTTATCATTATTATTTTTAATTGGTTGGACCAGACAATAATTTGTACTGTTGGATTTAGTGATATATTGATTGTATAACATTGAAATTACATTCATTGTTCGGTCCGTATTAAAATTCGTACGGAAAAATTGTGAATCATCTCGTAAAATTTAAATTGAATGTGCAAATTTCGATATTTAATTGCTCAATTGCTCATTGGTGAGATGGTGGCCGAGGATGGCAGAAATAGAAAGAATTTCTGGGACAAGTATCATATATAATTTTTATTCTCCTCTTTTCGTTGATTCATTTTTTCTTTTTGATTGGTTGGACCACACAATAACTTGTGTTCTGTTAGATTTGGTAATATATTGATTGGATTGTCAATTCGTTAGGCAGAAAGGGTATGCTTCTATGTTTGTTATGAAAAGGTTTTATTTTCTCTTGTTTAATGTAAAGGGGGAATTTCATGTATTCCCTTCAAAACTTTAATATTATATATTTTCCCCTTAAAAATTTGCAATATCATATTTATCCATTATAACTTTACAATATATTAATTGTATCTAAAACTAATTAAATAACAGTATTCAGGTTAGGGGTGCACAAAAAATTCGTAGTTCGTGATTCGATTCGAGTTTGATTCGAAAAAATTCGAAAAAAATTCGATTCGAAATAGATTCGGTTTGAAATTAATTCAAACCAGTTCGATTCGAAATTAATTCAATTTCGAATTCGAATTTGATCAGATTCGATTCGAATAGGTTCGTGAGTTTATTTGATTCGAATTGGGCTGTAAATTGCCAAAAAAATTTTGGAAAAAATTAGACTAAGCTGAACACGCGGCACTCGCATCAGTTATTTAAATAAGGAAAACAACAAAGGGGGTCATCCAAGTTGTCCGCTCGTTCCGATGAATGAAAAATATGGGGATGTATTTGCATATTTCCCTTTCTCTTGTATCTGACAATCTTCTTTTTGCTTCCGCTTACCAGTAAATGGATGTCGTCCCTTATCAGTCCGGCTCTAGGTGAAAGAACTGACTGCTTATTCTCCCGTCGACCTTTGGCCTGCCATCGTGGTGTTCCAGTGAGTAGGTGTGTCTGTCCGGTGAGTTCTCCCTCTTCTTTAATTGGTGATTATTGCCTCAATTTCGAACTAATTTCGAATCAAATCGAACTAGTTCGAATTATACCGAACCAAATTCGAACTGGCTTTTTAGATTTGAAATCTATTTCAATTTCGAATTAGATTTGGTTCGAAATTATTTCGAATTCGAATTCGAACTAGAGCATGTTCGATTTGGTTCGGTTCGTTTGCAGCCCTAATTCAGGTGCTTGTCAAACATTAAATTTTCTTCTCGTTAAACGAACCCCTTTCCGACATGACATTTTTTTCGCTCCTCTCCAAGATGGCCTCGGATGTTGAATATAAGCATATTCAATAGTATAATTAGAAAATCTAATTATATTATTGAATATAGTTAGTTTTTGAAAAGCTAACGGTTTTTCGAAAGAAACCAGAGCTGTGGCAGTGTCTGAGCAACCATTTGCCCATTCTTACCTCCATGGCCTTGTACAGTCGCATTAATTATTATAACAGTGGCACGGGATGGGTCATGGCCTCATGGGTGACAGCATTGTATCTTTGCTCTTTATTTAATTATATCACAGATCGGATCGACATAAGATTTTTTTTTTTTTTTTTAGAAAAACCCGTAGGATCGACATAAGAACTGCATATGGATCACAAGCTCATATTGTCCCTGCCAGTATGGATTGAGAATTGGATTTTGATTTCTCTTCTCTTTAGTTATTTACTTTTTTTTTTTTTGTTATATATTTTTTTTTATGGTATAGATAGGGAAGTCGGTATCCTTTGAGATAACATAATATTTATGTTTAAATAAGGACTGTTTGATAAGAAGTTGAACTAATTCTGTCTGAAGTGGAATGCATAATGTCCCTTTAATCGTGCGGGTTCTGATCGGGCGATCCGGATCTAAATATAAATATTTTATTGGGAGAATCTAGCTATCCCCCGTAACAATCCCCCATTTCATCCCCCAGTCATTAACTACTTCAATAACTACTAATTACTTAGGGGGACCACTTACTATTTGGGGACCACATAATATTTGAAAGATTTTACAACTGGCGTGCGGAAGTATTCATATATAATGCATCAAGTATTCATCTATAACACATCAAGTATTCATACCTAAAATATCAAGTATTTAAAAAAAAAAACTGGACACGTTTTTAGAGGTGGGATTTTTTTTTCTTCGTTCAATCTAATCAATATTTCTGACGATCGGTCAGGAATTTTGCAAATCTAAAACCACGAATGTTTTTGACATAATTTCATTTTTAAAATGAGATCCATAATGATATACTTTTGAGTTGTCCGTTGTACAAGTATTCATCCTTATCGAGAAAGTATTCATCCTCGTCGTGCAAGTGCAAATATAGAAACTGGACACATGACTCATCCATCTTTTACACGTTTTTAGAGGTAGTTTTTTTTCTCCGTTCAATATAACCAATATTTCTGACGATCTATGAGGAATTTTGCAAATCTAAAATCACGAACGTTTTCTACACAATTTTATTTTTCAAATGAGATCCATGATGACATACTTTCGAGTTGTCCGTTGCACAAGTATTCATCTCTTATCGAGAAAGTATTAATCCTCATCGTGTAAGTGTAAATATAAAAACTGGACACATCACTCATCCATTTTTTACATGTTTTTAGAGGTGAGTTTTTTTTTCTCCGTTCAATCTAACCAATATTTCTGACGATCTGGGAAGAATTTTGCAAATCTAAAACCACGAACGTTTTCTACACAATTTTATCTTTCAAATGAGATCCATGATGACATACTTTCGAGTTGTCTATTGCACAAGTATTAATATCTTATCACGCAAGTATTCATACATAAGATATTAAAATTCATTTATACACATTGAAGTATTCATTTCTAAGATATCAAGTATTCATTCATATATCTCTATTTTTTTTCAAAATTTGTTTTTATGTCATTTATTAAATACGCAGTGGCCTAATTCACCATTAATAGAGTTTTGTTCTTTTCAAAACTCGCTACTTCATGAGGAAGGGGAACATAAACATGAAAAAAATTAATTGCATATACATATACAAAATTATTTTGATACGATCGTCAGTGACGGATCTAACCCGGTAGAGACGTGCTCTAGTATTCATTCAAATACATTGAAGTATTCATTCATACACATTGAAGTATTCATTCCTGGCAGAGGCGTGCTTGATTGGGATGGAGTGACGGATGATCTCCGGCAGAACGTTCGCTAGAGCAGGAGCAGCAGGCATAGAGGGAAAAAACCGAGGCGAAAGTTTAAGAGGGAGGGAGCTTATTGTATTTATTATTTCGAGGTGGGAGAGGGAGGGGAGCTTATCAATGGAAAAACGGAGGTGGAGGTGGAGGAGGAGGTGGGATGCGGAGATGAGAGAGGGAGGTAGAGGCGGAGGTGAGGTGAGGTGAAGATGAGAGAGGGAGGTGGGAGGCGGAGGTGGGAGAGGGAGGCGGAGGCGGAGGTGGGAGAGGGAAAAGAGGAAAATAGAGGTGGAAGAGAAAGGGAGAAAGATGAAAGAAATAAAGGTTGTTAGAAATAGTAGTTATAGTTAAAATAGAAAGTTAGTTGGGGGATGAAATGGGAGATGGATAGGTGGGGATATTATAATTACCCTATTTTATTACCTTAAGTGATATGAATTCTGGTCGAAATTTTTTTAGTTACCACTCTAATAATTTACAATTCTAATATTACCATTTTTGTACATTATTTTTGACGCGTGCGCAGACTGGTCACACACCAAATTTAGTGTACATAGACCAATATATTCATGCGGAAATAGGAAATTAAATTAATATGCACAATTTAAAAGTATACTTGAAACTGCTGATCTAGTTTTGATGGATTTTCTGCATATAATATCGGAAAACATTAT
Source organism: Carex rostrata (assembly GCF_964058835.1). NCBI lineage: Eukaryota > Viridiplantae > Streptophyta > Magnoliopsida > Poales > Cyperaceae > Carex > Carex rostrata. The sequence goes on from NC_135940.1 coordinate 3,183,950, forward strand.
TATAGCAAGTAACAACCAATCAAACTTTGGTGGTGAAAATGGTATGGATAATATACGATATGTATTCATACTGTATTTAAAAAATTAGATGTGGATATTTGATATCTGAATATTCGTATGGATATAATTAAGAGTGAGTCTATGGTACTATGCATATCACGGGTTGCTACCGTGCTACGGCTCTATATTCGAGTTTTAAAATCCTAACGGTCGATCCGAACCGTTCATCTTGTTCTCCATATTAATATGTGTTTGGAGACCAAATTTTACATTTTTTGAAAGTTTTTTATTATTTTTTTAGATATTTAGAAAATCACTTGATCTGAAAATTCTGGACCATCCAAAAACAGTGATTTTCAATAAATCTAAAAAAATAGTAAAAAAATTTCAAAAAAATGTAAAATTTGGTCTTCAAATACATATTAATATGCAGAACAAGATGAACGGTTCGGATTGACCGTTAGGATTTGAAAACTCAAATATAGAGCCATAGCACAGTAACAAATCGTAATATGCATAGTACCATAGACTCACTCGATAATTAATACTGATATGGTTTTACGTTTCAATTATCCGTATCTGAATAGTAGATAATATATCATATACTTTAATATATATTATGAAAAAAAATATATATTATTCACTATTATAATTAAATAAATATTATGAACGTAGTATTTTTTATATTATTTTAATAAATATTCAATCCGATTCGCATCCATATATGTATCCGACTGATATCCGAATATGCAAAATCTAAAATCAAACTGCAATGAAGTCTGAACAAAATTTTTACTACATGTATGAGTTTATGAGTTATTTTTATGTAATATTTAAACAACTGTTTTAAGTCAATAGAAATACACAATTAATTCTCCCTTGGATATTGTCAGACAGAATTTTAGTAGAAGTTAATTTATGGCTTAAATACTGTTAAACAGTAAACATAGATAAAAAGAATGAAGTAGGTATCACGGATTAATTTACTGTTATACATGTAAGTTAGTTGTAACACTATATATGATCGTGTATGTCTTAAAGCATGACTGTTGTAAAATGTTGATGGCTAATGCAAAAATTGGCAGCATCTGTCAAGGATTTACAAAAAAAAAAAAAAAAAAAAAAAGTCAATAGAGGAAATAAATACTGATATTAATGGGTCATGTATCACAGATAAAGAGATATATAAAACGCACAGAATTCGTATCCTCTGAGATATCTCAAACTTTGCGTGACTTTATGGAAATTCCCAACCGTTTAAATACGTTCTGCACGAATCTCAAAGCACACATAATACTGACCCCTACATCACCCCCGAATAGGCACCGGACACGTCGGTCACGCAAAAGTTGAGATATCTCAAGTCGCACCTCGGATGCTTGAAGGTCATAACAATAAATTGGCCAATGCAAGTGCTCCACGTATTGCCGACTATGTTACGGTAGAATGGTCAGAGGTTTTATAATTGATTTTGACGGTTTGACCACCGACATTTTTATTTTTACCCATTAAAAAATTATTTTAATAATAATAACCAAAGTTTAGCAACAATTTTAAAAATACCCCGTGGAAATTCCACAGGCTGAAATTTTAATTCCCATTTTTTTTTATAAAACATAAATTTGTTTTTAATTTATATTTTTTGTATTGAAATATTAGAAATGTTGGATATATTTCTTTGAAAATAGATGTAATATAATATAATTTGATTTATTAGAAAGACTGTAACAAATAACTCGGATTAATATTTTTCAGGTCGGATTTTTAACGTCTGTAAGAAAAATTAATATATTTCTGTATGTGTTATTGGAAAAAAATAAAAATGCTTAGATTCTGAGATATTGATCCCGGTTCAAAAGTCACTTCTATGTAATCTAGAAAATATTGTGATCCTTCTAGGACATTTAATTTATAAAAAGTTGTATCTATTTTGAGAATTCTTTTTGTATAATAATTATTAAATAACTTAAAGTTTTTTTTTTTTTTCAAAAATAGATAGAACTTTCTATAAATTAAATGTCCTAGAAGGATCACAATATTTTCTAGATTACATAGAAGTGACTTTTGAATCGGGATCAATAACTCAGAATCTAAGCATTTTTATTTTTTTTCCAATAACACACATAAATATATTAATTTTTCTTACAGCCGCGAAAAATCCGACCTAAAAAATATTGATCCGGGTTATTTGTTACAATCTTTCTAATAAATCAAATTATATTGTATTCCATCTATTTTTCAAAGAAATATATCAAACATTTCTAATATTTCAATACAAAAAATAAAAAATAAAAACAAATTTCTGTTTAATAAAAAAAAAATGGGAATTAAAATTCCAGCCCGTGAAAAATTTCCACAGGTGTATTTTTAAAATTGTTGCTAAACTTTGGTTATTATTATTAAAATGATTTTTTTTATGGGGTAAAAATAAAAATGTCGGGTTTGACCAAATTTGGTGATGCTTTTATGTTTTGCCGGATCACATTCGAAGAGACCTGACAGAGGGAACAGTACGGTAAATTAAGTACAATATTTTGTGGGGAACAGCGGAAGCTGAGTCTGCGCACGCTTAAAAAAATAGTGTGCAGACAGCGTGAGTGGTAATTTTTGAAACATTAAAAAAGTCATGATTGTCCGAGTTTTAAATTTTTAGATCGGTAACTAAAAAAGTAGGATGAATTCTGGATAAGGACGCGCATCGGGAAATCTCAAACCCTCAATTATTTTATTGATTTATATCTCCTGATATGGGCAGAGACATGATAATTAATAAGATGGAACAAAAAAATTAGATGAGATATAAATATTAAGTATATTTCTCAAATTTTTCTGAGAAAATATAGAACTAGAAGTATATTTTGGAGAAAAAAAAAATTCAGAAACAGACAAAATTTATAATTGTAGGTATATTTCTATAATTTGTTGTTTCAAAAAAATAAAAGTAAAAGTATATTTTTGAAAAAACCACTTGGCTCTATCCCTGTCTCCGGGCATTTTTATTAATATCCCTAAAACAAATCAAAATTTTACAAATGCCCCTGCCCCCAATTTTTTTTTAAACATGCTCTGACCGCCTGGGCTTCGAGAGGCCCAAAATACCCTGTGAGGTGCCAGCCCCCCGGGCGCCCCATGTGTGTGTTTTTTTTTTTTTTTTTTTTTAGAGAAATCTTAGTATTTTGATTTGAATAATTTTGTGAAAAAAAGTTTAGGGTTTAGGGTTTATGTATATGTGTATGTCAAAAAATAAAATATTATGTATATTTATATGTGTATGCCAAAAAATAAAATATTTGATATATTTACGGAGTGATGTCGTAAATTTTTATAACTTTGATTTTTTTTTTTTTTTTTTTGGTGAACTATATGTATAATATACACATACACATACACATACACATACACATACACATACACATACACATACACATACACATACACATACACATACACACACATATACATACACATACACATACACATACACATACACATACACATACACATACACATATACACATATACACATATACATTTATAGTTCTAAAAATAGTTTAACATAGTTCAACAATAAAAAGTTCAACAGTACAATCAAAAGCGCAATTAAAGTTCATAACATAGTTCAAACCAAATAAATCAATTCGCATAAGCAAAATAGCAAGTTTATCTGCCACCACGTTTGAATAAACCTAACAAACGACTAGTTCTTCTGGTATCAGTGGCAGGTGCGGCATTACTTGTAGAGGCTTGGCTACTAGATGATTGGCTTACAGGAGGAGGGGGTTGTGTTCTACCGGTTGCTTCAGCAACAACTCTGGCATTTTCTCTTTCGTTGTGTTTGTTTATTGCATCTGAATATAACAATGCAATTCAGTTAGTAATATAATTAAAGCATAAATAAATTTTGTACAATTCTACGTACCTGCCCTGCGCCTGTCGGAAACAGAACGGCGAGCCCGATTTCCCGACGGTCGCCTACCACCCATCTCGTCCATGGTCATTACAATACGCTTGTGTCTCCTCCTTCCCTTTATTATCCATCCTTCTGAAGGGAATATTCTATCACCGATATATGTAGGCCACTCATGCTGATCAGGATAAGAATGGAAAGATCCACCCCAAGTGGAAGCAAGGTAATCGGTACGGTACATGTCAGCAACATAGTGATCCATCATTACCCAAGTGGAAGCAAGGTAATCGGTACGGTACTCATTTGGATTTTGCACTTTGAATTCTGTTCCATCATTACCCATCGGGATCACGGTCATAGTTACACCTTTGTCCCTGTGTCGTCTTAGTTTCTCCTCCACCCTTGTTGAAAATGACTGGTTCATCCTTATTAATTCTGCGGCCTTAGCACGCCGTTCCTGAAACCAGACATTTAACTTGTAGAATGTGTCCTCTACAACTGCAGCCACAGGCAACATCCGACTCTACTTGAATACTGCATTCAGCGACTCGGATCCGTTGGTGGTCATAATTCCCCAACGCCAACCTCTATCACGGGATTGATATATTTTCTCGTATGCTGGATCTTCGTTGACATCTTGGGGATTATTTTTGCCCACCTTCATTAAGTAGATATTTGCCTTTGGCATGTACTACATAAAAAAATAAGGAAATAAAATAATGTAAGTAAACAATTGTACTAAAAAAATTTATTTTCTTAAAGTACAATAATATATGTAAACAATTGAAATACATGTACCTTTGCAAAACTGCTAGTCATCTCTACCACCCTTCTCGGTTTTTTCTTTCTGCAATTCCATCTAAATGTATCAGTAACCCACTTGTCGCCCCCGGTTGCCTTGGAAAGGTTCTCCGCAACGTGTTGCATACACAACCCGTGCACACACTGGCCAGTACGGGTTGACCAACCGTAATCTTCACGATCAAAAACATATTTTATTCCTTTGTGCTGGTCTGATATCACACAGAAAAACTTCCCTTCCCCAATCACCCGTCTTCTTAAAAACTGCATAAAGAATCCCTAGTTCTCGCCGTCCTCTTTATGAACAATTGCAAACGCCAAAGGCAACAGCTGGTTCTCAGCATCATATGCACATGCTATGAGTAGCCTCCCCTTGTAACGGCCAGACATGAAGCATGCATCAATGCTGATAACGGGTATGATGTATGGCACGGCTTGGATACAAGCACCAAAAGCCCATGCTATGCCCTTGAATTATTTAGCTCCTTCTATTAGTACTCCGTCTTTATCAAAAAAAGGGCCATGCCATCACTCATATACAGTGCCGACATTTGTACTTGCCATGGCCTGGAGCAATGGTGCCAGATAGCCATATGAATCCTTCAAACTACCGAATATCCTGCAGATGGCAAGTTCACGACCTCTCCACAGCCTGTTGTATTTTGGGATTACATATTTGTATTTGTGTCTAACGGTCATAGCCACCGCCTTGATGCTCATCGTTGGATCCAACTTAATGTCCTCATCAATTGCATCGGCAATTAATGATGCCGTCAGCTGCGCATGGTCTCTCCTTGTGGACGCAGACTTGCATGTATGAGGTGGTTCACACTTCTTAATCATCCATGCTTCCCCTGAACCCGCAGGAGTTGCAAAAAGGCGGAACTCGCAGTGCGGGTGAGTTTTACACAGCACAACTAACCTTGTTCGGTCCCTTTTGTGTATTATACATTCCCAGTTTCCGTGAACATGAGTCTCATTGATTTTCTTTACAAGTTCATCTATGTTGGTATAAAGTTGCCCTGCGGCAAGTTCGTGATTGTATACAACACGAGGACCAAAGAAACTAATGTCTGCCTCTTCGAAAGCTGTGGTGTCGTTGAATGTGGCGACTGGATGCTTACTTCCCCGACCTGTAATCGGGAATTTTTCTGCCCTGGATAAACTTGGTACATTTGCATCACCATCTGATAAAGTCATCAGCTTCCCAAACCCCTTGGTATTCATCCCCCGTTTTCATTTCCCTTTCTGGTATGGCATCAATAGCATCAACATCAATATCAATATCTTTCAATTAACGGGTATCGGTCCTGACTCTGGCATAGTTGGAAATCTAGGGATTATGAGTGTTGTATTATGGTTGTACCTGTCCTATTATCTTGCCATCTTGAGACAGTACTACAGTGGTCCAAACATCTTCTATTAGAGTGTTGTGTTAGGGTTGTAAATGTCCTATTATCTTGCCATCGAGAGACATTCCAGGAGTGCTCCAAACGATCTCAATTCGAGTTTTGTGTTAGGGTTATAAATGCCCTATTATCTTGCCATCGTGAGACATTACTAGAGTGCTCCAAACACATTCAATTGAAGTGTTGTATTAGGGTTGTAAATGCACTATTATCTTCCCATATAGAGACACAACTAGACTGCTCCAAAGACCTTCAATTGGAGTGTTGTATATGGTTGTAAATTCCCTATTATCTTTCCATATAGACACACTACTAGAGTGCTCTAAACACCTTCAATTCGAGTGTTGTATTTGCGTTGTAAATGCTAAATGATCCAACCATCCGGAGACATTACTAGAGTGCTGCAACCAGCTTCATTACGAGAGTTCTATTAGGGTTGTAAATGTCATATTATCTTGTCATCTGGAGACACTACTAGAGGGCTCCAAACACCTTCATTTGAAGTGTTGTCTTACAGTTGCAAATGCCATATTATCTTGCCATTTGGAGACAAAACTAGAGTGGTCCAAATATCTTCAATTGGGGTGTTGTATTACTGTTACAAATATCGTATTATCTTGCCATCCGGAAACACTACTAGAGTGTTCAAAATATCTTCAATTGGAGTGTTGTATTAGGGTTGTAAATGCCCTATTATATTGCCATATTGAGACACTTTTAGATTGCTCCAAACATCTTCTATTGGAGTGTTGTTTTAGGGTTGCAAGTACCCTATTATCTTGCCATCGTTAGACATTACAAGAGTGCTCCAAACACCTTCAATTGGAGTATTGTATTAGGGTATAAATGCCTTATTAACTTGCCATATAGAGACACTACTATAGTGCTCCAAATACATTCAATTGGAGTGTTGTATGACGGTTGTAAATGCCCAATTATATTTCCAGATAGAGACATTATTAGAGTGCTCCAAACATCTTCAATTGGATTATTGTATGAGGGTTGTAAATGTCCTATTATCTTGCTATATAGAGACACTACCAGATTGCTCCAAACACGTTCAATTGGAGTGTTGTATTAGGGTTGTAAATGCCCTATTATCTTGTCATATGGAGACACTACTAGAGTGCTCCAAACACCTTCAATTGAAGTGTTGTATTAGGGTTGTAAATACCTTTTTTATCTTGCCATCTGGAGAAACTACTCGGGAGCTCCAAACACCTTCAATTGGAGTGTTGTGTTGGGTTGCAACAGCCCTATTCTCTTGCTATCTGGAGACATTACAAGAGTGCTTCAAACACCTTCAATTAGAGTGTTGTATTAGGGTTGTAAATGCCGTATTATATTGCTATATAGGGTCACTACTAGAGTGCACCAAACACCTTCCATTGGAGTGTTGTATTAGGGTTGTGAATGCCCTAGTATCTTGCTATCTGGAGACACTACTAGAGTGCTCCAGACACCTTCAATTGAAGGGTTGTATTAGTGTTGTAAATGCCCTATTATCTTGCCATATGGAGACACTACTCATGTGCTCCATAACATCTTCAATTGGAGTATTGTATTAGGATTGTAAATGCCATATTATCTTGCCATATGGAGACATTACTAGAGTGCTTCAAACACCTTAAATTGGAGTGTTGTATTAGGGTTGTAAATGCCCTATTATCTTGCTATATAGAGTCATTACTAGAGTGCTCCAAACACCTTCCTTTATAGTATTGTATTAGGTTTGTAAATGCCATATCTTGCCATATGGAGACACTTCTAGAGTGCTCCAAACACCTTCAATTGGAGTGTTGAGGGTTGTCAATGCCCCATTATCTTCATATATAAAGTCATTACTAGAGTGCTCCAAACACCTTCCTTTGGAGTGCTCCAAACACCTTCATTTGGATTGTTGTATTAGGATTGTAAATGCTCTATTATCTTGCCATCTAGAGACACTACTAGAGGGCTCCAAACACTTCAATTGGAGTGCTGTATTAGGGTTGTAAATGCTCTATGATCTTGCCATCTGGAGACACTGATAGAGTGCTCCAACCATCTTCATTAAGAGAATTCTAATAGGGTTGTAAATGCCATATTATCTTGCCATTTGGAGATACTACTAGTGTTCCAAACATCTTCAATTGGACTGTTGTATTAGAGTTGTAAATGCCCTATTATCTTGTCTTATGGAGACACTACTAGAAGGCACCAAACACCTTCATTTGAAATGCTGTATTAGGGCTGCAAATGCCCTATTATCTTGCCATTTGGAGACACTACTCAAGTGCTCCCAATACCTTCAATTGGAGTGTTGTATTAGGGTTGTAAATGCTAAATGATCTAGCCATCTGGAGACATTGCTAGAGTGCTCCAACCACCTTCAATAGGAGAGTTCTATTTGGAGACATTGCTAGAGGGCTCCAAACACGTTCATTTGAAGTGTTGTCTTACAGTTGCAAATGTCATATTATCTCGCCATCTGGAGATACAACTAGGGGTTCCAAACACCATCAATTGAAGTGTTATATTACGGTTGGAAACGCCTTACTATCTTTCCGTCTGGAGACACAACTATAGTACACCAAACATCTTCAATTGGAGCGTTGTATTAGGGTTGTAAATGCCCTATTATCTTGACATATGGAAACACTACTAGAGTGCTCCAAACACTTCAATTAGAGTGCTGTATTAGGGTTGTAAATGCCCTATTATCTAGCCATTTGGAGACACTACTCAAGTGCTCCTAACACCTTCAATTGGAGTGTTGTATTAGGGTTGTAAATGCTAAATGATCTAGCCATCTGGAGACATTGCTAGAGTGCTCCAACCATCTTCACTAGGAGAGTTTTATTGGGTTGTAAATGCCATATTATCTTGTCATCTGGAGACACTATTAGAGGGCTCCAAACACATTCATTTGAAGTGTTGTCTTACAGTTGCAAATGCCATATTATCTTGCCATCTGGAGAGACAACTAGAGTGGTCCAAATATCTTCAATTGGAGTGTTCTATTACGGTTACAAATGTCGTATTATCTTGCCATCCGGAAACACTACTAGAGTGCTCCAAACATCTTGAATTGGAGTGTTGTATTAGGGCTCGAAATGCCCTATTATATTGCCATATAGAGGCACTACTAGATTGCTGCCAACACCTTAAATTGGAATGTTGTATTAGGGTTGTAAATGTCCTATTATCTTGCCATCTCGAGACAGTACTAGAGTTCTCCACACATCTTCTATTGGAGAGTTGTTTTAGCGTTGTAAATGCCCTATTATCTTCCCATACGGAGACATTACAAGTGTGCTCCAAACACTCTCAATTGGAGTGTTGTTTAAGGGTTGTAAGTGTCCTATTATCTTGCCATCGTGAGACATTACAAGAGTACTCCAAACACCTTCAATTGGACTGTTGTATTAGGGTTGTAAATGTCTTATTATCTTGCCTTATAGAGACACTACTAGAGAGCTCCAAATATCTTCAATTGGAGTATTGTATGAGGGTTGTAAATGCCCTATTATCTTTCCAGATAGAGACATTACTAGAGAGCTCCAAACACCTTCAATTGGAGTGTCATATAAGGGTTCCAAATGCCCTATTATCTTGCCATCTGGAACCACTAGTAGAGTGCTCCAAGCACCTTCAATTGGAGTGTTGTATTAGGGTTGTAAATGCCCCATTATCTTGCCATCTATGGACATTACTAGAGGGTTCCAAACACCTTCAATATGATAGTTGTATTTGGGTTGCAAAAACCATCAATTGAAGTGTTGTATTACGGTTGGAAATGCCTTATTATCTTGCCGTCTGGAGACACACCTATAGTGCTCCATACATCTTCAATTGGAGTGTGGTATTAGAGTTGTAAATGCCGTATTATCTTGACATATGGAAACACTACTAGAGTGCTCCAAACACTTAAATTAGAGTGCTGTATTAGGGTTGTAAATGTCTTATTATCTTGCCATCTGGAGACACTACTCAAGTGCTCCTAACACCTTCAATTGGAGAGTTGTATTAGAGTTGTAAATGCTAAATGATCTAGCCATTTGGAGACATTGTTAGAGTGCTCCAACCATCTTCACTAGGAGAGTTTTCTTAGGGTTGTAAATGCCATATTATCTTGTCATCTGGAGACACTACTAGAGGGCTCCAAACACCTTCAATTGGAGTGTTGTATTGTGGTTGTAAATGCCTTATTATCTTGTCATATAGAGACACTACTAGAGCGCTACAAATACCTTCAATTGTATTATTGTATGAGGGTTGTAAATGCCCTATTATCTTTCCAGATAGAAACATTACGAGAGAGCTCCAAACACCTTCAATTGGAGTGTCGTGTTAGGGTTCTGAATGCCCTATTATATTGCCATCTGGAACCACTAGAAGAGTGCTCCAAGCACATTCAATTGGAGTGTTGTATTAGGGTTGTAAATGAACCATTATCTTGTTATATAGAGTCACTACTAGAGACCTCTAAACACCTTCAATTGGAGTGTTATATTCGGGTTGTAAACGCTCTATTATCTTGCCATCTAGGGACACTACTAGAGGGCTCCAAACACCTTCAATTGGAGTGTTGTATTTGGGTTGTAAATGCCTTATTATCTTGCCATATAGAGACACTACAAGAGCGCTCCAAATACCTTCAATTGGAGTATTGTATGAGGGTTGTAAATGCCCTATTATCTTTCCAGATAGAGACATTACTAGAGAGCTCCAAACACCCTTAGTTGGAGTGTATTAGGGTTCTAAATGCCCTATTATCTTGCCATTTGGAACCACTAGAAGAGTGCTCCAAGTACCTTCAATTGGAGTGTTGTATTAGAGTTGTAAATGTCCCATTATCTTGTTATATAGAGTCACTACTAGAGTGCTCTAAACTCCTTCAATTGGAGTGTTGTATTAGGAGTGTAAACGCTCTATTATCTACTAGAAAACACCTTCAATATGAGAGTTGTATTAGGGTTGTAAATGCCATATTATCTTGCCATCTGGAGACAGAACTAGGGGCTCCAAACACCATCAATTGAAGTGTTGTATTACGGTTGCAAATGCCTTATTATCTTGCCGTCTGGAGACACAACTATAGTGCTCCAAAGATCTTCAATTGGAGCGTTGTATTACGGTTACAAATATCGTATTATCTTGCCATCCGGAAACACTACTAGAGTGCTCCAAACATCTTCAATTGGAGTGTTGTATTAGGATTGTAAATGCCCTATTATATCGCCATATAGAGGCACTACTAGATTGCTGCAAACACCTTAAATTAGAATGTTGTATTAGGGTTGTAAATGTCCTATTATCTTGCCATCTCGAGACAGTAGTAGAGTGCTTCAAACATCTTCTATTGGAGTGTTGTTTTAGGGTTGTAAATGCCCTATTATTTTGCCATACAGAGACATTCCAGGAGAGCGCCAAACACTCTCAATTGGAATGTTGTTTTAGGGTTGTAAGTGCCCTATTATCTTGCCATCATAAGACATTACAAGAGTGCTCCAAACACCTTCAATTGGAGTCTTGTATTTAGGGTTGTAAATGCCTTATTACCTTGCAATATAGAGACACTACTAGAGCGCTCCAAATACCTTCAATTGGAGTATTGTATGAGGGTTGTACACGCTCTATTATCTTTCCAGATAGAGACATTACTTGAGAGCTCCGAACACCTTCAATTGGAGTGTCATATTAGGGTTCCAAATGCCCTATTATCTTGCCATCTGGAACCACTAGTAGAGTGCTCCATGCACCTTCAATTGGAGTGTTGTATTAGGGTTGTAAATGCCCCATTATCTTGTTATATAGAGTCACTACCAGATTGCTCTAAACTCCTTCAATTGGAGTGTTGTATTAGGGTTGTAAACGCTCTATGATCTTGCCATCTAGGGACACTACTAGAGGGCTCCAAACACGTCAATTCGAGTGTTGTATTACGGCTGGGAATGCCTTATTATCTTGCCGTCTGGAGACAGAACTATAGTGCTCCAAACATGTTCAATTGTAGCGTTGTATTAGGGTTGTAAATGCCCTATTATCTTGACAGATGGAAACGCTACTAGAGTGGTCCAAGCACCTTCAATTGGAATGTTGTATTAGGGTTGTAAATGCCCCATTATCTTGTTGTATAGAGTCACTACTAGAGTGCTTTAAACTCCTTCAATTGGAGTGTTGTATTAGGGTAGTAAACGCTCTATTATCTTGCCATCTAGGGACACTACTAGAGGGCTCCGAACACCTTCAACACGAGAGTTGTATTTGGGTTATAAATGCCATATTATCTTGCCATCTGGAGACACAACTAGGGGGCTCCAAACACCATTAATTGAAGTGTTGTATTACGGTTGGAAATGCCATATTATCATGCCGTCTGGAGACTACCACTATAGTGCTCCAAACATCTTCAATTGGAGCGTTGTATTAGAGTTGTAAATGCCCTATTAACTTGACATATGGAAACACTACTAGAGTGCTCCAAACACTTCAATTAGAGTGCTGTATTAGGGTTGTAAATGCACTATTATCTTGCTATCTGGAGACACTACTCAAGTGCTCATAACACCTTCAATTGGAGTGTTGTATTAGGGTTGTAAATGCTAAATGATCTAGCCAATTGGAGACATTGCTAAAGTGCTCCAACCATCTTCACTAGGAGAGTTTTATTAGGGTTGTAAATGCCATATTTTCTTGTCATCTGGAGACACTACTAGAGGGCTCCAAAAACCTTCAATTGGAGTGTTGTATTGTGGTTGTAGATGCCTTATTATCTTGCCATATAGAGACACTACTAGATCGCTGCAAATACCTTCAATTGTAGTATTGTATGAGGGTTGTAAATGCCCTATTATCTTTCCAGATAGAAACATTACAAGAGAGCTCCAAACACCTTCAATTGGAGTATCGTGTTAGGGTTCTAAATGCCCTATTATCTTGCCATTTGGAACCACTAGAAGAGGGCTCTAAACACCTTCAATTGGAGTATTGTATTAGGGTTGTAAATGCCTTATTATGTTTCCATATAGAGACACTACAAGAGCGGTCCAAATACCTTCAATTGGAGTATTGTCTGAGGATTGTAAATGCCCTATTATCTTTCCAGATATAGACATTACTAGAGAGCTCCAAACACCTTCAATGGGAGTGTCGTATTAGGGTTCTTAATGCCATATTATCTTGCCATCTGGAACCACTAGTAGAGTGCTCCAACCATCTTCAATTGGAGTGTTGTATTAGGGTTGTAAATGCCCCCATTATCTTGTTATATGAGTCACTACTAGAGTGCTCTAAACTCCTTCAATCGGAGTGTTGTATTAGGGTTGTAAACGCTCTATTATCTTGCCATCTAGGGACACTACTAGAGGGCTCCAAACACCTTCAATTGGAGTGTTGTAGTAGAGTTGTAAATACCTTATTATCTTGCTATATAGAGACACTACTAGAGCGCTCCAAATACCTTCAATCGGAGTATTGTATGAGGGTTGTAAATGCCCTATTATCTTTCCAGATTGAGACATTACTAGAGAGCTCCAAACACCTTCAATTGGAGTGTCGTATTAGGGTTCTAAATGCCCTATTATCTTACCATCTGGACTACTAGTAGAGTGCTCCAAACACCTTCAATTGGAGTGTTGTATTAGGGTTGTAAATGCCCCTTTATCTTGTTATATAGAGTCACTACTAGAGTGCTCTAAACTCCTTCAATTGGAGTGTTGTATTAGGGTTGTAAACGCTCTATTATCTTGCCATCTAGGGATACTACTAGAAAACACCTTCAATACGAGAGTTGTATTAGGGTTGTAAATGCCATATTATCTTACTATCTCGAGACACAACTAGGGGCTCCAAACACCATCAATTGAACTGTTATATTACGGTTGGAAATGCGTTATTATCTTGCCGTATTGAGACACTACTATAGTGCCCCAAACATCTTCAATTGGAGTGTCGTATTAGGGTTGTAAATGCTCTATAATCTAGCTATCTGGAGACACTTCTAAAGTGCTCCAACCACCTTCATTAGGAGAGTTCTATTAGAGTTGTAAATGTCATATTATCTTGTCATTTGGAGACACTAGTAGAAGACTCCAAACACCTTCATTTGAAGTGGTCTTACAGTTGCAAATGCCATATTATCAGGCCATCTGGAGACACTACTAGAGTGGTCCAAACATCTTCAATTGGAGTGTTGTATTACGGTTGCAAATGCAGTATTATCTTGCCATCTGGAAACACTACTAGAGTGCTCCAAACATCTTCTATTGGAGTGTCCATCTTCAATAGGAGAGTTGTATTAGGGTTGTAAATGCCATATTATCTTGCCATCTGGTAACACAACTAGGGGGCGCCAAACACCATCAATTGAAGTGTTGTATTACGGTTGCAAATGCCTTATTATCTTGCCGTCTGGAGACACAACTATAGTGCTCCAAAGATCTTCAATTGGAGCGTTGTATTACGGTTACAAATATCGTATTATCTTGCCATCCGGAAACACTACTAGAGTGCTCCAAACATCTTCAATTGGAGTGTTGTATTAGGATTGTAAATGCCCTATTATATCGCCATATAGAGGCACTACTAGATTGCTGCAAACACCTTAAATTAGAATGTTGTATTAGGGTTGTAAATGTCCTATTATCTTGCCATCTCGAGACAGTAGTAGAGTGCTTCAAACATCTTCTATTGGAGTGTTGTTTTAGGGTTGTAAATGCCCTATTATTTTGCCATACAGAGACATTCTAGGAGTGCTCGAAACACTCTCAATTGGAGTGTTGTTTGAGGGTTGTAAGTGCCCTATTATCTTGCCATCGTAAGACATTACAAGAGTGCATCAAACACCTTCAATTGGAGTGTTGTATTAGGATTGTAAATGCCTTATTATCTTGCCATATAGAGAAACTAATAGAGCGCTCCAAATACCTTTAATTGGAGTGTTGTATTAGGGTTGTAAATGCCTTATCGTCTTGCCATATAGAGACACTACTAGAGTGCTCCAAATACCTTCAATTGGAGTATTTTATGAGGTTTGTAAATGCGCTAGTATCTTTCCAGATAGAGACATTACTAGAGTGCTCAAAACACATTCAATTGGAGTGTCGAATTAGGGTTCTAAATGCCCTATTATCTTGCCATCTGGAACCACTAGTAGAATGTTCCAAGCACCTTCAATTGAAGTGTTGTATTAGGGTTGTAAATGCCACATTATCTTGTTATATAGAGTCACCACTAGAATGCTCTAAACTCCTTCAATTGGAGTGTTGTATTCGTGCTGTAAACGCTCTATTATCTTGCCATCTAGGGACACTACTAGAGGGCTCCAAACACCTTCAATACGAGAGTTGTATTACGGTTGTAAATGCCATATTATCTTGCCATCTGGAGACACAACTAGAGCGCTCCAAATACCTTCATTTGAAGTGCTGTCTTACAGTTGCAAATGCCATATTATCTTGCCATCTGTTGACACAACTAGAGTGGTCCAAATATCTTCAATTGGAGTGTTCTATTACGATTACAAATGTCGTATTATCTTGCCATCCGGAAACACTACTAGAGTGCTCCAAACATCTTCAATTGGAGTGTTGTATTAGGGTTCTAAATGCCCTATTATATGGCCATAAAGAGGCACGACTAGATTGCTGCAAACAGCTTAAATTGGAATGTTGTATTAGGGTTGTAAATGTCCTATTATCTTGCCATCTCGAGACAGTACTAGAGTACTCCAAACATCTTCTATTGGAGTGTTGTTTTAGGGTTGTAAATGCCCTATTATCTTGCCATACCTCTAGATTCCAGGAGTGCTCCAAACACTCTCAATTGGAGTGTTTTTTGAGGGTTGTAAGTGCCCTATTATCTTGCCACGTAAGACATTACAAGAGTGCTCCAAACACCTTCAATTGGAGTGTTGTATTAGGGGTTCTAAATGCCCTATTATCTTGCCATACCTCTAGATTCCAGGAGTGCTCCAAACACTCTCAATTGGAGTGTTTTTTTAGGGTTGTAAGTGCCCTATTATCTTGCCACGTAAGACATTACAAGAGTGCTCCAAACACCTTCAATTGGAGTGTTGTATTAGGGTTCTAAATGCCCTATTATCTTGCCATCTGGAACCACTAATAGAGTGCTCCAAGCACCTTCAATTAGAGTGTTGTATTAGAGTTGTAAATGCCCTATTATCTTGTTATATCGAGACACTACTATAGTGATCAAAACATCTTCAATTGAAGTGTTGTATTAGGGTTGCAAATGCCTTGTTATCTTGCCATCTAGAGACACTACTAGAAAACACCTTCAATATGAGAGTTGTATTAGGGTTGTAAATGCCATATTATCTTGCCATCTGGAGACATAACTAGGGGGCTCCAAACACCATCAATTGAAGTGTTGTATTACGGTTGGAAATGACTTATTATCTTGCCGTATTGAGACATTACTATAGTGACCTAAACATCTTCAATTGGAGTGTCGTATTAGGGTTGTAAATGCTCTATGATCTAGCCATCTGGAGACATTTCTAGAGTGCTCCAACCACCTTCATTAGGAGAGTTCTATTAGAGTTGCAAATGCCATATTATCAGGCCATCTGGAGACATTACTAGAGTTGTCCAAACATCCTCAATTGGAGTGTTGTATTACGGTTGCAAATGCCGTATTATCTTGCCATTTGGAAACACTACTAGAGTGCTCCAAACATCTTCCATTGGATTGTTGTATTAGGGTTATAAAGAGTAGAACTAGGGTGCTCTTAAGCTCACCAAAGTGTTTGGTGAGCTTAACTCTAAAACCTATCAAATCGATTTTAAATGTCGAATCCGAACCGTTGAAACCCGCCTACCTTACGTGTGATGCGTCTACATGTGAAATTTTTAAACATTCGAATTAATTTAGTATAAAGTCAAGCGGTCAAAAAACGTTAAAAAAATGAATGCACTAAAACTAATTTATTAACCTTCTAATTTTGACCAATTGACTTTATACTAAACTATTTTGAATGTTTAAAAATTTCACATGTAGACGCATCACACGTAGATATAGGCGGGTTCCAACGGTTCGGATTCGTCATTTGAAACCGATTTGATGGGTTTTGGAGTTAAGCTCACCAAACACTTTGGTGAGCTTAAGAACACCCTAGTTCTACTCGGGTTATAAATGCCCTATTATCTTGCCATCTGGAGAAACTACTAGAGGGATCAAAACACCATCAATAGGATAGCTGTATTAGAGTTGTAAATGTCAATATTATCTTGCCATCTAGAAACACAACTAGGGGGCGCCAAACACCATCAATTGAAGTGTTGTATTACGGTTGGAAATGCCTTATTATCTTGCCGTCTGAAGACACAACTATAGTGCTCCAAACATCTTCAATTGGAGCGTTGTATTATGATTACAAATGTCGTATTATCTTGTCATCCGGAAACACTACTAGAGTGCTCCAAACATCTTCAATTGGAGTGTTGTATTAGGGTTGTAAATGCCCTATTATATTGCCATATAGAGGCACTACTAGATTGCTGCAATCACCTTAAATTGGAACGTTGTATTAGGGTTGTAAATGTCCTATTATCTTGCCATCTCGAGACAGTACTAGAGTGCTCCAAACATCTTCTATTGGAGTGTTGTTTTAGGGTTGTAAATGCCCTATTATCTTGCCATACCTCTAGATTCCAGGAGTGCTCCAAACACTCTCAATTGGAGTGTTGTTTTAGGGTTGTAAGTGCCCTATTATCTTGCCATCGTAAGACATTACAAGTGTGCTCTAAACACCTTCAATTGGAGTGTTGTATTAGGGTGGTAAATGCCTTATACTACTAGAGCGCTCCAAATACCTTCAATTGGAGTATTGTATGAGTGTTGTAAATGCCCTATTATCTTTCCAGATAGAGACATTACTAGAGAGCTCAAAACACATTCAATTTGAGTGTCGTGTTAGGGGTCTAAATGCCATATTATCTTGCCATCTGGAACCACTAGTCGAGCGCTCCAAGAACCTTCAATTGGAGTGTTGTATTAGGGTTGTAAATGCCCTATTATCTTGTCATATGGAGACACTACTAGAGTGATCCAAACACCTTCAATTAAAGTGTTGTATTAGGGTTGTAAATGGCTTGTTATCTTGCCATCTGGAGACACTACTAGAGTTCTCCAAACACCTTCAATTGGAGTGTTGTATTAGGGTTGTAAATGCCCCATTATCTTGTTATATACTAGAGTGATCTAAACTTCAATTGGAGTGTTGTATTAGGGTTGTAAACACTCTATTATCTTGCCATCTAGGGACACTACTGGAGGGCTCCGAACACCTTCAATACGAGAGTTGTATTTGGGTTATAAATGCCATATTATCTTGCCATCTGGAGACACAACTAGGGGGCTCCAAACATCTTCAATTGCAGCGTTGTATTACGGTTACAAATGTCGTATTATCTTGCCTACCGGAAACACTACTAGAGTGCTCCAAACATCTTCAATTGGATTATTGTATGAGGGTTGTAAATGTCCTATTATCTTGCTATATAGAGACACTACCAGATTGCTCCAAACACGTTCAATTGGAGTGTTGTATTAGGGTTGTAAATGCTCTATTATCTTACCATCTGGAGACACTTCTAGAGTGCTCCAAACATGTTCAATTGGAGTGTTGTTTTCGGGTTGTAAATGCTCTATTATCTTACCATCTGGAGACATTCATATAGTGTTTCAAACACTCTCAATTGGCGTTTTGTTTTAGGGTTGTAAAGGCCCTATTATCTTGTCATCTTGAGACATTACTAGAGTGCTCGAAACACATTCAATTGGAGTGTTGTATTGGGGTTGTAAATGCCCTATTATCTTGCCATATAGATACACTACTAGAGTGCTCCAAATACCTTCAATTGGAGTGTTGTATGAGGGTTGTAAATGCCCTAATATCTTGCCATCGGGAGACACTACTCGAGTGATCCAAACACCTTCAATTGGAGTATTGTATTAGGATGTCAACTGCCCTCTTCTCTTGCTATCTGGGGACTTTACTAGAGTGCTCCAAACACCTTCAATTGGAGTGTTGTATTAGGGTTGTAAATGCCCTATTATCTTGTCATATGGAGACACTTCTCAAGTGCTCCAAACACCTTCAATGGGAGTGTTGTATTTGGGTTGCAACTGCCTTCTTCTCTTGCTATTTGGAGACATTACAAGAGTTGTCAAAACATCTTCAATTGGAGTGTTGTATTAGGATTGTAAATGCCCTATTATCTTGCCATCTGGAGACACTACTCAAGTGCTCCAAACACCTTCAATTGTAGTGTTGTATTAGGGTTGTAAATACCATATTATCTTGCCATCAGGAGACGCTACTAGATCTCTCCAAAGACCAACATTTGGAGTGTTGTATTAGCATTGTAAATGCCCTATTATCTTGCCATATGGAGGCACTACTCAAGTGCTCCAAACACCTTCAATTGGAATGTTATATTAGTGTTGCAATTGCCCTCTTCTCTTGCTATTTGGAGACATTAATAGAATTCTCTAAACACCTTAAATTGAAGTGTTGTATTAGGGTTGTAAATGCCCTATTATCTTTCCATTTGGAGATACTACTCAAGTGCTCCAAACACCTTCAATTAGAGTATTGTATTAGGGTTGTAAATATCCTATTATCTTGCTATCAGGGGACACTACTTGATCTCTCAAAGACCTACAATTGGAGTATTGTATTAGCGTTGTAAATGCCCTATTATTTTGCCATCTGGAGACACTACACAAGTGCTCCAAACCCCTTCAATTGGATTGTTGTATTAGGGTTGTAAATGCCATATTATCTTTCCATCTGGAGGTACTACTGGAGGGCTCCAAATACCCTCAGTCAGGATTCTTTATTAGCTTGCGCCACGGCCTTCTTCCATTGAGATTAGGCAATCGTGTGATTTTGGACCCATACATGCCCCATTGCTGCGCTCATCAGTTTGGTTTAGACTAGTGCATCCCTGCCGACGTCCCTTCAATTGATGACATCCATGCTGATTTAGCATGTGCAGCTAGGTGCTAGTCTTCTTTTCTTAGGATTGAAACCTAGGCCAGGTTTCTTATGCCCAGACCTTTCAGATATGTTGCCTTCTCTGTTATATATGAGAGATGGTTCAGAGATATGGTGCGGCCCTGCTACATGCGGGACTTAGGGCACTGGATGTGAGAGGTATTGCTTGGACCGGATGATCACATTGGTCCGAGGACGGTTCCTCTATTTGACATTGTACTGGGCTTATGGAGACAGTCGCTTCTTTGAGCCTTCAGTCCCAGAATCTTTCGACGCTGGTATGTTCATCTTGATTTTATTTCTTGAGTATAGTCTTATGCTTCAGTGTTGCTGACTTACTTCATTTGACATTTGATTTAGCATTCCTTGCGCCAGCAGGGGAAGTGTTTACATCCTTTGGGATTCCTAGTAGGATCCTTGAACATTCAAATCCTTATTCTAAGAAGATTCCTCGTAGGAAGCGCAAGCGCAATGGTGTTGCCAAAGTTCCCGCATCGGGAACATTTGTTCCATCAGGTACTTAAGAAGAACTAAGAATATGTTTCTCGTCTACGGTGGTGACTCCGAACTCGTAATAAACGGTTACACTGATGCAAGTTTCCAAACTTACCAAGATGATTTGAGATCACAGTCCAGATACGTGTTCATACTCAACGGTGGAGCTGTGAGCTGGAAGAGTTCAAAGGAAGAGACCACAACAGACTCAACCACCGAAGCTGAGTACATAGCCGCATCCGAAGCAGCTAAAGAAGATTTTTGGATCAAGAAGTTCCTTAGCGAACTAGAAGTGGTTCCCAGTGTTCAAGGCCCTGTGGACCTCTACTGTGACAACAATGGAGCTATAGCTCAGGCCAAGGAACCGAGATCGCACTCGAGATCCAAGCATGTTCTGCGATGTTATCACCTGATACGAGAAATCATAAATAGAGGTGACGTAAAGATATGTAGAGTTGACACAGCCAGCAACACAGCTGATCCACTCACAAAACCTCTTCCTCAAGCCAAGCATCAGTTGCATACGGCTTCTATGGGTCTGAGACACATAAGAGATTGGCTTTGAGACTTTCTTTAGATCTACGAGATTTTTAGAATACTAGAGATTTGTATAAGTAGGGCCTACGATGATTGGCTCCTAGCTTAAGTGGGAGATTGTTAGTTTGTAATAATCTAGAAGTCAATAATATGATAAATTGTCATAAAACTTTGTTCATGAATTGAGTGATTAATAAACTGTCATTTTTGTTGCCTTGAGTATTATTGCATTTATGGATCATTCCTTTACCTGACTAGAGTCAATAACTGGAATTGTGAAACTTCATAATATAGATGATATATATTCTTAAAAGTCTTTAACCGAGGTAATTAGCAGGAACACTAATTTACCGTTACAAGGTTAGTATGTGGATTAAAAGATGGTCAAGTTTTACCGACCACTGACAAGAGATGTCATTTTAATCACATAAATACATGTTCTAGGAACATGGTATTTGACAGACCCCGAATGAAACATTAAATGGAATTGTGTACGTGTCATTAATGTTTTCATTCAGTGTTAAGTTCTAAAGTATGAGGTATTCATCTTCCTACTAAGAGATATGTATGTGTGATTGTTATCTAATGCTGTCGGTAAAACGCAGTTATAACGGTAGCTCTTCGGTATACATAGCTTAACTGAGGTAGTGATGGTTTACCAAAAGTACTATTGTCTCTCGTATCTCTATACGAGCTATAGCATCACTGGGCCTCTTGGTAGAGTAAGATTATCTGCTAGCGGTACAATTACAAGAGTAATTATATTTGATAATCCACTCAAGATCAAGAAAAAATTAAGTTTGCAACGATGACACACACCTACCTTGAAACTGATCTGATAGCTATGAGACGAAAGAATTGACACGACTAAAATAGTTTACTGGATCGTGGTATTGTACAGTACAGCATCATCTGTGTAATTGGATGGTCATAGTAAAGATGTCAGATGCCTCTTATGATTATAGAAGTTAAAACAGTTTTAATTCTATTTACCAACATAACACAGATCCTATTGGGTCACACCGTATAGGAGCTAATCGGAGAATCTTACTGATTAATTATAAATTGATTATAATTAATATTAAGATGGTTATAATTAATTATACGTGTTATAATTAAATTATAAATGTCATATAAGATGACAAGCAAAAACAACGGTTAATTTATAAGCGTACTCGATACGTTGTATAAAACCGTACCGAAACCAAACAGTGAGAAATATAATTGTTTAGAACAATTATATATATTTGATTTAGATTTTAAATATTAATTATGATTTTTAATTTTGGGCTAACAACCATTAGAAAAATTAAAACCTTAATTAAAAATTAAAATCAAAAATCAAAATATAAATCAAATTGATTTCGGCCAATTAAGGTGGCAAAATCAAATTTGAATATTTCCTCTCAAAACTGCCACAATATGTGGCATGCAAGGTGGCATAGGCATTTTGGTAATTTCATGCATATCAAAACCTATAAATAGAGGGGTGAGGTGAAAGAGAAAAATACTAATTCACGTGTTATCGGATTGTCTGATCAGTTCGTTAATTATATTTTCTATCTTTCTCGGTTACGGTTGTTACGAGATTTAGAAATAATATATTTATGAAAGTCATGATATTTCTGTTTTCGCTTATTAGTGAATCAGAATAACTACGGGTCGTAATTATTATTATTCTGTCTTTTCTTGGTAAATAGTATTTTTGCAGAATTTTGCAGTTTACGGTATTTCTGGCAAAAGAAATAAATCGCTCTTCGGTTAGTCCTAGTGGATAACCGATAGAGGTATCATAAGTTTGATACTCCGAGACGAACCATTCCTGATCGTTCTTCTCGCTCTGCTGCATTCCAATTAGAATTTGGAGACAAGGTATAAATATGTTATATTAATCTATTTAATTTGTAAATAGATTAAAGCTTTATAAAACAATTATGGAGTAGATCTGTAAAAGGATTAAATGAGGTTTTGATGCCGAAGGAATACTGAAGGTGAACCGCCTTGGAAAGTTTCTTGACATACCTCGTTTAATCTTTGTCTTAAGTTAGAAGTAAAATTTTTATTTTACGTTTTTTCCGCATCTTAAGTAAATAAATGAGTTTGAACAGTCAAAACCCCAACAGACTTAATCAATGGATTTGAACCGTCAAAACCCAACAGATAAGCAGTAGCGATGACTTGGGGTCAATCGCGGCCATCTGTTGTTCATATTTATCAGATGACACCTGCACTCCTGAGTTCTTTTTTTTTCTTTTAAAAAAAAATCCATTGGAAATATTCAATTTTCCCTTTCCGATGGAAATATTCAATTTTTCATATATTTCTAATTTGTATGATTGTACCATTTTATTGTTTCTATCCTTTCATAACTGAAATTACAAAAGGAGCCTTCGAGTGCATTACTTGTTGTATGAAATTAATTTATTTAAGTGGTAAGAAAAAAAATTATTGTGAATTGATAAGAGGTGCGAATATTTCATTAATAGATGTGTTCTTTATTAGTGAAGTAAGCATTCATACAATTTGAGTAGATTCTGAACCAATTAATAAGCCACCAGTTATCGATCTTATTTGTAAAATAAAAATCCCAAGTATACGAAAGGGGAGGTAGTACAATTGGCTAGGAAGATGTCCTAGAGTTGTTATACTCAAAGGTCGAGAGTTCGATTCCCCCTCACGAACCTTGGTAGCTACTACCAAGTTTTCAAAAAAAAAATCCCAAGTATACGTAGAAACCGAATTAATTAGGATCGGCACCATCCATCTTTCAATTGACAACACAATTTGAAAATTGAATGGTTGTAACTCTCATTAATTGGTGGGTAAAAAGTATATATAGTATTGGTTATTGTTATGAACAAGCACTGAAATTACCACAATACATTGAAATTAAGCACAAATAACATTAAACAAGTAATTTCTATATAATAAAATTGATTATCATCCTATTAAACCAGCCATAAGTTAGGTATAGCATTGCATTACATGTTTGCTTAACATACTAAACTTTATACATAAATACTTTTTAAAAATGAATGCTGGCTGATAGATAGATGGGTAATATAATAACAAAAACTAACCAAATCCTAAAAGATAACAGCTTTAGGGTAATAAAAGCCCAAAGCAACCCTAGAACCCAACTACATAAACCCTAAATTAGGTTGTCTACCTCTCCTCCGAGTTGAACTTATTCCATGCTTCCTGAAAATGTGAAAACAAAACTAATTTAAGCAAATAAATCATTTGCAAAAGAAGAAAGGTAACTGCATTAAAAAGCAAGGCCTTCAAATATCCTTTATAACCCTCATAACTTGCTCATTTTAGCAAAACTATGTTGCAAATTTGATACCTTTTAAGGAGCTCGTAGATTTTTCATAACTTAAGGTGTTGAAAATTTTAATAAATAGAATACCATAACCCACTACAACATTAGACCACCCCCCCCCCCCCTTACCCCGCCGCTCAATTCCACCAACTGAAAACACATACACAGTGCATGGCAAACAAAATCTGCTACTGGGCACATGAGATTTTGCTTATATTTTGAAAATGAAGGAACATATACCTTTAGAAGATCAAAGACTTTTTCACATATGTACTTCTGATGAATTGAAGCACCTCTCTGTTGCAACTTGTCAGGATGCACATAAAGCATTGCTTTTCTGTATGCTTTTTTCACATCAGCTGCGGTAATAACCTATGTCAGATGAATCGATTGCCAGTCGCTGTTTTGCCCCAATATCTGCAAACAATTGTCATGTTTAACTTTTTAACATCCACAAGTTAAAGAAATAAATATCAAAACAGTGTCCTATGGAAGTATCTTGTAAAAAATTAGGGTATAAATGCCTCGTGTCTTTCATGCTCCAATCGTGTCTCACATCCTTACTTCTAAATAGTTAATCCGAACCGCTCAACATGATGTCCATATTAAAATGTGTTTGGTGACCAAATTTTATATTTTTTTTATAGGAAAAAATCACTATTTTTGGATGGTCCAGAATAGTCTGAAATACAGTGATTTTGTACGTATCTACAAAAATAGTAAAAAAATACAAAAAAAAAATACAAATTTGGTCTCCAAGCACTTTATAATATGGAGATCATGTTGAATTGTTCGTATCGATGGTTTAGACTTTGAAAACGAAGAAGATGAGGATGTGAGGCACGGTTGAGGCATGAAAAACACGAGGCATTGAATCTTGCTCCTTGTAAAATTTAGGTAAGCAAAATATTAGAAGTCAAGGGTTTCAAAAATATCTCTCACATATTGGAGGGTAGAGAGCAAGGTACGTAGATTGCCTTCTTTGCCTGAAGACCATCTCTTGACCTCTGCATCAAGGTGTTCAGCAATTCTCTGTACACCCACAATAGCAAGAAAATCAGTTGCATGTCAAAAACTCACCCTTTCAAGTTCTATCAAAAGCAAATTATATTAGAGGGAGAGAGGAGTATACATCTCTTTCCGACTGCTCTCTCTGAGCCATAATATCACGCCGGTTCCTCTCATCAAGTGCTTTCGCCTGAATTAAATAAATAATTAAAAATTAGAATGTGTAGGAAAATATATATATATATATATATATAGAGGTTGGCTAAGATCAAAGTGGTAGTTCCTGAGCTTTGGTGCTACCAATTCGTTTTTCAATTTTCAAAGTTCAAAACGTCGATTAGAACGGTTCAAGTTGTTCTCCATATTAAATTGTGCTTGGAGACCAAATTTTACATTTTTCTGAATTTTTTTACTATTGATTAAGCCACTATGAAAATCGCTGATCCAACGGTGGGTTAACAAAACAGTAAAATCAGAAGCCACCGTTGGATCAGCTATTTTCAAAGTGGCTTAATAAGAATTTTACATTTTTCTCTATTTTCCACTGCCCTCTGTCTGGCAGCAGTGATGCGCTCTAATGCAATGCGCTCAGCCCTCTCACGTTCTCTCTCATTGTTTGACTTTCTTGCCTCTGTTTTTCTCTCTTTTGCCTTCTCCCCATGCAATTTGGTCACCTTATCTTTCGCCTCTGCTCTTTCCCTCTCTAACCGTCTCGTCTCAGCTTCGACCCTCATTGCCATCTTTTTCTCTTCTCTTTCCTTTTCCATCCTTCTCAGTTTTTCTCTCTCTTGCTTTTCTTTTTCCATTGTTTGTTTCTCTTTCTCTTCTTCAAGCTTCTTCTCCATCTCTTTCTGCTCCCTTTCTTTCACCATTCTCTCCCTCTCTGTCTGCTCCCTTTCTTGCTCTATTTTCTCCCTCTTTCTGTTCTCTTTCCGCTCTCTCTTCTTCCAGCTTTCTAACTTTTTCCCTCTCTAGCTCTATCTCCTCTTCAAGTTTTCTAACTCTTTCTCTCTCCCGTTCTCTCTCTTCTTCAAGCTTTCTTATCCTTTGTCTAAATTTTTCTATTTCCTCTTCTAATTTTCTCTTCCTTTCCTTTTCGTTCTCCAACTTGTGTGCCATCTCTCTCCCTTTGCTTCTCTTCTTCTAGTTTCCTCGTCTAATTGCAACAGATATTTCTAGTTCAGGCAATATTTCTAGTTGTTCACAAAAAGGCAATATTTCTAGTTCTTCACACTCCCTTTGTCTTTTTGTTTCCTCGTCTAATTTCATTATGTCCTCTTCTTCTATTATTTGTTTTTTGCCACTTAAATTGATCTGTCTGATTTGATTTGAATCTCTGCATTAACTTTTATTCACATCAAGTTATTCTTCACATTTTAAATTAAAAATATAAAAGATGTCTTTTCAAAAATCAAACTACATAATTGCAAATTTTTGGGTCTTCGTACTTCCCATTTAGGGCTTGTTCGGATGCTTGGGTTTAAAATGGGATGGAATTTGATGGGATGAAAATCCACTGTTCGGTTGTACCGTGGAATTAGTTGTGAGAAATTATATTTTTCTTTCTAAAATATTTGATGTTATACAGTTTTTTTTATTAATATATTATCAATAATGTAATTAAATGTGTATATTAAATAATAACATAATATTTCTTCCTAATTATTATTTTATTACTATTTGATATGTTTTCAATGATTTTTCGTTTGTGTATGTTTTATTGAACCGACATCTGTGTTTTTTTTAGACATGATATATATATGTAGAAAGAGGTTCTAAAGTTTATAATATTTTTTTCTAAAAAAACAGGTTAGGACCTAAAAGACAAAGCCATATATTAACTGCTAGTCATAAATTTAATAAATAATATAAGCAGCTTGTGTTGCATATTCTTGCAATAAATATTATTAAATCCATATATGCTGCAAACTCTAGTCAATTAGCAGAATCATACTATAGAAAATGGGCCGATCCAATCAAAATCAAACTGCAAGAAATTACACGTAAATTGAAACCGCTGGTTCTTAGGATTATATACCTTGATATAAAATTATTATCCAAAGATACAACCAATCGGAGAGAGAGAGTCGCAGACAGCGCACAGTTGGGAAAATAATTGAGTCGGACTCAATTTTCATTTTCCCATTGCGTAGGAACAAATCTAGGTAAAACGATGGGAATAGATTGGAAAAAAACGGAGCTTCCGAACAGTTCTGGGTATTATAACCTCAACTACCTCAAAACTCATCCATTCCCACTATAAAACTTAACATCCGAACAGGCCTTAAAGAATATAACAAATATATAATAGAGTTTGCCTAGTATAACATCAGTGTCATTTCAACATATATAACACCAACTCTAAAACCTATCAAATCGACTTCAAACGGTGAATCCAAACCATTCAAACCGATCTACTTCATTAGTTGTGCGTTTACATGCAAAATTTATAACTTTTCGAATTTATTTAGTATTAAGTCAAGCGGTCAAATGTGTGAGTTTTTAAGTTAATTTTAATACATTAATTTTTCAATATTTTTACCGCTTGATTTGATATTAAAATAACTCTAAAATATAAAAAAATTGTATGTAAACGCATCACTCATAATGTAAAACGGTTTGAATTAGTCGTTCGAAGTCGATTTGATAGGTTTTAGAGTTTGTGTTATATATGCTGAAATAACACTAATGTTATGCTAGCCAAACTCTATACAATATATTGAATAATGTTAATGCATCTCATTCATAGTATGAGCTACCAGTGTTTAGCATTTGACTTAGCATTTGAAAACGTTTATTTATGTTACAGATTATATTTTAAAATTATTTGTTGATTAATTGAGATAAATTTTGCGGTTAAAGGTAGTGGATTGATTATACTCGCATAGGACAGCCCGTGCCCGGTCCGCCCGTACCCTATGCCCGGGGTATCCGTGCCCGAGCCCGGGTATAGGTCGGGTAAATGGGTACACGAGTACGGACAAAAAACGGACTGGTCACCATTTTTTGGGCAAAAACCTGACCATACCCGGACCGAATTATACCCGTACCCGACCATATCCGTGCCCGTCATGCCCATGCCCGTGTACCCGTACCCGTGCTCGTACCCGTATACCCGACATATCCCTACCCGACCCCCTTTTTTTTTAATTCAAAATTTTGAACCAAATCTCCCTCCAGTTCACGTCCCATCCGGACCCAACCGGCCGGACCCACCCTGCCCGAACTGAACCGACCTTCTATTTTTTAATATATATATATATATATATATATATAGAGTTAGGTTGGGGTGCTATGGATAGCATAGTGGCCTCTATGCTACGGCTCAATATTCGAGTTTTCAAAATCCAAACGGTCGATCCGAACCGTTCATCTTATTCTCCATATTAATATCTGCTTGGAGACCAAATTTTACATTTTTCTGAATTTTTTTACTATTTATTAAGTATTTTACAAAATTGTTGATCCAACGGTGACTGCACAAAACAGTAAAACCGTTGGATTAGCGATTTTCAAAGTGGCTTAATAAATAGTAAAAAAATTCAGAAAATTATAAAATTTGGTCTCCAAGCAGATATTAATATGGAGAATAAGATGAACGGTTCGGATCGACCGTTTGAATTTTGGAAACTCGAATATTGAGCCGTAGCATAGAGGCCACTATGCTATCCATAGCACCGAGGCCACTATGCTATCCATAGCACCCCAGCCTAACTCTATATATATATATATATATATTTCGTTTTTCTTTTAAAACATAAAAAAAACCGGACCGGACTGGCCTACTCGGACCGCCCTGCCCCTCAAGGGTACAATGGGCACGGGTATAGGATGGGCAGGGCACGGTTTTTGAAAAAAAAACGGGATGCCCGGCTCGAGATACCCGTTTACCTGTGATACCTGTGCCCATGCCCGAATATGCCCGGCCCGCCCTGCCCCTACCCAAGGGCAAACCCCTAGTTAAAGGTGTCAATGGGTACGATAAATTTGTATCCATATATTCGTATCATTACAAATAAATGGATAAAAGAATTACCAAAAGTTTCGAGGTTCCAATTTAGGAGTGTCAATGGATACAGTACGGATTGGCTGGAGACATTTTCATATCATTAAAATTAATTTTATCCATATTCATTAAAAAAATAATCTTATTCTACTCTATCCTTACCCGTTAATATTATCGAGTAACGAAACTGTAGCGGATGATTTTCGGATAATACTAATATAATAATTAATTTTATTGAGTAGAACTAGGGTGTTCTTAAGCTCACCAAAGTGTTTGGTGAGCTTGACTCCAAAACTCGTCAAATCGGTTTCAAATGACGAATCCGAACCGTTGGAACCCGTCTATTTTACGTGTGATGCGTCTACATGTGAATTTTTTTAACTTTCGAATTAGTTTAGTATAAAGTCAATTGGTCAAAATTAGAAGGTTAATAAATTAATTTTAGTGCATTCATTTTTTGAACATGTTTTGACCGCTTGACTTTATACTAAACTAATTCGAAAGTTAAAAAAATTCACATGTAGACGCATCACATGTAAAATAGACGGGTTCCAACGGTTCGGATTCGTCATTTGAAACCGATTTGATGGATTTTGGAGTCAAGCTCACCAAACACTTTGGTGAGCTTAAGAACACCCTAGTTCTACTCAATTTTATTATATTATAAAAAACTCATTCATTTCACACATATGTAAGAGCATCTCCATCCCTGAAACTCTTGGAGTTTCTAAACAACTGTTAACTAATTTTAAGAAATTTAGTCTCTCTAAGTTTTTAAATCCACACATCTTTGAAACTAAAATTAAAGTGTTTTAATTGCCATATCAGCAAATAATACAACAAATTTCAGCGATTTTTTTTTTCCTTCCACGCCTCCACATCTAGAATTCAACGAAATCATTGAGATTATTTTTTGTTTCCTTCCGCGACTTCACAATTTAATTGCTAAATAAGAACGTAATCATTTGTCCTTTTTACTTTTTATATTAAAATAATATAAAGTTTATGGTTTGAGATAGGACTGGCAAAAAAGCTCGTGGCTCGTGGACCGCTTGGTATTCGCCCGTGACTTGATCGGTAACAACTCTTTCGTTAGTGGATCGAGTTAAAATTAGCTCGCTCGCTACATACTCGAGCCAGAATTAATGAGTTTGAGCTTGGTATTCGGCACGAGCCAGCTCGGTCATTAATAAGTTATTTAATATACATAGTTTAATAGTTTAATCGGATCTATTCACTTCAAATTAGGGATATTATGGTCTATGGATGTTATAGCCAGTGTTATGACAATTGCACTTTGGACTGTGTTTAAGTTGATTGGTAATTTTGTATGGAATATGTGTGAATTAATTATAAGCAATTAAGTTAATTTGTATGAATGTTTGGTATGCATGAATTTATTCTGTGAATATATTTGTATTAATTTGTTTGGTTTGGTATGCATGAATTTATTTTGTGAATATATTTGTATGAATTTACGATTTTGATATATTTGTATGTATGAATTTAGTTGTAAAGTTAATTTATAGTAGTTGATTTGCTTAATTACAATTGAATTAAGCGTATTCCTCAGTAATTAGTCATATAAATATTATTTTGTTTTAACCATAATTGATAAGATGTGTTATGAAAATTTAAGATATAGCAAGAAAAAAAATATACAAATTTATAAATCTGTCAAGCTAGTAACGAGCTAGTTCGGCTCGCTCGGATAAGCCACGAGTCAGTCTTGAGCAATAGTTTTAGCTCGAAACCTAAAATCCAAACTCGCTCGCTCAGCTTGATATACCAACAAGCCGAATACGAGTGTGACCTAGCTCGCTCTTTAACAGCTCGTTGCCACCCCTAGCTTGAGATGTTGAATCAATATTTTAACATAAAATTTCATCATGACATTTTGTTTTTTTCACAGAACTGTTAACTTATTTAAAAGGTTAAATTATAATATTTTAATATAATATTAAATGTTAAACTATTATAAAACGATTCAGTAATTCAACAAAATAGTACAGCAAAACAATACGGCAATTCTTGTGTGTTCAACGAATTCATTTTGATGGTCAACGTTTGAAATAATACGACAATCCTTTTTTCAATGAAATCATTGAGATGGTCAACGCAATTTGGCCTTCATACCTTCTTCTAAGATACCCATCCACCTCTAGTTCCTCCTCTTCCTAGAATTTCCAATTTAAAAACTTATCAGCTGAGACAGAGCTGAAGCTGATGCCCTGGATGCTACTATATCTGTTTCTTCTGATCCCACTCAATCAAACTCTTCATTTGCTGATTCCTCGGTAGCACCATGACCTACCTTAAAACCTTACTATAGCTTTAATCTCTATCTTTTGTCATTTGTAGAATGAACTGTACATATGTCTCTCCTGTATGCTGTTTAGATATCACTTAGATGTTTCTCATCTAAAGTGATCCATTTTGACTGATACTGTATGCAGTAACACTGCCTAAAGACTATTTTGTAATTCTGCTTAGTTTCTAATGAAACTGATGGCAATGCCACTTTTATTCAAAAAAATAAAAAACTAATTATCAGCTGCCTACTAAGGTACAGTGCACTGCACCTGCCATCAAGGCTAGTGCCAACATGAAATAATTTATGTGCTCTTGTAATTACCTTTGTGGCAGCGTAAAAGTACGGCTTGAACTTGTACTATCTTGCATTTAATATTCATAAACAGTCGTTGTTGATGTGTAACACTGACTGTTTTAATAAGTGTTGTAAAAAACGGTCTTAACGGCCGATTAATCGGAAATGGCGGCCAAACCGTCATGAATACACTTAACGGAATACTTTTTGCGAATTTTTTTATTCCCCTTTTTTTCAATTTTTTCAGAAATTTCTTTTTTACACATTGAATTTTTTTTTATGTGAAAGTGTGTGAAATAAGTTTTATAAATCATGTATTGTAGTTTTATTTGTACTTGGATATATATTCAATATTGTTTATATATGTTTTCTTTTTCTTACTTACTTTAAAATTGATTAATTCTTCTTCTATTTATTTATCTTTTTTTTCTTATTAATTACTGATGTAATTTTTTCAATTAGTATGACATATTCATTTATGAAACTATGTTGTTATTATAAACTAAATTTAGTGATTTTGTGTTGGAATGATTCATTTCTTTCACATAATATGTTATTAGCATTTGAAAAAAGTTTAACTCTTGAATTTATTTTTTCATTAAATAAATGTGTTATTGTCACATGTAAAGTACTTGTATGTTAAAAAAAATAAGTGTAGTGTCATGTTATAATAATAAAATTAAGTTAAATTAAATTTATTTGATAAGTTTAATGAGTTAAATAAATTATGATATATATACATAAATTTAATAAAAACGTTAAATTGTCCGTATAATTCCGATTAATCGGCCGCATACCGATTAATCACTTGGCGGTACCTTGTCCGTCCGACGACTGCATACCGTTATTTACAACACTGGTTTTAATAAACTGTCAGTGTGAGAATCTACACTAATTGTTTTTTAACCGCAGGAAACAAATGCTAGCATTTTTGATATATCCTGCATGATTCCTTTGTTGTTGTTTTTTTTTCTCATCACTTCCCATTTATACTACTACTCTGTCTGTTATTTTGAGAGTATTTATGATAATGATATATGATCATATAATTTTATTAATTTCTTTCATCTTCTATATATTTTGTCCTTGATGAAAATATTAAGTTTCAATAAATTAAAGGCATAACCGGTATATATACTGAATTGACTTGTGTTTTATATCCGCATCTCATTGTAAAAGCAATGCTCAAAAGATTGATTGCATTTGTATTTTTTTTTCTAGTCTTAATTTGCCGATTTTTTTATTTATATCCAAAATAAAATATAAATTTGAAAAACTAACCAACTAGCTAATGAAATTGCAAAACTACCCAAACCGGTTAACCATTAACCGGACTCAAATCAAATTTCTGGTTATTGGTTTCCCGGACCCATTGAAATAGTCCGGTTAACCATTAACCGGAAATTTGATTTGAGTCCGGTTAATGGTTAACCGGATTTGTGCATTTTCCTTTTTTTTTTTTTTTTTTGAAACAGAAATTTTTATTTTATTTTTTGTATTAAAATATTAGAAATGTTGAATATATTTCTTTGAAAATAAATGGAAGACAATATAATTTGATTTATTAGAAAGACTGCAACTAATAACCCGGATCAATATTTTTCAGGCCGGATTTTTCGCGGCTGTAAGAAAAATTAATATATTTCTTTATGTGCTATTGGAAAAAAATAAAAATGCTTAGATTCTGAGTTATTGATCCCGGTTCAAAAGTCACTTCTATGCAATCTAGAAAATATTGTGATCCTTCTAGGTCATTTAATTTATAAAAAGTTGTATCTATTTTGAGAATTTTTTTTAAAAATAATAATTACATAAATTAAAGTTTTTGTTTTTTTTCAAAAATAGATACAACTTTTCATAAATTAAATGTCCTAGAAGGATCACAATATTTTATAGATTGCATAGAAGTGACTTTTGAACCGGGATCAATAACTCAGAATCTAAGCATTTTTATTTTTTTCCAATAGCACATAAAGAAATATATTAATTTTTCTTACAGCCGCGAAAAATCCGGCCTGAAAAATATTGATCCGGGTTATTAGTTGCAGTCTTTCTAATAAATCAAATTATATTGTATTCCATTTATTTTCAAAGAAATATATTCAACATTTCTAATATTTTAATACAAAAAAATAAAAAATAAAAAATTTCTGTTTTCCAAAAAAAAAAAAAAGGAAATGCCCAAATCCGGTTAACCATTAACCGGACTCAAATCAAATTTCCGGTTAATGGTTAACCGGACTATTTCAATGGGTATGGGAAACCAATAACCGGAAATTTGATTTGAGTCCGGTTAATGGTTAACCGGTTTGGGTAGTTTTGCAATTTCATTAGCTAGTTGGTTAGTTTTTAAAATTTAGATTTTATTTTGGATATAAATAAAAAAAATCGGCTTAATTTGCCTCTTTTAAAATATTACCTGCTTTTACCGCGTGAGATTAAATATTTGGACAACGCTGAACACATGCTTATATTTTACTTACAAAAACTAACTAAAGAATCAATTTGGAATCTCAATGCATATGAGATTCTAACTAAAGAATTAATTTGGAATCTCAATGCATATGAGATTCTACACAGTACACTAAATTTGTTTACAATATATATATTTCTTTTCATTTTTTAAGGTTCCAATACCACAAACATTTAATGATCCTCCAAGACCCAATGTCTAATTACTAACAACCACATTTAGGCATTGACTTTGACTATTAAACAACAATTTCATGCCAGCCTCATATCACTTTAGAAATTTTAAATTTACATGATACCCTTTCAGACTATCACACTCCTATGACTATTTTGAGATAGAAAGGAGAGAGAAACAGTGAAAGCATTACTCTCTCAACAATGGCATACCAGGGAAGTAACACCTCAGCAGTGGTACCAGACTGGTTGAACAAAGGAGACAACTCATGGCAAATGGTCTCAGCGACACTTGTCGGTTTACAGGGCTTCCCGGGCCTGGCCATGCTCTATGCTGGCTTGGTCAAGCAAAAGTGGGCCCTCAACTCGGCTTTCATGGCGCTCTACGCCATGGCAGCCGCGATGCCATGCTGGGTCCTATGGGCCCACAAAATGGCCTTTGGAAAAAGGCTCCTCCCTTTTGTGGGCCATCCGGGCCCAGTTTTTACACAGGATTTCATGATTGCGCAATCGATCCTCCCATCGACTGTCCATTACAAATCGGATGGTGAGCTGGAGACAGCAGCAGTGCAACCATTCTATCCCGAGGCAAGCATGGTTTTCTTCCAATGGGCATTTGCCGGCGTAACGGTTGGGCTTGTTGCTGGGGCCTTGCTGGGCCGAATGAGCCTCAAAGCATGGATGATTTTTGTGCCGTTGTGGGTTACATTTTCTTATACAGTCGGTGCGTATACTTTATGGGGTGGCGGCTTCTTGTTCCATTGGGGTGTAATGGATTATTCGGGTGGATATGTGGTGCACCTCGCATCGGGTGTGACAGGATATACCGCTGCTTATTGGGTATATACGTACTTCTATTCTGTTGTTTGTTTTTCAATGTACACATGTACCAGTACAACAGAGCAGTTAATTTTATGCTTCAATGTTTGCCAATGTTGGATGTTTTCTTCATCGAGATTATGTTAGCAGTACTTTAGTAAAGAGGAATTACCAGTAGTAGTCCCTTGTTACTATTCACCAAAACAAACATCAAAAATTACCCTTTTATACTGTCAATTCATATGGAATTCAAGTTCAACATGACAGGTGGGCCCAAGGCTGAAGCAGGACAGAGAAGACTTTCCTCCAAACAATCTCCTAGTAGCATTGATGGGAGCTGGGATTCTATGGCTGGGATGGACAGGATTCAATGGTGGTGATCCATTCTCAGCTAACGTGGATTCATCAGTCGCCGTACTAAATACGCATATTTGTGCAACCACCAGCATCTTGGTCTGGATTTCCCTGGATTTTGCTTTTTCAGGAAAACCAACTACTGTAGGTGCAATTCAGGGAATGGTCACTGGGCTTGTTTGCATCACTCCAGCAGCAGGTTTGCATCTTACATCATTTTTTATATCAAAAAAGAATTGGCCACTGTTGCATATTGTTGCTCCTATACAGCTTAAGTTTTTTTTTTGTGTGTGCGCGCGTGCACAATTTACATTTTGTCAACAGGCCTTGTACAAGGGTGGGCTGCTGTGGTGATGGGGATTGCTTCGGGCTCCGTGCCATGGTACACCATGACACATCTAAGCCACAAATGGGCAGTATTACAAAAGGTCGATGACACTTTAGGCATTCTTCACACCCATGCTGTCTCAGGTATTCTAGGCGGGGCACTCACCGGTCTCTTTGCACATCCCAGCCTTTGCAACATGTTTCTACCAGTGACCAATTCAAGAGGTGCTTTCTATGGTGGTGCATCTGGTGGAATGCAATTCATCAAACAGTTGGTGGGTGCATGTTTTGTGATTGCATGGAATGTGGTGATTACATCAGTTATTATGGTTTTCATTAGGATTTTTGTCCCCTTGAGGTTGAGTCAAGA
Source organism: Carex rostrata (assembly GCF_964058835.1). Taxonomy (NCBI): domain Eukaryota; kingdom Viridiplantae; phylum Streptophyta; class Magnoliopsida; order Poales; family Cyperaceae; genus Carex; species Carex rostrata. The sequence goes on from NC_135940.1 coordinate 3,220,570, forward strand.
GGAGTTGTCAGCTGGAGATATTGCAATTCATGGAGAAGAGGCTTATGCTATTTTAGGATTTCCTAAAGATGTCAAAAATGGCCATGATTTGGACCAAATTCATGATCAAATAGGTTAATCCTCCCCAGATTTATATAGAGTATTTCAGTATGAAATTGGGTCCAGTTCAAAGAGTGAGGCGATAGTACTATACATAGTGCAACTAGGTTCTTACTATGGATCAATATTTTCATTTTCAAAATTCAAATAGTCAATCTCAACCATTCAACAAACGGAACTTGCAGACTAATCTTACATATTTTAGAATTTTTTAAATAGGTAAAAAATCACAACTTTTGAATGGTCTATAACCTTTAAATCAAGTGATTTTGTACCTACATAAATCTATAATAAAAAAGAGAGTTCCAATACCTCATCATACCTCATATTTTACATCTTCGTTTTCAAAATCTAAATTGTCAATCCGAACCGTTCAACGTGATATCCATACTAAAATATGAATAGGAATGAAATTTTATAATTTTTGAAATTTGTTTACTATTTTTTAAGATAGATATAAAATCATGATTTTCTACACATCTTAAAAAATAGTAAACAAATTTCAAAAATTATAAAATTTCATTCCTATTCATATTTTAGTATGGATATCACGTTGAACGGTTCGGATTGACAATTTAGACTTTAAAAACGAAGATATAAAATATGAAGTATGATGAGATATGAAAGGCATGAGGCATTGGAACTCTCAATAAAAAAAATACAAAAATTTAAAATTTGGTTTACATATATATTTTCATATAAAGATCATGTTGAACATTTTAGATTAATTGTTTGAACTTCAAAAATGGGAATATTGATCCATATAACGGACCAATATGCGCTATGCATAGTACTGTAGCCTCACTCCAGTTCAAATTAAAAAATAAAAATGAGAAATATAAAAATTTGAAGCACAGTTACGTTGATACAAAGATTTCCTTGGGCACGCATGATATGTAGTTTTTAACAAGTATCAATGAGAATCCAAAGTACAAGAATTGTCTCCTTAAAATGGAGAAGTCTGATGAAAGAACTATATCTAGTCAAAGCGCTCCCAATTTTCTGTAATTTGAGTGGCAGGTTGTGGAGCATGAGGTTGTGGTGTCTGACCCGACCCAGAATCAAATGTCGCCCAATCAGTCTGAGGTGTCGCCACGACAGACCTGCCTTGGTCCACAAAAGGGTTGTTATATCTCACTTTAAGTACATCCGTTGCCTCAACCAAGTTTTGAATGCGTTTCACCTGAGGGTCAAAAGGGCAAAAAAATTGAAACTAATTTCAAAATTATTTGCACAAATAGTTCTGATATTCCAATAGGAATGATCAATGCTAAGAAATACGTATATATTTTAAGTGAAATTAAAGATTAAGTACCTCGTTTTTTCTTTGAATTCTAGCCTCTCCTTCGGCCTCAATACCATCCAATTTTAACAACTGGACCATAAGCAGTTCTGTCAGTACTATAAATTCTTTCTCATCTACCTTCTTATGCCCATTTACAGCAGCTTCCAATGTAGAAACCTAGTAAATGGGATATTATTACGAAATAAAAATTAGTTTCATGAAATGCCTGTACAAAGAATTAGATCATAAAATGTTGTAAAACCAGAAGTTTTTCACATGGTTATCTAAATAAGAAAACAATGTTGCATATATCTCCTCCTAATTTCATTAAAATAAACCCTTTTCCTAACCAAATTCTGAGCACATAAATAGTAAAAGAGGGGTAATTTGTAGATAGGATATGTTTCGACTTTCTAGGTGAGGGCATAATATTCCCATGTTCCCATATTTTTTTAGGGTTACAAGTGTTAATATGATTTCAGATTTTGATGATAAACTAACGGAATCCCTATTATAACATTAATCTTGGAATTTGCATTTGCGCATGATTTAAAACGAGGCTTACTAATTTGCTTATCGTATCAGTATACCTTATCTGCAAGCTTATCAACCTCAGCTCTGACACGTGCAATGGCTTCGCATGCACGTGCAACCTCTGGGGTCATTTTTTCCTCCTGGGGCTTTTCTTCTTGGCTTCTGGGAGCTTCTAGAAGTACCAACCTAGCCATGTCTTTTATTCCAGATGTGTGCAATCGTTCGCTATCCTCCTTTTCCTTTCCCCTAAATAACAGCTTTTGATTGGCCGGATCTAAACCAGACTGTTGTGCTAGTACTTTCTTCAAGTCACCTTTGGACCAAAATAAATAATTGAAAAATAAAATAAAAATAGCAAACAAATATTAAAGAGTGAGGCTATGATACTAAGCACAGTAAGCATAGCACCGATTGGTCCGTATTTCGGATCAATATTTTGTTTTCAAAGTTTAGTTAGTCGATCTGAACCATTCAACATGATTTCCATATGAAAATGTACTCACAGACAAAATTTTATATATTTTTTGAATTTTGGTTTTTACTATTTTTATATAGGTAGCACTATTTTTTAATGGTCTAGAATCTTCAGATCAAGTGATTTTCTACCTATCTGAAAAAATAGCAAAATAATTATAAAAAATGTAAAATTTGATCTACAAGTACATTTTCATGTGGAGATCATGTTGAACAGTTCAGATTAATTGTTTGGACTTTGAAAATGAAGATTTGATCCATAGTACAGACCAATATGCGCTACACATAGTACCATAGCCTCACTCAATACTAAAACTTACATTAATTATCATGTTCTCTATGCTGGTACAGATTGATACGATGCATGTACCAGTAATAGATCTTCCAACATTGCTTGCTTTGTTTTATCAGTTTATACTTAGCTCCTCATGTAATTTCTTTACACCAGTATTATCATATCTGATTCATTTCCTATTTTATTACTACAACAAAGACCTTGCATTTGCATTTAGAAAGGTTTCCAGTAACATATGGATCTACTCAAAAGGAGAAAGGTGAAGACTTAAAACACTACAAGGAAGTTTGATCAAACACTTTGGCTACAATGTCAGTTGAAGTCCCGCAAATCACAATATAACTTGGAGTGCATATAATAATTAGATAAAAGCAAAACTAATAATAAATGAATACTAAAGCATGTCGATTCAGTTACTCTACCTCTACATTGGTGCAGAATCATACCAATTTTATAAAGGTAATCCAACTTTCAATTTCTGTACTGGACAGGCATGAATCCAGGGATAAATTATCAGTACCAATCCCACGCAATACCTAATTGAGTGTATTACATCAGTACAGTAATTCTTGTTCTGATTGTATACCAGATCAAAAATTTCACTTTATACGCAAACAACATTACAGTAACAAGAAGCATTTCAACAAACAACTTGAGACAAGATCAATTAAAACCCTCGACATCTAAATTTAACCACAACAAAAAGAAAAGAATAAATAAATCTGAAGGACGTATAATTAAAATAAGAATAACCGAGACATTACCAATGCTGATTTGGGGAGGTACAGCGACATCGTACTGCTTGAGTCCATGAGTGACTGACAGTCTGACACTGGGCCCCACATGACAGCCGATTGCTTCTTGCGAACCCGCAAGATTCGTGTTCTGAGGCGGAATACCTAAACTCATGGTGCAATATTTTCAGATCACTCGACAAAATTAGAATAGAAGGGAGGATAAAAAATTATAATAGCGATATGAGATCGAGAAAGGAAAGGATGCTCTATATGGAGAGAGATCACCGAGATCTGGTGCAGGATCGTGCATATTAAACCTTCAATTATGGCATTCTTAACATTTACATCGTCTTCGATGATCTACGGTTGTGAACCGAGTGCAATTGGAATATCTGAAGCTTTGATCAGTTCGGTGTATGATGTGAGATTTTGCCTTCCCTGATCTGATGGTAGAGCGGTTCACGATCGTGCAGTTAGTATAAACCATTTTCGGAAGCCATTCTTGACATAATATGGTGTTTAATGTACAATTACGAACCGAGTGTAATTGGAAGATCTGAGGTTTGATCAGTTCGGCGGAATGCGTTTCCTCTGCATTAACTCAAAAATGAATCTTTTCAGTTAATGAATTTCAACCGTTTGATTTTAAATGGAGCCAATCCGGCCTCAGCTTATGATATGGGAGGCTCTTTAATATTAGTGTGGATCTGGTCTGCACGAATCTTAAGTCAAATCGGATGGTCAAGATTCATTAACTCAAAAGATTTCCTTTTGAGTTAATGCAGAGGATACGAATTCAGTTCGGCGTGGGATGTGAGATTTTGCCATCTCTGATCTGATAGATAGGGGTGCAAACGGATCGGATATGGATCGGATAGTGGTAAAACCATATCCTTATCTGTTTTTATTTTCCGGATACGGATACGGATACGGATATCTGCTTTTTATAATAGTGAATGACATAATTTTTTTCAAAATACATATTAAATTATATAATATATATCTACTATTCGGATATGGATAATTAAAATTCAAAACCATATCCGTATCCGTATCCGCACGGATATTCGGATATTGGATATCCGTATTAAATTTTCGGATACAGAGTCAGATACGATCGGGTAATATCTAACCCGTTTGCACCCCTACTGATAGAGCAGCTGTTCAGAAACTAATTTGGATTTTAAGGATCATAAATTCAATCCGGACTATCCGATTATTTTTGACACAAAATAAAAGGAAATTCATATTTTAAAGAGGAGGGTTCAAATGCCTCCATTTTTTGTGCCTCCACCATGCCTCTATTTTTTAAAACTTTAATAACTCAAAATTTAAAACTTAAAAGTCAAAATAAAACCGTTAGATGTGATCTATATTATTTTCTCTATGTGCTCATAAAAAATTATCACATTTCAATTTTGTTTTTATGTGAATCAATAAGTTCAAAAATCAACGTCTAGAAATCATCCACATTAGTGCATTTTTTACAAGCTCTTGATGACAATCAAAATCAAATTGAAATGCCATAATTTTTTGTACGTGCATAAATAAAATAATGTAGATCATATCCAATGGTAATTTTAAATTATTAAAGTTTTAAAAAATGAAGGCATGATGGAGACACAAAAAAATGAAGGCATTTGAATCCTCCTCTATTTTAAATTGGGTCGGATTGATTAGGAATTTAATGGGATGATCCAGAGCGAAACTCAAAATTTGAGTTATTTTTTAGAATCTCGACCCAAAAGAAAACGGGCCCAATTAATTAGTTATAATTTTACATCACAATTTTGGGCTAGAATTTGAAATAAATTGATTGACAAATTAAGAGTAAAAAATTGGGTTGGATAACTGTAGTAAACGGATAATATATGAGTTTGTAATGGATATATATGATTTTATTTATCAATTTCAATGATACTTGAATCATCAAAATATAATTATAATTTATTAACAACATCAACAAACACACAAATACGAGCTAACGAGCCTACTTAATAAATTAATCCTAATTTTCTCTGAAACTGCATCACAATGTTGGGCTACAAATAAAAGAAAATGAATAGATCGACGAATCAAGAATCAAGAAGTGGGTTGGATAATGGAAGTAATCGGATAATATATATTGGGCTATCCATATAATTTATGCATGCTAGAAAAGAAAAGGAATGAGGTTCCAAAGGAAGGCCGAATTTATTCGAATCACCAAAAAAGTTACACAATTGTGCCTTTATCAAAATCCAAAATTTTAAAAGATGCATTAGGTTAGGTCCTTGAGGATAAATAGGTTTCATTTTTTTTGTTCTCTAAATGTGCAATCAATGAAAAAGACTTCCCTAGCAGTTAATGCACTATTAAATGCTCAATTTTGAACACGAAATGATCAAAATATCTTTGATATTTATAGTATATTATTTAAAATGAATGTAAATATGACGCATTTAATTTTTGTAAAATTAGTAAGACGTTATTCAAAAGTATGGAAATTTTATTACATATTATATAATATATAAATACGTTTTAATTTTTTTTTTACTTTTGTATGATTTATTTTATTTCTATATAAAATATATAGTTTCATAAAATAATAAATAGATGTGACTATCTGAAATATCTGAACAAGGATAGACTACATGAAAAGATATTAAAAAAAAATAAGATGATAATTCATAAAAATATCTGAACAAGGATAAACTTATCATAGTGATTGTCTCCAAATATTAATTAAGTTAGGTTAAATTAGCTGGCATTTGAGAGGTGATTGTCACATTGAATTTATTTATTTTTAAGTATTTGTTTAAATTGAAAGTTTGATACTTTGATCGATTAATTGCCATGTACCAAACTTGGAAGTTCTCATGATACTATCTCATAAAATGATATAAAATGAGATCATGCAACTGATAAAAATATTAATTAGGTTTGGATTCCCCACAATTTGAAATCTATGTTTTCATGAAATATTGTATATATTATATATAGTGAGATAAATGATGGATACACTCAATTACTATTATATTTGTCAATAGAGCATATTGGAATTACATTCTGATTTAAATCCAATATATATTTTTATAGATACATATGGGCTGTCAAGTGTGGCCACTAGGTAATATGAGGCTTGTTGATTTTTATGATTTCTGAGGAGAATATTCTTATTAAACTTTTTCTACATATTTATTACAAGTCCTAAATCTATTTATACAACTTTTCTCCAAGTTACCGTTGGAGTCTTTTTTACCGTAAATGGATACGGTGTACAGTTACCGTTTATTATTTTGCACTAAATGTTTATTTCCTATTTTGACCCTTTGATCTATGATGTGCGGCTGAGATCATTCCTCTTGATTTTCTTCTTTATTTTCAACACTCCCCCTCAAGCTAGAAGTGTATATATCATACAATCCTAGCTTGCTAGTGATATCTTCAAAATGTGTTGGATCCAACCCTTTGGTAAAAACATCCGCTAATTGATCTTTGCTTCTCACAAACGGTGTTTCGATTTCTTTGGCTTGGACCTTTTCTCTAATGAAATGACAATCCACTTCTATGTGCTTCGTTCTTTCATGAAATACCGGATTTGATGCAATATGTCGAGCGGAATTATTGTCGCAATACATCTTCATAGGTTGATCAAATTCAATACTCATGTCTCTAAGTAGTTGTTTGATCCATATTAATTCGCTTGCGGTGGATGTCATGGCTCGATACTCTGCCTCCGCGCTAGATCGAGCCACAACATTTTGTTTCTTGCTTTTCCATGTGACTAGATTCCCGCCTACAAATGTGCAAAAGCCGGTGGTGGATTTTCTATCAAAGCTACCGGCCCAATCTGCATCGGAATAGCCACATATTTCGTTAGAATTATTATTTTCCATTTTTATTCCTTTTCCGGGATTTCCTTTTAAATATCTTAATATTCTATGTACGGCCTCCAAATGAGGCGTTCTTGGTGAATGCATAAATTTGCTAATTTGACTTACGGAAAATGAATATCCGGACGTGTTACCGTGAGATAAATTAATTTTCCTACAAGTCTTTGAAATTGGTTTATGTCTTCTAATGGTTCACCATCCTCGGTATTTAATTTGTATTTGGTATCAATTGGTGTAGAGACCGGTTTGCAACCTAGTTTACCGGTTTCCTTTAGCAAGTCTAAAGTATATTTTCGTTGTGAAATGAAGAGACCTTTATCCGAAAAAGCCACTTCTATTCCTAAAAAATATTTTAAATATCCTAGATCTTTAATGTCAAATTTGTCTTTTAATTGGGATTGGATTTTTTTAATTTCCTCAAAATTATTTCCGGTGATTATCAAGTCATCTACATATACCAATACAAGGGTTATATTTTTTTCTTCGGTTTTGGTAAACAAGGAGTGGTCGGCACTACTAATCTTAAAATTGCACGAAATTAAATATGAGCTAAGTTTGCCATACCATGCCCGAGGAGATTGCTTCAATCCATAGATTGACTTATTTAACCTACAAACTATATTAGAATAATTTTTCATGTTATGGCCGGGTGGTAGTGTCATGTACACCTCCTCTTCAAGTGTTCCTTGAAGAAAAGCATTTTTTACATCCATTTGGTATAGGTTCCAACCATTATTTACCGCAATAGAAAATAAAATTCTAACTGTATTCATTTTTGCCACCGGTGCAAATGTTTCGTTATAATCTATACCATAGGTTTGAGTATATCCTTTGGCCACTAATCTCGCTTTATACCGTTCTATGGAACCATCACTATTGAACTTGGTCTTATATACCCATTTACATCCAACGGGTTTTTTATTTTTGGGTAATGAAACAATTTTCCAAGTTTCATTTTTTTCAAGGGCTTTTAATTCTTCTTCCATGGCCTTGCACCATACCGGGTTGGTTATTGCCTCTTGGTAACTATTCGGCTCAAATTCTTTTTCAATAGAAGCAAGAAATGCATTATATTCGGATGAAATATTTTTGTATGATACAAATTCTTGTATTGGATATTGTACCGTATAGGTTACAAAATCTCTAAGTCTAGTAGATGGTTTGGTTACTCTTGAGGACCTTCTAACTATTGTATTTTCTTCTTCCTCCCTATTATTGTTATCATTTCTTCTCCCTCACTATTTTCATTATTTATTTCTTCTTCATGATTATTTGATTCACTTTCATATTCCTCATTAGGTATGAAATCTAAATCATCTAAGAGAGGTGCTATTGGTCTAACTTGGTTATTCTCAAGTGATTTATTATTAATCTCACTTTTTTTAAAATATGGTTCATCTTCACAAAATATCACATCTCTAGATATTAATACCTTTTTATTTATTGGGTCATAGCATTTGTAGCCTTTTTTATATGGTGAATACCCTAAAAATATAGCTTTTGTTGACATAAAATCAAACTTGTCTTTTCTTTTAATGTGAACAAAGCATACACACCCGAAAACTCTCAAGTGATCTAGATTCTTTTTTTGTTTATAAAGAATTTCGGTTGGACTTTTATTTTTTAAAATAACACTAGGTAACCTATTAATTAGATGTGTAGCACAAAGGATGGCATCCGACCAATATATTTTTGGAACATTATTTTGAAACAACAATGCACGTGTTATTTCTAATAAATGTCTATTTTTTCTTTCCGACACTCCATTTTGTTCGGGAGTGTTGACACAAGTTGTTTGGTGTATAATTCCTTTTTCTTTAAAAAAATTAGTAAAATTTTTATTTACAAATTCCGTTCCATTATCCGACCTAAAAATTTTAAGTTTAGCGTTGAATTGAGTTTCTACAAGACATAGAAATTCTTTAAAACACATAAATACCTCATCTTTTGATTTAAGTAAATACAACCAAATAGCCTTTGAAAAATCATCAATAAATATCACAAAATACCTAAATCCATTATACGAATTAATTGGGGCCGGACCCCATACATCGGAGTGGACTAAATCAAACGAGGCTTCACTTCTACTAGTGGATAGTGAAAAGGGAAGTCTCGTTTGTTTTGCCAACTTACATATATCACAATTAATACAACTTGAGTTTGGAAAATTTAAAACACTATTTAGAATCTTGTTGGAGGGATGCCCGAGTCTCATGTGCCATCTATCATAATTAATTGAGCTTGCCAAGGCACAAAAATTTAATTTTTCTAAATCCAAAAGATAATGTCCATTTTTAAGAACCCCTTCACCAATCTTGTCCCCGGTTACCCGGTCCTGAAATATTACATTTTCATATGAGAATATTACATTACAATTAAAATCTTGTGTTAATTTTTTAACCGAAAGTAAATTTATAGGAAAGGTTTTTAAATATAATACGTTACTAATTTTTTTATTGCTCAAAATAATTTCACCTAAGCAATTGATTTTTTCTTTCATACCGTTTGCTACGGTTACATATTGGTCATTCTTTGGTATTGTCAAATTTTCAAGGAAATTTTCATTTCCAAACATGTGATCGGTTGCACCGCTATCAACAATTATTTGGTTAAATAAATTAAAATTATTTGAGTGAGATACAATACCACATGAGCTATCAGATTTTTGAGCGAGCAACGCGGATAATTGCTGAAGGATCTGTTGCATTTGATCCCCTGACCTGCTTGACCCGCCAGCTCCTTGGTTGATTGAACCCGGTTCACTTGACTCAGTTGGTTGAGTTAAAAGAGTCTCTTTGGTTGAGACAGAGAAGCCTCCACGCATGAGCCCTTCTTTTCCTTTCTTTTTCTCTTCGTTCCAGCTTCCTCCTCCGCCTCTCTTTGAATCGGTCTCAATCCACCACTTCGGCCGGAGGTTTGGATGAAGAAAGTAACACCTCTCGGCCTTGTGACCCTCTTTCTTGCAATGAGAGCACTTCTCCCCTCTCGACTGTGGCCAATTTTGGTGATTTTGAGAGCTAGGGTTTCGGTGATTTTGGGGAAACTTTACGGCATGGCCATGGGATTCGTGTCCCTCGTCGTGGCTGACTTGTGGACCTCCCATAGCCTCCCGAAGTGAATCTTCGCGTTGTATCTGGTTGACTACCTCGGAGAAGGTAGGGAGCTCGGGTGCTCGAATAATCTGTGACCGAATGACCTCGTAGCTTGAATCAAGGCCGGTAAGGTATGAGAAGATTTGATCCTCTTCTTTTCATTTTTTGAGTTCTTTTGCGTTTGTTGTGAATGGTCAATAAACATTGAGTTCATCGTATTTCTTTTTGAGAGAGGCTAGGTATTCCATATGGGTTCTGATTCCCTTCTTTTCTTGTTGGATTTCCAGATGGAGGCGGTAAACATGGGAGTGATTTTTTTGTTGCCCGTAAAAGGCTCGAATTTCTTCCCACAGTTCTTGAGATGTGTCACAATCTTGGAGAAACAAGTCAATGACTTGTTGTTCCATGGACCCATATAACAGAGACATAACTGTATGATCTTCTTTTTGCCATTTTCGGATTATTAGTTTTTCAGCCTCAGTTGGTTTATTTGGGTCTAACGGTTTTGGTTTTGCCTTATCTCCTGTGATGAAATCAATTTTGTCCCTACCACTAAGGGTAATAGAGACTGATTTGGCCCATGATATATAATTCGTACCATTTAGCAATTGCGAAGTGAGTTTCGATGGGTTGGTAGCCTCGTAGGATTGCTGCCCCCATTGATCCATTTTGCACTGCTTGTGAAGAATTTTCTGCTAATGAGTATGACTGAGGGATTATTGGATGATTATCAGAATATTGGGGATTATCGGATATTATCATAATCAAGCCTGAGGCTCTGATACCATGTTGATTTTTATGATTTCTGAGGAGAATATTCTTATTAAACTTTTTCTACATATTTATTACAAGTCCTAAATCTATTTATACAACTTTTCTCCAAGTTACCGTTGGAGTCTTTTTTACCGTAAATGGATACGGTGTACAGTTACCGTTTATTATTTTGCACTAAAGGTTTATTTCCTATTTTGACCCTTTGATCTATGATGTGCGGCTGAGATCATTCCTCTTGATTTTCTTCTTTATTTTCAACAAGGCTTATGATATTCAGATCCGAAATTTTTAAAAATACCATATTCCAAAAAAAAAAAAAAAACCAAACAACCACGTTTTCTGAAAAAATTCGAATTTTGACACGGCCGCATCCCCTAGATGCGGCCAAATTTTTTTTTTCTTTTCCTTCTTCTTGCGATGCCTTCAATTCAAATAAAAAAAACAGCTGAAAATTTTGACCAACTGAAACATTGACCAAAATATCTGACCAATTCAAAAACGTTAACAGAGAAGGAAAAGGGAAAAAGAAAAGAAAAAAAAAAGGGTGGCCGCATCTAGGGGATGTGGCCGTATCAAAATTCAAATTTTACAGAAAACGTGGTTGTTTGGTTTCTTTTTTTTTGGGGCATGGTATATTTAAAAAATTCGGTATTCAGATTGTTATTTAATTTAGATTTGAAAGTGATTAAAATGCATAATTTTCTATTTTAAGAAATATTTTTTTGTAATTATTTTTTGAGATGAAATGTGACTCATAAGGAACACACGGTTGCCAACACCTTTGCACCTTTGCACCTTTGCCCAAATAACTTTCGAGCCCACCCTGGCAACCAATTTACATCTTCAAGCTATCTTAAATTTTGAGTTGATCTGTAAAAAAAAGGGTTTTTTTTTAGTAAAGGTTGGAGATCAAACCACTCAACTATTTAATACCCTTGTTATTACAATGAATTATTTTTTCAATATGGAGTTTGAACCCATAATCTCTCGTATGGATATTATGTGATTTTACCACTAGACCAAAGGCTGGTTCTCCAATCGGAAGTTTTTAGTTATCTACGGACTTCTCCAAATTTTTTTTGTTATCATCTTGTAAAAATAAATATACAATATTAACATGGTTTTTGAAAAAAAAAATTAAAATGTACTAGGAACGCAGATTTAATATGCGTTACTACTCTGAATTTTTTTTTTAAAGAGGCTAAAAAGCCCATTCCATTAAGGGAACTGTTAATTACAAGCCAGGCATTGTTTTGTTTCAGCTCATCAGGTTTTTATTCTGAATGTTTCTGACATAAAAAAAAAAACAAAAAGATGAGCAGTCTAACTGGCAACAAATAAGCCAGCATACAGAATTAGCTAAACACCAGAAATAGTCTAAGTTTGAGATAACTAAGCCGCAACGCAATGGACTGGATTTGCTACTAATATCAAAAAGTAAGTAGGACTCATAAGTTCTCATATATCACTGTTAGGAACACAGGGAGGCTCTTGATACACCACCAGCTCCCTTCCAGGGGGAATGCACGCTAGAGGAATAACATCTTCAATTATGGGCATCCAGTCTTCAACTGCCATCTGAGCCTTCTTTTTAGCTCCCCCTGTCCAGTACAAAACAGTATTTTTAATTAGTAATATAAGAGATCTAGCAGTTTTACAGGAACTACCATTAAAACAACAATCATTCCTATGTTTTCATAAAATCCAGCACACAGCACTAAATACTAAGAGAAATCCAGCTTGATCAGATTTGGATAAGGTGAATGAGAATTGGAAAATAGCTTTCCAATCACTCCAGGCCTGCATGTAGTGTTGACTTCTGCCAAGTCAGAACCATACTTGTTGAGCTACCTGACATTGAAGGAATAAATGATCCCTAGTTTCTTGTTCAAGACAAAATTGGCACTGTTGGTTACCTACCCACCCTTTTTTCACTAGTGTGTCTTTAGTGAGAATTTTTTGGTGCATGACTAACCACATAAAAATCTTAATTTTATGTGGGACTGGTATAGTCCACCAGATGGGAGGGTGGAGAGGTAGTACTCCCTTGTTATTAAGAAAGAGATAAGTGAATTTAGTAGTAAACTTCCCTGTTGGATCCCATCTCCAAGTGAGTTTGTCAAATTATGAAGAAAAGGAGACAGAGCTAATAATTTCAAGTAAGTTAGACCATTCTGTTTGTGTGACTCCTTGAAGGGTTCTCCTAAACTGAATTATGGTACCTTGTGAGATTATAACCTCAGGTACCAGGATTCCTGATTAGAACAGAGGTGGTAAAGATGGGGAAACCTGGATGCGAGAGTACAGTTTTGGTACCAAATATCCCCCTAGAATAGAACATCAGATTGGCACCCGGGTACATAACTCACACTAGTTTGGCCTAAAGTACTGACTTGAGTAAGTGCTAGCCAGAAGGAGGATTTAAAAGCTACAAGTCCTGCACAGTATTTCCTTAAGATGGGATTTTTCCAAGTACTGTGATACTCAGGATTCTTCAACTTCCACCACCATTTTAACAAGAGAGCAATGTTCATGTCTCTAAGGTGAAGAACACCCATGACCCCAAATTGTTTAGCAAGGCATACAATGGACCATTTCATGAGAACATATTTTTTTCATGGTGGGATCACTGCCTTGCCAAAGGAACTATCTCATAATCTTATCTATCTTATTCAGTATTTAACTGGTATCCTATAGGCAGAGAGAGTATATAAAGGAATAGATGATAAAACTGCATTAATTAGAGTCAATTTACCTCCTAATAATAACATACTTCCTTTCCAACTAGGTAGTTTATGAGTAATTTTGTCTACTAGGAATTGCCAGTCTAACAAGATAAGTTTTTTATTACTTAAAGGGAGTCCTAGATATGTAAAGGGGAATGTACTCCATTGGCATCTAAAAAGACTATTAAGATTAGTACTGGTGTCTACATGTATAGGATACATAAAGGTTTTATCAAAATTGACTCGAATTCCAGATAACCCTTCAAAGGCCATCATAGCCCACCAAGCTGACTCCACATTATGTGCAGTGGCTTCTAAAAAGAGGATGGTGTCATCAGCATAATGGCAGTTGGTAACATATTGGTTATTTAGACAAGGAGGGCCTAATCCTATCAAAGCATTATGTTGTCTTCCTTTAGAAAAAAATTTACTTAAAGTATCAGATGCCAAGATATACAAGAATGGGGAAAGAGGATCCCCTTGTCTAACTCCCCGCTTACAATAAAAGTACTCAGTATGTTCTCCATTGATTGTAAGACAAGACTGAGAGCTGTACAACTAGTGTTGAATCCATTGAATTCATTTATTTCCAAAATTTCTACTAGCTAAGACTTCCAAGATGTAGTCCCAGTGAATTTTGTCATAAGCTTTCTCAAAATCCACTTTGACTACAACCCCTGGTTGTTTGAGAGTTTGACAGGAATGCAGAATTTCATGTCTAAGTATCACATTATCTAATATGTATCTATTCTTAATGAAAGCCGATTGACTTTCATCAATAATCCTAAACATAACAGGTTCTAATCGAGTAGTCAATAGTTTAGAGAGCAACTTAAAACTACAATTGACTAAACTAATAGGCCTATATTTTTTTTAATGACATTGGCATTTTTCTCCTTAGGGATGAGATAGATACAATATTTGTTAATTGATTTTCAAAGAAATAATGAGACAATAACATCAAATCTGCTTTGACTGTATGCCAGAAAAATTGATAAAACTCAAAAGTAAACCCATCAGGGCTGGGGGCTCCATTGGGTTCACAGGCAAAGAGGACCTGCTTGAGTTCTGTCTCAGTAAAAGGTCTTTCTAAAGACCATTGTTCAAATTCAGTCAATTTATCCTGGGTGTCCCAAAAATCAGGAGCTAGATGCCCGAATTTAACCCCTTCAGATCCCAAGAGATGCGTTACTACTCTGAATGGGACACAGATTAAATCTATGCAGCCATTTAAAAAGAAACAGACAAAAATTGTAGTTTATGTGCTAATTTTAACGGAACACAAATTTAATATGCGTCTCACTCAGAGTGGATATGCAGGTTAAATCTGCATCCGTCATATATTTCAAATTTTTTTGAAAACCATATTAACTTTGTTTATTTTTATTTTTTTTTTAAACAAAACCATTACAAATGCATTAATTACTCCTCCATCTATCTTTCAAAATTCTCCATCTTTCTTTCAAAAGGAAAAAGATATGCATTAATTAGTCAATACACGTAATCTATAATCTATATGTTGGTATGTGATCATCAATCTTTTATCTAATTTCAACTTAGAAGATGGAAAATGTTTTATACCATAGCCTTTCTTTTTAATTCTGTATGGTAGCGTTGTTAGACAGTGAAAAAGTTATTGGATATTAATTATAACAGGAGTCTATTTATTACTCGTTAAATTACAAAATATTATTGGCCTTGTTAGCACCAGCAAACAAAATAAAAAAAAGGAGAATTTCATGTATACCCCTCAAAAACTTCAATATTACGTAATTCCCTCTCTAAACTTCGTAATATCATATTTACCCTTCTAAATATCAAAAACTCACAAATTTACCCACAAATTTACCCATTTTATTACTTTTTCTATTAAAACTCATTTTAAATATATAATATACCAGTTATACCCTTCCCCTTCTCCGTAGTTCCTTTCTTCTCTTCCCCTACAACTCTCACCTTCATTAGAGATTATAAATTAGTCAAACAAAAAGAAGAAAAAAAAGCGTCAAATACAGGGGCTTCTATTTTAAATTACTTGGCTTTGTACAGTAGTTTATATTTAAAAAACTTCAATGGTAAAAGAAACTGTGAACAAAATGGGATGCAATTCTCACGTTGTTAGCTCACTCGTAAATAGTTGCCCAATTAATGTTTCAATGCTTTATTCAATTTATAGAAATTCATGGAACTTCTCTTAAAAGATTGATTAAAGCTCGATGGTGCTTAAACATTACAAGTTTAATTACAACAGATCTAATTCTGCAAAGCCTCATAATATTCCACCCACGATCTATTAGGAATTGTCTAAAAATAGTGTGGCCTATCAAAAAAGCGGATCTTCTAGAAGGTCCAGCCTGCTAATCGTGCGGCCTCTAGACTATGCCGCGTACGGCATGTAGGATGCCGCACGAACTTCTGACTTAGCAGATTTTATTTTAATTTCGTCATGTAATTACATATTGTGCACTTCGTGAGAGGCATTGCATACTCCATGTGATGTCCAATTTTGGCGGCTATTTGATAATCGTTGAAATATGACATTTCGCTTTGTTTGTGGCCTAAATACGCAACTTTCTCTAAAACTTGTTAAAATGACTCAAAAACACATTTGCGATAAATAAATCGGAAAAATGACTATTTCACATTCGCTTTTTTTCATTTTCCGGATAAAAAGATAGTGATTTACGCTATATGATTTGGCATCATCAGTTCTAAATAGCAACTATCGAGTTATCGTAGAAAGACTGAAAAATACTATAGCGTCGCTATTGTGTTGAAAACGGATAATAGCGCTATATCTTTTAAGGTCCAAAAATGCTATAGTACGTTATTTAGAATACTACTAAATTCAGCTGTGGTACAGATCTAAAAAACGAACTCTTTATTTTTAAATAGGCACCAAATTTTTATCGCTCGACTCAACTCATTAAATCTGAGTGGGGTATAACTCATTGGGGCTGTTCGCAACTATCCCTTAATCTTAGTTAGGATTAAGTCCTAAGGAAGCTTAAGGAACTGGTGTTCGGTAAGCTAAAGGAAGAGGCAACGGATTAAGGAAGCTAAAGGATGGGGGGAAGGTGCCTTAAGGAATGGACAGCGGATTAAGATCCGGGCAAAAAGAGGCTAAAGGAGGTAAGCTTAACCCGTGGTAAGGAACCAGTGTTCGGTAGGATTAAGCGACTAAGGAAGCTAAAGGAGGCTCTTTTAGCCTTAAGGAAGCTTAATCCTGTCCAGCCGAACAGTCCCATTAAATCTGAGTGGGGTACCATAGAGGATACACTAAAAATTTATTGCCAAATTCCCTAGTACTACTTGTACAGTGCCACAAAAGCTGATCAGCTGATCCCACACCAACTAATTTCTTGTTAAGAAAATTATCTCTTGTTAAAATTATGTTTCTTTTGGTTAATTTTAAGTTGATGCACTAAAATAATTTATCAATTGGTACCGTAGCAGTACTAAAATTAAAGGAAAGAATAAAGAGATATAACAGTAAAATTACCTTTACCCCCTCCAGCCAAGCAAAAATTATTTTAGTGCATCAACTCCATTCTTGAAGGACAACAATTTTCCAGGATACAAATCTCTGCTTTTTAAGAGCAAGTAATCTTTTGTCAATCAGCTAATAATTGACCACTTAATCTTTTGTATAAAATGGACTAACAAGTGGACTATGAGTAATAGTTCCACTTAAGTTTTGTCAATCAGCTAACAATTTGCCGTCCATATACCTCTTGAATAGTCAAGTTAAGATTAGTACCAGGGGCGGAATAAGAAAATCTTGATAAAGAAGGATAAAACTTAAAAATATATAATATGTGGTATACATAATTTGAACTCAAGTCTCCGCAACAAAGTGCTCTAACAACTAGGCTTCAAGTAAAATTTTTATTTTTATGAAGAGAATGAACTAATATAAAAAGTTTTAATAAAATAAAATTCAATTAAATCTCAATATGCATAATTAATAACTTTAAATTATAAGGGTGGTTAACAATCTCCGTGATTAAATGTACATCCTCCCCTGATTAGTATATAATCTTAGAATAATTTTGAATGCAAATAAACTAAGGATATATTCCCTAATCATTATCTGTCATTTCAAAATGAAATCTAGTACCATTCCTGTTACTAGAAATCTCTAGATTAACTAATACCCTTTTGTTTGTATGAATGGAGGAAGTGGGGAACCTCTAACATAACACTGAATTTTCCATATTAAGAAGGAATAAAGTTTTTATATTTACAAATCTCGTCCCACTTTTCATAGAGCATCTGATTCATTTGAGTCAAATTAATTAATCATTCATATATCTCCATATTCTTTCTGAGGCAGACATGCCTCTTAAAAAACAAAAAGATATTTTCTAATTTTACATTTAAATCTATTTAAAAAAAAAGAATTTGGACCTAATCTTGATCAATTTTTTTTCTCATCCAAACGAGAAGATTAAAATTAGATAGGGTATACAGTGACAAGGAAGAGAGAACCGACTTGTAGCGAAGCACCTCTTCTAAAAAGAACAGTTGAGAATCAACTTCTAGTGATATAATATAATATTTTTAATGAGAGAGGTCACATGTTTATAATTTTTATGAATCTTTTTATGTGAATATTGTAAGCATTTTTTTCCAATCTTTATTAAGAAAAAAAAAAGAGAGTAGGGCCAAAACACAAAATTTAAAATGCATAATTTGTAGTTGGAGTTTGAAGTCAAGCCTTAATTAACAACTATAAAATGGAATTCTAATTACTAAACAGTAGACTCCTTGCTCACGTTGTAATTCAGAGTGTCAACGAGTATAATTCGGGTCAGATTGAGACATTTTCATATCCATACCTGTTATGATAACGAAAAAAGATTATTTACTTTTATCTATCTTTCCGAATACGGTACAGATCAAGTAAACGGATAAAAAAGTGTCATTGACATTTCAATTTGTGCCTTTGATAAAATATTTTTCAAAACAAGAAAAAAAAAATAATAATAATGAATACAACTAATTTGTATTATGAAAATTTAATAAAATACAAAACTTTATTGTATCATGTATCATCTTATACAGATATATATCTATATCTATAATTTTATTGTTTAAAATTATCTTATACGAACACTGGTAAGATAATGGAAAATGTTCATTACCTTTACTTGTGTTTTCAGATGCAATATGGGTCGAGCAAACCGATAAAAGGGTGCCATTAACACCTGATAAGCCTCAATTATATATACTTTTGATTAGAATTTAACCTAAAAAACTAAGCCAACTTCCTTGAATTTTAGTGTAATTTTGTATTAAAATATGTCAAGAACCAAGTTACTGCCAAAGTCTATTTAAATTACACAAAATGGAGCAAATTGTAGTTCTTCTCGCAAGTTTTCTGAAAAGTGGTAGAACACTAAAAACGGAGTTAGAGGTAATGATCTATGCCTGTTTGAAGTTCGGTTCACAAAAATTCCAAAGAGTTATGTGGCCTATTCAAGCATTCGTGTGGGCACACAACTAGACACACATAATCACAACTGCCGACACACAGTTTGTATTTTTGTCATATTTTGGTCATACGAACTCCGATTTTGGTGAATCAAAACTTGACAGAATCAGGACAAAATGAATCTACGACTTTCATGAAGGAAACAAATCCAAATTCGAAAAGTATAATTTTGTGTAGCTGTATCAATGGCCGCACTAGTCTAGATTTGGACATATTTTATTGCCAAATTGATGCAATCTTCTCGGATTCACTTCCAGATCTTGTTTGCTTACTCCCAAAGTCACAAAAATTGTTATAAATGAAGGAGGAGGGAATCATCTTTTATTCCATCTTTTAACCTAACTTTTATTCTACACATTTTTCTACGTTTTTTTTTATCTTCTCCAAGCGAATCAAGGCAATTGGAGCACAGGATTGAGGGTTACTCGAGCGAACAAAGTGAAGAAAAGGGGTAGCGAGCAAGGAGAAGGGTGTACTCTATTCTCTTTCTTATTTTTCTTAGTTTTTATCATGTTTACTTTTGTATTTATCTTGGATGTTAACGCAACAATGAGAAGCTAGATTTCTAGAGGTGCTATTGGATCGGGTCGGGTCTAGGTATTATTATATTTGGACCCATACCCTAAAAGTGTTCGGGTCTGAATTTCGATATGTTTACTTATTTGTTTCAAATCGGGTCAGGTTCGGATCCGAATAACTATCTACCCGTAGATATTTTGGGTCCAGTCTTTCAGTTTTGGGTAGATAGATATCCATAACTTGTTTGTAGATTATCGGATCCGGTTCAGATACGAGGCGGTTCAGGATTCGGAGCGGGTATATGTCACAACTCCAAAGCATTTGAAAAATCATTTACATTTAAATATAATTATAATTTCTTAAACATCTCATATCATAAATCATTATAATATAAATTAAAAACTACTGCAAAATAAAAATAATACAATTGATCTTGTTCATAAATAATAAAATATATCATGCTACATAACACAATAAAAATAATAACACTAAATTATTAGTTATCTATCTAAATTAAAAAAATACTATCATATTGATTCAACATTTGCAAGTACATTATCCCAATTACTATTTTGCATTAATCTGTGTGTATAAACATAGCGAATATGTGACTGCATTATATTTTCTCACATTCAAAAAAGTACTAGACTCACCACGGCTTATGCAAAAATTAATATGCAAAGTTGTATTTTTATATATTAATAGTTATTAATATATGTTTTATCAGGTATTTATACGTGTATCGGGTCGAATTCGATTATGGGTCGGATAATTAAATGAAATCAATATCCTACCCATTACAGTATCGGTTCCGGTCGGATCCGGGTCGGATATTAAATTATTAATTTTGTAACCGTACCCATAATTTACCAGTTATATTTTTTAAACCATACCCTATCCAAATTAATTGGATCCGGGTCGGTTTCGGGTCGGATCCGAGTAATCGGGTAAAAGTAGCACCTCTATAGATTTCCTCTCTAGGGGCTTAAGCTTTAAGCATGAACTTGTTTTAAAATCTACTTTACTTAGATGGTTTTCTTTATTATGATTGTTTGCTTGCATGATTGGTCTTATTGATTTTATTATTTGTGTTGCTTGTTGATTAGTATCCCGTTTAGGTCTAAACAACTTGAATTGATTAGGAACAAGAATTTATGGTACCAAATTATGTACATGAATAACCTTAGGATTGAGATTAGAAATGACCAAATCTAATTCTTAGTCCGGAACCACAAGAAACAAAGATTGAATTGAGGTGAAGAACTTAATTGTAAAACCTTATATTTAATTGGGACTCCTAGAATTGAATCAAATATCGTATGAAGAACTTAATTGTGAAGTATTGGTATTTATGGATTAACTAGGCCAACTTGTGCTTATGGTCTAGACCGTTAGGGTTAAGAACTTAATTGTGAAATCCGAATTATCTAGACACGTCATTAATTCACGAAAGTAACCCTTATTGATACTTTAGGCTTAGAAACCCCGTCAAAGCAAACATGAATTTAGAAACTAATTAAGTATGAATTTGATATAGCCCCTAGACTTCTCTCTTATTAAATAACAAAACTCATTTTTATTTGTTTGTTTAAATTGTTTTGATTTAGTTAAACTCTCATTCGGATATTGAACCCAAACAAACCAATTTGCAACAACAGCCCTCCCACCCCCCCCAATTTACTTTAATTGCACTTTTTAGAATTAATTTATTTAGTAAAAAATAATATTTTCCGTTATCTTTGAATCAATACTTAAATTATTATAAGGATATGTTGTATGCTTGCAACTGATCTATTATTGTGTATTAAGGTTTATAAATTTAAAAATAAAAAGTGTATCCAATTGACGTAAAAATCCTATACTCAAAATACACAACAACATCCTTAGTTGTAATCTTACTTTCCAAGCTTTTTTTTTTTTTTAAATGCAAAGACAAAACGCAATTAACTAATTGGAAGACAGCCCAAGGAGCAACTCAAAATCTTACCATATCCTGATGCCAGACTCGGTCAAATTAAGACTCATTTTTACATTTGGAGAAATTGATCCTTAAGGCTAAAACTTCTCAAATCTCTTCAATGTACATTTAATCACCTCCAAATCACTGAAAGATGTATCTACAAATAATAAAGTATCATCTGCCTACTGGCCACTCTGTTACAAAAATCTCAGTAGGAACTCCATTCATGAATCATGCCAACATGAGTGAGGATTTTCTTTGTTCTCCCCTTTCTCTCTGTTTCCACTAATAGATTTAAGACCGTTGTTTTTCTTTCCTTTTTTAGTTAGATATGTTAACGAGTCCGTATGGACAGGACCGTATCCTATTCAATGAGCTGTGATTAATTCCGGTTGAGTAATTGAAATTAGATATCTAATTAAATATAGAGGGTCTGTTTTTAAGATTCGTGTCACAATTAAAGAACTCTCTGAATTTACTAATTGAATGTGCGGTACAAGAGGTAATCCGAATTCTTGTTAACGGCTCTAAAGCCTTTGTATTATTATATAAGCTGAGCCTCCTTCTTGTAAAGATATAAGATATATATCAATAAAGCAATTAATTCGTTTAATGAGATCAAATTCACGGGATTTCAAAAATAAAGGATCACTTTGTCTTAAACGCTAATTGCCAGCTGGCTTAAAAAAAATCTAAATTTGTTTATACTTGTTGTTTCGAGTCAATTGGTCAATCACATCACTTGTATTATCGTTAATGAAATATCAAATTATGAAAATAAAAACGGTTACTAGCAAAAGTGACTGTACTAATTGGTGTTTGACCAATCAATAAATCTACATATATATGTTTGCCATTTAATTTTTTTTTAACTTGTTTACTGCTTGATTAGGCGATCAACAAGCTGCATTAATTAATATCTTTGAATGATATGACTTTTTATTTTTATTTTTGCAAGAAGATAACTGTTTTGTCTCCTAGTGACCTAACTAAATTATTTCCTTCTAGAGACAACTCACAGCTGCCAAAAGGAGAATACAGATAGCATTGAAAAGTGTTGACATGACTGATTTCTTTTTAATCAGCTGCACCGACATTTTAAAAAATATCTAATTAACTAAATCTTTTAATAATAATAACTAGGTTTGAGTCAAATTAAGAAAAATGTTCAAACTGTAAAAATTTTAAATATTTAGTTAATTGGATATTTTTAAAAATGTCGGTCAGCTGTATGTTTTAGTGTTGATAAGACACTTTTCAATGCTATCTGTATTCACAACTCGCATTTGATCAATTAAGCAGCTAATTAATTCTAATTGACTATGACATATAAGGACTTGTGCCCCACAAATTAACTACGTACCTCGTTAAATTAACCCCAAATAAGGTTGTTAATTAAAATTGGTCCCAGTCATAGCTGAGCTGTACCCATCATGACCACAGGGTCCACCTAGCTGTATGTACCGATAATTATGTACTTTAGAAAAATATAGTATTCTTTATAAAACAAGAGCAGCAGAGTCTCACCACAAAAAGGATTATTAATTTCCAGGTTACTAGCCAGTGATGCAATAGCTCTCTCTACTGTATAATTGGTTGAACATTAATAAATTTTCGGGACAGAAATTTAGTTGTAAATAGTGCATTAATGATTACTTAATTAATAATTGATAAAAAAGGAGTTGAATATGGAGGTTCCTCTTTAGAAGGGACCTTGCTTCCCTCAAAATATAACTTGCAAAGATATTTATATGAAAGCTAACCAAACTCCAATAATAAAAATGTGTTCTTAAATTAGATTAAGAGAAAAGGATAGCGCATGCCTTAAAATATTGGTGCCTAGAAAATATGAAAAGAAATCTTGATTTTTGTGTCTGATGGGTTGGTTAGTTGGTATGTGTCCTCCATATATGCTACTTAGTGGAGTATTAAATTAGGGGTGGACTATTAAATTGATTTTGAACGATGAATCTAAATCATTAAACCAATCTACATATTTCACAAGTTATTGTGTTTACATATCAAATTTATAAATATTTGAATTAATTTAGCATCAAGTCAAGCATTGCAAAAACGATGAAAATAAACACATTTAATTAACTTATAAATCTTATTTTTTTTACCACTTGACATACTTTATACTAAATTAAGTAAAAAATAAAAAAATTTGACATGTAAACACATCGCTCGTGATATTGGAGTAATCTCGATATATTTTAGAGTTAAGCTCACCAAAAGACTTGGTGGTGAGCTTAAGAGCACCCTAGTTTTACTCTACTTAATTAGTGATGTGTGTTATGGTGTTTTGGATGGAGCAAGAATAGCACTAATATGAAAATAACATTATTCTTTTGAATTATTTAGTGTTTGGATTAAGAGCCACCTACTATTCTTTGTTTGTTTTTTTATAGATTAACTCATTATTCTACTAATCCAACAAAAAATTAAATTAGCAACTATTCTTCATTCTTGAGTTAGCCACTGTTCTCACTACCCGCCCCTCCATCCAAATGCGCTCCACAAACACAAATTTGTTCTTCGTATTTTATATTTTATGCGAAGAATTGGATTATATAAGAAATAACAAAATAAAATAAAATTTTAATATACATGATTAAAATTTTAAAAATATGAAAATGATTAAGCAGTTCTTACTTAACCATTAAGTAGATCCCCTCCTGCATAATTAGAAAAGTTATTGCAATTTGTATTTCATGTTTTATAGTTTCTTAATCTTTTCTCAAAGTTTCTTAATTAAGCTTAACTTGTTTGTCCTCGTGCAATTAAGCTTAACGGAATAAAATATCAATATAGTTGGGATATAATTAAAGAAATACATTTTTTCAAGAGAGGTCATCATCATCCCGGTTTAAATATAATATAATTGATGATTTGGTAGACCATGTCTACAAATATAAAATGCGCAGTATAATGGTACAACTCCCCACGCGCCACGTGTAGTGC
This sequence comes from Carex rostrata, assembly GCF_964058835.1. Classification (NCBI taxonomy): domain Eukaryota; kingdom Viridiplantae; phylum Streptophyta; class Magnoliopsida; order Poales; family Cyperaceae; genus Carex; species Carex rostrata. The sequence continues at coordinate 3,245,401 of NC_135940.1, forward strand.
TGGAGTTGGTAGTCAATGATGAGACGCACACGTGTGCGTCATCTCTTTGGGAAGAATCTGAAAAGTGAAAATCATATCAACTAACTCTTTTCATCCCAAAATTAAATAAGAAGCGATACCAACTAAAACCGTTTTCTAACTTCTCCAGTTAGGGAAAACTGGAGAGGACCATTTTCTTACTTTATATATGTTCTGAAATAAAATATATTACGAGAAAATAAAAATCATCTAAGTCACTGAAACATATATTAGATTATAATATTATATTGAAATACCTTCAAAGTTTAACCTCACAATGATAAACGGTAGATTGTACAGGATGCCTACAAATTAAATAAATATTTTGACAACATATTAATCTCACCACGTATGACAGGCCAGGTTTTCCTGGAAATGGAGGGGAGGTGGTTTCTGAGGGGAACTAAATAACCAACGAATAATTCAAATTTTATAACATAGAAGTCCCATCTGAGGGGATCCAAATGGAGGGAGGAGATGCAGGAATAAAACACAGAAAAGAGCTTCTGGCAAGGCTACTAATGTTCTCCAGATAATTCCCTCAATATCTCTCCGGAGAAACATCAATTAATATTGCTTTTATTAGAAGAAATTATACTGATACAAAATTGGTTACTACAATAATAATTCCTATGATTTAATTTCAATCAGGAAGTTTTAACTTTCACTTAAAAAATTAAGAATCGGTTTGCCGTTTCGTTTGAACTTTTAGTTTATGTTGGGTAAATCAAACCCAACAAGATTAGATGATTAATAAGAATGTTTCCAAGAAGAGAAAATTATAGAGCAACCATGCATCTATATTCTCGATACAAAAAAAAAAATATACTCGGCTAATTAGTAGTTTGCAAACAAGTCAGATAAGATTATATAAGATGATATTTGTCAAAAGAAAATGGAGTAATCATATACTAGAGAATACGAATTTTTATTAATATCCAAAAAAATATTAAATTTCAGAAATTATCTAGGATTTCGTGTTTTTTCGAAATCTACTCAAAACCGCAAAAAAAAATTTCCGTTATAGATTGAATTACTGAAAAAAAAAATTTACCGGTATAATTTTGCCGTTATATTATTGCAATTGAAATATTAGAAATATTTTATATATTTCTTTGAAAATAAATGGAATACTATATAATTTGATTTTTTATAAAGACTGCTACAAATAACCCGGACCAATATTATTCATGCCGGATTTTTTGTTGCTGTAAGAAATATTAATATATATCTTTATGTGTTATTGAAAAAAAAATAAATGCTTGGATTCTGAGTTATTGATCCTAGTTCAAAAGTCACTTCTAAGTAAATATACAAAAATATCGTCATCTTTCTAGTACATTTAATTTCTAAAAAGTTGTGTCTATTTTTGAAAAAATAAAAATTTAAAGTTATTTAATGATTGTTATTCAAAAATAATTCTCAAAATAGATACAACTTTTTAGAAATTAAATGTACTTATTTTCTGTATTACCTAGAAGTGACTTTTAAACCGCGATCAATAACTCAAATTCAAACCATATTTATTTTTTTTTCTAATAACTCATAAAGAAATATATTAATTTTTCTTACAGCCGCAAAAAATTCAGCATGAAAAATGTTGATCCGGGTTATTTGTAACAGTCTTTCTAATAAATCAAAGTATATAGTATTCCATCTATTTTCAAAGAAATATATAAAATATTTCTAATATTTTAATTCCAAAAATTAAATAAATTATAAATATTTCTATTTAACTAAAAATATGAAAAATGCAAAAACTGGTAAAAATTATAGCAGTCTTATTTATTATTATTTTTTTGCAACCACAAATTTATTTTGTAGTTTTGGAATTCTAAAACCGCAAAAAAATTTGCGATAATTCAGTCTAAAACTGCTGTTTGGGTAGATTTCGTAAAACATGAAAACCTAAATAGTTTCTAAAATTTAATATTTTTTATATTAATAAAAAAATTCGGCTAGAGAATCCACACAAGAAATATAAAATCATGTACAATATAACCTTGACATTTGATTTATATGAGTGAAGCTAGTATGTACTTAAGCTTACCAAAGTGGTTGGTGTCTTAGCTCTCAAATTTATTAGATCAGTTTTAAAATTTGTTTAGTATAAAGTCAAATAGTCAAAAATAATGAAATATGAATAAATCAAAATAGCTTATAAATCTTCATTTTTTTTACCGTTTGATTTTGTACTACACATGAAGTGAATTAGTTTCAATAATTTAGATTTGTCTTTTGAAATTAATTCAATGGATTTTATAAACTCACCAACCACTTGATTTAGTAAGTTTATGTACGTATGAAAATCACTCTTCATATTTTAATATAGACCATGAATATTTTCTTGGTCACTAAATATTTCTTTTGCATTGCAAATCTACTTTTCCTTAGAGGCTATTTAATATTTCACAAGTCCATAATTTTATTTGCAGGTAACAATGTATTTTACATTATAAACAAACTCTTTTTTTTTTTTGTGTGTATCCCTTCCCCTTTCAATTATTTAGAGATCAAATGGGAGCCAATTAGTTGAGATCCAAATAATTTCCCACAGGGATGTAGTTAGAAGAACATATAGGGTATACAAAAAAAAAAAAGAGCTTTATAGGGGGAACCTCTAAAAGTGTAATATTTGTTTTATTAAATGATTGATTAGAAAGCAAAGTTTCATGACAATGAAGGGACCTGATAGGCCCAAAGAGGAGAGAATCCCATAAACTAGAAACATAAAACAAAGGGAATACTGTTAGTATGTGGCATGGAGATTGAGACTTTACAGAATGATATCTAACATTGATCAACCCCAGAACAATACAAAACAATACTAATGGATAACTACTCCTTTCAACAATTAATTGAGTAGACATGGTCCATCTTGAACAATACACCCAGGTCCAATTTGGTGTTTATCTGTGGGGGATATCAAAATATATACTATTATATAGTGTATTATTGAATATCTCCATTCTTATAATATGCATGTAGTTTTCTTGATCCACCAACAGCTGAAATTGAAAAATGAATTTTCAAATTGAATATCAACCCTCTAATTACATAATATGTCTTCTTTTGATTAAATACATTTATTTTATTTGTAAAAATCTAAATTTAGTTAAAATCATATTCGCCACACAAACTGCTACATAATTTGTCACATTAAAATTCCTAGCAATATGTTTCCTTATTTCTCTTTACAGTTATTTTGGATTCTTACAATTAAATCATTTTTGAATTTAACTTGTCACCATATTCGTCCAAAGATACATTATCACTGCAGGATCATTCCATTTGTAACTAATTTTTGATTTGCATTAATTGTCCCTGTCATTAATAATAAAATATTTCCACGTTTACAAATCGAAAATCCAACCCACAATGCATTCTTACAAATCTTCATTATTGTTATAAATGGAAGTCTCCATTATTTTCTCAAATCCTTCATGTCTCACAAACATAAAAAAAATAATCTTTTGAAAGAAACAACGACATAAAAACAACTTACTTTAATTTAATATTTAAGTAAATAAAACTTTTAATTTCATCAATTGTTATTTTGAATATTCCTTATCAATTAATTACATATAAAATATATAGTTGTCAATTCTAAAGATCACGAACATTATATATATATAATCGTTCAAATTTTAGTTTTTTCTTTTAATTTTTAAAGAAATATGAGATAAAAATTCTTATAAACTTTTAAAATATATTTAATGTGAAGATATAAATTTTTGAAAATTAACAATTCAAAAAAAAAAAAAAACAAGAGTCATAAGTAAAAGAGGTGTTATTAGAACCGCTAAATTTTTTGCATACTATCCTTCTCTTAAAAGAAAAGAAAAGAAAAGACAAGCGATACCTTTTATTAATTTTTTTTCTTTTAATGATTGTATGGAGAAAAAAAAGATACCAAAGACAGCCAGTACATTTTCCACTTCTCATAATAAAATAAAACTAATATTATTTTCTTTTCAAGTTTCAAACATAGATAAATACATCATTACAATTAAAAATTAATCGGATTGTCAAGAAATCTTTTGGGCAGTGATGCAGTCCAAAGGGCTTTAATTTGAACATACCACATTCCTATTATTTTCTTATTTCTCTTTTTTCTATATAATTTCGATAATGAAAATGAAAACAATCATATTTTTTCGGACTTTGTTTATGGTTACTGTATCTTTGTGGATAGATAAATAACTAATCTTATGCTGATGAAAACAATCATATCTTGATTTGGAGAGAAAATGAAGAATATGTAGAACTTTCGTGTAGAGAAATGATATGCAGAGAAATTTGCATTATTAAAATAATTTCCATCAAGAATATATATGTAGAGAAAATTCTTATTTGAATCATTTAATCATATCTTTTCTTGTTTCTTTACATATAATTTCTCTTCTAAATCGTTTAATGACCGGTCTTGCTTGTGGAGAAAATTATATATTAAATCATAATGATATTTCAAGAAATTTCTTTTATTTTTTTATTTTTATTTGTGTCTTTTATTTTTCATTTAAATATTTATTTTATTTTGTGTGAATGTCAAACAAAAACGCCTCTTCATATTCTGTTCAATCTTATAATATGTCGCCGTTGCAACGCATAGGCACGATACTAGTTGTTTATTATTTATAAATGTTGAGAAAATGTAGTCTTACAAAGTGTAGTTATTATTTAAATTTAATGATATCTAACATTATTATTCTCTTTTTTGTAGTCATTCTCTTTGTAATATAAAGGAAACAGTGCTCACGCATATTTGCAGAAGAAAGCAAGTCATCGGTTGTGCTTATGTAAGAAATTATACAGGAATTTAGAGACTGGTCACCACAACAGAGACAGACACACCAACAACAACAGCAAGCACAATCGCCTTAGAAATGTATCTCAAAAATTACTTTTATTTTCCTTTTTAAAAATATTTTCATTTTTTTAATTTATGCAATTATATATCTTGTGTAATAGTCGGAACTTGTACCAAATACACTTCTGGTGTCAATTATCAATGAAACTTGTGGGCTTGACTGCCTTGACCCACACTTTTCTCTCTCAAAAAAAAAAAAAAATTCATTGAGTTGGTGTTACCTTTCTGATTAGTATTTTTCAAGTGAACAACATTTCTAAAACATTGAATGTTGAGGACGCACAGTCATCAAAATGTGAGACTCACTAATAATATAATTAAATAGTTAAATGAGAAGGGATCCACTACAACATTTGTAAGTTACGATATCTTACAATAATTTGATTTTGCGATTTTCAAAGTCAAAACAGTCAATCCAAACTGTTCAACTTGATCTCTATATTAAAATGTGCTTGGAGATCAAAAATTATATATATATTTTTTAATTTCTTTACCATTTATTAAGTATTTTATAAAACTGTTGTTTTTAGACAATTTTATATCACTGAAAAACAACATTTTTGTAAAATACTTAATAAATAGTAAACAAATTAAAAAAAATGTAAAATTTTATCTCCAATCACATTTTAATATAATATATATATAGAGAGAGAGTACGGCTAACGCGCTTCCTCTAGTATATTAACAATATGCTTCCGGCCTCTAAAATCTATCGAATCGGCTTCAAATGACAAATCTAAACCGTTCAAACCAATGTCCTTAACGAGAGCTTCGTTTCTATATAAAAAAAATTTAAGTTTCGAATTTATTTACTATCAAGTCAAGCGGTCAAAAAAATGACCAAAATAGTGCATTAAAATGCGCATAAAATCATTTATCTTTTGACCGCTTGACTTGATAGTAAATAAATTCGAAACTTAAATTTTTTTATATGGAAACGAAGCTCTCGTTAAGGACATTGGTTTGAACGGTTTAGATTTGTCATTTGAAGCCGATTCAATAGGTTTTAGAGACCGGAAGCATATTGTTGATATACTAGAGGAAGCGCGTTAGCCGTACTCTATATATATATATATATATATATATAGAGAGAGAGAGAGAGAGAGAGAGAGAGAGATGGGCTATGGTGCATTGCAATGCATGGAGGGGTTTGTGCATTGGACCATAAATCTAAAATTCAAAATCCAAATGACCGATCCAAACTGTTCATCTTGTTCTCCATATTAATATGTGCTTGTAGAACAAATTTTACATTTTTCTGATTTTTTTTACTATTTATTAAGTATTTTACAAAATTGTTGATCCAACGGTGTTTTAACAAAACAGTAAAATCAGCAGCCACCGTTGGATCAACAATTTTGTAAAATACTTAATAAATAGTAAAAAAATTCAGAAAAATGTAAAATTTGGTCTCCAAGCACATATTAATATGGAGAACAAGATGAACGGTTTGGATCGGCCATTTGGATTTTGAATTTTAGATTTATGGTCCAATGCACAAACCCCTCCATGCATTGCAATGCACCATAGCCCATCTCTCTCTCTCTCTCTCTCTCTCTCTCTCTATATATATATATATATGTATATATCATGTTGAATGGTTTAGATCGACTGTTTGGACTTTTAAAATCGCAAAATCATATTATTGTAAGTTGTTGTAACTTGTACAAATGTTGTAAGTGGATTCCTTCTCTATATATTTGCGCCAACATAAGATGTGCTTGATCCTATGTGGCTAATTAGTTGTCGTCCAATTTTGATCATATGACAAAAAAAAAAAAAAAATCTTATAATGCATTCATCTTTTATTTTCGGCGATCTAAAATAGTTAAAACATATGTAGATGGCTCATTAGTGAATTCCTTCTCTATGTATGATCATATCATAATAAACATATGTGGATTCCTTCTCTGTATATGATCATATCAGAATAAACATATGTGAATTCCTTCTCTATATATGTGCGCCAACACAAGATTTGCTTGATCCTATGTAGCTAATTAGTTGTCATCGAATTTTGATCATATGGCAAAAAAAAAAAAAAAAAAAAAAAAAAAAAAATCTTATAATGCATTTATCTTTTACTTTCGGCGATGTAAAATAGTTAAAACATATGTAGATATATGGCTCATTAGTGGATTCCTTCTCTATGTATGATCATATCAGAATAAACATATGTGGATTCCTTCTCTATATATAATCATATCAGAATAAACATATGTGGATTCCTTCTCTATATATATATATATGTGCGCCAACACAAGATGTGCTTGATCCTATGTGACTAATTAGTTGTCGTCCAATTTTGATCATATGACAAAAAAAAAAAAAAAAAAAAATCTTATAATGCATTCATCTTTTACTTTCGGCGATCTAAAATAGTTAAAACATATGTAGATGGCTCATTAGTACCGCTGAGGCGACATCAGAATAAATAATATGCATGTACCTTTCAATGTTTGTAATTTAGAAAATTTTAAGATGCAGAAAATACCATGTTTAAATGTTTAATTTTGATATGAAATCCTTTGCTAGATGTTGATTGGTGGCCTTAGAAATAGATGTTATCCATAAAATTTTATAGATTTTGTAATTTGTGTATTATGAAAGAAAATAACAGAACTTGTTGAATACATAAATATTATATATGTGGTGAACATCCATAATTAGATTATAATATTCCACTAGTAGACATTTTAGTCTTTGCGGCGATACATCAATTATAATACTAGAAACTCTAGATCTCCAATTCTAGTAAATAGTTTTTAGAGTGAAAAAGAAATTAAAAAGAAGAAGAAAAGAAAGCATTCATACTCTCCTTTAATATAGTGTTGCCGTTGATGTTTTTCTTTTAATTTCAAAAATTGAACTTGCATTTCAATTATTAGTGTCTAATTTGGGAGTGAGAAATTGTGTAAGCCCCCCTCTAGTTATTACGTCATGCCACATACTGAATCATGGTATTGGAATTAAATGGTAGACCTTCTTTTGTGTCAACTGGCCATCGGTTTGAGAAAGAAAACAAAAGCAAGAAGAAAACCACTTTTATTATTATATGTCTATTTCAAAAAATGATTGAGTTATACCTTCATTTCCAGCTCTATAAATAAGAAATGCAACGGCTGCCAACCAACTCTACTTAGCAAATGATTATAAGGGTATACAAGTGAAAGGTTTAACGATGTCAATGAGAAATGAGGAAGCTAGGGACTATGTAAAAATCCGGGCTTATAACAAGGAAACAGATTTGGAAAAAGTTTTGGACTTAGAGAGAAATTGTGAGGTTGGTTCAAAGAAGAGGCCAATTTTGGTCACAGACTGTTTAGGAGATCCTCTGTGCCGGGTCCGAAATAGTCCACTCTATCATATGTTGGTAATTTCTCTTTCTAAAATCAATATATACTTTTATCTAATAAAATACATGTTCATAATAATGTCCATTGTTGAAGTTTTTTTATTTCACTAGGCAGTTTCTTGGCAAGAAAATAGTTTTCTTGTCAGACATTAATTGCATTAATATGTATTATGATTGACGCTTGAAAATATCTACTAAGCTTCTCATCTTTTAAAAAAAAAATGAAACAATTTGCACTGAAACTCATACATCATATGATATCAGACTCAAGGTTGCAACTACAAACTTAATTTTTTTTTTTTTTTTTCTATTTTTGTAGGTTGCTGAATCAGGGAATGATTTGGTGGGTGTGGTGTGTGGCTCGATCAAGGTAGCGATGATCGGTGGTTCGTTAGATAGTCGAGCCAAACTAGGGTACATCCTCGGCCTTAGGGTTCCTACATGCCATCGTCGTAGAGGCACCGGAAGGAGACTTGTTCTCGCAATGGAACAATGGTTTTGTTATAACCAAGTAGACTACGCCTACATGGCCACTGAGAAAAGCAACGAGGCCTCGATCAAGCTCTTCACATACAAGCTAAATTACACAAAGTTTAGAACCCCTAGAATCCTGGTGAACCCTGTCGGGCACAAACCCGAACGAATAGACCCGAATGTGGCGATCACGAGGTTAGAGGTCAGTCAAGCCAAGTCACTCTACACAAAGCACATGAGCTCTCTTGAGTTTTTTCCTCAAGACATTGACCAAGTATTATCAAACAAGCTATGTTTGGGGACATGGGTCGCATGCCGACATGGCGAGTCGTGGTTGAATGCGTCGAATTGGGCCATGCTTAGTGTGTGGAATTGTCCCTACAGGATTAGGGTTGCGAGGCTTCCGTTTGTGTGCTTGTTTAGAGCAAAGATCTTGAGGCATCTCGAGCGGTTGATTCCATGCTTCAAGGGAATAGGGATTCCAAACATTTTTTCTTTCTTTCGGTTTTACATTATATACGGTGCGCACATGGTTGGCCCCGAGGCGGCTCCGCTCATGCGAGCGCTCTGCGAGCATGTGCACAACATGTCGGCAAAGCAGAAAGGTTATAGAGTTGTACTCGCCGAGGTCGGAGGAGACGATGGCATAAGATATTTCATACCTCATAGAAGAGATTTGTCATTTTCGTCAGATGTTTGGTGTGTAAAAGATTTAAGAAAAGGAGAAAGAGAAAGCTTTGATTGGAACACTTTGCCTCCATCTACCAGTATTTTTCTTGATCCAAGAGAGTTCTAGAGTAAATCAGATTTAAATATATGGAGAGTTGTTAATATAATGGAAATTACAAGAGTTTAGTTATTTCTTGATGCGATTGTGAGATTTTTCCTCAAAAAAGAAAAAAACTAAGAAACATAAACAAAAAGATTTGGTTGTTTTTCTTTCTTTGCGAAGATCTTTAGATTCCACAAGCATCAAATTGTAAGAGGTTGCTTCTTCTTTTCTCTAATGCTCTTGATTTTTTATTTTCCTTAATTAAAGAAAGAGGGAGTATACGTACTAATTTAACAAACTGGGTTTTTGTATGGTTGTTAAGGGGTGGACTGCTACAGATCTTGTACAAATTTAAAAAAAAAAATCAAACTAACTGGTAATATTTAAAGGATCATCAAGCAGATCTTTGTTTACAATATATAGAAAAAAATAAAATTTTGAAATTTTGCTTTGTATTTCTTATATTTAATTTATAATACATAGATTATTTAGAAAGATCACACTATATATATATAAGTACTGCAGAGAATATAAATATCATCTCTTTTTGAAGTTGTGCTAGTTTTAAGACACTCTAGCCAAAAAAAAAAATCATAATTTCACTAATCACGCAATCTCTTGGAAATCAATGATAGTACTATTACCTCGGATAAATTACCTTTAATTGCACCAAACATTCAATCGAAGAAAATTTAAAATGTTTACTTGTCAAAGAACATATATAAAATCGTTTTGCATAGATAGTTGGATTCAATGAAACCAATCTATCTAGTAATAGACAAAACTAGTTAGTTAAAAATTCATAAAATATGTACTGAACTTAGATAGGAAATTGGTTTGTCCACCAGTATTTTATTTTATTTTTAAATGAATTAGAATGTAACAGAAAGAAGCCCACCCACACACACACACAGCATGCGTTGAAGTGCTATTGGCATGTAATTAATAAACGAGCATCCAATTATGCGTTACACATTTTTTTACAAATATATATAGTCAAAGATCGACCGGCCATTTTTATTAATATCCCTAAAACAAATATAAATTTTAAATATGCCCCTGCCCCCAATTTTTTTTTAAACATGCCTTGACCGCCTGGGCTTCGGGCGGCCCAAAATACCCTGTGAGGCGCCAGCCCCTGGGGCGGCCCATAAGGCTAGTGAGGCGCCAGCCCCCCGGGCGCCCCATGTGGTTTTTTTTTTTTTTTTTTTGAGAGAGAAATCTTAGTATTTAATTTGAATAATTTTATGAAAAAAAAGTTTAGGGTTTATGTATATGTGTATGTGTATGTGAAAAAATAAAATATTATGTGTACATAATATGCGTATGTCAAAAAAAAAATATATTTGATATATTTACAGAGTGATGTCGTAAATTTTTATAACTTTGATTTTTTATAATTTTATTTTTTTGGTGAACTATATGTATAATATACACAGATACACATATACAGATACACACATACACATACACATACACATATACACATACACACACACACATACACACATACACATACACATACACATATATACATATACACATATACATACACATACACATACACATACATATATACACATACATATATACACATACACATACACATACACATACACATACACATACAAAAAACTCACATACACATATACACATACACATACATATACATATACATACACACATACACATACACATACACATATACCAAATAAATCAATTCGCATAAGCAAAATAGCAAGTTTATCTGCCACCACGTCTGAGTAAACCTAACAAACGACTAGTTCTTCTGGTACCAGTGGCAGGTGCGGCATTACTTGTAGAGGCTTGGCTACTAGATGATTGGCTTACAGGAGGAGGGGGTTGTGTTCTACCGGTTGCTTCAGCAACAACTCTGGCATTTTCTCTTTCGTTGTGTTCGTTTATTGCATCTAAATGTAACAATGCAATTCAGTTAGTAATATAATTAAAGCATAAATAAATTTTGTACAATTCTACGTACCTGCCCTGCGTCTGTTGAAAACAGAATGGCGAACCCGATTTCCCGACGGTCGCCTACCACCCATCTCGTCCATGGTCATTACAATACGCTTGTGTCTCCTCCTTCCCTTTCTTATCCATCCTTCTGAAGGGAGTATTCTATCTCCGACATATGCAGGTCACTCATGCTGATCAGGATAAGAATGGAAAGATCCACCCCAAGTGGAAGCAAGGTAATCGGTACGGTACATGTCAGCAACATAGTGATCCTCACAGTAGTTCCTCACTCAGCATACCGCCATCACGTGACTGCAGGGTATGTGACTTAGCTGGGGTCCTTGGCATGTACAGGTTACCGCCCTGGCATCTCTGAATTTAACCACGTACTTGCAAGCCCTCTTGACAAACGCCATAGTGCCGTCTGGTACGAACGTACTCATTTGGATTTTTGCACTTCGAATTATGTTCCATCATTACCCATCGGGATCACGGTCATAGTTGCACCTTTGTCCCTGTGTCGTCTTAGTTTCTCCTCCACCCTTGTTGAAAATAACTGGTTCATCCTTATTAATTCTGCGGCCTTAGCACGCCGTTCCTGAAACCAGGCATTTAACTTGTAGAATGTGTCCTCTACAACTGCAGCCACAGGCAACATCCGGCTCTGCCTGAATATTGCATTCAGCGACTCGGATCCGTTGGTGGTCATAATTACCCAACGCCAACCTCCATCCCGGGATTGATATATTTTCTCGTATGCTGGATCTTCGTTGACATCTCGGGGATTATTTTTGCCCACCTTCATTAAGTAGAGATTTGCCTTTGGCATGTACTACATAGAAAATAAGGACATAGAATAATGTAAGTAAACAATTGTAGTAAAAAAATTTGTTTTCTTAAAGTACAATAATATATGTAAACAATTGAAATACATGTACCTTTGCAAAACTGCTAGTCATCTCTACCACCCTTCTCGGCTTTTTCTTTCTGCAATTCCATCTAAATGTATCAGTAACCCACGTGTCGCCCCCGGTTGCCTTGGAAAGGTTCTCCGCAACGTGTTTGCATACACAACCTGTGCACACACTGGCCAGTACGTGTTGACCAACTGTAATCTTCACGATCAAAAACATATTTTATTCCTTTATGCTGGTCTGATATCACACAAAAAAACTTCCCTTCCCCAATCACCCGTCTTCTTAAAAACTGCATAAAGAATCCCCAGTTCTCGCCGTCCTTTTTATGAACAATTGCAAACGCCAAAGGCAACAGCTGGTTCTCAGCATCATATGCGCATGCTATGAGTAGCCTCCCCTCGTAACGGCCAGACATGAAGCATGCATCAATGCTGATAATAGGTCTGATGTATGGCACAACTTGGATACAAGCACCAAAAGCCCATGCTATGCCCTTGAATTGTTTAGCTCCCTCTATTAGTACTCTGTCTTTATCAAAAAAAGGGCCATGCCATCGCTCATATACGGTGCCGACATTTGTACTTGCCATGGCCTGGAGCAATGGTGCCAGATAGCCATATGAATCCTTCCAACTACCGAATATCCTGCAAACCGCAAGTTCACGACCTCTCCACAGCCTGTTGTATTTTGGGATTACATATTTGTATTTGTGTCTGATGGTCATAGTCACCCCCTTGATGCTCATCGATGGATCCAACTTAATGTCCTCCTCAATTGCATCGGCAATTAATGATGCCATCAGCTGCGCATGGTCTGTCCTTGTGGACGCAGACTTGCATGTATGAGGTGGTTCACACTTCTTAATCATCCATGCTTCCCCTGAACCCGCAGGGGTTGCAAAAAGGCGGAACTCGCAGCGCGGGTGAGTTGTACAAAGCACAACTAACCTTGTTCGGTCCCTTTTGTGTATTATACATTCCCAGTTGCCGTGAACACAAAAGGGAGACAGAGAGGGATGGGTCGCGGGGGATTATGATGGGAAGTGGGGCGCCTCACAGTGTATATGGGCCGCCCTGGCCCCAGGCGGTCAGGGCATGTTTAAAAAAAATTGGGGGCAGGGGCATTTGTAAAATTTTGATTTTTTTTTAGGGATATTAATAAAAATGGCCGAAGATCGACAAAGCCCGAAATTTTTTAATATACCATTTTTCCAAAAAAAAAAAAAAAAAACCAAAATAACCCTCTTTTTGAGAAAATTATATTTCTGCTACGGCCGCATCTAAGAGATGCGGCCCCTTTTACTCGGGTCAGCATCTAAGCGAATACAGCCCAAGATTATGGTCCGCTCCTAGTAGATGCGGACCCCCCCTTTTTTCAGATGATTTTTTTTTTTTGGGTTTTTTGTTTTGAAAATAGTTGTATTTGTTTTGGTTTTTTTAATTTTATTTATTTGAAAATATTTTTCATTTGTCGGAACAAATATTCTATTAGATATGTCGTTCATTTGGAATATCGTTTATATACGAAGAAATACTACTGTAATGATCAAAAGAAATAAATAATAAAACATCAAATAAAATAAATAATAAAACAACAAAATAAATAAGTAGCAATATATGATAAATAAGTCACAGTATCTGATAAAACACCTAACAAAGTATGAATCAAAGCCTACTGGTCAGAAGGACTAAACATCTTCCTCGCCTTCTTCACCCTCTTACCCCGACCCCGCTGGGAGAGTGGTGTCTCGTCCAACGCATCATCTGAGGAGGTAGAGTCCTCCTGGACATCCTCCTCCTGAACTGGCTCCTAGTGAACCTCCTCAATCTTTGATGAATACTGGACTCCAAGACCAAACACTATAGTCTGTGCAGACACCCTGCGTGAATAAAAATGCATGTCTCGCTATATGGTCATCGAGTGAGTACTCCGGGATAGGAGGATACTGTGTCGGCTATGTGGAGGTGCCAGAAAACTCTGGAATGGGCTGAGTCTGAACATACATCGGCTGATATGCAGGCGGATATGCCTGAGTTGGAGTGTAGCCCAGGGAATACAGTCCATCTCCCTCTGTTCCAATATTTGTGGATATATTGAACCCCAGCGGATCCTTCCTCATCCTACAAACTTACAAATTAGTTCTGCAAGATTTTTTTTTTTTTTTAAATCACAGTTGTATATTTTAGTCCTGTGGCTCGACGGCGTAATGTCTCGGTACCTCAATCGAAGGCCTGACCGATGATCTCAGTGTCCTGGACTCCAGCAAACAATGCCTTGTCACTAGCGTACCAGACGTAAATATCAGGCTCATCGGATATATCATCAATCGCATCACAGCCGCCCATTCCAGCATATCTGAGTAAGTCAAGGCGCGCCTGTACCCACATTGGCACATCGATTGTACGTTGTGCTTGAGAATGACTTTCCCGAGCCTCTTCCAGCCCTTCAATGTGGGTTGCCGCTATGACGTAGCTCTTCACCATGTATAAGGCCTGCAAAATGGGGCCATCGTTGCCTTTATATAGGGCAATTTAGGGGTCCGCATCTCCTAGAAGCGGCCTAGGGGGTCGCATCCCCTAGATGTGGTCCATATTCTGAGGCCACATCTGCTAGATGCGATCCGCAACAAATGGAACCGCATCTCTTAGATGCGGCAATGGTAGAAATATAATTTTTAGAAAAAGAGAGTTTTTTTTTAGAAATGGTATATTTAAAAATTTTGGTCGACAAAATCCAGAAAATTTAATTAATTAGGTTGTGCATTTGCAGCTTGCTATCCCAAAATTTTTAAAAAAAAATACGCTTCACCAACTCTTATGGTTATAAAATTCTCTTCTTGATTTTAATTAACTTATTATTATATATATAGCTGACTAATAACTACCACTAGCTAGTGCTAAGCAGTAGATGAGCGCGTACCTTAAATGAAACCGTTGTCTTTTTCAATCAAATATTAAAACGTCATGATCACTAGTTGCATAGTTAAATGCTATGATAGATCGACCAATAATTTTCTAGATTGCATTTAGTATATATAGATCTGTGTGTGATAATTAAAAGAACTTGATGCGGCCACCTAATTATTTTAACAAATTAATAAGTTTGTTGATTATCTTGAATATATATATACAATCTGATATTCTTGGGCTTATAAAACTAATTTGACATATTTTAGTACATATGATTATTAAACAAATTGATAAGCATCACTTTCAACTGTCTCAAGCGTGTGTGTGTTTGAGGATTTAAAAATCAAGTGAAACTTTCACAAGTTGCATAGTTAAATGCTATGATAGACCAATAATTTTCTTGATTACATCTATAGTATAGATCAGTGTGTAATAAAAGAAATTGATGGGTCGACTTATTTTAACAAATAAGTTTGTTGATTATCTATACAATCTGATCTTGGGCTAATACAAATTAATGTTGCATATTTTATTAATACATGTGATTATTAAATAGATTAATTGATAAGTATCGCTTCAACTGTACATGTCCCAACCATATATATATATGAGGAGGGTTAAAATGCACCCTCCCTTTTGTGCTCCTAATGTGCACCCTCCCCTCGTATCTTCATTTTCAAAGTTCAAATAGTCGATTCGATCCTTCCAACGTGTTCTTCATATTAAAATATGCTTAGAGACCAAATTTTACATTTTTTAGAAATTTTTTACTATTTTTCAAGAATTTTTGATTAAACTAAACAATAATAAAAAATTCAGCAAAGTGATGATTTTAAAAAATTCTGAAAAAATAGTAAAAAATTTTCAAAAAATGTAAAATTTGGTCTCCAAGCACATTTTAATATGAAGAACACGTTGGAATGTTCGAATCAACTATTTGAACTTTGAAAATGAAAATATGAGGGGAGGGTGCACGTTAGGAGCACAAAAAGAGGGTGCATTTTAACCCTTCTCTATATATATATAGGTATTGTATTAAGGCCTTACAAATTTAAAGGAAACTTTCAGGTGAGGTGTCCTACTCTTTGTAGCCGAGTGAGGCCAAAATAGGCTCCAAACATATTATGTCTCAATATGTAATCATGCATCATGCCAATTTGGTTTGTTGATAAGCTGATCATAATTCGCTTGATGCCTATTTGTCAACCACCCTTTCAATATTAATACTTGTTCCAATTAAAGTGACAGTTTACTGCAGGTGTATGTTATTTAGAAAAGGATTGATCTTATTGTAGTAGTCCATCTCTTAATGTGAACAATGGCAGTTTGTGTAATTTAATGCAAAAAGGCTAGCAGGGACAGAACTATAAAATTTAAATTGGAGAAATTGAAATGTAAAGTGCATATATAATGTGTGGAGCTGAAATTTAAATTAAAGTCTTTACAACTACAAAGTAGTTCACTAAGCTACGTACAAGAGCATATATATATTGAATTGGACTATATAAAAACTAAAAAAAAAAAAAGACAATTCAATTAAATTATAATTATGTATATTTCCTTGGTCGATTTGGGTAGCTCATTTAATTGGACTTTAAAATGCATGCATGGTTTTGACGATCGATTAGCCCTTGGACGATAAGTTAATAACTTCAGAAAATTAGCAAAATTTGATGTGTATATCGATTACATTGAACTATTTGCATTAATATACTAGGATTAGAACTTGAGTTTTGTTGAGTGCACCAACTACAAAATCAATGAGAAAGACTTGAAATGCAAATTCAAAGTATTGAAATTGATCTACATCACGAGTGATGTATTTACTCCTCAATTTTATTACTTTTCAAATTAATTTAGTATAAAGTCAAGTGTTAAAAAATAAAAGTTTATAATTAATTTTAATATACTTATTTGTCATTATTTTGACCGCTTGACTTTATGCTAAATTAATTTTAAAAGTAATAAATTTGACATGTAAACGCATTACTCATGAACTAGCTAGCTAGATCGGCTTCAATAGCTTTGATTCATCATTTGAAGTCATATGATATGAAGTTAAACTCATCAAAGAAATTGATGAAATCAAAAACATTGGGGAGGAGCTAAAAATTTTAGATAGGGGGACTGAAACTTAAAATGTATAATTTATTGTTAGTGGGATTTGAATTCAAGACATCAATTACAAAATAAAGTTATAACTACTAAATTATAAGTATATATCTAATATTTTATGAAAGGCTGAATTATATAAAAACTTTTAAAAACAAAAATTTCAATTAAAGTTTAATATACATTTTGAAAAAAAAAAATTACGAGAGTGACTTAATTGACAAAGTCTAGATCCGCGTCTTATTCTAGCTCTTCAATTTTTTTAAGGTGATTATATATTTTTGCAAAGTCCTTGGTCTTACCGCACACTTGGTATGAAAATAGGCACCACTTGAACTTTAGTTCACACGTGTGACACAGGTTTTTCTCATTTGTTATTTTTTGCAAGCAGTAATTAAGCCAAAGTATACTTAATTGTCTATAAAAACAAATTTAGATTGTTGCATGATCATTTCTCAAGAAACCAAAAGGTATTAGACGAAAAAAAAAATTAGGGATAAGCAATCCGGCTTTCCAAAAAGAAAAAGAAAATTACATAAGAAAAAAAACCTGTGTCAGTCTGTATCCGACACGTATCGTATCTAAAATTTGGTGTCCATTATTGTATTAAAGAGCTCTTTTTTCTGTTTATAATTTGTTTAATGCCAGTGTGAGTAAACAATGTACACTTCCTTGTTACATTTGGTACAGACAATAACTGGGTCAGGTTTATTATTTTTCATTTGTTGGTACTGGTACATATAATCTGTATACTTAATTTAACTTGTGTTTATATGTACAAGAGACACACCGATTCTGTGGACCCCTTTAGGCCCATGAAGCTAATTTTGGGCTTATAAATAGGTCATAATAAAATATTTCAATGAATAATAATCTAAGCCTAATTTTATAATACCTTAATTATATTTCTGGTTTGAACATGTTTCTCACAAGTTTTAGAATTCCCCCATCCCATTTCCTTGGTTAATTGCTAGTGCTGAGTCAAAAGCTGGGACCCAATTTCCAGAAGTTGAATATTGTCATCATTTTTGTTTTTCATGACAATTGGGTTTTCATTAAAGGTTACAAATACTTTGAATTCACACTGTACAAGGCCTGCTCAGGTCTCCGAGGGGCATAAGACAAAATTCTGTCCATTACAGACTATTCTTTGTCGAGGTTCAAGCGCAAAATTTAACATACTACACCCCCGGATTACATTTTTGTAACAATTAGGCCCCTGGTAATCTGCAACAGACATACCAGTAACAAGAATGTACTTGTGCCGACTGGTACCGGTACCCAGAAAGTTAGTAATACACTGCACCAATAATATTATTGTCAGCCATTGATTTAGAGAGCATCAAATAAAAAAGGAAACTGTTCGGACAGCATCATACCATGGTTTAGAACTGGTATCCACTGACAGATACCAGTTTACATTCTCACAAATTTACTATGAAACAAATTTTTCAGCAGAAATTCAGTGTACGACATTCTCACAAATTACTATGAAACAGATTTTAGCGACAATGTTTCCTTAGAGATGAAACATTGTCTTTAGCGGTTTCTCATTCATTTTAAAATTCTGTCAACGGCAACATTTGTGCTAGAGAGTTTATTTTTTTCTAAATACAGATACAAAAATCGGGAGTTATTTTCTTCTTCTTTACTACTTTTGCAAATTCAGCTAATGGAGTTATGTTGCATTTTAGCAAAATTCCGTTTTGCAAATTTCTTATCAGACAAGCTTCTAAATATATTTTTTTCAATCTTGAAGTACAGGAAGTTGTTGTAAAATCTGATTAATTGTTTCAATATTTTCAAGTAATAATAATTCATCCATAGAGGCATAGACTAATAAGATGATAATTTACCCCTCCCATTGGAGGCCAGCAGCTGTATATAACAATCAAATTTCTAATACATAAAACATCAATAAAACATGTATTTTACCTTCTTTTTCTTTTTCTTTTTCCCTGTAATTATTCGTGGGAATTTGTCGACCTATTTGCTTTCTTATTTTGTTGTGGGGTGGGTTGATGCAAGTAGACAACTAACAATATCGACTATTGAGTGAAATGATGAATATGATACGTGACATCTTCAAACGCAGTTGGGAGAACACCCAGATACAGAGAAGGTTCCCCTTACTCGTTGCTCATCGCCTTCCATATCTCTGCCGCCACTGTCTCACTGGCCACTGCTGAGAAGTGTATTTCAGTCTTTGCATCAGTTAATTTTTTTTTAAATTATCTACATGCAAATGTATGTGAACTTTAAGCATGTATCAGCAGAGTCTTGACTTGTATGTCAATAACTTGAAGTGTTAGTGTACTCTACATGCTTCATATGCCCTATTTCAAATATGTGGTGATAAATTACCTTGCTTATTTGACAAGCATTTTCTCACTGACTGGAGGAAAGCTAAGGAAAATAGCACGTTTCATCTCAGATAAACACTGCATGTTGAACAACTAGCTGTATAAGTACTATCCACAGAAGGCATGCAAATTGAGGTAAAAGGAAAAATTATTTTTGTTTCTGTAGAGTTGCTTATGTTTCAGGCAAAAAAAAAGCACTCAACAATCATTATTATTCTAATTTTAATCACAAATAAGTTTAAGTTTCAATGTGCAATTAAGCTAGAATTTATTCTAATTTTACATGAGCCAATTCCTAATTTTGGAAATTCGATCAAATCTCAATTTGGGCTAAACTTCTAATGAAATCACAAATCATGATTAAATTAATAACCATCATGGTTGTGTTCCAAGTTTCCATAATACTCTAATATATCTGTTGACGGCAATTGCCGCCAACCATCAAAAAAAAAAGTTTCCATAATACAGACAGCACGGCCGTCTCTACGTCAAACTAATCAACAAAATTTGCTTCAAAAGAAAATAAAAATTGAGAATAGATAAATCAAGTGAAAAGTACCCTAACAGAGGCACATGCGGACTCAAGCCGTAGGAATGCGGTTTACAGGAATCATTCCCACCAAAATAATCTGCCACTAAATAAGGTTCTACATGTGATTCCTAATTTTACTAGAAAATCACATATTATAATGTCAGGATTGAAGAAATTTGCAAAAATAACATTCATGCCAGTGGTTATTTCATGAGGTGTGCAGCAGCATCTCATGCAGGAGGTGGGCATCGTCTATGCAAGAACGAGCCAGCAGTAGAATAAGCCTTAAAAAAAAATTAAGTTTGAAACAATAAGAGTCACAAATAAAAATTTTGTTACTGGTAAAAAAGAAAAAAATCAAATCTATAGCAAGAGTCTTTAATTGATTCCAAAAATTGGAAATTAAACTACATAAGTTGAAGTTTGAGGCTAGGAGAGATGGAAATGAGGACAACTAGGGTGTTCTTAAGCTCAACCAAGTATTTTGTGAGCTTAACTCTATAACTCCAAAGCCTATCGGATTGACTTCAAATGAGGAATCTAAACTGTTGAAACTGATCTACTTCACAAGTGATGTGTTTACATGTCAATTTTTTTTTTAAAATTGAATTAATTAAGTATAAAATAAAACGGTCAAAATATGATAGAAAATGAACACATTAAAATTAAGTTATAAACATTTTTTTTACCACTTGACTTTAAGTTAAAATTTTATAAATTTAACATGTAAATGCATCACTCGTCATATAGATCGGTTTCAACATTTAGATTTGTCGTTTGAAGTTATTTAGTTAGCTTTTGTAGTTACCATAGGGCTTGGTGAGCTTAAGAGCACCCTAGTCCTACTCTGAAAATGAGAATATAATTATCTTGTGAATAATAGATTCCAAACAATTGCAAGCCCCTTTTGTTGATTTCAGATATTGAAAAGAATGTACCTGTGTGAATACAGAGTTGTGAAATAATGAAACATTATCCTGTTGAACACATCTGGTTTTGTTTCTTCAACAAAAGTTGGGGATCCTTTATGAAAGCGAAGTGTCCTTATGTTTTATAGACACCGGCCACCACGGCCTTCAACGGACTTTTCCTTCAAAGAAACGGGTAACTCCGGGAGCTCCTCCAGCAAATCAGCTTTTGTGATTTGTAGCCTTTCAAGGACAGTGAGTCTCGCCATTGTAGCAGGCAATGACTTCAGAGAGCTTGCGCTATCAATAACCAACTCTCTTAGAGAAGTAGGTAACTCTGGGAGCTCCTCTAGCAAATCAGCTTTCCAGATTTCTAGATATTTAAGAGCAGTGATCCTCGCTATTGTAGCAGGCAATGACTTCAAAGAGTTTGCATTTAAGATATTCAACTCTCGGAGGGTATCGCTGTTTTGCAACAGCCATTGCTCCGGCAGTGCCTCCAACCGTGAACAATACGATACGTTTAGAAAACTGACAGATCTGAGGTTTCTCAGTGGTTTGATAAGAAGGAGAGAGAGATGATCAATTTCAAGATGGGATAGTTTTAAGGACGTCAAGTTGCTCCCTTGATCAACACCATGTGCTTGTTCCCCAGATGAACGTTCAACGAGCTTCTTGCATCGCCAAATACACAGCTCATGGAGAGATCCAAATGCATTTTCTGAGGAGGGAATACAAGTAATGTTTGCACAATTATTAATTGAAAGATGAGTGAGAGTAGCAAGGCTTGATGCTGATTCCAGCAATGGCACATCAAGTTTACCACAGTTTGCCATTGACAGCTTTTTTAGTTTTGTAGGCAGAAGGTTGCTCCAATTATCAACTGCCACCAGCTTTTGGCAATCCATTATCATTAATTCCTCAATAGATTGAAATTCTATGCCATCTTGCTGTAGAAAACCGTTCAATGCTATTAATTTTGGACAGTTTTTTATCTTCACTTCTCTTAGTGATGATGTTAATTGGCCACCCCTTGAGTCAGAATTTTGTTAATATTCTGGAAGAGCACTCACTCCTATGTTATGTATGTAAAATTCTGTGAGAGAAAGTGGTAGACTGGGAAATTCGGTTAGGTTTTGGCAACCTTTTATACACAAGTGTTTTAGTGACAATAATTTATCAAACGAGCCTACTGGTACCTGTACTAGTTTCTCACAGTCACTTATGGTTAATTCTACAATAGCGTGTAGATCTAGATTGCTTGGCTGCAGAAACCCATCCAAGGATATTAAGTTGGGGCATCTTTCTATCTGCACTACTCTTAGTGATGATTTTAGGGATGATGGTGCGGGAGTGTTATTACCATAACTTTGGTACAAATGTGGAAGAGAAATCAAACCCACATTATGAATTCGAAACTCAACTAGAGAAAGGGGCATATCAAGTAACTTGTCTAGACTTGCACAATAACATATATCAAGAATTTTAAGATATGGCATTTGCCAAGAAAACAATTGGTTTCTCCAAAAAGGACAATTAAATAATTTGAGGGATGACAGGTTCAAAGGGGGCGATTTCCCCATCCAACTGGGAAATATTTGGCCTTTGTAATTATTAATTGTCAATTCCATGAGATTTGGATGGGGTTGGAGGTAATCAATGATTTGCTCAGGGTCATCAAAATTGCTCTCTGAGGTCCATTTAAGGGAGAGCGATCTGAGATTATTTTTTTCTAATAGGTTGGCACTCTTAGCTTCAATAAGATCCCTTACATTCTCAATGTTTTCAATAACTAGGTGCCGGAGGTTCTTTAGTGTGCCTAGTTCATTTATGCGTTGGCCACTTTCTTGTCCAACAAAAAAGGCTAACTCTTGGAGAGACGTTAGCTTGTGGATTCCATGAATGGTTTGCATTATCTCCTTGGGAAGCCTCAAGTAATGTAACCTAAGTAAATTGGTCATTCCTGAGTAGGATGATTTATAATAAGCTCTTGGAAAATTTAGTACTTGCAAATGGTAAAGTTTGTAAACTGAAGAAGGAAACAAGCACTTAAATGATTGAGTGGCATAATTAGGTTTAATGGATAGGTAGCGAAGGTGTACCAAACTGCTTATATCCTCAGGCAATTCACAGTGTTTGCTTCCACGTATTTTCAATAAACGTAAACTTTTCTTAAGTAAATTATTTGGAAGAACAAATAAATTCGGATCAGTACCAGTTTCCTCAGAAGTGGTTATAACCAAGCTGCGTAAATTTTCAAGATGGGAGATCTTCGCAATTTCATGTTCATGTACAGAAACATGTCGTACATTGCTAGGTACGGTAATGGATTTATCATTAGGCTCTATTCTACAACATTCCCCATATGAAACAATTTCGGCCAATTCATGCATCAAATCATGCATAACATACCTATCACCTTTTCGTGATTTAGAATATTCAAAGAATGATTTTCTCAAAAGGTGATTGAAGTAATCTTCTCCAACATCCTCAGGTTGTTTATTTTGACATAGTTGTCGTGGGATGATACCAACAGCCATCCACATTTTGATCAACTCTTTTTTATCAAACTTATGATCTCGAGGAAATATGCTGCAAAACCTAAAGCATACCTGCAAATCTGTTGGTAAATGGTAGTAGCTCAACTTCAAAACCTCTACCACATCCTTTGCTTGCTCAATGTTAAACAGAGACCCGTAATGCAAAAAATTTCTCCAGTAGTGATGGTCCATATGCAAATTCAGTAAACTTCCAACCAGCTTTGCTGCTAATGGACTACCTCGGAACATTTTTAGCATTTGATCTCCTATTGCTTGCAAATCTCTATAATTATCAAGGTTAAAACCATGAAATGCATAGCTATTAAAGAGCAACCGCAACTCTTGCTCTCCTAAGCCATGTAATGGTAGATATTCATGTTCAAAACTGATCACACTGGCAAGCAAGTCTACCACTGATTTCATTCTCGTTGTAAATAAGATTTTACTCCCTTCTTGTACAAACCTCAAAGGAGCAACTAATTGCTCCCAATTGCTCCTTTTCTCATCATCCCAGATGTCATCTAGAATGAGAAGAATTTTTCTTAAATATATCTTTCCCTTCAAGATCTCTTGAAGTGCATTTAATGGTAGACCACTATAACAACTTTTGCCTAATTCACCAAGCATCTTTCTCGTTATATCTTCAACACTGAAGTTAGTAGAAACACAAACCCAAATTGTTTTGTCGAAATGATTTGATGCGCACATCTCTTGATATGCAAATTGCACAAGGGTGGTTTTCCCTACTCCACCCACCCCGACAACACCAAAAGAAGAGAGGTGAGCATGAGTTGGTTGCTTCAGCCAACCAATTATCTTGTCCTTCTCAACTTCCCGGCCAAACACCTCTCTTTCAGCTAAAAAGGAAGAAGTCTCGTGCCTTAAAACTTTACAAGTTTCTTGCTGTGATTCAGAAATATCATGAATACCTAGCCTCTTGGCAACTTGGAAGAGATGCTCGGTCTCCGCAGTAGCCCGATCCAACATGGTTACAGCCTCCTTCAACCTCTCCAAAGTACCATAGTTGATAGTATATGATTTTCTCTTCTTTAAACTATAAGCAGATCCACCTGCCTCGTCTCGGTTTTTCACCATATCCTCCAGGTTTTTATACTCCAACTCATCGAGCACATCTTCGGATGCTTCAACAGCCTGCCTAAATTTGTCAACCCATAAACCGACACTCGGGTCTTTCATCTTCAGTGCTTCAGCAAGGCCCATGACAGATGTAACCTTGGGAAGGGCTGTGTGTAACCTCTTTAGCTCAGCTTCGCTGTCGGATGGCAGCATATGGTCATGAATGTACGAATATGCCGTGCTGACAAGGTTCTCAACAACATTGGACCCTGCCCAGTCAGCAATGGTCAAAACAGCGGAACCTGCCCAGCTTGCAATTGTTGAAAGAGCCATCTTGAAGTTCCTTCTTCTCCTCCTCAAAGCGGTTGGTTTTTTCTTGATTTGTTTTTTTTTATAATTTTGTGTCTAGTGTCAGTCTTCTTCTTTTTTTCCTTGCTAGTGTTGCTTGGACTGACAAAGAACAAATAGCAAATTGATATATTTTTTGTTTTGTTTGCTGTAAATAGATACCAAATTATTGGTTGAGAGAACATATTGAGAAATAAAGATAGCATATAGACAGTGACAAGTTTGAATCTACAGGCAAGTGGTTGGGCATCAAATTAATACTCAGCATCCAAGAAGAACATAAACACAGCTGAGATTTACAGATTTTATCCAGTGGCACAGATTTCATTGTTCCTGCTATATATTACTTTGGCTTGTTTCAGCTGTATAGATCATGCTATGTATATCATTCATCCTTTGACGCTCAAACCATATGTTCACACTTGAATTCAACAAAGTTAATAAGCTCAATAAACACTAAATAAGCTAAGATATATATTTAAGATTGTACTCTTTTGTACAACACTGAAAGATAAAAATGTAAATCTCTATTATCTGAAAAATAACAGACCAGCACAGTATTTAGGTAACTAAAATATGTCTTTAATCAATGCTTATGCTGTTACCTCCAACAAAATAAAATTAGGCATTATTTACTAAAGGTGTCATAATAAAATTGTAATTTGAAATTTTAGTAAGGAACAGGAAACAGCTGACACATACATGACAACACCTTATCTTCAAATATTTTTTTGATGAAGACCTTATCTTCAAATATTGACGACCACCAAAATACCCATGTAAATGAGATTATAATCAAACGCAATGTAAACCACAAAAACAGCAGAGTTATTCAACATAGAACAAAACAACGACTTGTGTGTAAAATGCAGGAGTCTTAACACATCTTTTCCACCTCCTCTCATTTTCTTTGTCTGTCCTTTCCTCAACAATTAATACACTTGATTAGATGGGGTTGTATTTGCACAGTCTTTGGCTTATTCGTTAGATCTTTCATCTGCCAGATGATTTTATTGAGGTACTTTTGTTATTTTCTAGGTTTCCTTTTTTTTTTTTACATATTACACCCAATGTTGTACTGTATTCTGAGAATTCTTATTTGAATATATGCTACCATGATGTAATATGTTGGTTGTCCTGTGCCAAAATAAAAATCCCTTAAATATCAAATTGTTTGCTAATACTGTATTTTATATGAATCAAGGAAGAGAAGTTGGAGCCCTTGAAAAATGTAAATGATGATCCAAAAATACGCATGTTGAACAAATTATTTGCTAGAAAAAAAGAAAAGAGTTGAAGTAGTTTACATTTATGGTACATTATGACTTTGTAATGTATGTAGATTGTGACTTTGAGGGTATTCTCTTAATTGAATCACCGGACTCGTTTAATCGACAACGATGAATTGACTGGTTTATCTCATATGTTGTCATTTAACTGTTCTTCCTTTCAGCTATAAATAAGTTCATAGCTGATCGGTGCTCCTGGAATCACTCTTTATCAGAATATCATGTCTATGAATATTTTAAATCATGTATTACTATAATGTGTGCTTTGGCTCCAAATTCATCTAGCCTTGATCATTTATGTTGTTTACATGGAATTGATGAATATATGGAAATGTTCGAGATCAGAAGGTAGTAAATACTTTTTTATTTTCTTTATTTGGAACTGATATAGTTTTTGTCTTTAATTCATTAAGCTTGCTGAGTACGCCATGGCCATAGAAAGATAGTCTTCTTTGGACCGAGGAAATATCTTCCGTTGATGCCGCCTCCCAGTAATTGATGAACTAGGAATTAGGAAAGTCTTCACCAGTTTTGGATTAAATCTGGTATTAATTGTTTGTAAATCACACATGTAATTTTTTATTTATTTATTTATTTTGCAAATTAAGTTGGTACCATTAAATGGTACAATATTGTATTTGATTTTTGTGTTCTTGAGATCTGATTTCATCAGAACCAGTACCAGAAAAAAGGAAACAAATAAAAACAAAAAAAATGAAGAGAATGCTTGTTCTTGAGGTCTGATTTTAATGCTTGTTATATTTTAACTTCTATCCATGTTGCTTTTAAAATCATCAGAATAGGCTATCAGTTCAGTACAGGGGCAAAGTTGCCAGATTAGTTGAAACTTAACATCTCTATCCCTATTGAATTTCTTTCTAAAACAAACAAAACAACAGATCTTGAGAAACAAACAAAACAATCTAAATCTGGAAAATAACTAGCAAAAGTCAACTGAACCATTGACCAAATTTGAAAAATACGAATTTAATTTAAATAAAAGTTCCCAAATTTCCAAACACATGTTTTCATCTTCTTTATATAGTAGCAGTACCAGTTCTTTAGATTAGTTAGCATAGTGGTATAAGTTATTTGATAGCTACAATACTCTTTGTAAGTATGCTTGTAAAACTAAAATGACAACATTTTGACCAAAAGGACAGCCTTTCACTTACGCTAAACTCATTTATTACATTTTCACACAATGAACAACATCACCATAGTACATCACATTCAAAATCAAACAAAGTACAGTGGGTTACAAGCATGTTAATAAACACGATCAAATTCCAAGTACATCACATTAAAAAAAAAACACAACATTTCTTGTTCTCCTTTACTTTGTCGTTGGTATCCATGCTCCATACCTCCTTGTTTAAGCTTGTGCTTCACGCGTACCAGCAGTAGTGTTGAGTTTGACAATCACAGAGTGATAGAATCGAACAACAACAAGCTATTTGAATCAAATTTCACTAGTTTTATAAAACTCGATACAAAATGGCAAAATAGCCAAGTTTAGGTGGATCTCATACAATTACTCAGTAATCCGCTCCATTGACTTCACAGTTACATTCTTTATACACGATGCTAATATGATACAACAATAACTCTCTTTCACAATTTAATTATCACTTGCATCAACATCCCTATAATACTCATATCGAACTGCTCCTTGCTTTGGTTTGATATCTAGAATTAATTAAACATAGCCATCTTTACTGCTCTCCCTCAAACTCTTATCCCTGCTGTGGTTGTTGTTGTTCCTCTTGGCTCCTAAAAGGTCTGAGCATGGCACACTACATAATGAAACATCATGGCACACTGCTCAAGTGAGTTACAATATTTAAAAAAAATCGCAATAATACCTTGAATGATTCAATTTCAGCTAAAGCAAGCCCTTTTTGATACAATGCTTCGGCAAAATGGTCATGTGTTGCTTCCATTTTTTTCTTAAATTCCTGCAAAAACACAATCAGTGAGTGTACCAATTCTAAATATATTTCAGGGCATCTCGGAAGGGAGAAAGGTACCTGTGCCTCTTTGTCATCTTGATCTGGTTTAAGAGAGGTAATTTTTATAACCTCATCCGCTGCAACAATGACCTGGAGTGAAATTTCTTTTGTTAGATGCTCACAGCATTCTAAATTCTGAATTGATTGCACTGTTATTATAAAAAAGATGACTTACATTACTTAGATACTGATAATAAAAACAAAATATAATGCTAAAATTAAACATGTAAACATCTATTTGCTTGTCTCTTGATAATGCGAATGCTTATCATGTTCACTAGCTCCTGAAAGTAAGCCCTCCAAAAATTTTGCAATCGTAGGTGTGTACTTCGGATACTCTGACTGCGCATAAACCATACTATCATCCATATAATGCCCAACATAAAATAATAAAGGAAATCTACAGTGCAATCTAGACAAACAGTAATGTGGAATCATCATATGAAAGTTCAACACAAATATGCTCATTTGGTTAAGCACTTCATTAGACTAAAAGTAAAAAGTATATAACCCTAAATCCTTGGTTAATTCAGTACCAAACTGAAGTATTTAACACTAAACCAAGTATATAAAATTTGATGATTAATCAAGGATAATTCTGGCATTTCAGTAGCAGAAGCTAATGAATTAACCAAGTATATAAAATTTCGTGAATTTACCAAGGACGCCAGAAGCATTTCAAGAACAAGAGAAAATGAAAGTCAATTTTATACTTCTGGTATCACATATGTTTAGTGTTAAATTCTTCACTTTGATATTAAATTAACCAAGGATAGCAATATTGGGTAAACCTAAAACTTCAACGGTAAATATAACTATGCTACTAAATTTATAGAAAGTCAATCAAAGCCAATTCTTCCGACCTAAGCATCAATTGGTCCTTAAATGTGTAAATACACTGAAACAATACTAAGTTCAACATAATATCAGATAATGATCGGTATTAAACTTGAAACCAAATTATCAGTAATTGAAAAGGAGATGTTAAGGTTTTAAGCATACCTCGGAATTGGGAACATTTGATCGTATTTGGAATGAAATCATGGAAGACAGCGACCCAGCCGGTGTGGCAAAGCACGGTGAAATATCACCTTTCGGACTTTTTCGCACGGTGCGCGAGAGAGGGATCCGGCGGCCTGAGTCGCACGCCCCGCCGCTACTGCCATCTCCTCTCGAAGCTCTCGCACTGTCAGTCACTCGAGAAGAACCAAACTAGATCGACGTGGTGTGGGAAAGAGGGAGAGGAACCGACGGAGGCGATGCCTGCGTGGGAATTTGGAAAGAGCAAGAGAGAGAGGGGAGGCGATTTGGAGTTGCGCGCGAGAGGGAGGAGAGTCGACGCTGGGTGGGAAAGAGCAAGAGGAGAGGAGGCGAGCTGAAAATTCTGAATTTTGATGTTAACGGGTTTAAAGAGTCCGAATAAATCAGATCCGTTTTAGAACTACTTGTTAAAGCACGATACTCGACCCTGAGTCGTTTGATTAAATCCTACGGTAAAAATAGGTCCGATGCCCATCGGACCTACACCGATTCCAAACTCAAGACCCGTCCTGGTTTTCGTCTCTCAATTTCTCTACGGGAGAAAAAAATAATGTGGCTGCTGGGATTCGAGCCCAGGTCTCCACGGCCACAACGTGGAATTCTAACCACTAAACTACAGCCACTTTGTTGAATTAATATGCAAAGTAACTATGATATAATATATTACACTCTCCATCAGCTACCCACAATATTTTAGTGCATCTAATTAATTTATTCCTGAAACTTTTTTGATGCGGAAAGTAATCACATATCTCTAACAGATATAATTAATTAGGTAATATTTTTTGGGAAGAGAACGAGGGATCTAGAAGGCATGGTAGTCCCTAAATCTCAATTTTAAAAAGTTTCAGTATTAATTGAAATTTAAAAATTAGATGTAATTGATTGCAATCATTGGGTAACAACAGAAGCTGAGCTAAAAACTATCGTAAAGGAGGACATGAAGTCATGGGGATGTTAATTACAATACGACGATATTTCTTTCCATAAAAAATCATATTAATTAAATCAAGATGTAAAAGTTTCTTAGAATTAATACCATGTAATGATTAATACATATTAATAGCAACATCAACAACATAATTACCATCAACAAGCAACAATAAAAAAGAACAATATTATAACTATTTTTTCTTATCAATACAATTGAAATAGACATTAGCACGGAGGAAGAGACGGACTTGCACTTGATTTTTAAGTGTATTTGGGCGAGACAGGTCTGGAACGAAATTGGTTGTAGACTGGGATACACAGGGGCGGACCCAGTGTAGTCCAGGGGGGGGCAGCTGTCCCCCCCTGGATTTTCGAAAATAGTGGAAAAAATGAGTTGATTTCGGTTTTGCCCCCCCCTGAAAATTAGATTGCCCCTCCCTGGAACTAATAAACCAATTTTGTGACTCTCTTCTGTCTCAGTCATTTATATTTGATTTTTTTTGTTGAGTTGTGTTTGGGCGTTCTGTCATTTCTGTTTTTGTTTTAGTTTTTTGGTTGAATTGTGTTGGAGAAGAAAGCTTCCTTTGCTTAGATAGACTTGGTGTACATATTATTAAAGAAATATACAAAGAGGCTTTTGTGGGCCAGCTTCAATTAAAATTATATTGAAGATATGAGCTACTCAAATTTAATAAGAGCAACGGCTCTAATTGTTTCTTCTCTCTCAATTTTAGTGCTAATGGAACTATCCATTTTCACATTTTTTTTGCATTTTTGTATTTGCTTTTGAATTGTTTTTCCATATTTTCTACTTCTTTTTTGTTTATTTTTTTATTCTTTATATTTCTTCTATATATAATATATTTTTAGAGATCAACATTATAGTCCTCTGTGGCTCTGTTTATGTTAAGATATTGTTATTAATAAAATGGATGTCTTCAATTTTTACCTATTCGTGTGAAGTAATTTTTTATTTCTCTTAGGACATATATATTTATATTTAATTATTTTTCAGAAAGATATTTTGAAATTTAAAAATTAATAACTAATTTTGCTAGCAAAAGAAGTATATTATTTAAAAATGTTAATAATATTTTGGTTTGTCTCTACAATCTTTTTTTTTTTTTGGGACGAGAACGAGATAATCCAGCAATTTCAATATAATATCTAGCATTAAAAATGTGTATATAGGTTTTAATGTGTATTATATTACTATATTATTTGAGTGTAACATTGTCTTAATTTAATTTTTTTAATTAATTTTTATTATTTTTTCATTTTTTTTATAACAAAATAAGCTTCAAGCAAAAAAATTCGGATTTAAGGTTTACGGTTTACGGTATATGGTATACGGTATACGGTTTGAACCCGATAAGCTATTTGAATCCGATTTTCTGCCCCCCTCTGACAGAAATCCTAGATCCGCCCCTGGCGATACATAGCATTAGTCATTTAGTTGTGAGGGATACGATTGATCAATCCAGATTTAGATCGTTAGCATTGCTCGGACGGCGTACTGTGTGAAGGAAAATAGGCCCGATACTAATGATGTGTAGTTGTGCACTGCCTAGATGATCTGGAGAAGTAGAAACGAGAAAGTGAAATCAGTGGTGTATAAGATTTATCAAGAGGCAGAGATGTGGATTATGTGTGCCAGTGGGGAGAGGGGGGTTTCCGATGGGCATCGGATCAAATCCTGTTCGATGGGCTGTTGGAACCGTCGGATCTACTTTAGGATTCGTGTGTACGGATTTTAAAGCAGACGCGAAATTGCGGACGCGAATCCTAAAGCAGATCCGACGGTTCCAACAGCCCATCGAATAGGATTTGATCCGATGCCCATCGGAAACCCCCCTTACCCGTGACAGTGGGGTGCAGCATATTAGTCGGGTGAACATGCCAGTAAAGAAGAGGATCGTTAGCTCAGTTTAGAGAAGGGACCAAGAGATATTGTGTATATTCTTTTATTACTTGTTGTACTGATTGATAGCTACTATCAATCTTTCAACAAAAAAAAAAAAAAATAGACATTAGGACCTTGTAAATATGTTTTCTTATCAATACAATATGTAGTGATTTTTTACCCACTAACTTAAAATATATATAGAGAGAGAGAGAGGAGAGTTCAAATGCCTCCATCATACCTCCATTTTTAAGAATTTTAATAACTCAAAATTTAAAATTAAAAGTCAAAATAAAACCGTTGATATGATCTACATTATTTTATCTATGCACGTGTAAAAATTTGTGACATATCAACTTTGTTTTGGCTGTTATCAAGAGCTTGTAAAAACGCACTAATATGGATAATTTCGAGACGTTGATTTTTCAAACAATTAATTCGCATAAAAATAAAATCGAAATGCGATATTTTTTTTAATGAGCACATAGAGAAAATAACATAGACCACATCTAACGGTTTTTATTTTCATGTTTATAATTTAAATTTTGATTTATTAATGTTTTTAAAAAGGAAGACATGATGGAGGCACAAAAAAATGGAGGTATTTGAACCCTCCTCATATATATATAT
Organism: Carex rostrata; assembly: GCF_964058835.1. NCBI lineage: Eukaryota > Viridiplantae > Streptophyta > Magnoliopsida > Poales > Cyperaceae > Carex > Carex rostrata. Next base: position 3,278,381 of record NC_135940.1, read on the forward strand.
ATATAGAGAGAGAGAGAGAGAGAGAGGAGGGATCAAGTTACAACAATTTTTGAGTTACAACAAGTTACAACAAGCATTTTTTAGATTTTGAAAGTCCAAATCGTCGATCCAAACTGTTAGATGTGATCTCTACAATAAAATGTGCTTGGAGACTAAATTTTACATTTTTTGGAATTTTTTTACTATTTATTAAGATGGGTACAAAAACTAGTCAAATTCAGACCATTGAATTTTGTACCCATCTTAATAAATAGTAAAAAAATTCCAAAAAATGTAAAATTTAGTCTCAAAGCACATTTTATTGTAGAGATCACATCTAACGGTTTGGATTGACGATTTGGACTTTCAAAATGTAAAAAATGCTTGTTGTAACTCAACAAATATTGTAACTTGGTCCCTCCTCATATATATATAGGGATCGGATGACACCCTTTTTTGGTGACATTGAATGACACCATGCATTTTCAAAGTCCAAACAATCGATCCAAACCGTTCAACTTGATGGATATGTTAAAATGTGCTTGCAGATTAAATGTTGCATTTTTCTGAATTTTTTTACTATTTATTAAGATTGGTACAAAAATTTAACGGACTGAATATAGCGATTTTGTTAAATACTTAATAAATAGTAAAAAAAATTCCAAAAAATATAAAATTTGATCTGCAAGCACATTTTAACATATTCATTATGTTGAACGGTTTGGATCGACTGTTTAGACTTTGAAAATGCATGATGTTATTCGATGTCACCAAAAAAGGGTGTCATCCGATCCCTTCTCATATGTTAAAACTAAAATCAATAATTATTTCAACTTGCTCCATGCTGGATGAGCAACTTGCGTAGTTGCGTTACAGCATTATCAAATGTTAATTTAGTATTCATACAAAATTTAAATTTTAAGAAAGAGGTCAAGCTCATCCATTTCATTAACCCTTAATAGGTGCTGAATTTGGAACATATAATCTCTCGGTAACTGTATTTTACAAAGAATACACTAAATATTGAAATCATTAGATAAGTTCAAAAACAGAACCATCATTTTAAAAAATATATATACGCAAAGTGAACCTTAATTAAGAGAGCATAGAGATTTTACCAAATTTTAATTGACATACTTGTTGCATGTTAAGCATAATCAGTGCATTGCATTAAATAAATTGCGAGAAAAATTAAATATTTTAGTACTAATTCGGTGCTTAAAATCTAACTTTCTTACTTGCCTCGTTCCAAGTTATATATAAATACACGACCCATTAATTACAATTTTTGTTTTGTTTCTCTTGAGAGGAAACAAGACAAGCATCTTCAAAGTGAGATGATGCCTATCATAACCGATACTAGACTTATTATTCAAGTTATATGTGTATAAATTTATTCACACCGACATTAAATATTTATTTTTAATTAATTTTTGTCATATCTTTAATTCTAAAATTACTAAAAGCAATAAAATATTTGAGTTTAGATCCGGATTGTCTAATCAAAATTCGGATCAATCCAGTTCTAGATAAGATGTACAAAGCCTCTTTAATAATCGTGCCAAAGCAGATCGGACTGTTCACATCTGAACTCAAAATTTATGTTAATTCAGGTGATATGAATTCGGAAGCCCCTTGATCCACTGCCACTGGGCACCTCTTCGTAATCGTAGCCCATTTTAGTATGAGCAGTTCAGGTGATATGAATTCGGAAGCCCCTTGAGAAGCCCATTTGGACAGTTTCGAGCAGCCCGGTTTTGAACAGATCGAATTAGCAGCCAGACCCTCTCGATATCAACTCTAATGGAGTCCGATCTCTCTCTTTCTCCCTTCGCTTCTCCGCCGTCGCCTCTCTGCTCAGCCTCTAACCATTTGAGACTGTCTAAACCCCTCCAAACCCTTGCGCTGGCCTAAAGCCCAATAGCCCATATCTCATCGCCTCTTATTCCCAGACACCGTGCCAATCGCAAGTCGCAAGTCGCAAGTCGCAACCCGCAACTGAAAGTAATCGCCAGGCGCTCTAAAGGGAGAACACCAAGGGAGAGAGAGAGAGGGACAGAGATGGGAGAGAGAAAAGGAGTGTTTGTGACGGTGGGGACAACGAGCTTTGACAAGCTGGTGGAAGCTGTGGATTCGGCAACAGTCAAAGAAGCGCTCTTTCGCCGAGGTTTCACGCATCTCCAAATCCAGATCGGTCGCGGCACCTACCTCCCCTCCAAGGTCTCTCTCTCTCTGTGGTGGCAATTCATTTGCTCTCACAAATCTGCTGAATTCCATTTTTTTACTTTTGTTATTTATCTGAAATAACTGTAAAATGTTGCTTTCATTCATCTGTATGGTAACCACAAAGATATAGTGTGGAACTAGCTAAAATTAGAGCCCAGCAGAGCATTATTTCACCATAGTAGATCATTTTGTTTCATTGGTATCGTATTGTTCAAGCCATTTCTTCTGAAGTTTTTAAAGTGAGAAATTGTGAAAAATGTTCACTATTTGTTGGATGAAAGTGGGGCCTTGGATGCAATTACAAAATAATTGTGTGGTCCTGTTATGTAGTTCAAGTTTACTATAGGTTCAGTCAAGTCGGTTTATTAATTGGTCAATTAGAGTTTAGACTTCAGTTCAATTCTGACCGGTTTATTACAGTACTGAATAATTGATTTGGGCTTGTAAATTAATTAGAGTCTTAACCAGTTTCTTGCCTTGAGGAAAGTTTCATCACGAAAATAATTTACAATGGGTCGGCATTAGTTGTTTTTGTCAATGACAGTTATTCTTTTTCATATTGTTTAGTCTCCCTAACTGTCCGATTTAATCTTTAGTTGAACAAGTAATGATGTCTTTTCACTTATTTGAGAAATAATGAGAAAATTTAATTCAGGTATCGGGACAGGAGGGGTGCCTGGAGGTTGATTATTTCACATTTTCACCTAGCATTGCTGATCATTTGAAAGCCACTTCTCTTGTTATAAGCCATGCTGGTAAGCTGTTACACTTGTTCAAGGTGTTAAATTTGAATTGATTGAATAAAATGACTTAGCCCGTGTATAAATTTGACTTAAGATATAGATATTGAAGTGCTGTTGGTTGTTGGTGACAGGATCTGGGAGCATATTTGAGACGTTGCGATTGAATAAACCCCTAGTTGTTGTTGTGAACGAAGATCTGATGGACAACCATCAAGCTGAGCTGGCAGAGGAGCTGGCAAATAGAAAGCATCTCTTCTTTGCCCGTGGGCCCCACCTACTAGCCCAAACCATAGAGTCGATGGATCTGGAGTCACTCGTCCCATACACACCTGGAAATCCCAATGATATCGCCGCCCAAATTGATGCTTCCCTTGGGTTAACCTCCACAGCAGAAGGTTCTGTCAAAAAGGGAGGCGAAGGAGAAAGCGAAGGAGGCAGCATAAGCAAAAGCAAAGCAAAGAAGGACGCGAAAAAGGCTGAGAAAGCGGAGAAGGCAGCACAGCGGCAGCAACAGGCAAGAGCAACCGCTGCTTTAGCAGGAGGGTCTGAATCTAACGAGGCTGATCCTCTGTCGTCAAATTACGGCGATATACCTGTAGAAGACATCCAGTCTAAATTCATCAGTGGTCGTACCTGGACAGGTGAACCAAATTAAAATAGTCAAACCAAAATTTTACAGTTTTAAAAAATCTGACTGCCATACCTTCTTTTATTTCATTGCTTGTATGATTTTTCATCTTCTTCTTCTTCTTCTTCAATTCCTGTTATAATATATTCAAAACTAAAATGATAAAGGTGTGGGGGAGCTGTGTGCTGAGATGAAGGACAAGAGCGTGCTGATCAGAGGAGCAGCACAGGTTATACGGCCAGTGAGCAAGAAAATGGCGTTTCTGGTAATACGGCAGAGCATGAGCACGGTACAGTGTGTACTAGTCGTCAGTAAGGATCTCGTCAGTCCCCAAATGGTGCGCTTTGCCACCTCACTCAGCAAGGAGTCTATTGTCGATGTTGAGGGTGTCATCTCTGTCCCCAACGAGCCCATCAAAGGCACCACCCAACAGGTACTCTCTTCTTTTTGTCTTTTGAAACGCTCTCTTTAAAACCTTGACAGCCACTGTCAAGTTTTTGTGGTGATACTCTCTCTCTCTCTCTCTTTTTATAACCTTGAAAGAGGCTACCTTGTTCTTTTTTAATTATTAATTATATCTAATTTTTAAAATTTGTCAAATTATTAATCATTTTTTTTTTAAATTTGTCAAACTTTTAATCATTTTTTTTTAAATCTTATACCTTGTTCTTATTTAATTATTAAATCTATCTAATTTTGAAAATTTGTCAAACATTTAATCAAATCTCTGTTTTTTTCTTTTGTGAAAATCTTGGCAGTGGCTGCAAAGATTGATATCAAAACAAAATTAGTCTTACAAAACATCACACCTACCTACTGTCACTAGCACCTCACATCCTAAAAACCACTACCTGGCACATTAGATCAAAACATCTCTGTGCTTAACCATAGCACCCCCACATCTACCGATATGCAAATACAAACAACCTGAGGTACAAATGAACAAATACAACAGAAATAGTAAATGGAAAAAAAAAATTAGAAACTATTTGCAGCAATCCCCAGTACGTGGATGCTTGCACCCCTACACCCATTTTAACCAAAGATTTGTGTCTTCAACAATACACTCCATCAGCCTCTTTGGTTGCATCCTTCTTAATCAAATCTCTCTCTCTCTCTCTCTCTCTCTCTCTCTCTCTATCTCTCTCTGCGCATTATATAGAGCCTCACTTTTCTCCTCTAATATCCTGATCTGCTTATATTGAAATTATAGGTTGAGATCCAGGTGAGGAAGCTATATTGCATCAACAGAGCAATACCGAACCTCCCCATAAACATAGAAGACGCATCACGAAGCGAGACCGACTTCAAAAAGGCCGAGGAGAAAGGGGAGCAACTGGTGCGTGTGGGCCAGGACACCCGACTCAACTACCGGGTTCTCGATTTACGCACCCCAGCTAACCAGGCAACCTTTCGCATCCAATGCCAGGTCGAGAATGTGTTCAGGCTGTTTTTACTGTCAGAGAATTTTGTCGGGATTCACAGCCCCAAGCTTACTCCCGGTTCTAGTGAAGGCGGTGCGGCAGTGTTTAAACTTGACTACAAAGGGCAACCAGCTTGCTTGGCGCAATCGCCTCAGCTTTACAAACAGATGGCAGTTTGTGGTGGATTTGACCGTGTTTTTGAAGTGGGGTCCGTGTTCAGAGCGGAGGATTCATACACTCACCGGCATCTATGCGAGTTTGTAGGTCTTGATGTTGAGATGGAGATTAAAGAACACTATTTTGAGGTACTAACAGTGATCACTACAATTTTTGTCTTTCATTTATTATAATTTGTTGATTTAATTGATGCAATGCAGGTTTGTGACAGTGGATAGATTGTTTGTGGCAATGTTATTTTTTTTGTTCCTTTAAATTCAAGACCCAAACTAAACACTCAGATTATTTCACTGATTTGTTAACCAGGCAATAGTATTTGTTAGGTGTTCAAATTTTCAACTCCTGACAATGATGTGAAACTTTTCTTTTATAATAGTAACAATTTCCCCACGTTCTAAAATGCTCATTGTATGTTACTACTGATGTAGGTATCCAATTTCTTTTTTTTTATAAAATGCTCATTTTATCTTTCTTTGATTTGAATTTATTAATTTAATTGATGCAATGCAGGTTTGTGACATAGTGGATAGATTGTTTGTAGCAATGTTTGACCACTTAAACAAGAACTGCAGTAAAGAGCTTGAGACAATCAATCGTCAGTACCCGTTTCAACCTCTTAAGGTAAATGACTAGCATCTCTTTGCTTTGGAGTTTGCTTTTAGTGATAAAGAATAGGCATTGCTTGTAATATTTTCTCTTAGGGATGCCTTTTCTTATGGTTTTTAAACTTATTTTGATTGCAGTACTTGCCTAAGACGCTTCGGCTGACTTATGAGGAGGGTATTCAAATGCTCAAGGTGCATTAGATTTTTCATTTATACTTCATATCTGCTCCATTAGATGGATTAATTGTTACTAGCTTATGACTAAATGATGCTTTGTTATTTACTGTCTTGCTGTGTGGTTTTAAACATAAAATAGATAAGTATTTTCTTTCTTTATTTGCTGTATCCATGGGAATTTTATATGATTGCTGAACACATCTCAGGGATTAAATTATAGCAAAAGCTTTATTAGTTAGATGTGTGACAACTATGGAGATATGTAACCTGTTTAAGAAAAATACTTAGTCTTCTAATTGATCAATTTTGAGAGCAAATGATTCATTTTCTTACTCGTGACGCACACACAAGCATACGCCTAAATGCCACTGAATATGCATCTCAAGTAGTGAAATGAACAATTCATCCTTGAAAACAGATCAATTAGAAGGCAACTATTTTTCTTATACAAACTATATAGTTTTGTTTTTTAATAAAGGGTAAAATGGGTATTTTATAATTATAAAATGAGTTTTAATAGAAACATCAATAAAATGATTTAAAATTTAGAACGGTAATTATGATATTATGAATTTTAGAGGGGGAATACGTGATTTCAAGGTTTTTGAGGGGCATACATGAAGTTCCCCCCAGTTATAATTAATGATACATTGGTACATAAGCAGGAAGCAGGGACAGAATTGGAACCAATGGCAGACCTTAACACCGAGTCTGAGAAGAAATTGGGGAAGCTTGTTAGTGAGAAGTTAGTTCTCTTTTTCTCCTCTACTTAATGTAACAATTAATCGATTATATCATTGCAAGCATTTGACATTGCTAGCTATAAACAGGTACAATACAGACTTCTATATACTGACGCGGTATCCACTGGGAGTGCGGCCCTTCTACACCATGCCCTGTTATGATAACCCTGCTTATAGTAACTCTTTTGATGTCTTTGTTCGAGGTAACACTCATTCCTTCTCCATTTATTTTATCATCTTTAACAGGTCTTGAGTTTTTACTTTTTATTTTTTGCAGTTTAATAATCTTTTAAAATGCTAATGATAGGTGAGGAGATCATATCTGGAGCGCAAAGGGTACACCTGCCAGAGTTACTGACAAAGCGTGCAGAGGAATGTGGTATTGATGTCAAGACGATTTCTACCTATATCGACTCTTTCAGGTACAGCAGTATCTTACAATCTCCAGATTTCCCCGATGTATTCAATGGTGTATTTTTGGAGCTTATTTGTATTCTGGTTATACTTGTGTAGGTACGGTGCACCACCACATGGTGGGTTTGGAGTGGGGTTGGAGAGAGTTGTCATGCTGTTTTGCGGCCTCAACAACATCCGCAAAACTTCTCTCTTCCCTCGTGACCCCCAGAGGCTTGTCCCGTAATAATTTTGAGTGTTTTATTTGATATCGACATTATTTTTCTCCTTTGTGTTTCTGTTTTCCGTTCTAATAAGTACAGCTGTCATTTTTGTTGCTATGTTATTTTTGTTTTCTCGAGAATTAGGGGTTTCTGATGTATGTGTAAAGTTATCTAACCTTATCTGATTCTGTTATTTTATGGATTTTTAATTAATCAGCATCTGTTTCACCCTTGCTGTCATATCAGTACCAGCATTTCACTTCAGTGATACAGAAACAAATGCATATAAGATTAGTTACTCTGATTAGACATGGTAACTAATTTCTGGTTGAAAGAATAGAAAGAATAGAAAGAAGAGAGAATATTCAATATAGCCAATGTAATAGCTTTTGGCAAAATCTATTGTCAAGTGTTTAGAGTTTAGGGATGCTGTACAACTGTGGAAAGTGATAATATGTATATTTTACTTGGCTCTTGTTTGCAAAGGGGGACAAGAAGAGATGATACTGAGGGGAGAGGGGTTACAGTGGGAATCAGACCGTTCAATGCCCGGTCTAAGCTGTTTCATTTACATTGAGATGTGTGCAAACAGTTTTGATTCATTGTGTGTCGAGAGTACAAATTTAAATTCGCCTGCACGAGTCTTGACGTGGATCGAACGGATTTCGGTCCAATGCCCACTGGTATACTGTTGTTCCCTATCTTGAGCCACCTGTCAACACAACTTTGGTGACACGAGGGAGCATAACAACTGCCTCAACTCATACCTCTCCTTGGTCAAACATACGTAGCATCCCTGTAAAATCAAAACCAAACTCTCAGATTATTTAACTGATTCTGATAACTTTACAATAGTATATGTTAGGTGTTCAAAATTTTAACTTCTGACAATGATGTGAAACATTTTTTGTAGTAGTAACAATTTCCCCATGTGCTAAAATGCTCATAATATGTTACTGCAACTTGTTATTAATAGAATAAAGAAAAAAAAAATATTGATAAAGGGGTACATTCCTTGTAGGGGATTTGGGTAGGTTATATGTGCAACAATTCAATTCAGTTCAAAGTTTGTTCACTACCCGAAATCAAAATCTAAGTATAAAACTAATTCCAAAATAAATAGAGTTTATCACTAGACGCGCAGTGGATATCTTTGTCTAGTCGTATGAGCAATTAGTCTCTTCTCTTCCTTCTTCGTGTCAGATATATGCACCATCGACAACATTTGCATCTCTATTAGTATCTACACGAACAGGTTGACAAACCAATGTAAGTCGGTATGCTAGTACCGAACTGACAAACCCTTCTTTTCTCATTTTTCTCTCTCGTTTTTATGAAATAAAGCGAACAGAATGGCTAACCGAAAGCTGAAATGTTGTTACATATTTATAACAGTATGCATCAGTTCATTTGAGCATGTTCATTGGCGCCAATTCGTTTGAGCCTTTTAAAAAGATCTTATCTTGATGGAACATATTAGGGCAAAAATTCGAGCCCATTACTGAAACAACCCAATAAGAATAAACACATATTTAATCTATTAATTTGGTCCAAATCATTTGGCATGTAGGACATTTCTTACAGTCTCCCACTTGTACTAAAGCCAAATATATTATGTATCTAATACATTTGCCATAAATTAATATATGGATTTTAATTTGGTTTTCAACCTTGTTCTTGTTGTGTCCCAATATATTTATGCAATATTGACAGTAAGCTGAAAATCCTTTTCAACACACAAATCATAAGAGGCCCCTAGCAGAACATTATGACTACCCAAATTGTATAAATATCAATATCCAACAATAACCTCACAATTACTTATATTAATCCCTTTATCACTTGACATCTTAATTGTACTCAAAGAAGGATATGTGTCAACTTTGTATAATACAATCTTTGATTTCTCATACCAAAATTAGATTGACTTTCATATGATTGATTATCAACCATATAGTACAGTCATGCATTTTTCAATCTATCTTTCTAGAGAGATCCAAAGACATCATACTCTCATTAAATGAGAGGGGTAAATTTCATCTTGATCATTCACATTTCTCCACATGATTCATAGTATACTCAATTACTACATTTATAGTTACCTGGTTGGAGCTAACATTTGATAGCATCGAAGTATACAATATTCATTGAAGGAATCAATGGTGATCTTAGGTCAAATGATTCAACAAAAATATTATATAAAATAAACTGATAACACATAAAAATCCATACAGTATTTTATAGCGAGTTTGTCTAATACCATGTTTACCAAAAACATGTATCCATGTGATTGCATTAGATATCTCATATCGATGAACCGTAAAACATGATCATCTACAATCAATCCACATACTAGTCTATACAATTATTAGTGTTCCGTCGGATATAAAGTTTTATGATCCAATTCATCAAATTGATGATAAATAATAAGCAATAATTTATTCAAGGAATATTACAACATATTATTCATAAAACATAAATATACAAACAAATATCTAAACAATCAATCTCTGTAGCATTTCAATAACAATCACTAGAGCCAATCACTCATGTATCTAATACCTATAGCTATAGTATGCATATCATGCTTCACTTGCGGAAGATTTTAGTCAACGGATCTATCATATTTGCATATGTTCCTATCTTTCATATTTTTGCATCACCTCTATTCACAATTTCTCGAATAAGGTGAAAACGTTGAAGTATGTGTTTGGACTTTTGGTGTGATCTTGGCTCCTTAGCCTGTGTGATTGCTCCATTATTGTCACAATAGAGACTAGATTTTCAATAATTTTAATCACACCAAGTTCAGAAATAAACTTCCTTATCCAAACAGCTTCTTTTGTTGCTTTCGAAGTAGCAATATACTCAGCTTCTGTTATAGAATCGGCAATGAAATCTCGTATCATAGGAAGGACTAAAGTATGGTAAGTTAATTGATAGGCATCTCACTATCTGCATGAATGTGTTTTTTTCATGCACCATTTTATATTAAACTTAATTTCAATTAGTAGAATGGTCGACGTATATTGATTGATGTGTTTAGGATTTCTAGATGGATTAATTATTTAGATTTATTTTAAGATCATATTGAAATGTGCAAGCCATATACCTTGGTTATTGTGTGAGTTAAATGATATTTAGCACACGCAGAGGGTCTTGTTAGATCTAAAGAATGAGGATGTTTGTATGGATCGTAACTATTATGATGTGTACGACAGAAGGATAAAAAAAAACATAGAGATGAATTTTGGTTAGACAAATAGCATAGAGATGGACTAACTATTATGAAGTAACTGTTATGAATTGTTGTCCGCTTTCATACATGAGAATAACAAGAATAGAGATGTCATTTCATGTGACAAATGGAGAGCAAACAGCAAATGGATTCAAACTTGTTTTACATTAGTAAATTGTTAAGAAAAAATTACTGACCAATGTATTTAAAATTTCTAGATTATTATGTTGTTTAGATTCCTGGGCTCATTATGAAATATACATGTCATGTACCTTAGTTATTTTTTGTGAGTTCAATGATATTAAGATGCCTCGGTACATGTAGTAGCTAATAAGAAATGAAAGAAAACATATAAAGGTATAATAGAAGAAAATTTTGAGTAATATTTAGATAATTCATGAGAACTATTCAAATTTTCGTATCTAACTAAATTAAGTTGTACTGCTTAGATTGGGCAGAACAGCTGCAGCTCCCGTACAGTGCATACACGTATGATTCATATCATGTGACCTGACTTATATTAAGTCGAATCAATAATTCTTTTCCGGTATTTAAAGAGCTAATTGTTAACCAAAATTTGCTCACCATATTTATCTTAAAAGAACACGTACTTAGATCGATCAATAAAATTGTTAACCAAAATTCATCTTTTGTTATTGAGTGTAAATATTTTTTGTTCCTGTTGATATGATACCGGATTAGGGTTAAGAACGGATCGAATATAGATCAGATAGTGATAATGTATCCGTTTTTATTTTTCAGATACAAATACGAATCGGATATTATTTGAGTACGAATACCGATCGGATATTAATCGGATACGAAAACGGATCGGATATATTAATCAGATATAATTAAAATTCTTAATTTGGATATTATAACAAAAGTAAAAATAATTATATTTATCCCCACATTTCTACCCCCCTCTATCCCACAACTATAATTTAGAAAGTTTGTATTATGGTCCCCACTAAGTATTTAAACACTTCTAAAATTAGAAGGTCCACGTTAAATAAGGAAGGTGATAATTATTTAAAGGTTGTACTATGGTTCCCGCTAATTATTTATTCATACAAAAAAATTATTTATCACGATAAACATACACGAGGTGATTATTGAAGTATTTTTATATAGGTATAAATACTCTAGTGTATAGTTATAAATACTTATAATACTTAATATTAATACTTCATATGTCAGTCAGTGTCATATGTAAAAAATATTTTCAAGTATAGGAATAAATACTTTCATGACGAGTTATAAATACTTGTGTGATGACGAGTCCGAAAGTATGTCATCATGGATCTCATTTGAAAGAGAAAATTATGTAGAAGATGTTTGTAGTTTTAGATTCGTAAAATTCCTCATAGATCATCAATAATGTTGACGAGATTGAATTAAGAAAAAAAATTTACCTCTAAAAACGTGTAAGGTCCTCTATGCAATTTGAGATTTGGTTGGAGAGATAGTTATTTATGTAAAAATTATTCACCTTACATGTCTAAATACTTATGTTCTTAGATATAAATACTTATGTGCATGTAGATTAATATTTTAGAAAAAAAAAATTAGTGTTGAAACTATTGTGGTTCTCAAAATAGTTATTGAAATTAAGTGGAGGGGATAAATGAAGGGATGGAGATGCGTGGACAATTATCATGATTCCAAAAGTAATATATTATATAAAGAATTGAAGATAAGATTAATGCATAGAAAGAATTGAAGAGCTTGATAAATAACTAATATTTGTTTGCTTATGACCTGCGAGCGATTTACATGATCAGAGAAAAAATTTAAGTGGAAAAGAGAAATATTTGGAGAAATAAAAATTCAAAAAAATTCAAAATTGATTAATTACCATAAATCATAATTTACGATAAATTAAAATCAAGATTTAATAAATAACTAATAATTTCTACCCATTTAGATCTTAGAAAAATTAAAATTATAACTTTTTAACTTTTGTGATGAACATTGCCATTAACATTTAAATCATATTGTATAACATAAGTAGAGTGAATTAAATTTTATAATTGTAAAACAACAAGTATCTATATTTGTAATCATAACAAAACTAATTAACTAATGTATTATTTAATAAAAATAAAATGTTCCATCATAAACAATAAATTACATCAAAACTCAATAAATTAAAAATAAGTAAAACAATTTATTAGCACCTTTAAAAATTTATTAGAAATTTTTAAATCTAAGATTTAACTAAACAAAGAAATGAAAATTCATGATGTTTGAATGACAATGAAATCCCATAACAGGACCCCTCACTCGCGAATGGTCACACACATCCCACATCTTCTCTTATCTCTATTTCTATTATAGGCGGATCCCACCCGTATCTGAATATTCGAAAAATTATATGAAAAATTCAAAAATCTGGATATCCAAAAATTATCCGATTATCCTAAAAAATATATCCAAAAAATTGAAAAATTCAAATATCCGAAAAATCAACATATACTAACACAGATAATTATCCGACTCCATATCCATATCCGCTTCCAAAATTAAAACTGAATTTGTACTCTCCGAATAAAACATATTCATATCTACAAATTATCCGTATTCGACTATTTGAATCCAAAGAATTCAGATACAGATCTGAGTTCGGTCGGATAATATCCAACCCATTTTCACCCCTATACCCAGATATTTCACCAATCATCACCTTAGTCTCTGATTTTCACGGATCAAAAGAGGAACTCGAAACATGTGATGAAAACAACATAAATTACATGCAAAACTTTAACCGTCTACAATCCCGAGATTATTATGGTAATTAATCTCCCAAGATGCTACAACAAATGTACGAGAGAAATAATAGAAATACAAGGATCAATACTTCACCTACAGGTAAAAATCTCACAAATGGCAAATACAATGGGTAAGAAAACCACCACCACAAGCAAAACATATAGAGATGCAAAAACCTAAGTCACATATACTGTATCATAAGACAACTTATATCCTATACAAAAACAGGCCTCAGTCAGACCCATTGCCCAAAAACCTAGAAAGAAATTTCTCCAAAAAAATACACCATGCCTAAGTCTCACCACAAGCATCCAGGTTGATACAACAATATTGTGCTCATTCCATTTAATAAGTCCCCATGGGGGGCATGCCGAATCCCGGCATGGGAGGCATGCCCATGCCACCCATAGGAGGTGGACCCATGCCCATTCCTCCCATACCTCCCATGGGTCCCATGGGGGGAGGTGGGCCACCCATGCCAGGTGGTGCAGGCAATGCAAGAGGCAGCAATTGTGCATACATGTTCTGTCAAAGAAAAATAAAAATAAAAATGAGAACTCGTTAGTTTAGTAATTATGTAAATATGTTGCCAAAATATGAAAAAATCCAATGAGTATTTGAGTATACCTGCTGAGCAACAAGTTCCTTCTCTTCTTGCTCTTTGGATTTGACCTCAATTTGTTGCTCAATCCTATCCTTTATAAGCTCATCCACCTTGCCGGTATACTCACGAATAAACTGCATTGATACATTATTATATGAAATTTGCGGAAACCAACGAGGTATAAGGAAGATGAAAATAATATCAGAAAAACAAAAACGGATGAATATATACCTGTAAGATGTAGGGGAAAGCAAAGTCCATCATGCCATTAAACCAGGCAAGCTCCAATGCCATATCAGGGCGTATCAAGTCATAGCATATAAACAGGCACGAAGCAAAACACTCTTTCTTTCCCTGGAGCATTTCATACAAGATTAAAATGACTACAAACAGACTAGTGAGAAGCCTAAATAGCAAGTTCTTTGTTTATAAGTCTAGGTCTTATAACTTGAATTCACATCCCCTGAGATATCTCAATTTTTCAGTTGATGTCAAAACCAGGCCAAAAAGTATTTTCAGTGCCTTTTTAGGCAATATTAATATAAAATGTGTCGCTTTAAGATTCATGCTGAATAGTTCAGATTTTGTGGATCAACTCAAAATTTGAGATATCTTAGGGGACGCAAATTCCCTAACTTGGGTACCTTAGCTCATTATCCAAGTCTTAAGGATGTCGAGTATAAAATAGCCAAGTATTTCGGATCTAGGGCTTTTAATAGACTTTTCTGGCTTAGTTTGCAAGATGAGATGCTAGGAAGGGCAATACTGTCAATTTAAATTTAGTGTGTAGTTTACCTGTTCAATGAAGTAAATAAGCAGCTCCTCACATAGATCGCGTTCGCCAGACTGAGAGCAAGTTTCCATGGCATCCTTGTACATATTGTCTTTCTTGGATAGTGCAATTGATTGCTTCCACCTCCCGGCTTTCTTGTAAATATACGCAGCTATGCGCCTCATCTCCAGTAGCTCGTGTTTCTCCAACTGACACCAAAATTGAAGCCGGATGGATTAATTAAAAATATTGACCTCAACCATTCAAAAATAATAAAAGCATATTGACCTCAGTCCTCAAATTCTACAATTAGGTTAAGGTTTAAAGTACACTGTGGTCATTTTTGGTTAAGGTTTAAAGTTAATGGGCTAAATTCCTTACTCTATCTTACTCATATTTTACACCTCGTTTGGTAATTTAAGTCATGGATTAAATTAACCCATCTGGAGTAAGATGTTAGGAAATGAATCTCTCCTTATGACAGTAGACCCTACAGTTGGAGTAAGTTAATCCACCTAGAGAGGTGGAGTAATTTACTCCTAATTAACTCACCTCTTACTCCATTTTACTACTACTATTGTACTCCTCATTTGGCTACATTAAGTGTGGAGCAAGGGGTTTACTCAGCCAGCCAAACAAGGCCCATAAGATTTCTAAATATGACAGGTTTACATAGTCCCAAATTTAAGTTGAGAATCGGTATCCAAGCATTTCAAAGTTCCAACAAATACAGCAAGGCATTTTGAATTTTAATATGATCTTCCCACCAATTAATGGCTTGCAATTGTTGACCTGACTCGAGACTAATTAAGACCATTGGGTTAAGGTCAATGTCTCATAATCAGCTGGCGGGCTTGGTGAAGTTCAACCCGACCATTTACAATAATGTTATTCAAAGCCCACAAAAAGGTTAATGAGTTACCCCACCATAGTCTAATTGGTGGGATCAGGTACAATCTCTTGATCTGCAGCCAGATTGAGCAATTTACATTTTCAAACCTTTTTTTCAAAATTATATCAGGTCAACTCCAAAGCCTAACTTTAGGGGTGTTAATGATACCCTTTTATCCGTTTACCTGACCCGTATCGTATTCAATAAGACGGGTACAGGTAAGTTTTTTTTTTCATTACTTTATCGGGTACGGGTAAGGGTAAAGTTTTTTTCATTAACCTAACCACTAAATATACAGGTAAAGATTACTTTGTACCAGTTAGCCTATACGGTAATTATTAGAAATAAAATTATATATAGATAGAGTAGAACTAGGGTGTTCTTAAGCTCACCAAAGTGTTTGGTGAGCTTAACTCCAAAACCCATCAAATAGGTTTCAAATGACAAATCTGAACCGTTAAAATCCACCTACCTTACGAGTGATGCGTCTACACGTGAAAACTTTAAACATTCGATTCGAATTAATTTAGTATAAAGTCAAGCGGTCAAAAAAAGTTCAAAAAATGAATGCACTAAAATTAATTTATTAACATTCTAATTTTGACCGATTGACTTTATACTAAATTAATTCGAATGTTTAAAATTTTCACATGTAGACGCATCACTCATAAGGTAGACGGATTCCAACGGTTCGGATTCATCATTTGAAACCGATTTGATGAGTTTTGGAGTTAAGCTCACCAAACACTTTGGTGAACTTAAGAACACCCTAGTTCTACTCTATATAGATATATATATTTATATGGGGATAATGCATGATATGATATAGCTTTATTCATGGCCTATATACATCTCTATTCGATGGCACCCTTTTGTCCATTTACCGGACCCATACCACCCATACCGTATTCGATAATATGGGTATGGGTGAAGTTTTTTTTTCATTAACTTAACAGGCAAGGGTATGAAAAATGCTTCCACCTGACCCGTTTCATACCCATTGATACCCAGGGCTAACTTATTGTTTACAACCTCCTCCAGAGTACTACACAAAAACATCACAATCAGTTGTTAGTAATGCCCATATATACCTTTTGAGCAAGGCCGATCTGGTCAAAGTTGTCATGTAAATCGACCGACTCACGGAGGCGGTCATAGTCTTCCTCCTCGACATAAAGTCCATTTAGTGCTTCATTAACAGCAGCCACATTATTGCTCTGAACTGCTACCATGTATGGCTTCACCAGATGCAACTGTCCGGCCTAAATAAAACAATAATGACAGTAAATAATTGAAACTACTGCTGTCTTATAATTAGTGTTCAGCAAAATAATAGAAAAAAGGACAATGATAATAATAATAATGTTACTTGAAGTACTAATAATAACTCCTATTACCATTTCTACAAAGAAAAACATTGATAGTCATGCAAACTCTCTGAAAGAGCACACAATAAATATCAATTAGAATAGTATATAGGTGATATTTCAATGGGCAGATGCAATTGTTCTATGTTTGAAATAGACACATGATGTTGTCCAAAAAAAATGCCTAAAAGAATTGAGTAATATAACCTTCAATAATAATACAAACCTTGCGCATAATATCAACTACGCGAGTATGATCCAGCCTGAGTGCCAACACATGAAGCATGTCATTGATCAAATCAGGATGCTCTTGTAAGTAGAAATGAACCGCCTTGTAGTAAAGCTCGACATTTGCCACCTTGACTGCCACATCTTTGAACTGCATGTGGTCCCATGCATCAGGAGAGTGGTTCATTATAGTCGTGGCCGCATTGTCAAACTCATCATATTGTATGTACAAGAAGGTGAGTTCTTTCCAGTGCTGTTGTTCGTCACAAGCACGAATGAGTTTTGGAATGTTGAGGCGGGTCGAGAAAAGCTTTATGTGCTCCATTAGTTTCTCATGCCGGTAACGGGCATAGAGCACGCCAAGTTCGGTGAAGATGCCCATGTGGGCCCGCTCAAGGCCAAGTCCACTTTCCATGAGGGAGATGAGTTCATTGAAGCAACCGCGGTTTTGGTAATACTCACTCACTTCTTCGAGGTCGTCCACCTGAAAAATCATAGAATTTAAGTTATGACAGGGTTTTCTTTGGATATTGCATTTCGTGCAAGTACAAAACTAGAGTGGTGCTCCTTTGTCAAGAAGCTTCAACATGTCAAAACTCTTTCAAAACAATGAAATGTATAACAACAAAACATAACTGGCCTGCAGTTTTATTGGTGGACATTTTTCAATAAACTAGACAAACCAAAAAAGTATCAAAATTCAAGTAAAACAAAATATCAAAACAAAGAAAAAGAAACATAAGCAAGTAATACCTGAAAAGAAATACAAAAATGCATTGCGTCTTTTTATTATTTTTGTCATCTTTATTTTTGTGATTCATGTTAAAAATATGCAAGTAATACCAGATGAAAGATACAAATTAATTGCTAGTTTTATATTTGGAGAAATCATATACAAATTGCAGACCTAAGACCAATTTATTCTTCCTGGACTGTACTCGGTAGGCTTTTATCCAGAAAAAGAAAAACAAAAGGTACCTGAATAATGATATTAAGACCACATATTTGGGCGAGCCTGAACTCCTCAGCATCGACACATGCAAAACAAACCTCCTTCCAAGTTTTTGCACTGTTGGCCTTGCGTGCAGCATCAACAGCCCCCTGGAACTGCTTCAACTTCACCAAAGTAACTGCCAGCTTGCCCCAGTTAGAAATGAATGCATATATAATCTTGGCTGCCTCGTAAAGTGCATCGTCATACAACCTATCTCCCACACTTTGCAGATTTGCCACATTCGGCATGAGAATGAACTCCTCGATTTCACCCAACCGGTCAATTTTGGCATAGGCAAAGATAAGTTCACCATCAACCTTGGGTTCTTTGGTTTTTTGCCGGACCATGAGGAGGTACTTAACCAAATCATCGTATACCTCAGCATCCTCAGCTGCCTTGATAACTTCCAAGAAGTGAGCTGCATCATCAGCCCGAATGAATGACTCAATGGCATCACTGACAAGACCCGCACGCAGTTGAGCCAACGCAACCTGACTCCAGACGGCCTCCTCCTCAACCCTAAATGCAAACTCAACAGCTCTCTCAATGCTCTGGATATTATCCAAGAGGACATTCACTGCTTGCACGTTCAAATTGAACTTCTTAAAGATGGCAAATGCCTCCTCGTATAGTTGGGCCTCCACAGCCACCTCACCAACAGCGGGCCCATCAAAGTTATCCAACCGGTTGATGTAATCCATAACGCGAGATGGATCTGCCTTGATGGCTGTGAGAATGAGGAGGTTTTGAAGGTTGAAGTTGCCGGAGAACGCAGAGTTTTGTAAAACTATCTTTTCAAGGAGTTCAATGAGTTCATGAGGGAGATCGGCTGTCATGAAGGCCTTGACAGCAGCAGAGACCTGCTCAGGGCTCTTGCTCTCTGGTAAGGCGGTTGAGACGACCTGGTCGATGAGTTGGCGTCTGTACTCATTTTCAGGTTGGAGCACCTTGTCCCACAGATCACCATCCATTCTCTCCACCACATATCTGTCAAACAAGTACAAACGTTTACCACCTATCTTCCATATATTTTGATGTAGTTGAGGAATAGTGCGTTACATGGAGTTTAAGTATGAATTATTGGATATGTAAAAGACAAATTTGCCCACATCTCATAAAGTTGACTAAAATGATACTTTGAATAACAATCAGTGTACCTTCAGGTGCGAGTACAACTCTATTTTAAACAATCAAGATAAAGTCCATGTTTAAGATGCTAAAAAGAGTTAGGACATCATTTGAAGTTCTGAAATAATATCAATTAGCAATCATAAATGCATTTACCAACCTTAATAGCGTGTCATATTAAGCGCTTAATAGTTTGTTAGCGAGCTCAACCAAATTACAGTATGATGTGATGTCCTTTGTGCCTCACATAACAGGACATTTTCTAGTAAGTTCCAGCAAATTAAAAACCCTAATCCCATATTTTAATTTCAATTCCTTTCACAACTTAAAAACTGACACACCACGCAACATTAGCATAGTGCACATGTATCTATCACCTTAAACGTGTCAACAAAATTGATTCGAAGTTATTTGAGAGATGAAAAAAGAAGGGCAACACACCGTGCTTGAAGCTTGAACAGGGAGTTCTTATTGGTAACATTAATAAGCTCATCGTCACACTGGCCTCGCCGGTATGCAACAACGGCAAGAGTAGGATCGCGCTTCTCGCAGTATTTACCAACAACACGTGAATCATAGTATGGGTTGGTTGTGAGGAAGTGCTCAGGGTTGTTATTGCTGTCTATGATGATCTTCCCGAGGGCATTATGCACATGCACATCCTGGCTACCCTCACTCACCAAATGCTCAAGGAATTGTGTCAACAGTCTCAGCCGATTCCTTCAATAACAAAAACAAGTACATAGTACATGATTATTTGGAGGTTATGGAACAATAACTTTGCTTCCTCTATGCTTTTCTTTTTTGCCAGTGTTTCATACGAAGACTTGTGTTTTTATGTGCAATGGAATTCAGGCTTTGGCTTACATTGTATTTTGGATTTTTCCTACAGACACAAGACCTTAAATTCAGATCCAATGGGGTACCCTACCTTGTAGAAGGAGATCTGCATCATCTTTTTAACCTATCACAATTTTTAAAAAAAGAAAAAAAAGAGGTGCATATAGTGTTACAAACCTCTTTTCACATTCATCCACAAGGGGCTCCACAGGAAGGAGAGAGCGAACAGAGAGTATGAGTCCCTTGATGAAGTCCTCAGGGCACTCATCATCTAACAGTTGACCAACAACTAAAGGAGCATTTCCTGGGTTAACCTATGAATAAAATGTACACAAAATGTTATCCACAAGAATAAACTGGAACATGGACATAGAAACTAATCATATATCTAACTGTCAGAGGGAAAACAAAGAACTATTTTTGTTTTCTGATAATTCAATGTCTCTCTTCTCAGGTTACTTACTGGTAACCTATTTCATCTGCTACCAATGCTTTGACTAGGTAAATTTTTGTTTTCCAGCAATTTGCCCTCATCAGGTATTGGTATTTGATTTGGTCCTTGTTTTCATTTCTTCTTGGATTTCTTAATTTATTTTATTTCTTTCAGGTTTAGCCATATCGGCTGTGAGGCAGCTTCTAGATGGCCTTATGGCAGCTAGCCTTCACGCTGGCTGGTGTTGGGCCACCACCTTTGGATTTAGGTGCTTATAATAATATCCACTTTCTATCCAAAATGCTTTCTGCTATGTATTTTAGCATAGATAAGCTTTAACCAATAATGTCAGTTCTTAAAAGGAACAAGAGGGAAAGTGTACCTTTTGTACGTATCCCTCGATATACCGAAGCATGTTGTTTGAGTAAAGATAGTGAGTCAAGTCGGGAACAAAGCCAAAACGATCACAAACATTAATAAGGGGCCGTGCATCTGGCAGTTTGGCCTCCATCAAGAAATTCTTTGTTTTCTCTGGGTCATAGAAGTTGGACTCTCTTGTGACCCGTTCCACCTCTTTGATCTGACCTGTTCTGGCTGCTGCCTCTATGTATTTGAAATGAATATCGGGATCCTCACTGTTACAGTAAGAACAAGTTGCCTTAAGTCTTCTTTTAATTCAACATATCCCATAATCAAGCTAATTAAATTATTCCCTTGCTTTTTAGGAATATTAATTATACAATTTGACTTGTAGAAAAAAAATACAAATTCCATGACTACTAAACAGTAAACAGATCATTAAATAGCACAAAAAAGATACCTTGAGCTCAGATAAGAACCAAGGAAGAAGTAAAGGCCTTCATATGACTTGAACTGCTCAAAGAGTTTCATACATGCTTCCACTCCCAATTGCTCAGAGTATTCTTTTGCAACCTAAAAGTATATATATTTTCAGCTTGATTAATTCCCTAAATAAAAGCAGTCATGTACCTGAATAACAACATAGGCAATAATTTTTTTATTCTCACCTGAACAATTATTTGAAGGTTTCCTCTTAGATTGACGAGCAGAAGGTCCTTCATGCACTCCAAAGCCCATTCCTTTGAAAGCGTACCAAAGAACTCTACTAATGCCTGAAACAAGTGTTGCAAAAATTTTAAGCACATATAACTTAACATGGCATTAAATAAGTAAATTAAGGCACAGAACTCAAGAGTGTTTACCTGAGGCTCAATCGCATGAGTATTGACAATGACACGCTTGATGTCGGGCAACTCAGCGTAATGCTGAACAACAAAAATTCACTTGTTACAAAAACAGCACAAAAGCTTCTGGAAGGAGGAGACTTAACACGAGTCTTAAAAAAATAAAAATAAAAATAAAAACCTGAAGGGCCCGCATGAAGAGACCAGCTTTTTCACAAAGCTGAGCAATTCTGGGACGGTCATAATGACTAAACATGCCATTTGCTAAGATTGCATCAGCAACATTTGGATATGTTACCAGGTTTATCTCCAAAACCTATAAAACAACCCAATGAATATTATTTCAGAATATAACATAACATTTGGATAATTACCAGAATGATATAAGCACAGAAACACTAAAATAATAAAATAGTAAAAATAGTAAAGAGACAAAAAAGATAACCTTAGTCTGAAGAAAAGCATGCTCGGGCAGGTTTGGCTTCAACACGTCTAGTAAAAATGCAGTTGCCTCTCTGATCAAATTTCTCTGGGAGATGATCAAATAAAAAACAAATAGAATGTTAAGCACTAACCAAAATACAACTCTGATGTGGATTATTAAATCACAATATGAAGAATGAACTTTGTACCTGAAGAAAGAGGTCAGTGATTGTATTGTAATCTACAGGACAGCCCCCCTCCATTTGTGACATCATGAGTGCAAAATTCACTGCTCCCTGTTTTATGTTTGGAATAAATATTAATAACAACTAGAAACTACATTGTTATAGCCATCCTAAATCTAAGTACATTAAATATATACCTGTGGATCTGCCCTCAAGATTGTCTGAAGGAGAAAAAGATAATCTGGAGTGTATCCAACCTATTACACCAAGATGAAATGTAAGCTCTTTCATAAAAGCATTAAGCAATCTTGAGTATATAAGAAACAACTCCTTAAACAAACCTGCTTCGAGTATATAAGAATTTTGTCGAACTCTCTCCTTTCAGCAAAGGCAGCAACAACTTTTGGGGTAGCCCTCGCCTTTATATAGATCTTCAATGCCATGTCATTATCCACAGTCTAAAGCAAAAACAAGAAAATACATAAAACACTTGAAACATTTCACTCGTAGTATTTTTTTTTGCTAAGAATATATGCATACCTTGACAAGATCTCCAAGCTCTTCACTACATTCCAACTTATCCTCAGCCAACCAATTTTCCAATAGGTTTTTTTTGTTTTGATTAACAACTAGGCGAGATAGTTCGAGTGATTCAAAAGCATTTAGTTTCCCTTTAGTTAACAGTGTGCCAAAATATTGCAGCAGTGGAGGTGTCTGACCAGATTGCACAGGAACACTCTGCATTAAGCATAAAGAAATTAAGCAGTTTGCCAAATTATTGTTAGTAAAATGAAACTTTGTTGGAACCCATTACGAACAGATTACATGAAAACAATTAGGTATTACCTGAAACTTGGCAACTGTATCAGGAGTTCTAAGGAGACCCTGTGGAGAATCAGCTGCCAGCTCAGCAGCTTCTTTGTACTTTGTCTGTGCAAATAGCTCCTGGAATCTTTGCAAAACCTGTTCACAACAAAAAAACGATTAAATTATCAAATAATCATAATAGCAACAAACTAACAATTATTGTAAGAATGCTAACAATAATAGTAATCGCCGCTATTAATATTACTATTGCTATTATTGCTACAATGTTTATGTCTTTAATCCATTAAGCTCCTAACTTGAGATCAATAAAAGAACAAAACTACCACAAATATAGAAAGCACAAAAGGAGTTGCGATAGAAAATTATTAACACAAATCAACTTGTATTACCAGATTCTCTGCACCAGGAAGGTTAGCTCTCCTTGCGAGATTCACAGCAAGCTCTAGGTTATTCAGCTGCAGTGAAAAAAAAATATATATATATATAGCAAGCATCACTTAAAAAAATGCACCATGCCTACAGGTTTTTAATCACAAAAAAAAAAATGCACCAACAGAAAAAGGTTAGCAAGCTGCATACCTGACCACTAACAAATGGCACAACGGTAGCATCATTGACATTTGCGAGGAGAACCTGGCCTTTTCTATTAATTGCATAGAAGCCCCCGGTTGCCGTTGCTTCTGTTGTGAGAAAAATTGGATCTGCACTTATTCTATTTCTATAAACAGCAGCAGCTGTCTCCAAGTCGTAAACAAAAAGTAAACCTAACTTCGTTATCACATAGATCAAGCCATACTTATGTGAAACCTGCATCCAAAAATAAAAATAAAAAAGACTTTGAATACATGTAATCAAGACGATTCCGTTCTTCTTTCATTTTAACTTATTTTTTAGTTTTCTAGCCCTAGCAGAGATGCATTAGTGCACTTATACACAAGACAGCCACTGAAACCAGAAGATTTACAATGCGAGTGTGGAAATTGTACACATTTATGATAATTGGACATCAATTGGGACAAAGTAGTTCCGATATTATTGGTAAGGCCTTCCTGCAAAATCAATACACCTGATGATTTGGCCTAACAAATAAATAATGTTGAAACTAAGTTAAGAGTATACACCCTGAGATACCCTCCAAATGGGAAATTACTATTGGTTGGCCATATCATATAAGCACAGTGATTTGGAAAAGTCTTTTTTTCTAAAGAGTGCCGAATGGTCAGGTCAGCACTGCCTAATAATTACTCTCTAGTTTTTACTCAGCTTATAGACACAATATCAAAATTTTGGACATGTTTAAGTTAAATTATTCCATGATAAGGGAATTAGGGAAGAAGTTCTACACCTGCATTGCCACAGGGAAGTCATCTTGGAAATCTGGTGGGAAGAAGAGATCAGCTTGCTTCTTTGCGAAACCAGGCTTTCCTGTTGACGGATAAATAAACAAATTATGAAATGGCTAGCAAAACAGAAGCTGATTATATATAGAAATGTCTTGAGAGTTCACAAGAAAATATTACCAGGCTGGGCGCCAAGTTCAATTACATGCAACTTTGAGGTAATTTGACCTGCATTGGTAGTCTTTGAGGCAAAACAGATCAAAGTAGAAGGAGTGTCATTTCCAGGAACCTGAATTATAAAAAAAAACAGTTGCACAGTCAGGAATCAGTACCAGATACAATGAAATATAATAAAGGGGATTAAAAAAAAATAAGATAACAGGAACTTATAGTTTATTAACCTTAAAAGTGCTGAAAGTGGCTGCATGTGCTTCAAGAGCTTGGCTTCGTTGCTGCTCGACAGAGAAGAGTTGCATGTTTCCTTTGACCAGTTGTGGCCTCTATAATTGATAAAAGAACAATCAATAACCCAATTCTCAAAAGTATAAATTAGGTCTGTTTGAGTTTTATCATGTGCACATGAGAACTTCAATGGCAGAACAATCAGAGGCAACAATATTACAGGTGAAATCCTAATAATGACATTAACTCTTACATGAGATAAGAGTTAGACCTTCATCCCTATACTTTATCTCACTAGCAAACATGATCATAGGTGACTTAACAAATAAAAGATAAAGGAAGAAGAACACTTACCTCAGGAGCACCAGGTGCAATTCCAATAAGAACAAGCCATTTCTCAGTAGGGTCGCACCGGTAATTAATTATCTGGTTGTTTGCCAAATTAGCAGTCCTATCAAACACTTTTACTGGTGCTGATTCACCTGTATTCAAATATACATCATAAGCATCAGTCACATTTAATTCTTCAATCACTCACCAAAATAAGCAAGCTTTACATGACTATCTTTTAACCACATATTTCATAATTTGATCACATAACCAAGTCTCAACTAGTTTCTACGATAACTCAAAGGGAAACTAACCTTCTATTGACCAGTGGTACACGGATGCTTGTGTAACAAGACCCAACATTTTCGGGGTGATCCACTTCCAAAATACGACCTGTGCAAGAAAGAAATTACAAGATAAAAAAAACATTTACAAGGATCAGGTCTAATTGAAACCTCAATTTGGAGATAATATGATAAAAAGAAAGAACATAGAATAAATTATATAACCTGCTCAGGCATCTGATGAGACTTAATTTTGGTCTTCGCTTCGATATTAAATATTTGCAGGTGATCCTGAGTCGTCCCCGGTATTAGAGCTGAATATTTCAAGCATTTTCAAAATTATTTAATTTTTTTATAAGATAAAATATCTGATAAGTGGCATGATTTGATAAAAAGAGAATATTTATGATTCCGATAATATGGTACTGATACTAATGGGAGTAACTCTTTGACAAAAACTGTTACAAATCAAGTTACAACTAGAACTAGTGGTTTTAGATAACTATTAAAGAGACACTTTAGCCGGTAGTTGTGCCACTCTGACGAGTATGGAAAAAAGGGTTTTAACTTAACCAGAAAACCAACTATGTAGTCATACCAGTCTAACAAACACAGTGTAATAATTCAGATGGTTCCTGCATGACTATATGGCTGTGTTGCACAGCTATGGGTAAAGTATCATATTGGATATGATACAGGATACGATACGGATTATGGCGATATGGCATTTTTCAAAATCTATGGATACAGTTAGTCGCACAAACCACACACATATATAATTGACATGTAATACTTAATATTATTTAAAAATATAAAAATAAAGTCCTAATATTCAATAAATAAGACTACAATATACAAACTTAAAAAATCTTTTATTTTAATAAAAAAAGATGAGGGAGATAGGTTTATTCATGTAGGAAAAAAAATTGAAAATTTAGCAGGCAAACAAAGCATTTACAACACTGGTTTAAGTTTTGGAAACATTCTGCACAGAACATAAAAAACATTCTGATACGTGTATCTGTGCGCATCAGCGGCCAAATCTCTCAGTCAAAATATATTGATTAATCAGATAACTCATGCGGTGTATCTAATGGATATCAGAAGTGTATCCATATCTGAGCCTTTATAGGCATATTTGGGTAACTTAGCAATATGGTTATACTAACCAGAAGCTTAGCCCAATTAAACCATAATTTAACCCTTGTCCTGCAGTTAAGTCTGAAGTGAAGGCCTCGATATTAACAAATATCATGATGTGACCAAAATGGAACTTAACTAAGAGAGAGATCAGTAACCAGTATATTAGAGATTAAAACCTTTAAGAGCAAGGATGCGAGTGTTAGGGTTCATGAGCGCTGAATCAGCAGTGATGGGACGCCTTAGTGGTTGCTGAGGCATGGTCATGTCGATAATGACAACACTGTTTTGTGGGGACGTCTCTCTGACGCATATGTACTTCTCTGACTCCATCGTAACATGGGTGAATGTTATGAACTGTGGGTTTATCCCCAGGCTCGGCAGCTGAAAATGAAATGTTCTTGTTAATAAACCTACCAACACGGTATTAAAAAAATTGGATAAATGACCAAAAATTAAGGAGAAAGGGATCTGTTCATTCATGCCAGTATAAAGCACTTAATATCATAAATGCCCCTGCAAAACAATAAATATCCAGCATGTCCATCCAATTGGGGCATCTCTGAAAGTAAATGAGAAAGTGATAAATAGATGGGATATTTGTCATGTTTTGTATGAGTATTACACATCTGCCTAAAGAGATTTTTCTGTATTTCCACGGAAGTGCCTAAAACAAAATGGCCTTAGCAAAACGGCTTCTTTTGAAAATAGATGGTAGCTTTGAGGCCTGTTAAGTACATTCCAGTGATATATTTATTATTAGAAATTATGTCAAACTAAATAAAAAGTAGGGCATCAACAGACCAACAGTTCTTCTCAGCTGAAATTAGTAGCGCAAATAATTAAAACACGCTAAACAGAGAACTAAATTGCAATTATAAAAGACAAGCCAGTGATTACAATTAAATACTCTTTTGTTCATCAACAGTTTTGAAAGCTTTAATTCTATAATAAAATAATCTTTCCATCCTAAAGAAACATAAATTGAAAAGAAACACATGGAATGGACTTTACTCCAGGCATCCTAGGAACAATTGTGCAATGAAAACTCAAAATCCAATTCTCATTCTCTCTCTCTCTCTCTCTAATCATATATGCGGGTTTCTCAGGAGAAGAAAATTAACCACAAATCACGAATTCCACGTGGATTTAAGCTTATGATTAGGTTGGAATAAGCACTATCCCTGCAGAATAAGCAGTGTCTTATTCACACCTTGCCTAATCCCCCTTATGAGGCCGGTTAGGACTCCAAACGGGAACTTGATCCAGTTCACTTAACCCCAAACTAGCATGACTACACACTCCAGAGATCTTCTCAGTCTATAGAGTGACCATTTCTCTATCAAAGCAGACCAAACTTCCCAAAAAAGTAGATCAACTAATACAAAACAACAGATCGTTCTAGATCCGACCATAAGTGAGTGACACAGGCCAAGGAAGAAAGAAAGGAACTTACCGTAAGCGCCTCTCTGGTGGCGATCGGAGCGTTCGCCGCCGCCATCGCAAGAGGATGGATCCAACCAGGTTTCCGATCAAGTAACCAGAGTCAGATCTAGACAGAGAAAGAGGAGAGCGAGGGGGTGGTGTGGGAGAGATTGGATCTAAAACGAACAGAATATAACAAAAAAGATGTTATGAGGTTGTATTGTTTTTGCTTTTATAATTGCAATTTAGTTCTCCGTTAAAGCGAAGGAATTCGGACAAGCGTGAAAAGGACGGTTGTTTTGCATTTAGGCCCTCGTGCTCTTTCTAATAGAGTGGTTAGGTAAATTTAATTTTAATTACCTCCGAGGTGGTGTACTGGTGTTCAATAGCCTGAATCAAGAAAATAAACTTTTTTTAAGGACCAAAGAAGACAAGAAGAAGTTAAAATAACGAAAAGGAAGAATGTCTTAAGACAAAGAGACTTCAACTTGAGAATTCGAAGAAAATGAGCAAAATTTATTTATCTAGACTTGAAAGACCAGTACGATTAGTGAGAGATAAATTTTACTCGGAAACTCCTTGAAGGATCAAAATTATAATATAATCCATATGTACCTCTTGCCAGTTTTGTTATTCAAAGCCCCCCAAAAAAATCTGAAATTACAATTTTAGCCGGATTTTCAAATCTAAATTGTACGGTGGTGTCCATAAAAGCATCGTTGAACACTAGTAAGTTTCAGTGTCTTCAAATATTAGAGAACACAAATTTTTAGTGTGTTTCTTTTCTTATAATGAGCGATTAATTGAAAGTGTTCTCAGATTCATATGAAATGCTCCTAATTTGTGACATTTTCTAGACAAATAGGTCATTGCCCTTCTCTCCCATAATCAAACTTTGCAAACAAAAAAATTAAAAGAAAACTTAAGTGCAAAGAAAGAAGAAAACAAGACTAAATCTCTATAATTGAAATTTTGTAATATTTTCTATTAAATTTAATAAGTTATATATGCAATTATGCATAAAATACTATTTAGTCCACCTTATAAAATGAAATTACAATATACAAGATTTCTCTCTATTTCTTCCTGCTCTTCGACTCCTTACGATCTCATCGGCTCTTGAGTTTAGCACTATTTTTTCTTTTGTTAGTTGTTGTACATAATGTAGCTAATAGGGATATTAGAAATTAAATTTGTGTAGTTCGTAAATTGTTATTATTAATAATGTTGGGTGTTTTTTTTTTTTTTGAAGAAGAAAATGTTGCGTGTTGTTTAGACGTACTAATATAATTTTTTGAATTTGAAATATGTGGCACTTTGTATATGTTTATATATACAGGGCAATTAGAACAACATGTCTAATTATGGAGGAGGTGGAGTAAAGTCCATACTTCATTTAATTTATTAAAATAAAGTGTAAAACAAATAGAATAAGATGGAGTAATAGCGGAATAAGTTAAATCATCTTCTCTGAACAGATTAACTTACTCTAAATTTACTTCATTTGTAGATTCAATGTACAAATTAAGCCATGACTTAAGCTGACAAAAACGAATTGTAAAGCTTTAAAAAAATACTAATTTTTGATATAGATGCTCGTGCATTTTTGTTAGCGGATGTAATGTATTATATTTGGGCACAGCACAATTTAGTAAGTTGAAATTTAGGGGTTATTGTTGGTCTTATAGGAATTTTGAGTTTAGGGGTTATTTATTTATTTTGGTAAATTTAGATCATGTGGGGCTAATCAAGACAAGATTGCCCCAACTGCTCCGAGACGGGGTGGCATAAGTGTGGAAATTTTGAAAAAAAAATATTATTCTAATTCTTGAACTTAGTTTTTTATTTTATTTTTATTTTAGATGATCCAGTCATTCAGATTGAATCATTGAAGTCACTCAATTATTTAATATTCAGAAGAAAATTCTATTCAAATTTCAAAATCTGTGATTCTTTTACGGAAAATATTGTCTTTTGATCAGTATCAAAAATTTATTTTTAAATCTTGAACTTGTAATATTTCGTATGAAATTAGTTTTTATTATTTGTGATGATTTAGAAAATTGGTATTTGATATATATCATAGAATATCAAGGTTTTCTTTTATTATCAAAATTAGCTACACTTACAACTAGGCACTAGCAATGCCTTTTAATTAAAGCACTGAATTGTGATGTTTACGAGATTGACCTGGCTTTTGTTTTTTATTATTATTATTTTATTTTGCATCTGCACTGACCGAGCTTTTCATTATAGGCTGTACACCTAAGAGTAATATTGAAGAGAGCTGAGGGGTACTTGAGGGAAAAATGTCAAAAATATTAATTACTTGAAGGAACTGAATATGGAATATATATTAGTTTAAAATTTAGATATCATGCCTCTTAAGAAAACTTTACAAAGTATGATTGAAGAATTATTATTCAAGTATGAAAATTATGTGAGGCGTAGTAATTATCATTTAGTTATATTGCATTAATTAAAATAATTTTTTATTACTAGAGGACCAACTATAGATTTTTTTTTTTTAAATGGCTCAGAATACAATAAATTTAAAGCTTTTTTGGATCATAAAGGGACCCAACAATAAATTAAGAAAAATTTGGCAGAAAATATATTTTTTTAAATGATAGAAAATGCTATTAATGAGTTTTTTTTTTCGTGAGATAAAAAGGTAGTGGTATGTCTCAAAATGTAATATGGACTCTGTTACTCTGTATACGAATCATCTCAGATAATTCCATGGACCCTTTTCAATCAAGATATGATTTAAAATTAGGGATCTAATTGTTTATGCTGAGAATCGGAAGTAGTAGTTCATATTAGTTGTCATCGTTATATTTAATGTTTTACTTAGTTGAGCCGAACATTTCCAAAAATATTTATACTTAAAATTTACATGTTGGATAATTTTTTTTTTTTTTTTTTTTTTTGCGTCTACTCCTTAGCAAGCTAGCATCCTTTTATTTATTTATTTATTCTCCATTTTTATTTTCTTTTTTCTTTCATTAAGAACTCTAGTTTCATTTTTCTTTCAAAAAGTATGATTCATGATGTCGGTGATCCCAAAATAAAATATAAAAAAACAAACTCTGTAGTTAATAACATGCATCATATTTATTGTTAGATTTATCGAAAGCACGTGGACATTGAATTTCTTCCAAAGAAATAAAAATTGCAATAATAAGACAGCTGAAGTATCGGACACGGCATATCAAATTCATCTATTTTTCTAAATAAAGAGCTTCCTAATCTTTTAACTTGCTAAGAATTATCTAAGTTAAACAAAGAATAATTTAGTCTTAAGTAATTCCCAATAGATGTTAACTTAATTTATTTCTCAATCGACGTTTTTAAGTTGAAAATTTTAATTTCTATTTTTACTTACAAAAATAATTAGAAAAGGTACACGAATAAAATAACTAGTAGTAAAACAATGAAACAAAACCCTCAATTCCCCAAAAGCCCAAATAATTAAAGATAGCAACCCTTGCCATGAGCCCAAAGCAGCAACGAGCTCAAATACCTGTTAGAGAGGACAGGACACCTCCATTCACACACACAAACGGAGACGTATCATAAGTCTGAACTAGGACTGGCAAAAAAGCTCGTGGCCCGCTTGGTATTCGCCCGTGACTGGATCGGTAATAGCTCGTTCGTTAGTGGATCGAGTTAAAATTAGCTCGCTCGCTACATACTCGAGCCAGAATTAATGAGTTTGAGTTTGGCCTGGCTCGGCACGAGCCAGCTCGGTCATTAACTAGCTATTTAATATACATAATTTAATAGTTTAATCAGATCCGTTCACTTCAGATTTGGGATATTATGGTCTATGGATGTTATAGTAAATGTTATGGCAATTGCACTTTGGACTGTGTTTAAGTTGATTGATAATTTTGTATGGAATATGTGTGAATTAATTATAAGCAATTAAGTTAATTTGTATGAATTTGTTTGATTTGGTATGCATAAATTTATTCTATGAATATGTTTGTATGAATTTACGATTTGATATATTTGTATGTATGAATTTAGTTGTAAAGTTAATTTATAGTAGTTGATTTGCTTAATTATAATTGAATTAAGAGTATTTCTCACTAATTAGTCATATAAATATTATTTTGTTTTAGCCATAATTGATAAGATGTGTTATGAAAATTTAAGATATAAGGAAAGAAAATATACAAATTTATAAATCTGCTAAGCTAGTAACGGGCTAGTTCGGCTCGCTCGGACAACTCACGAGTCGGTCTTGAGCAATAGTTTTAGCTCGGGACCTAAAATTCAAACTCGCTCACTCAACTTGATACACTAACAAACCGAGTACGAGTGTGACCTAGCTCGCTCTTTAACAGCTCGTTGCCACCCGTAGTCTGAACTATTGATAATTTGATATTGATATTGATCATTCCACCATTTTTTCTAAGAATTTTTTTTCTTAATTGGTATTTTCTGCCGCAAGACATGCTCGTATTAATTTTGCACGCACAAACTGATTTTTCAATAAAGTTGTCTCGAGCGATTCGATTTTTGATTTTGTCCTAATAACTGAGTTTTGCGACACAAACTAGCTAATATAATTAACGAATTGACCTATGAGATGATTAGAGGTGCTACTTTTACCCGATTACCCGGATCCGATCCGGAACCGATCTGGATCCGATTAATTTGGATAGGGTATGGTTTAAAAAATATAACCGGTTAAATTATGAGTATGGTTACAAAATTAATAATTTAATATCCGATCCGGAACCGATACTGTAATGGGTAGGATATGGATTTCATTTAATTATCCGACCCATAACCGAACCCGACCTGATATCCGTATAAATACCCGATAAAACATATATTAATAACTATTAATATATAAAAATACAACTTTGCATATTAATTTTTGCATAAGCCGTGGTGAGTCTAGTACTTTTTTGAATATGAGAAAATATAATGCAGTGACATATTCGCTATGTTTATACACATAGATGGATGCCAAATTTATTCCTTCTATAACAACCGCATTAATTTTTTAAATAAAATTTATTACTATGGATACATCCTTCAATATTTGCCTTGATATCCTCTGCATAATAATGTAAATTTATTGCTCTCATTGATGTCATTTATACAAATTATTAGTATTACATTCATAAATTTTTTGAACCATAAAAAATGAAATCGTGATCTCTAATATTTTACTTTTTAAAAATTATATCTTTCTTCAATATTTTTTTTTTCAAAAGTTATTTTCTCTCCATCCTCTTGATTTTTTGTGACATATACCCGCTCCGGATCTGGAACCGTCCCGTATCTGAACCGGACCCGATAATCTACAAATAAGTTATGGGTATATATCTACCCGGAACTGAAAGACTGGACCCGAAATATTTACGGGTAGATAAATATCCGGATCCGGACCCGACCCGAATTGAAACAAATAAGTGTATGGATCGAAATTTGGACCCGAATATTTTTAGGATACGGATTCAAATATAATAGTATCCGGACCCGACCCGACCCAATAACACCTCTAGAGATGATGTTGAAATGTGGTGAAATGCCTCAAAATATAACATGGATTTGTGGAATCATTATTTGTGAGAGTTAAGTCAATTGAGAGGAAGCGGGGCGCATCCAATAGGTATCGGATTCAAATCAAAATATCTGACTTTTGTCTTATTAGAAGAAAATAAATCACATTCAACAAAATTAAGATGAGACATAAAACAGAAGAAGAAACCTTTGACATCTATGGAGAAAGTAAGGTTCACTAAAATCTGTACTATCAGACAGCAAAATATATAAGAGTGGGTCTTCAGCTCCAGCCAACAACTATTAAGTAGCGGCACATTCTTCATTTTCTTCTATCAATCAAAATTAATTGAACGGTCCATATGATCAATCGTGACCGTATGCTTGTCCCTATATTTCTAATTCTTTTGATTACACCTGATCAAGTTTTGTTTGTCTAATTATGAAATTAGTAAATTACCGGAGGGGGAAAAAAAGAAATGATTAAATGGTGCATTCTACTTCTTGTTTTGTTTTTTTTGTTCATCCTCTCCATTCCAACAACACTTATTTGTCCCCATTTAAGAATTAGCGTTTTACATTGAGCATAAGCGGACAGTTTAAATTATTACAAAAAAAATTATATTTCAAGTTTGATTATTTTAGATTTAACCTTTTTTATATCTCAGCAAAAGCCCTTTTTTTATATACATTTTATTTTGTGAACCAGCTTCAAGAGAACCAGCCCAATTCCATATTCCTTTTCCCTTTTTCATTTAAACATTCAAAAGCCCGAAAGCCCAGCAACTATTAAATTTTATGCTTGAGAGTTGAGACCCTCTGACAAGTGACTATGCCACAGTTACAGATTAAAACCCCAAAGTCTTAGAAAGTTACCGGCTGGTACCAGTGCTAGAATAATGACAGTAGCCCAAACAGAGCAAGTATTACACTGGGACTGGTTTATAGAGAGGTACCAAAGGATATCATGTCGAGGTATCAAGTCAAAATGATCTTATAACAACATAACTGAACCTATAAACTGATACTGACAGGTACTAATAAGGACACACTTAACAACACATCAGTATTGAATTCAAAGGTTGGTACATGCAGTACTAGAAAGTATAGGGGTGTGCATGCAGCACCTTCTTTTTAATCAAAACGGCCAACAAAATCAGAAAGGCATTATAATTCTGCTCTAGAAAATTTCCAAACAAATTCATCGCAATCAACGCATATCAAATTTATCAATCAGCTCAAGGAAAAATATTTTGTCGAGCAAAAGCATAGTTCCATTATCTGCACATCTAAAAATAAAACCTTAAAGTTATATTATTTTTATTTTTTTTTTAAGGTTAGTTGGCTTGATGCTGCTAACAATCGTATTAATAAGTAAAGTATTTACAAATAGAGTTATATTATTTCACCCCATAACTATTTCAATAACCTCGATATTTAGAAAAGATATAATGACTGTGTAAAAAATAATTGACCTCTGAGCTTATGAACCAAATGCTGTGTGGCACATGATCATTTACCCTAGGCAATAGTCATGTTTTTGTCCCACAATTATATTATTAGGGCAACATTTACTGCAAGATTCTTGTACCAAAGATATCTTTCTGGCCAGAAATCAGTTTGTAAGCTCAATTAAGGCTCAACAAATCTCATATGTCACTGTTCAAGTTCAACTTGACTAATATAACAAGTGAAATTAAAAAGAAAAATTAAAGAGATTTAAACTTTATTTTAGACAAAATTACTGTCAGGTTGAAGATCGAGTCCTACAATCATCCTCGACTTTTCTCCATTAGTTACCAAAGTAAACAAGTAACTTGGTACAAAAATAAGAAAGGAAAATAGTAAAGAAATCTAACATTCACTACTAATGCATTTGTCAAATTAGTACACACTTTCTCTTCTTGTAAATAGAAAATGAACAAATAGATGAGAAAATAAAGAGAGATGAATTTCTACACAGTTTCGCTTCTTGTAATATAGTGCCCTGTTGATCCAGTACATTACCTGGAAATGAAACACCCAAAATGTTCCAAAATTAAGAAATGGGATCCAAGAAGTACCCTAATTGAATTGGAGGTCTAAATATATAACTGAACAATGAGCTATTACATCGAACAACACCCCAAAACTATATATTTTGTTTAAATAAGGCTTGACGCGCTGTTTAATTACTGAAACTGCCTGTTTATGGACATCCAAAATTTGTTGTAATGTGATCACCATAGCCACCACATCATATTGTTAAGTTGCCAAAACAGCATAGCACTGTCTTAGCACAAAAACTAGCTATATCAGGTAAGTATAACTACAAAGCAAGTAAAACATCCCCAAAATATGTAGCTTAACAGCTAAGTAGCTAACAAACTAGTTAATCCTCAATCTACTTCACCATCATCAGGACTCCCTTGGAATAGCATCACCTGTGTTATCCCTTGTGTCCCACACCCAAGGGGAATGGCCTCAATCACCTCTGGTGTCCAGTCTGTGGTGGCCTCTTTAATCTTTTGCTTAGTATTACCTGTCCAATATGTCACCAAAAAAATAATAAGTAAAATAATAGTTCTAAATGATTTCACATGAGCAGCTTGGAAGCATATTAATCATTTCTCATTTCTCAAAAACACTTAAGGAGCCAGCAGTTCCTTAGCAGTACCAAAACCTAGTATATTAATTATTATGGACGGCTAAGGGGTAGATTATATAGAACAGGTTAATGCACTTGTTACATGTATGATATATATAATTTAAGCATAAACGTTTAAAAGTAATTCTCAATAATCTCTCACTAATTATTTTCCCACTTCGTCCCTAGCTAGTTTCCTCTAATCAATCGAATTGACCATAAAGCACCTAAAATTTCATAATACTGACAAAAATTGGATGACTTACGATTTGTTTCTTTTGAAGCACTGGATTAGTATAATTGCACCAGCAATGAGAAGCACCACAATCACCCCCACAACTGCTATTAGAACTACTGGTATTTTCTTTTTCTTACTTGGCTTTATAGAATCTCCAAATCTATGTAGCAAAAAGACATTGAAAAGGCCAACATAATTAGAAGTTTGAATTGCTCCAATTCTTCTGAGTTTTTTTAGAAATGAGGTAATAGATAAAAAATTTACTTGAACCATCTTGCATGTTAATTTTTTTTTTCTTTTAGCCTGTGGTAGAACCAGAACACAATCAGTTCTTCTGATGGTATTTTCACTTGCATGATTAGTTCTAAACTTCTAATCCTCTGTCTACTTACTGGGGCCAAATAGGCCCTCCACAGTTTGACTTTATCTCTGCTGGAAGGACAGGGACCTCTCTCTTTTCGAAACTTGACATCTTCTATATTATCAAACTCGGGGGCTAAACCAGAATATTGAGATTGAGGAGGGCTGGATAAATAAGTATCAAGTAATTTTATTTTATGAGGGGGCTAGTGTTATTTTTTTTTACAAGAAATAGAAAATTAAAAGGATAAAAATGAAACGTTTCAATTTATAGGGGGTGCTTGGTCACGACCTCCATTCGCCCCTGATTGGACTCGTGTGGACAACATCCAGAACTTTAGTCAAAGCTGATCAGGTCCCTGAAGAGTCTATCGGGGCTTGGCTTGACTGTACGAATGATTTTCACAAATTATCTGAGATAATTAATGCGAACTCTCTATTTAGATGGTGCACACACAGGACCAAGGTGTGCAGTACGTATGCGCACACTAAAGGGGCAGCCAAACATGGGGAACAAAATGAAAGAGTAAAAGGATGTAGCAGAAGCTTGATATTGAATCTTGATGTTAAGAGATGCACAGATGGTGAGCACTATTAATTACCCTCTATATGATACTAAAAAATGTATTGGATGTACTGTCAATCAAGGTTTACAAAATCGGAATCGAAATCGGAACCAGCCACTTGACCGTGAAATATGAAACAGATGAATCGGTCAAATCGATTGGAAACCTGGTTTTTTGTTAGAGAAGCTTATTTTTTGTACTGAAACAATAGAAAAAAAAAATTGGTAAATAAAATACTTTTGATCCCTAAAAAAATAAAATAAGAAAAGGAAACAAAAAGGAGGTAGGAAAATATGGAAAAACAATTAAAAAGCAAATGCAAAAAACTATGGAAATGGATGGGTACAATTGGAACCGAAATGGAGAGAAGAAAAAAGTGGAGGTAGCCCTAAATATCTCATTTTTACAAGTGGCCCTATCTCTCCATATTTTCTTATTTGAACCCAACCCACAAAAACCATGCTGATGTGCACAATTAATATCCTCTATAATACTGGATGTACATGTCAAAGTGTCAATTCTCTCAGCTTGCTATAGACTGTTTAACCCCAATGCATATATAATTAGGAAAATTTCATGGTTGATGTTTACTCAACAAGGTAGAAGGGTACAGATGAGTTAGCCTGTTGCATATATTGCACCATTTTATTAAATTGTTATATTGGTGGACATTTTAATATTTTATCATGTGCACAAAACCTGTTCGGTGAAATGTCTATGAGGTCAGAGGTGCTTTTGATGTTTGTCTTGGGAATTTTTCTTTTACGTTTCTTTTAATATTTTTATTTTTAATGTATATATGTATTGATAATAATGCCTTGTGTATTTGTTTCATTCAGCTGATCTTTTCTGCGCTGGGCTATTTATGTGACGGACTGTAATAAATTATGTAATCCTAAAGAAAAAATTTCATCCATTTTACTTGATAACATTAAAAATAGATGACAAATTAATTAAACCCGTAAAACTAATAACATACTTGTATGTTAGAGGCATCGAGTGGTACTCAACAAGTGACATTGTTATTAGCACCATTTATTTATTTTCATGTTTTTTATTGAGGTATACATGTCATTTAAATTGGAATTATCTAGTGTTATCTTTTGCAGGTATCAAGTTTTAACAAACAAGCAGATAAATAGGATGGAAAAATAGAACAGAAAAGATTAATTTTGGAAACATGCCAGCAACTAGTCCTTAATTATATTAGTATGTGGATTTGATGCATAGTATATGAAAGTCTCAATACTATAAAGCTGATTTCCATTTTCTGTTTGTACTTTTGTAGATTTAGCAACTAAAGATGTCAATGTCGAGATCTGCAAAAGAGCAAGGTAGAGGGTAAAAATAAATCGTTGGGAAGAAGATTTCTGTAAAAGAATGTATTGTATTGTATTTTATTCTTTATCTACCGTGGTTATGCTTGTTGTATTGTGGTCATGGTGTTGTTTGATCCGTGTCAAGATTTATGGGAATTTTATTTAC
This sequence comes from Carex rostrata, assembly GCF_964058835.1. NCBI lineage: Eukaryota > Viridiplantae > Streptophyta > Magnoliopsida > Poales > Cyperaceae > Carex > Carex rostrata. The sequence goes on from NC_135940.1 coordinate 3,317,331, forward strand.
ACGAATCTTGATGCATTCTGCATGAATTTTGAGCCGGATCGAACAACTCAAACCAATATTGCACCAAATTTGGTCCGAACTCCGAAGCCCGTTGGACATCCCCGGTTCCTTGTCCTGGGTTGTATTTTTCCATTTTTTTTTTGTGGGGGATCAAAGCTTAGTATGTCAAAATAGAAAAATAAAAAACTTAAGTTGTCCGAACGAGACTGGACGACTATATATCCGAACGAGCAAAATCATTCATCTTTTGTAAGTAGCACCATTAATTCAGTTTTGTACTTTTTATTATAATGAACAAGTTATTATTCAGTACAGCGGACATGGAGCCTCCTTTGCACATCGCTCACGGTGCAGAGATGAGATGCATTGGAGGTGGGGAATATACTTCTCAATTGGTATATTCCCATGCTCAGATTCTTAGATATCAGTGGTTAAAACAGGGGTTTTTTTTTTGGTAGAGAAAACAGATTTTATACTTTCTTGATAATTGTTTTTTTTTTTAGTCACAAAGAAATATCAGCAAGTTTTATATCTAGTAGAGCTGTGTTTCAGACTTCGCATGGAAAAATAATAGCCGGTGGCATAAGAAAAATGAACTTATATCTTTTATTTGGCAAATTATAAGGTATGTATATAATATTGTTTATGTGTTTTATATATAATATTATTATTTTTCCTTACTTTTACATAATAAGTTTCTTTCGTGGATTAGTTAATTTGAATAGATTACAGAAATTTCAAAAAAATACATGTGATCTCGAAATGAATCTAATGTGGTTAACTGTAAATTAACAAATAACTCAGTGTTAAACATGTTCTCTTTGTAACATTTGTAATGAGAATTGCCCCTTTATTATTTCGGGAAGTCTGCAGGAATTGATTCCCTTTCCGTTTACATATCTCTGATATTTTCTCAAAATTTTAAAAGCAAGATGAAATTATCAGTAATCAATGAAATAGGAATGAGTCTACTTTTTCTGTAGTGTCTCAAAAGAAAAAAAAAATATATATATATATATATATATATCTATAATTAAATAGGTGAATTGATTTAATCGAACAAAATGACAAGTTCATGACAGTTGCAAGAAACTAGTAATTAAGGCATGTCAACCAGTCAAACACAATGTGTAAATTAAACCATGTTCTAAAGGTCTAACTAATATATACATATAAAATAAAAAGTTAAACAATGTGTACTTATAAAAAATATTAACAACATGTATACCTCTCTTCACCAATTTAATGCGACTTAGCGATTCGTCTCTCCACAAGTCCACATCCTCCCTTTGTAATAATACAAAAGATGAACCAGGCTGGGATGGTATCAGCATCATCGTCGACAACAGCCATCATCACCGGATCGCACCTGTTCAACATTTCTGGCTACTCAATCACCAAAGATATACCCTTTGGGAAATCTCTTATGTCAAGCCCATTTGTTGCCGGAGGCTACCGCTGGGCCATCAGGTACTACCCCAATGGCATTACTTTGTACGACGATCCGGGCATCGCATTCACCCTTGAGCTTCAGAGTAAAGGTACCGACGTGAAAGTAAGGCTCGAGTTCTGCCTCATGGATTCAAACGGTAGACTCTCAGGTTCATAAAGTCAGTTCGTTTTGCGAGTTTGGCTACCAATTGTGCAACCAAGGATTCTCGGGATTCGTTACACACAGCGAGCTGGATGAATCAGGGTACCTGAGGGATGATTCCTTTGTGGTCCAATGCACGGTTGACATCTTTGAATCGATCGTTGGTGAGACATCCGAATCTCCTGACCATGACATCGTCCCAGTTGACAGTTTACCGCCATCCGATTTGCATGGACTGTAAGTAGAATTACTACATGAACATAAGCACTTTGATCATCTTTAATTATACATTAGAAAATGCATCATAAGAGCAAAAGACCATTAAAGATCCCAAGAACTTGAAACAACATGATATTACATTAAATACTATAATTAAATTAAAACATAATACATAAGCGTACCTCTAGCATTCATGGTGGTCAACAAGCAAGTACTTCAACGATGATCGCAAACCCTAGATCCTTCGAGGTTGCGCCGGGTCGATTTCTCTCTCTCGCTCTGTTTCACTTTTGCTAATGGAGAGCAAAATCCTTTTAATGGTTGTATGTGAGAATATGTAGAGAGAGGATCAGCCAGGACTCTAATTTATACCCTACACTCATTCTATCCATCAACGATATGAGTGGGGATGAGTGAGCGGTTAATCCATAAATAGATATCCAATTATAATTCATGTAACCATTAATCCATAAATAGATATCCAATTATAATTCATGTAACAATTCCCCAAAAATATATATACATATATAAATGGATATGTTTAATAAATAGGTTACTCAAAATAGAATTCCATAAATAGATTCTAGAAATAGAATAACTGAATATTCTAACTTTAATAGAATAACTGAATATTCTAACATGGACAGCTCGGAAAGCTATTGGAGGGAGGGGAAGGCGCTGATGTCACATTCCACTTTGGTGGCCAGATCTTCTCAGCACATAGGTGTATTCTTGCTGCGAGGTCGCCGGTGTTTCATGCACAGTTTTTTGGCCCAATGAGCGAGAAAAGCTTCGACAAGGTTGAGGTTGAAGACATGGAAGCTACGGTTTTTGAGGTTTTGCTTCAGTATCTGTATACCGATTTGTTGCTTGAGTTGCAGAGCTCTGCCTCAGCATTTACTAGCTGCTGCTGATCGATACTCAATAGAGAGGTTGAAGACTATATGCGAACAATGGCTATCAAAAACCATCTCTACGGACACCGTGGCGACCACGATAGCCTTGGCCAAGCAACACGACTGCGGCCGGCTTAAGGAAGCTTACATTGGGTTTATCTCCAGAGGGGGGAATCTGAAGGAGGTGCTTGCCACCGATGGATTCAGACATCTCATGTTGAGTTGCCCCTCCATTTTTAATGAGATATTGGCCAATGTTACTGATCCCGTTGTATTGAGAGATCTTGTGATCAGGTTTTCTAAAGCGTCCATTTCATTTTGAATTTTCTCAATGCAATAATATGTCATGCTGCTTCTTGGAAAATATATATTACTTTGTTTCTTTGGTTTATTAATCAAATTTATGTTATGTATGAGTCATCATGTACTATTTAAATTGCCTTTTCTTTACTTACATATTTTATGTCAACTTGTTTCTTTAATTTATTTGCTTTTTTATTTTTATAATTTCATTGCTAGAGCTATAAGTCTGTCTTCCATTCTATAATATGGTAAACTAAAAAAAAACATCGAATTAATAGTTGCTACTTGCTAGGGCAGTAATAGTATTGTTATGGTGAAAACATCCTTTGGATGGCTTTTTACCGTTGACACATCAACATCAAGGGCCCTAATTTCCAAAAAATAATGAATAGCTTCAAAACAACACACACACACTTGAATCTAAAACAGGAATATTTCCTTTTAATTATTTTGAGTTTCATTTCATAACGTTATGAATTTTATTAGATAGTTAGGTATAGTGTCTTCTGACCATATGTCAAAACGCTGCAGAAACACAACTAATAACCTAGTAGATATTAGAGGATAACGACAATAAATAATCGAGTTCTCTTTGAACTGTTTGATCAAATATCAAATTATTAAAAAAACGATCAGATCATTGTGAAATTTTACATATTTTGAAGGTTCAACTTGCAAAACAAACCAAAAGATCATCAGTTGTTGTGAAACATAAAATCAATAATATTAAGAGGAGGGTTCAAATGCTTCATGCCCTTTTATGCCTCATTGTGCTTCATATCCTATATTCTTGTTTTCAAAGTTTGAAGTTGTCGATTCGAACTGCTCAACATGAGATTCATATTAAAATATGCTTGAAGACCAAATTTTATGTATTTTTTAATTATTTTTACTATTTTTCGTCTTAAAAATAGTTAAATACATGTACATATCTTTCCAGATGTAATATTTTTAATGAAAACTCCTATTTTTATGAATTGTTATATACTAGTACTGAAGAATAAAAATGTATGTAGTCAGTCATAAAATCACCTTACTGAGTTTTTAGAAACAAAAAATCATTCCTATTTTATAAATAACACCATGCTAGTAGCATCATTTATTTATTTTCATGTTTTGCGTTCAGTTGAGGTCATATATATGTCATTTAATTTAAATTAGGATTATCTAGAGCTATCTAATTAATGTAGGTACCAAGTTTCATCAAACAAATAGCAGATACATAGAGCGACGAAAGAACAAAAAGATTAATTTTGGAAACATATATGCCAGTAATTAATTAAGATCATTGTTGAGATTTGATGCACAATACAATTATCAACTAATTAAAGGCATTTTGAGATCTACAAAAGAGCATTGTTGAGGGCACAATATGCAGGTTTAATTATTTCTGTTTTGTTTATGTGATCAAAGCATAGTATGGTAAGAAAAAAACTTACTTTTCCGGACGTGACTGGACGAGTAATAAATCATTCATCTTTTAAATTAATTTGTGTTGTTGGTTTCTTTGTTGAGACCGAATCGTCTGCCCCCCGGGGGGCAGGAAATTCCAGCCCCCAGAGTCTCTGCGGGTGAGGCCCATTTAAAAACAGTAACAATAGTTAAACCCTTAAACAGTAACCGGTCTCACCCCGCAGAGACTCTGGGGGCAGGAATTTCCTGCCCCCCGGGGGCAGACGATTCGGTTTCTTCTTTGTTCTTTTATTCAAATGAGCCGTTATAATTTCTAAAAAAGTTAACAGTTGCCGTACGTGATTATAATATTTTGAGAGAAAATATGGATCAGGTCCATATTTACATTATTAACATTAATAATGGTAAAAAGATTACAAGAGTTTTGTAACAGTAAAAACACAATAAAAGGTAAGAGGCTCAAACAGGTGAGCCAAAATAACGATTACATAAAAACGAGAATAACAGTAAAGTAATAAGAAGATTTTTTTTTTATTTTTCCAAAAATAAAACAAAGAAAATTTGGGACTGTAAATTTTATGAAAAAGGCCCCTGGTTCTTCCTTTTGCTGCACCGGTGATAATTCATCAGAATTCACCCAAAAGCATGATGCCCTTCCTGTTGCGTACCAGTAAGCGTACCAGTGACCTCCGGACCCATACCAGCAGCCCCCTACTACCCGTTATCTCTTGTTAGTGCTTCCTTGACAGCCCCCTATTTTCTTTTTCTCTTGTTATCTCTTGTTAGTGTGTACGTGATTATAATATAGATCAGTACAACAGATGGACCCTTCCTTGCACATCGTTGATGGTACTGATGACATGCACTGGAGGTAGGAAATACAATTGTCAAATTGGTATTTTGCCATGCCATGTTGAGCGCTCAATTAAAGAGTGGATGTCTCTCGTCTTCCTTCCTTCCTTCTTTATTTTTATTTTTTGTTTTATTATCTTTTTTCAAGATTAGGAAATTGGAAAACAGTTCGAATTTGTTTTATTTTGAGCTCAATGCATGTTTGGAGCTTCGTGTGTATATACATTTTTATTTTCCTCCCTTTCCAAATTTAATTGAGACAACATGATAAAGATCGGACTTCAGTGTAAAATTTTGAATTTAGGATGGTATGCGACTCGTGTTTTTATAGGGACTTCTTTTAATTTAAAGTGTCTATTAGCTTGGATTGGTCACAGTTATTTGTCGATTTCTAATTCGGCCATTAATAAATAAAAAATAGAAAACACGGGGCATCTACGAGAAAATTCATCTGTGCACTGTTACTGATACTTGACAATTGACTACTGGGCTACAATTGGTCAAACTTTAGCTGTGCCGAGTTTGGGCCGAAACTCGCTCACTAGAAGGCCCATATTTACCTTACCTGAAACCAGGAGTTTAATAAAAAAAAAATATTCCTTATAAAAGTCTGCACCTTTACAAGTTATGCTGTTAGACAGTTAGAGAGGTAAAACGTTTTGGTTTCAACTTAGACAGTTCAGAATTCTTTTTTTTGATAAACTGATAGAAGCTATCAGTGATAGTTCAGAATTCAATTTGCAAAAATCCATATAGTCCAAATTCTTCACAGAAACTCAAAATTTGAGTTGTCTCAGAAGATATGAACTCCAATCTTCACTCGGCCTCATCTTGAGTAGAAATGTAGTGCATCGTCTTTAGAAAAACACTATGCAAACCAATAAATGAACTCATGAGATAGATTTTGGTACAATTAAGTGTTTAACTATAATAAACAAAAATTATGAGAGATGATGTCAATTGAGATTTGAGGGTGGTCATTTATTGTACATCCTTGTTAAGTTTATTCCCTTAATTTGATACTCTGTACAATTTTAAACTTCCTAAGGGATACAATTGATGCAAAATTCAAACTTAACTTGATCTCGATATTAAAAACAAAAATCAACATGGTCGATATTTCAATTGTAAATTACATCACAATTTACCTTTTTATTATGTTTTAGGACTGCTTTTAGTGTAATTTGTTTCTATTACTTGATTTACTTCGGCCTTGTATTCTGGGTTCGAGCCTCGCTATTGTACTGGTTTTTCTGATACTTACAATGAAATCTTTGCATACCTTTACTGGTCAAAAAACAAAAAATCAAAACAAAAATAGAGTAATAATCTGACAACACAGAGAACACTTTCGAGAGACTTCCATGGGAGAGGGCGAAGAATTTTCATATGGAGAGAGCCGACCGCGATGAACAATATTATCTTCTTCCACCATGATATTTCTTGTTTAGGTCACATTTTTCACCTAACGTTTTTGGGGAAGAGGAGGGAAGTTATGAGGGAGAAGAGACGGATTAGTTCAAATTTGAGAGAAAAAGGTGCTTTGTGAGATTACGTCAGGCTCGGACTCGGAGAAGGAATGTGGGATGATTGACTTCAATTTTGACTCGGTCAACGAAAGGAAAGAAGGGGGAAGATATCTGGGCACGAAGGCAGCATTTTAAAATAAAAAGAATGACTTGGTTATTACAAATCAGCAAAGTGTCTGACGTGGAAGCTGATTTGTCAAGCGGAGAGTAAATAGAGCGTTAGAAGAAATGAATCGAGATGCTTCTTGTTGGAGAGGCATGAGGCATCGTCTATAAATATAAAAATGTTTGTATTAGATCAATTTTATTTGTGAGATCGCCTCTCAATTCTCAAACTTGGTTTTCCCCATTTACTGTACCGTTTGATTTTCGTGTTCAATTCGTGTTTTACTTCTTGATTGCTCAAATAATTGGAAGTGACTATAACTAGATAAGGAGGTGGATAAGTCCTGTTGAACAACGGAAAGAAGAGAGATTGAGGGGAGGAGAGATAAGTTAGTCAGGTTGACAAGGTTGCTTTATCAGATAAGCTTCATACTTGATAGCTATTCGATCTTCATTCTATCCTGGGGACTGGGGCCATAATATGGAAAAGGAGGGGAGCACCGTGCACGTATGTGCAAATCATAATATACTCATCTGTCTGGGTCTATTTTTCTTGCGCTGATTTTTATTTATTCTTTCTTATCCACCAGACGGCACAAGCAAAAAAGACAGGGATGGATTCAGAATTTTCGTCGAGGAACAAAAAATTATCGAATTTAAATTCAATAATTAATTAGATACTCGATAAAAAAAAAATAATGTTTTGACTTATATTTTCTAATGCTTTAACTTATAATTTTTTATGTTTTAACTTATAATTCTAATTAACAATCATAATTAAATAAATTAGGATATGTGCATAAAATTGACCCTCAAACTTTTTTTTTTTACCATTGACCTCCAAAACTTCTGTAATAAACGAAATTGTGACATTTAATGTGGAAACTGACTCATATTAAAATATTCTGACTATGTTTCTGAATTCAATCTTGGCTCCCTCCAACGAATTCATATCCACTGCAATATCGCACCCTGTAGAATTAAATCTGCATCGTTCGATTTAATATAGCACGAACTTCGAAACGGACTCCTCCTATATTCTAATTTCTAAATAGGCATTAATGTCACTTTGACTCAGTTGAGAATATTCTTCTTAATTATTTTTCTTGTTGCATCGTCATTGTTGATTTGTTGTGTGCCTTCGCTTCTCCTCATTTATTATACGACCCCACTTGGCCACTCCACCATCCTCTTCTCCACATGTTTGTTTTGTTTTTCTTCACACAAAAAAAAAAAAAAATTCTTATCTAAATGATTTGTCAGCAAGTACTCCCCACGGTATATCTTGAATCTGGATTTTTTTTTTTTTTTTTTATCTAGGAAAAGCGGATTCTTTGAAGTAATTAGCATTTTGATTTTGGATTGGAATCGTCCGATCAAAATTTGGACAAATTTGGCCAATGAAAATTTATAATATAGTATATTTTTAATATTCGTGCAAGTTATGATCAAACAGTTCGGATTTAAAATAAAATTTTGAGTTACTTTTAGAATGCATTTGGGTGCTAAAGAATAGCAGGGTTAGTTGGACTAGCGACTATTCTAAATTCGAGTTAGTGATTATATTTTCCACATTTAAGTGAGAAAATAGCTATTTTCAACGCTTGAGTTTGCTTGGGTTAGTCACTGCTAACCCAATTAGTATGTTTGGTTGTAAAACAAAAATAATTAGAATAATCAAATTAAGAATAGTTATTACTTTTCTTATTATAATAGTCAAATCTCAAAACCCCTAGCAATATCATATTCTAATAAAACAAAAAATTTAGATTCCTATTCTAACTATTCTAATCAAATTAAACACCAAATAAGCTATTCCGAATAGCCTAATGTCAAGAATAACATATTCTCAACACAACCATACATACCCTTGAAATGTTGGATTAGCGGCTATTCTGAATTCGGAGTTAGCATGCTATTCTCACTAACCTCACTCTCAATTCGAGATATACTTGGGCCTATTCTTCAAAATTCCTACCCTGCTTAGAGTTTGAAAACCTATACCGACCTAATAAGAATGTGTATTTTTTTTAAGAAATTATATTTGATTTAAAGACAGAGACACATATTCTTTGTTGTAAAAGGTCATGTGTTCAAAGTTCAAATAAAAAAATTGTTATAATAACAAGAATTTGAAAAAAAAAAATATACGATAACTTGAACTCCAACTCTCCCATTAAAAACATGTTTTTTTTTTCTTTAAAATGAATTATTTTCATGTCAATGAATGTGGGACATTTAAATCCCCACCTTATTACAAAATAATTAACTAAACGGAAAAGCAACACATGATTTCAGTCCTAACTCCTAATTATTGATTATTCAATCTAGGAGTGTTAACGGATTGGATAATATTCAATCTAGAAGTGTAAACGGATTGGATATTATCCGTCTGGATCCAGATCTGTATCTATTTTTTTTGTAAATTCAGATATTCAGATACAAATAATTTACAGATATGAATGCGAATATGGATATAAATTATGCGGATATAGACACAGTTTCAACTTCAGAAGACGTATATTTCGGATATCCATTAACCTTCCATGAGACGGAACGCTATTCTCTGCGGAGCTTTTAATCTGGTCTGTTTGTTTTGATCGGATGAACCAGATTAGAGGGGGTCCAAATTTTGAGATCTGATCTGGTCCGTCCGATCAAAATAAACAAACCAGATTAAAAGCTCCACACAACTCCACAGAGAATACTCCGCAGAGGATACTCTCCCCCACGAGACTGCAACCCAATATTTATTGGCTGTATTTTATTCCTTACCTTATTTCTCTCACTGTAGAAGGCATTAAATGCCAACAGTTTTTTTTTTTTTTTTGGGAATTTCATGTATATCATTCAAAAACTTTGAAATAACGTATTTATCCCTCTAAAATTCATAATATCATATTTACCCTTCTAAATTTTCAAAACTCACAAATTTATCCAATTAATCAATAACTGAAATTAATTAGATTTAATATTCTCTAAAATATAATTAATCACCTGGATTACTTTGAATAAGAATAGTCATTAAAAACCTTTCATGTGATCCTTCTCGTGCTCCTTCCATGACGATCTCTCCCTCACCACCATGCCTAAATCCTTCCCCCCTACTCTGCTTCTCTTGCCCCTTCTTTCTCTCAACTTCTAAAAACCTTCCCTCAATCAAAATCCTCCCACAATAATACTAAAAATCATCCCAATTCCTCTTCTCCAAATCTTTAAACTCCCAAATATAACCCCCTACTTACCTATGGGCTCACTAAAGATGAAGGTGCCTCTGAATAATCTCCTAACTACAGCCACTATCCTAACAATTACAACCAACATAACATGTTTAAAATTGATTAGCACGCATGACCAAAAAGCAGTCAGTCTTTGATAAAATTTAAAATTAAATTAAATTACAATGCAAGATCAGAGTTCTACGTTTGATATTTCTAATTTTACAGCAGGGGTTTTATTTGAGAGCTAAATTGGGATTTAGGAGTTTAAAGGTTTGGGGGAGAGGATTGGGATGATTTTTAGTATTAGCGTGGGAGGGGTTTTGATTGGGGGAAGGTTTTAGGAGTTGGGAGGAAGAAGGGGCAAGAGAAGGAGAGTATAAGGAGGAAGGATTTTAGTCACGGTGGTGATGGAGAGATTGCCATGGAAGGAAAAGAGAGGGATCGCCAAAGAAGATTTTTAATGACACTTTTTGTTCATTCATAGTAACTCAGGTGATTAATTATATTTTAGATAATATTAAACCTAATTAATTTTAGTTATTGATTAATTGGATAAATTTGTGAGTTTTGAAAATTTAGAAGGGTAAATATGATATTATGAATTTTAGAGGGATAAATACGTAATTTCAAAGTTTTTGAGGGATATACATGAAATTCCCCCTTTTTTTTGTGGACGTTACGCGAAGAGATGTAGTTCCAAATATGACACTTGGAGGCTCTTATTCCCTTTTGTACCTCTTCTCTCAACCACCACATACAAGAGGTTCCTATCAAAAACCTCCTATCTAATCGGATGGCTTAGAATAATAATCAATAAGGTTCATGAATAATATCTATATTATGTTGCTACTATTTTAAAATATTTTCAATTTTACAAATAATACGTAATTATTCCACATTATTTAAAAAAAATACAAACTTTTTTTTTTAATTTGCTTTCTAAAAATAAAACCTTTTGTATATTATTTATATTTCTAAAAATGTACTCTTTGAGATTATACTCACATAAAAAAAAAAAATAGAATCACCCCTTCAATAATGAAGGGCAATTATTTGCATTTATTAATATAATAATATAATTATTGTTCTTTAGTCAGACTTCTCTACCCCACCAATGACATGAGGAAGCAAAGACATGTTTCCGTACAGTATATCCACCTCAGCATCTATAATATATACTTATCTACTCTGATAATGATGCTAGATGAGTTCATACCTCCATTATGTCTCTATTTTTAAAAACTTCAATTACTCAAAATTTAAAATTTAAAAATCAAAATATAACCGTTAGATGTGATCTATATTATTTTCTCTATGTACTCATAAAAAATTATCAGATTTCAATTTTGCTTTTATGAGGATCAATAAGTTGAAAAATCAACGTCTAGAAATTATCCACATTAGTACATTTTTTACAAGCTCTTGATGACAATCAAAACAAAATTGAAATGCTATAATTTTTTACACGTGCATAGATGAAATGATGTAGATCACATCCAATGGTTTTATTTTAACTTCTAAGTTTTAAATTTTGAATTATTAAAATTTTTGAAAATAGAGACACGATAGAGACACAAAAAATGGAGGCATTTGAACCGTCCTAATTCTTGCCATTAATTGGATGTTTTGAAAGGATTCATACATAATTGGGGGACCCACATGGAATGAATGCTCCATTGAGAGCCCCACAAAATTTAAAGGCTTGAATCAAATTGTTGGTGAGAGGATCTTAGTGAAGGATGCCTAGGTTGCTGTTGTATATCTCTGACAAGTGGGCCAGATATGGTTGGTGCTTAGCTGGAAAGATTGGGTTGGATCCCAATCAATTAATGGGGTTATTTAAGTTTTGAATTTCATTGATTCATGGAAATTCAGTATTGAAAGAATCTAGTAGTGATTTTTCTAGAATATTCAAATCATGTATTATTAAAGGATTAAATTATAAAAAATAAACTTTTCATATGTAACCTTCTAAAATATTAAAATTTTGTATATCCTCCAAATTTACAAATGTCATATGTATTTTTTATAAATTCTTCAACTGGCTTCTATATAAAAATAAATAATTTTTAATACTCACTCTAATTAAATATAAGTCTCTATATCTTCTCATCGAATAATATTTGATGAATTAGAAAAAAAAAAATGAATTGGTCTTGGATGTATTCATATTTTTTAACATAAATGTCAATCTATATATTCACCTCGAATCCTAATTTGTTCGAAGTAGATCGCACACAGGGATGCATGTAAATTACATAATTACGTACATGCATAGGATATAATTACATGTGCTGTTGTTTTCTAATTATTTATTATGCTTATACATTAATTAATGAATGAGACTATGATACTTTGTAAAGTGCATATCAATATGTATTAAGGATTATATTTTAGTTTTTAAAATCCATACATTTGAACCATTCTTCATATAAAAATGTACTGGAAGATCAAGTTTTATATATATTTTTTTCAGATTTCTTTTTACTATTTTCTAAAATAAGTAGAAACCACCTAATTTAAAAATTATGTATCTTTTAAAATTAGTAATTTTTAATCTTTTTAAAAAAATAGTAAAAAAAATTTCAAAAAAAAAAGTAGTAAAATCCGGTCTTCAACTACATTTTCATATATCAATATCATGTTAAGCAGTTCAAATAGACTGTTTGAACTTTGAAAATAGAGATATATATGAACTCATAGCATAAACCAATCCGCATTTTTTAAAGTACCATAGCCTCACTCTTAAGTCTTAATTAATTATGTCAAAAACATAATTAAGTACGCTTTGGTTCAAAATTTGACCCGCTTGCTTTTCTTCAAGATTTAAATAAGCCGGAATGCACAAGTAAACATGAAATGACACTTCATTTTTTGGAAAAAAAAGAAAAGTTGGAAGTTTAGTTTCATTTTACTGAAACAAGAAAGTTAAAAACGACACTTCATTTGATTTTCCAACCACCTCAATCTCAATTTTTGAATTTGAATTCCGCCCCTAAATAAAATAAATATGTTTTGGTTCAAGATTTAGATAACCCACTACTTACTGCCAAATACAATTTTATCTGGGGAAAACGAAATGAGAAATATTAATTAATTTTGACGCTAAAAGAGGTCAAGATTTATAGTTAACTAGTGATGTGATCGACGTGATGTGATGATTAGAAATTCAATCAAATTTCTAAATGTTTGACACGTTAACTCCAGCACATACATTAATTCCATGAGATTCACAATTCACAAGTAGTTCAAAGAATTCTTTGAGAAAAAACGACTTGAGATTATCCATTTTTAATGATAAATTTTTTTTAATATCTAAATTTCACACAATATAACTTGCTTTGAATTGCTACGCAATATAACTTATTATGACACAACACTAAGGAACTTTATTAAAATTGACAAAAAGTGGGAACCAATCTCTAATCCAGTGACAAGAGAGAAAATAACAGATTTGAAATATGGATAAGAAATTTCTTATAAATATTAATTAACTATACGAGTGACTTGACATTCAATCTTTACTAAAAAAATTGATATAGTGATACACTATTGATATTACGGTATGGGTGTAAATGTATCGATATTATTTACTGCATGTATAAAATGATTAATTATAAATTAATGAATAAATTTAATTTGGAGAGTTATTAATTACATATATAAAAAAAGGTTTGTATATGAATCTACTCTATATAAGGAGCTCTGTTGTAATATATAATTTATATATATACCCATCATAACTTGTTGATTTAGATATTTTTCCATCAACATTTCAAAATTAGTTATTTTTCCCTATAAACTCACTTATTTTATAAATATCCTCATTTTTTATTCAACCACTTAAAAATAAAGATTAAAATAAATTTAAAAATTTTGAAAGGACGATTTTGCCCTTATTTCTTATAATGTATCTCATTGGCTTGTTCTCCAAATTCCATACGTCTTTGGATTTTATATTCTTTAACATATGAAAGTATGCTTAGAAACAAATTTTCTTTGACATACTGTATCTCACTGGCTTATTCCCTAATTTTCCCAATTGAGCTGTACTAACCTTACATTTCTTAAACGATTCAATCAATGCATTAGTAATAGGAGTGTAAACGGATCGGATATTATCTGATTTTATCCGGATTTGAATCCAAAAAATTATCTAAATTATTCGATCCATATCCGTATCCGTATCCGAGACTATCCGTATCCGTATCTGAAAAATTATAACGGATAAGGATATGGTAAGACTTTTAACTATCCGTATCCGACCATTTAAACTTTTAAACCACAACAAATGTGCTATGTGTTCTTAAATTGATTATTAAATTGCATATAGATATATATTTTGATGAACAATATAACACTATGACATAATTAGTGACTAATATTTTAATAATATAATATATGTTTTGTAACCAACAAGTTAATTATGAAAAATATATGTATCCGTCCGATATCCAATCCGTATCCGTAACATTTAATATCCGATCGGTATCCGTATCGTATTCGAAAAATTATAACGGATACAGATACAGATACAGAAAGACCACTATTCTATCCGTATCTGACCATTTACGCCCCTAATTAGTGAACTTCATAATACACCTGCCATCACTGCAAAAGAGTACATATTGATAGAAGAATAGGCTGTTGAGATGATGACTGACATGATGCCGTATACATTCAGGCAGGATGCCCATTATTTGTACCACCGGATGTATGCAGAGGCGGATTCAGAATTTTTGTCGGGGGTAAAAAAATATCAAATTGGGTTTAAATAGTTAATTGAATTTAAACACATTAAATAATTAGGTACTCGATAAAAATAATAATTATTTAATTTATATTTTCCAATACTGACTTATAATTTCTGATTCTTCATCCTATAATTATAATTACCGATCATAACTCAAAAATTTATTTTAATTTTAACTCTAAATTTAGCCTGAATTACAAATTAAACATCCAAAAAGGTGCAAAAAAATTTTTAGAAAGGACAAAATCGATCGCAACATCCCAATCTCCACAAAGAGGCTTTCAAAATTGTTTTAAGAAAATATACATATAGAGTTTAATATTTTACTGGCTAGCTTTTGTAACATATAATTAGGAAAGCATTATTCAATTCGTTTCTTAATTTCTACGGCGTCTCGATCTCCATCTTCACATATAATTTAGAGACGCCGCCTGTAATGATGAAGAGCAAAAAAAAAAAAAAAAATGATAATCAATCAATATTGATCTACTCTATACAAGTTCGTAACGTACACATCTAAATCACCACATTTTTTAAATTAGTACTTCATTTAGTTTTCGTTGACTTGAATCTCTATTGCAAAAAAATATGGTGGAGCATGTACATAACTTATTTTTAGATCTTTTAATGAAAATTTGTTTGTGAGCTAGTAAAAATTTCTGGACCATCGGATCAGCGATTTTCAAAATTACTTAATAAATAGTAAAAAAATTTCAAAAAATGTAAAATTTAGTCTCCAAGCACATTTCAATATGGAGATCATGTTGAGTGGTTTGAATCGGTCGTTTGGATTTTCAAAATAAAAAAGTCGGAATCCATTGCATATGTAGCATTCAAATCCACAGAATATCACACATAGCCATACTAGGAGCTCTGATAAAATCCGTACAAATGGAGAGCATCCAATCACCACAAACCCTGAACCCTATTCTTTTGACGATCCAAACACAGCGTATATTCTATGGTGGTAACTGTTATACAAAATCACAGTTTTTGAATGGTCCAGAATCTCTAAAAGGTAGTGATTTTCTACCTATCAAAAAAATTGTAAAAATTTCCATACAATATAAAATTTGGTCTCCAAGCACATTCTTTTATATGGAGATCTCAGATCATATTGAGAAACAATCTTTTATACGGAACAATATGTGGTGTGCATAGCACCATAGCCTCACTCATGAAACAATATTACTTTGTATATGACAAAATACAGGGCCATTTTAACCGAATACTAAAAAAAATTTCAAAAAATGTAAAATTTGGTCTCCAAACACATATTAATATGGAGAACAAGATGAACGGTTCGGATCAACCGTTAGGATTTTGAAAAGTCGAATATTAAACCGTATTACGGACCAGCCCGAGATATGCATAATATGCATAATACCATAGACTCACTCATATATATATGTGTGTGTGTGTGTGTGTGGTGGAGTATCTTGATAACGGATTGATTCATGCGAAGAATCTGGATGGAATTTTGGACAGATTCATTTAGAATTTTAAATTATATATATTTTTTTAAATTGTAAATATGATGTTTATTTTTATAAAATAAATTCTTTTATATTTATTCTTTTTAATTTTTCAATTATATTATTTTTTCCAATTGAAAATATTATTATATTTATTATTTTAAACTCATATTGAATCTTCTATTGTGCTCAAAATTAAATACTTATAGTCCAAAATTGCAAATATATCATATATTACTGTTATTAATAAATCTAGACGGACTTATACGGATAATTAAGTAACCTTAATTAATCCATATTTAAATAAAAGAAATCTCTCTCTCTCTCTCTCTTTTAAAACCCGGTAGAGGCTTCCGTACGTGGTCTCTCTATCTATCTCTCAGCCTCCATGTGACATTGTTTGATCAAGAAAAAAAATACAATAAGATATGACCCAGAGATTGTGATATAATACTTAATTCTCAAATAGAAAAATTGCAAAGTTACAAATTCTACATCCTATTAAAATGTGTTTATTTTATATCTATACATTCTCTATTCAACCTATATATCATTGTTAGATGAGAGAGAATAGATAAGAAAGGGACTGCCACAATTTATATAAGTGAGATGCACTTTACAACTGTTTTTATAGCACCTACTTCTTAGGTTAGATGATGATTAAAATATAATTTTAAGACAGTTAGTTTTCATGGAAAAGCTAACTGATTAAGTAATTAGGGATTAATTTGTTGTTTTACAAAGTTAAACTTGCTATTTTCAATTTTAAAGGAGAATTATATAATTAATTTTGATATTTCAAAAGTCCGTTTCTAGAGTTTTATATTTTAGAAGGGTATATACATATAATATTTTTAGTTTTGGAGGGGCTATGTAATTTTGTAGTTTTAGAAGTATAAATGTGAAACTTTTTATGTTTCCAAATATTAAATGACTATTTTAATTCAAATGATATTTATGTAAATTTGAACTTTTAGTTTGGTATAAGAAATTTCTCTAATTTTTGTCTTAGTCATGCCAATTACGTTGAATAATAGAAAAAGAAAACCAAAAAATTGTGGTCAAGAGCAAATGGAGAATATTTTAACATCAACTGAAGAATATTGACTTTGTCAGCTCTTGATAAGTAGCGTATACTCTTCTAGTAACCCAATTTTCTTAAGGTACGTAGTTTCATTGTTTCATATTTTAATTAATTAATATGATTAAAAAAATAGTGTTATATATATCACGTAAATTTCTTTTTCTTTTTTATTTCAAGTTAGACAATGTTACAGTTCTTACATGTCACCTAAAAGTTGAAACAATAAAAAATAAATCTGAATTATCAAAAGAAGAAAAAAATGAAAATAGCACATCTACTTATCCATGCTATTACCTGCATGTTACCTTATATTTTGGTAAGCACACTAGACTATCTTACCTTCCTATCTTGTCATATATTCTATATATATATATGAACCTCTTATTTGACAGATAGCATGTCAGAAAGACAAATAATGAATTACTTTTTTGCTATAATAATTAACAAGGATATTCAGATCTATCTATATATGCCAGCACTGGATCTGACACATGAATCCGGTTGCGTTGAGATTCAATTAGATCCACATGGCACAGCATAATCACGTGCCACACATGTACATGCTGTTTGGGGGTACCAGTCACCAATAATCGCGATTGATGTGAAATGTATCCAAAATGATTTATGTAGTAATTATTTCCATGGCTCCAGCAGCAATATAATGAGACCCAGACGATGGGACACACCAGACAAGCGCCACCTGTTCAATTATGACAGGTTGAAAATTTTCCTCTATTATTGCATTAGTTTATCCACTTTTATCCTTAGACATCCAATAGAATCATTCAATGGCTACTATAAATAGAGATGTGCACGCATACACATCAGTGCATATGTACATATAAGAGGAAAGAAAACTAAGAGAGGTGTAGCTAGTTTTAAGCTAAGCGAAACAACAACAAAAATATAATGGCGGGGCCAGAGAGACCGGTGATAGCGCTGTTCGGGTCATCGTTCGTGCAATACAGCTTTAGCAACGGTGGATGGGGCGCCATTCTAGCCGACGTCTATGCCCGCAAGGTCTGGTGCTCAACCACACTCACACAAACTTTTTTCTCACATGCGAACACGCACAGTTTAATTATATATATATGAGGAGGGATCCACTTACATCCTATAGATATATATTTGGTGACACCGGATTACACTCTATATTTTCAAAGTCCAAACAGTCGATCCAAACCATTCAATATGATGGATATGTTAAAATGTGCTTGCAGATCAAATTTTACATTTTTTTTTTTTACTATTTATTAAAATGGGTACAAAAATTCAATGGTCGGAATATAGAGATTTTGTTAAATACTTAATAAATAGTAAACAAATTCGAAAAAAATGTAAAGTTTGATCTGCAAGCACATTTTAATATATGCATTATGTCGAACAGTTTGGATCGAACATTTGAACTTAGAAAACTTTAAAAATTGAGAGCGTAATTCGGTATCACCAAAAAAGGTGTAATTTGATCCCTCCTCATTATTTGGTCCAAAAATGGATATTAAAGAAAACTAATTAAAGACATCATAATTTATACAAAAAGGAATGAACATACTGCTTATTGCACAATAATGGAACAGAATATAATTTACTATTAATATGAGGAGTTTAATTAATTTGTCCATAGCCTCCTTACAACAACATGCATGAACTTTTAATTGACAAGGACATCAGTTTAATAAGCACTTGTATTTAGAATTTTGAGAACATTCTTAGTTATTATTTGTAATGGGATAAAGTGGGCCTATGGTGTGATATAGTATATCTTCTTTTCAGTTGACCACATACATATCATGCTTTTGCAATATATATAGATTCAACTAGGAATTAATAAAGGAATCATTAATTTTCTTCTACATAAAAGTAATAAAACAACCAAAAGAAAGAAATAAGAAGTTCCTTTATTTGAATTTTCTTTTCCATTTGGCAGGCTGATATAGTTGTTCGAGGGTACCAGGGATGGAACTCGAGACGTGCACTTGAGGTGATCGACAAAGTTTTCCCAAAGGTAGATTATCTTTAATTAATTTCTTGTTTGTTAGTTTAATTTGCATGTGGTGATCGTAGCTAGTGAGATTTGTTACATTATTATTTGAATGCCAAATTAAAACTTGAGGTTTGTGTTCTGCATTTTGATCTTAATTAGGACGCAGCGGTGCAGCCATCTCTAGTAATAGTTTACTTTGGCGGAAACGATTCGATCGGGAAGCACCCGTCTGGCCTTGGGCCCCATGTGCCTCTTGAAGAGTATCTTGAAAACATGCGAAAAATTGCGAATCACATAAAGGTACTTTCTTTAATAAACAATTAGTATTGATTAGCATATATATTTTATGGGTGATTTAATTAGCTATGTAAAAATTTCTTGAGCTGCTTCTGATACATATATATACGCATGCAGAGTCTTTCACAAACGACGCGCTTAATTATGCTCAGTTGCCCTCCGGTTAACGAGAACATTCTTCGAAACAACAAAAGGTGCTTGAAGTACTTGATCATTCGATTAGTATAAAACTTGATCATAATTAAGTAGCTAAAAGTAATTAGTACCGTGTTTTTATTTTATTTAAATCGACAGAGGTGCACTTACCAACGTGTCAAGGACTAATGAAGTTGGCAAAAGATACTCTGATGCTTTAATCATGCTATGCAAAGAGATGAAAATCGAAGCCATCGATGCTTTCCACACGATCCAGAGGCGAGACGACTGGGAGACTGCCTGCATCATGTAATTACTAACTAAGATATGATATAATTAACAAAATCCATTAATTGAAATTGAATTATCATAAAATTGTAACAGTACTTGTACGTACAGGAGCGATGGAATACATTTGACGGAGGAAGCAAGCAAATTGTTGGCAGGGGATATATTTAAGGTGATTAAAAACGCAAAATGGGAACCTTCTCTGCACTGGAAATCCCTCCCGACGGAGTTTGCAGAGCCCTCTGATTACTACGTCGTGGCTCCTGACGGTAAATCCACCATCAACCAGTCCGACTGGACCTATCACCGTAAAATTCGATGGGACTAGCTTTAACAGCTCCCCTGGATATATATATATTGAACAACACCTCCCTCCACTATTGTTTTTCATGCATGGGCATGGCAGTTGTTTGCATGCGTTCACTGGTACCATTTGTACCATATGTATATATATATCTATATCCTCCTGTCTGCTTGATTATCTTTGCATTGCTGATTATGGTAATGTTTATGATTTTTACTGCTTGTAATTTTTTATTTATGTGGAGGAGTTTAGAATCATATAAATTGTGATTCTCTGTAATGTAAATGTATATTTGCCCCATGGCATTTAAAGGAGGTAGAACCTGCATAATAATAATGGAGACAAGGGACGAAAATGAAAAACGGTGATGAATTATGAAGCAATTATTTGGGAGTTTGAAATAATAAAAAAAAAAAGTGAGGCAGTTCATGTCATTCTATCCTGTCATAGATGATGGTGAGAAAAAAAGATCTGATTAAGTTCATTTTTTTTTAATATTTTCTTTGTGTGTTGATTTTATCCATTTGTGTCTCCATCTTTACTTCTATGCTTTCCACAGTTTCCATTTTTCTAGTGTTGAGTATGGATCTGGAGCACTCATTAAAAAAAAAAAAAAACTATGTATATTGAGCATTAATGAAGTTGCAATTTATAACTTTTTTTATAACAACTTCATTAATTTTGACATGGCAATTTCATTGTCTTATTGTCATTATTATACGCCATACATGCTTGGAAAATGCCAAGGTTTTAATGTTTTTACTCTTATTTTCTTGGCCTGAATTTTTATTTAGTTAGTAATTACACTGGTCTTTCCGACATTTTTATTTTTACTCATTTTTTAAATATTTTATTAAAAGACCTTATTATCTGGAGATGGACAAACACTGGCCTCTTTACAGTTCATTCCCTTTATAATTGGCTAGAGTATGGTGGTATGCACAATACACAATACACAATACACCACAATTTGGAAGGCAAAAATCCCATTAAAAATAAAAGTTTTCTTATAGCTGTTAAGACATGACAAATTATTGACCAAAGCCAATTTAAATCAGAGAGGTTGGACTGGTAACCCTAACTGCCCCTTTTTTGGTGCATATGAAACAGCTGATCACTTGTTCGTTAATTGTCATTTTACCATTCAAATCTGGCACTACTGTTGATGAATTATGGACTCTAGATGCTTGTATACCCTTAAAAGACAGACTTTTAGTTGAATTAATCCGTGCAGCCACCCTTTGGACTATCTGGTTATCTAGAAATAAACTATGTTTTAAGAATTGTGTCATTCCTTCTCTAGTTAGTGTAGGTTCTTCTATTATTTCTCTTGCTTCTTTTTGGCGCAAAATTAGAAATGATGAGACTTATCTTAAACTAACTCTTATTCTTCCTATGGACACTTACCCACTGACTCAGGTAAGTCATTTGACAATAGTGTCAGATTCAAATATCCAAAGAGGTATTCCTAGATTTCGAGGAAGAACATGGATCCGCAAGGATAGACCTAACAAGCTACCTGAGAGACAGGGTTGACTCAAGCATGGATGAATCTTCTATTCCTAGCTTCCCCAATCAAGACTATGTGTCTTGCTCTACAGACTCCAGTTGTGAAAATTTCTAGCTCTCAGTGTACTAGTCTTTAAGTGATCATTTTGGTCTTATGAACTCCCTATGTCATTAGTGCTTTTGTATCTAGCATATTAGCCTTTATATGTCTGTTAAACTTTTGGACAATGGTGCTGTTTAAGCATTGGAACCTGTAGGAAACTTACATGAACTATTATTGTTTCAATATGAAACAGGTAGGTATCCCACTTGTATATAAAAAAAAACATATATTTTATTAAAAATAACCATGTTTTAGGATTTATTTTTTTAAATACTCAAACCGCAGAAAAAATCTGCGGTTTGGGCTTTCTTTTCTTTTTTTGTCTTTTTTAACTAACCCAAGCTGCAGATTTTTTCTACGGCTTGGAATGTTTTTTTTTTATAAATTCATTTTTTTATAATATATGTATATGTATATATGTATATATAATATGTGTATATGTATAGAGTTGGGCTATGGTGTATTGCAATGTATAACATCTTTTGTACATTGGACTATAAATCACCGGATTCAAAGTACAAATAACCGATCCAAACCGTTAATCTTGTTCTTCATATTAATATGTATTTGGAGGCCAAATTTTACATTTTTTTAAAAAAATTTACTATTTTTTTAGATTTATTCAAAATCGCTGTTTTTTTATGGTCCAGATTTGTCTGAAAACATCGATTTTCAATAAATCTAAAAAAATAGTAAAAAAATTTCAAAAAATGTAAAATTTGGTCTCGAAACACATATTAATATGGAGAACAAGATGAACGGTTTGGATCGGTCATTTGAACTTTGAATCCGGTGATTTATAGTCCAATGTACAAAAGAGTCTATACATTGCAATGCACCATAGCCCATCTCTATATGTATATATGTATATGTAATATATGTATATGGAGTACGGCTAACGCGCTTCCTCTAGCATATGGGTCAAAATGCTTCCGGTGGAAATTTGAAATTTAAAAATCCAAAAAGTCGATCTGAACCGTTCATCTTCTTCTCCATATTAATATCTGCTTGGAGACCAAATTTTACATTTTTCTGAAATTTTTTACTATTTATTAAGCCACTTTGAAAATCGCTGATCCAATGGTTTTACTGTTTTGTTAAGCCACCGTTGGATCAGCGATTTTCAAAGTGGCTTAATAAATAGTAAAAAATTTCAGAAAAATGTAAAATTTGGTCTCCAAGTAGATATTAATATGGAGAAGAAGATGAACGGTTCAGATCGACTTTTTGGATTTTGAAATTTCAAATTTCCACCGGAAGCATTTCGACCCATATGCTAGAGGAAGCGCGTTAGCCGTACTCTATGTATATGTATATATAATTTATGTATATATAATATATGTATATATAATATATGTATATACATATATGTAAAAAAGCAAGTTACCAAACAAATGAGTTTATAAAAAAAAACTATTTTTTTGAATCACAGATCTTATATTATATATACATATACATATACATATACATATACATATACATATATATACATAGAGGAGGGTTAAAATGCACCCTCCTTTTTGTGCTCCTAACGTGCACCCTCCCCTCATATCTTCATTTTCAAAGTTCAAATAGTCAATTCGAACCTTTCAACGTGTTCTTTATATTAAAATGTGCTTAGAGACCAAATTTTACATTTTTTGGAAAAATTTTACTATTTTTTTCAGAATTTTTGAAAATCATGACTTTGCTGAATTTTTTATTATTGTTCAATCAAAAATTCTGAAAAAATAGTAAAAAAAATTCTAAAAAAAATGTAAAATTTGGTCTTCAAGCACATTTTAATATGAAGAATACGCTGAAAGGTTCAAATCAACTATTTAAATTTTGAAAATGAAAATATGAGGGGAGGATGCACGTTAGGAGCACAAAAAGAGAGTGCATTTTAACCCTTCTCATATACATATATTATAAACAAATGAGTTTATAAAAATAAAAATAAAAACACCCCAAGCTGCAGAATTATTAAAAAAGCAAAAAAAAAAAAAAAAAAAAAGAAGAAGAAGCCCAAACCATAGATTTTTTCAGCAGTTTGAGTATTTAAAAAAAAAATTAAAACATAGTTATTTTTAATAAAATATTTTTAAAAATAGGTAAAAATAAATTGGCTTTTAAAATTCCCGTAATCAATTTAAATATTAAATCCTCATGCGATTGTGTAAAACGTATATCTTACTTTCTATCCACATCTAATATTATGGACAAATAATTTCACATCTTCGAATAAAAAAATGTCTATTTTGAAAACAATATTTCTAAATTTTCTACTGACTAAATAAATTACAATAAGAAAAATCGGCCGGACATTTCGAACAGTACTGTCTGGCTTATAGTGCATTAATAGGGATGTAAAAGTCAGCACCATGATCGGATACGTCACAGCACAGTACAGTTTTGTCACAACGCATGTAGCTTTTACATGTCGTGACCATCTTTTGAAAAACTGGCACAACAATGCACACGAACTAGTATGGTCACGGCACAACATGTCAAGTGATCACACGAGTTATTTGTGATTATGTGTGATAAGGACCATTAGATCATTATCGAATGGCAAATTTTGAATAAACTAACTTAAATTACAAAAAAAAAGTACTTAAATGTGATCAATCATGACAAATATAACCAATGACATTTGAAGACGACACATATGCATAGCGTGATTAACGTTTCATGACCTTTCCTCAAAATTTGGTCAAGGGACAACACGACACATAAAAATCTAACTTGATTATGACACGACATGGCACCCAAGTCACAGAGTGACTAGTCATGACACAACACTTATATACATTACTATGCATTAATGGGGGCATAATAGTTCTGATTGTAGGATTTAGGGCTTTATGAAGCACTAAAATGAAATCTACTGCACATGATTGTATAATATCAGAGAAAATAGAGAAAATTTGTAGAGTGAGTCTATGGTACTATGCATATTACGATTTGTTACCGTGCTACGGCTCTATATTCGAGTTTTCAAACCCTAACGGTCGATCCGAACCGTTCATCTTGTTCTCCATATTAATATGTGTTTGGAGACCAAATTTTACATTTTTTGAAAATTTTTTACTATATTTTTAGATTTATTGAAAATCACTGTTTTTGGATGGTCCAGAATTTTCAGATCAAGAGATTTTCTAAATATCTAAAAAAATAGTAAAAAAATTTCAAAAAAATGTAAAATTTGGTCTCCAAACACATATTAATATGGAGAACAAGATGAACGGTTCGGATCGACCGTTAGGATTTGAAAACTCGAATATAGAGCCGTAGCACGGTAACAACCCATGATATGCATAGTACCATAGACTCACTCAAATTGATTTTGTATTTCCAAGAGATGATGTTTTCCAATAGAAATTTGTACAAAATTAGAAATGCCTCAGTTTTATACTCATCATTTGATATTAGTCAAGAGAAGATAGGTCATTCCTGTAAATAAATGTTACAACAATATTTTCTGTACTACTGTTTGGCAATATTGAATTATCAAAATTGAATTCCAATCATTTGATTTGAAGTTTCTATGCTTGAAAGTGCTCCTTCACAAACCAGTCAATACTCAGTTGCCTGAATCACTGAAAATCTCAACTCTGTCATCGAATGCACTGTTTTCTTTACAGGGGTTTGCAAAGATTTAAAGAGTGAGGCTGTGGTACTATGCATAGCGCAGATTGGTTCGTACTATAAATCAATATCTTCATTTTCAAAGTTCAAATAGTCAATTTGAACCGTTCAACATGATCTCCATATGAAAAAAGTACTTGCAGACTAAATTTTACATTTTTTGAAATTTTTTCACTATTTTTTAAGGTAGAAAGAAAATTACTACTTTTGAATGGTCTAGAATTTTTAGATCAACTAATTTTTTACCTATCTAAAAAGTAAAAAGTAATTAAAAATGTAAAATTTGATCTACAAGAACATTTTCATATGGATGTCATCTGCAATGGTTCAAATAGACTGTTTGGGCTTTAAAACGGAGATATTCATCCATATTACGGACCAATCCGCACTATGCATAATACCATAGCCTCACTCAAGATTTAATGTTACTACTCGGTTAATTGAACAGCTCCAATAGAAGGGATCTTTTCCCTTAACTTTTGTGTTACAGCAACTCTTACTGTCATTACTCCAGCGGCCGGGCCAGTGATTCGAACTTGAACCACATAACCATTGATCTGAACTAGCTCTAACGTACCTCCTCCTGTACCAGAAAGATACGGTCTGATTTCATCCAAAACCTGAAAAAATTAAAACAGGGAACTGCATGATTTTTTTTTAACAAATTAACAAAGCACAATAAACCATTTGTAGCTAACATTTAAGGTTATGTCGTCCTAGTTTAACCATATTGTATTGGTACCCGGTGACTGTAATATTTGGATCCCCTAAACTCATAGTTTGAGTTTGAATCCAAACCATACGATCAGAATCTGCACAAATATTAAATAGACTCGTAAATTCTAACTTGGACCGAATTAGCCAAGATTCTGATCGGACGGTCCGGATTCAAACTAAAACTTTGAGTTACTTTAGAGGATCTGGACCCATGACTATATGCGTATCCTCCAGTGTCCATTTATTTGTCCACCTTTTGACGTGTTTTCTCGTCTTAATCGTGCAATTAGAAATTGGGTAACTGAGATTTTAACTTGACCTTCACTAGTTTTAACTCTCTTTAAAGAGTTGTATAAACAGAATTCGCATCCTGAGATATCTCAAACTTTGAGTTGATATGTGGAAAAACTGAATTTTTCAAATACTTTCTGCACGAATCTCAAAGCACAATAATACTGGTCCCTGTATTCCGAATAGAGTTGGCATGTCTCTGGATAAATTGAAAATTTGAGATATCTCAGAGGATACAGACTCTTATAAACACGATTTAACTCACATTTGAAGCTTAATTGAATACAACTCAATGGGGCTTAGTTGTCATGAGGCCAAATTTGGATAATTAGTCAACTGTTCAGAAAGTAACCAACACAGTACTGTTTCTTACTGGTAAAACAATATTTTTATTTCCCTTCCAATCCAACAACAATTCGCATGCCCTAAGATATCCTCAAATTTTGACTTGATCAGTACAAAATCTGAATCATACAGCACAAATCTTAAAGCAACCCATGTCATATAGACACTGCCCCGTGCATCTATATAGGCACCAAAAATACTTTTTGGCCCGGTTTGACATCAGCTGAAAAGTTGAATACGGACCCAGTTTATGGTAGCATTTAGAGATTACTGGTACCAAATTTGATGTAAAAGATACTGAACCTACTGGTATTGCTATCAACTTTAACTATAATTTGGAAAATTAAATTGGTTAAGAACTAGTCCAAATAATATTTTCTTGGATTTTGACCTCCCAATTGCATGTGCAAACACTACTACCATTGTCAGGATTTATGGGAATTCACATCCCGTAAGATATCTCAAATTTTAAGTTGATCTGTACAAAATCTAAACTGTTCAGCATGAATCATAAAGCAACCCATTTTATATTAAATACTGCCTCATGCATCTAAATCGGCACCAAAAATACTTTTTGGCCCAATTATTCTAAGTTTCTAAGTTCTAACCTTGTCAACATTTTCGGCATTGAGATCAAGCCCGGTTTCAGTATCTGCAATCTGCTCTACCGCCTCGATCTCCGGAATCTTATCCCGGAGCCGTGTCTCTATGCCCATCTTGAGCGTCATAGTGGAACTGGGGCACGACCCGCATGCCCCTTGCAATTTTAACACCACCACTAACCCATCTATTTCGTGCAATGCTACATTGCCTCCATCGGCCATCAGACTCGGCCGCACCTCATCTAACACTGTCTCTACATTCTCCTCGGTTAACGGAAGAACCCGCAATTCCCATGCTGCACTAATTAATTATTTCACCGGAGAATTAATTGGTATGGCAATAATGGCACCAGATTATTCAATTATAGTTTGCCATTCTTTTGACTTGAATCAACTGAATCAAGACAATCAGGTTTATAGAAAGGGGGGATTTCATGTATACCCCTAAAAACCTTGAAATTACGTATTTCCCCTCTACAATTCGTAATATCATATTTACCCTTCTAAATTTAAAAACTCACAAATTTACCCAATTAATTGCCTATTTTATTTTATACATTTAGAATTAGTTTTACAAGAAAATGCAATAAATTGTCTAAATTTGTGAGTTTTTGAAATTTAGAACAGTAAATTGAGTAAATTTGTAAGTTGGTATTACCTCTTTTTCTTCTTCTCGAGGGAATTGGTGACAGTATGATGTCAGTAAACCCTGTAGAAGCTCTGAGATGAGATTTCATACAGGGTTTGGAAACTCGACACATCCCTAGTCGGATACGCGACCCAGCTAGACCGGAATATACCGGTGACGAACCGGTACTGATCCAATTTACTCGCCCTTGTATGTTATTTCTGGAAATTAGGTCTTCTGACAAGATTCTCACTGTATCAGACATGAGGCGAGGCGAGGCGAGGCGAACTGAGAGCGAAGTCAGAATTGGAAAGAGAAGAGATTCGAAATGAGAAGTGCAGAGGTGCCTATGGAGAAGATAGGGGTAAAGATTTTAATAGAGTAGTTTTAGCTTCATGCAGCGCACAGACTATATATCAAAACGGCGTTGCATATGGTTTTGCGCTGCATGAAGCTAAAATTACTCTGTTAAAATAATTTCCCGAAGATAGCGTAGCCGTAGATAACTTTGCTGGATGTCTGGATCTAATGTAACTCTTATTAAATTTTATATTAATATGTGTTTGGATGTCTCGATCCGAAGATAGCGTAGCCATATATGGAATAAAATTCGACAGCAGCGTTTTTCATCCCTAGACTAGCGTTTATTGGGGAATAACATTTGTCAGTTTTGAAATAAGAATTATCAAATTTTATGTACGATAACAAATGTATTAATAACCTATTAACCTTCACATCGATCACTGTTGGATCCTTGAGCAAATACAATGTTTGTGAAATTGCAGCCTAAGCTCAAAACTATCTCAGAAAGAGCAAAAAAGCAGACCCTCAGTGTAGTGCAGATTTTAGAAAAAAAAAAAAAAAAAAAAAAGGTGCCGATTTTGATATAACTTAATTAGCTTTCTCATGCAAGTTTATGTATGAACAATTCGAGTATTACCGTTTTACATTTAATAAAAGCATTTTTATTTATCTGGTACTGTGTGGAGGCTTAAGATTGATTTTGCCAGTGTGCCTTGACAGAAATGGTTGTAATCAGATTTAATTTGAGTTTTGACTGTGCCAGTGGACCAATCAGTGAAGCAGGTCGCATTAGGTCAAATTTATAATATACCAGTTATCTGGCAACTGAATTTGGAGAAAATCCCTGTCTCAGTACAATCATATATATATATATAGGCATATAGCCCCATTTCCTTCAGACTAATTTCATTAGAAACATGAAATTATCCACCTCAGATATATGAATCATTTTGGAAGTTGCTTTTGTTGTTGGCGTTATGATTCTGTATGTATATGTATATTCTCTTTGTACTGGAAATGATGAAGAAGAATGTGAATTCCGATCCATTAAGGTGTGATAGGGTGTAGAGTGATCGAGTCCGAACCGCTCGTTTAAATATGACGCTAATCTTACAGTGACTGTGAATCTAATTAAGCAGGCTGCTATAAATATGAATAGCCTCACGTTAAGAGATTGCATAGGTGAGATAACTACAATGTACCTGTCATGGCAAAGGAACATGGAAATTGTCATAAAAAAAAAAGTTCCATAACATATGAAATATATATATAGAGAGTATGGCTAAATTCCGATTTTTTTATTTATATTCAAAAAAATATATAAATTTAAAAAACTAACTCAACTGCCTATTAATTTTCAAATCTATCCAATCCGGAAAAAAAATTTCCGGTTTCAATACCAATTTCCGGAAAAAAAATTTCCGGATTTAGGATTTTTTTTTTCCTAAATCCGGAATAATTTTTTCCGGAATTAGGATTTTTTTTTTTTTTAGGAAATTTTTTTTCATTTTTCAGTTTTTATTTATTGTATTGAAGTATTACAAATATTTAATATATTTTTAAAAAAATAGATGGAATACTATATAATTTGATTTATTCGAACGACTGCTACAAATAATCCGGATCAACATTTTCCATGCCGAATTTTTTACGGCCGTAAGAAAAAATAATATAATATAATATATGTATATGTATATGTATATGTATATGTATATGAGAGGAGGGTTCCAATGCCTCATTTTTTTCATACCTCATAATTTATATTTTCGTTTTCAAAGTCCAAATTGTCGATCCGAACCGTTCAATAAAATATTTATACTAAAATATGCATGGAGATGAAATTTTATATTTTTTGGATTTTTTTTTTTTGCTATTTTTTAAGATAGGTACAAAATCACTGTTTTTGAACCGTTCATAAAACAGTGATTTTCTACCCATCTTAAAAAATATATTATATTATATATACATATACATATACATATATTATATTATATGTATATTTTAAAATGTGCATATTTTAGTATAAATATTTTTAAATAGCAAAAAAATCCAAAAAATATAAAATTTCATCTCCATGAATATTTTAGTATAAATATTTTATTGAACGGTTCGAATCGACAATTTGGACTTTGAAAACAAAAATATAAAATATGAGGCATTGGAACCCTCCTCTTATATTATATATAGATAGAGTAAAGCTAATATACACTTAAGTGTACAGTACTCTTAAGTTTAGGTCGTTCGATTTCTTTAAAAGTCGTGCTATCACGACTTTTAAAGAATCTACACGACTTTTAAAGAAATCGAACGGCCTAAACTTAAGAGTACGGTACACTTAAGTGTATATTAGCTTTACTCTATATACATATATATACATATGTTATATTATATATACATATACAGAGTAGAGCTAGAGTGCTCTTAAGCTCACCAAAGTTTTGGTGAGCTTGACTCTAAAACTTATCAAATCGATTTCAAATGACGAATCTGAACCGTTGAAACCCGCCTACCTTACGTGTGATGCATCTACATGTGAAATTTTTAAATATTCGAATTAATTTAGTATAAAGTCAAGCGGTCAAAATTAGAAGGTTAATAAATTAATTTTAGTGCATTCATTTTTTGAACGTTTTTGACCGCTTGACTTTATACTAAATTAATTCGAATGTTTAAAAATTTCACATGTAGATGCATCACACGTAAGGTAGGCGGGTTTCAACGGTTCAGATTCGTCATTTGAAATCGATTTGATGAGTTTTAGAGTTAAGCTCACCAAAAATTTGGTGAGCTTAAGAGCACCCTAGTTTTACTCTACATATACATATATTATATTATATTATTTTTTCTTACGGCAGTAAAAAATCCGGCATGAAAAATGTTAATCCAGATTATTTGTAGCAGTCGTTCGAATAAATCAAATTATATCGTATTCCATCTATTTTTTAAAAAATATATTAAATATTTGTAATACTTCAATACAATAAATAAATAAATTATAAATAAAAACTGAAAAATGAAAAAAAATTTCCTAAAAAAAAAAAATCCTAATTCCGGAAAAAATTATTCAGGATTTAGGAAAAAAAAAAATCCTAAATCCGGAAAAATTTATTCCGGAAAATTTTTTTTCCAGTTTGGGTAGATTTGGAAATTAACAGGCAGTTGGGTTAGTTTTTTAATTTATATATATTTTTGGATATAAATAAAAAAATCGGGGCTAAATTGCTACCGGTAGCACTTCGATCTAAGTGCTTACGGGGTCATATCTTAGTATTTGATGTTCAAACAACAAATCCAAACCGTTAGATGTTCAATCTATATTAAAATGTGCTTGGAGACCAAATTTTACAGTTTTTGGAATTTTTTTTTACTATTTATTAAGATGGTTTGAAAATCGCTGTTTTTTAATGGTGCAGAATTTTAATAAAAACAGCGATTTTCAAACCATCTTAATAAATAGTAAAAAAATTTCAAAAAATGTAAAATTTGGTCTCCAAGCACATTTTAATATAGATTGAATATCTAACGGTTTGGATTTGTTGTTTGAACATTAAATACTAAAATTTGACCTCATAAGCACTTAGGTTGAAGTGCTACCGGTAGCAATTTAGCCATACTCCTATATATATATGAGGAGGGTTCAAATGCACCCAAATTTTTGTGCACCCAAATGTACTCTATCTTTCAAATTCTTTTTCTCTGTTTTCAAAGTCCGAATAGTCAATCCGAACCGTTAGATGCGATCTATATATTAAGATGTGCTTGGAGACCAAATTTTATATTTTTTGAAATTTTTTTACTATTTATTAAGCCACTTTGAAAATCGCCGATTTTACATTTTCTGGACCATTGGATCAGCGATTTTCAAAGTGGCTTAATAAATAATAAAAAAAATTCAAAAAATGCAAAATTTGGTCTCCAAGCACATCTTAATATATAGATCGCATCTAATGGTTCAGATTGACTATTCGGACTTTGAAAACAGAGAAAAAAGATAGGGTGCATTTGGGTGCACAAAAATTTGGGTGGTTTTGAACCCTCCTCTATATATATATATATATATATAAGTAATGTGAGCAGAGAATATAAATATCATCTCTTTTTGAAGTTGTGCAGTTGTAAGACACTCTAGCCAAAAAAAAATTAATAATTTCAATAAATCACGCAATATCTTGGAAATCAATTATTGTACTATTACCTCGGATAAATTACCTTTAATTGCACCAAACATGCAATCGAAGAAAATTAAAAATGTTTACTTGTCAAAGAACATATATAAAATCGTTTTGCATAGATAGATGGATTCAATGAAACCGATCTATCTAGCTAGTAGACAAAAATAGTTAGTTAAAAATTCATAAAATATGTACTGAACTTAGATAGGAAATTGGTTTGTCCACCAGTATTTTAAAAAAAAATTCAATGAAGAATATAACAGAAAGAAGCCCACCCACACACGCACAACATGCGTTGAAAGTGTTATTGGCATGTAATAAATTAACGAGCATCCAATTATGCTTTACACCTTGTTTTACAAATTTATATAGGGGTACGGGTATAGGGGTACGGGCACGGGCACGGGTACGGGCAGGTATAATAAAGCATAAATTTATTAAGATGGTTTGAAAATCGTTGTTTTTATTAAAATTTTGCACCATTAAAAAACAGCAATTTCAAACCATCTTAATAAATAGTAAAAAAATTTCAACAGATATAAAATTTGGTCTTCAAGCACATTTTAATATAGATTGAACATCTAACCATTTGAATTTATTGTTTGAACATCAAATACGAAGATATGACCCCGTAAGCACTTAGGTCGAAGTGCTACCGGTAGCAATTCAGCTATACTCTATATATATATATATATATATATATATATATATATATATATTGTGACATACCGGACTGCCAGTGTCTCTGTAAGTATAATACTAATTTAAAATGTTTGATCTATTGATAATAAGTGTACTTAGCATAGTTGTGTGAAAAAATTCTCCATGCATGACTTACTAGGGTTTGAATATCGCTCCTAGATCTCCTCTCTGTCTTTTTTTCCCCTCTTTTCTGCAAAATATTATGGCAAATTCAAATGCGTGTAACACTTTAATTTCTGTCCTATTTAAGTGAAAATTGATGCTATATATATAGATCGTTCACAAAGCTTTTGAAAGAATCAAATGTCACTTAATCAATAGGGCGTTATTTTTTTTTTGAAGACATGATTTAATTTTTTTAATTATGACACACACAATGACATTTAAACATACACAAGCAGAAAAATAACTCATTTATCCTCTTAAATTGGCCAATTAAAAAACAGATTATTTTTCTTACACAAGCCACGTTTCTTATATTTCAATGAAGAATTGAAATGAAAACTTTGTAAATATAAAATTAGTTTTAATAGAAAAGATAATAAATTGGATAAATGTGATCATTCTTAAAATTAAAATGTTAAATATATTTTAGAGAAAATACATAATTTAAAAAGAGTATGGCTAATATAACATCAGTGTCATTTCAGTCTATATAACACCAACTCCAAAATCTATCAAATCGAGTTCAAATGATGAATCCAAACCGTTCAAACCGATCTACTTCATTAGTTGTGCGTTTATATGTAAAATTTATAAGTTTTTAAGTTTATTTGGTATAAGTCAAGCGGTCAAATGTGTGAGTTTTTAAGTTAATTTTAATGCATTCATTTTTCAATTTTTTTGCCCCTAGATTTGATACTAAAATAACTCGAAAATATAAAAAGTTGGTATGTAAACGCATCACTCATAAAGTAAATTAGTTTGAACGGTTTGGATTCACCATTTGAACTCGATTTGATAGGTTTTGAAGTTGGTGTTATATAGACTGAAATGACAATAATGTTATATTAGCCATACTCATTTAAAAAATATATATACATAAAAGCAATGCAAATTGCAAATCATTAATTCATTAATTAATTATCTACAAAAATGCCCTTGTCTTCATGGACAAGCCGTAGTAATAGACTAACAATTGATACCAAAAGGGAAAAGCTGCTTAGTGGGAATCTTCACAAAGGGCAACATAGTAAATTGCAAAAATTTCAGGCTACGGTCCATCCGTCCATGTAATGCCAGATTTCAAAAGTTCCCAGTGGCCCCGCCAAGGATTTTTTATTGGTAGAAATTATTAAAAAAAGTAGTGAGAGAAACACAACGAGTGCGCTCGTTTTCTAATGCATAAAAAGATTGTACCAATCTAAAATGTGTACCGATCTAAACTTTATCTTTTATTCATATAGATACAAAAGTTGAGTCCATATTCTACATTATCACGAAAATGATGCCACAAATCAGTTTTTATATGAGTGAGTCTATGGTACTATGCATATTACGATTTGGCACCGTATTACGGCTCTAAATTCGAGTTTTCAAATCTTAACGGTCGATCCGAACCATTCATCTTGTTCTCCATATTAATATGTGTTTGGAGACCAAATTTTACATTTTTTTAAAAAAAATTTACTATTTTTTTAGATATTTAGAAAATCACTTGATCTGAAAATTCTGGACCATCCAAAAACAGTGATTTTCAATAAATTTCAAAAAATAGTAAAAAAATTTCAAAAAATGTAAAATTTGGTCTCCAAACACATATTAATATGGAGAACAAGATGAACGGTTCGGATCGACCGTTAGAATTTGAAAACTCGAATATAAAGCCGTAGCACGGTGCCAAATCGTAATATGCATAGTACCATAGACTCACTCTTTTTATATTACTCATTTTTCTACTGATAAAATTCTAACAATACTATTTCTATTTCTCTCTTACTTTTTAATATTTTCTACCAATAAAAAATTCTCGGCCCCGCCACGTGTAGTGGGTCCACTTCCAAAAGTTTAGAATACAGCGTTTGGACCGATTTTTTTTTTTATCAGTATCATTTAAAAAAAAATTGTGCCGCTAATTAAATCAGTAATATTTTTAGGGAGAATTTCTACTGTCCATATAAATTTTAAAGTAGCTATTTTTGTTCATAAAAGCATTGTAATATGTAATATCCAATATTTCTATAAAAACTCAATGAGAATGGTTTTAATATCTCATTATACATTATATTTTCTATCTTTATTTTCAAAAATAAAATTGATGATCCGAACCGCTCAAGTATATTTTAGTATGGATATCATGTTGAGTGGTTCGGATCAATAATTTGAACTTGAAAAACGAAAATATAAAACATAAGATATGATGAGATATAAAGTATTAGAACCTTCCTCAAACTCAATATTATTTTTCTTGTTCTCTATTATTAATTTAACTTTTTATGTTGTTATTTAAAAAATACAAATGACAAACACTTTAATATTCAATAACCCCGATACGTACTTTGTTTTTAAAATGCGTTTGACAGAAAACAATTTCTCAAAACTTTAGAAAAAGATTTTGATCTCCTTGTTATAGTATAAAATTCAGAAATAACATACGAACCTTTTTGTATTCTGACGCCTCTAGCAATGCCCCCCTCATCTCTCATTAACCCCCATAATTATTTTGGCATTAATGGAACCAATTAGTAAAAGCAACGGCTGTTTGATTAATTAAGTTCAAAGATAAGGCGTTTATTTATCCGAGCAAAATATATGCCCCGAAGAGAGCTTGGGGTGTCAATGATACCTTTTTAGCCGTTTATCTGACCCGTACCGTATTCGATAAGACGTGTATGAGTAAGTTTTTTTTTTTATTAGCTTATTGGGTATGGGTATGGGTATGGGTATGGGGAATGATTTTTTTTCGTTAGCTAAATGGATAAGGGTACGGGTAAAGGTTATTTCGTAAGGGAGAGGGGGGTTTCCGATGGGCATCGGACCAAATCCGGTTCGATGGGGGGTTTAAACCGTCAGATCTGCTTTAGGATTCGCACCCGCAATTTCGCGTCTGCTTTAAAATCCGTACACACGAATCCTAAAGCAGATCTGACGGTTTAAACCCCCCATCGAACCGGATTTGGTCCAATGCCCATCGGACACCCCCCTCTCCCATTTCGTAACCGTTACCTTATAAGATAATTATATAAAACATAATAATATAATAATATTTGAGTAATAATTAGTAAGTATTTTTATTATTTAGTGTTTTATTGTTGTTGCAAGAAAAATATTAAATATATTATTTTGATTTGTATGTTTTGTTCTTTAATTAAATAATTAAATTTTTCTAAAGATATATTTTTGTTTTTGAATTTTCTTGTTTTATAAAAAATATAATTTAGTTGAAATTGATTACACAATTATTTTTATTTTTATTTTTTATTAGTAATATCATTGTATATGTGCAAAATAAATGAGTTTTGATATTCTATTTGTAAAATATAATAAAACTAATTATTATAGTCGTATTATTCGTTATTCACCCGCTACCGTTTCGTTACCCGATAATTTTAACGGGTAAGGATAGGATAGAGTAAGATCAAATTTTAATAGGTAAGATTATTTTTAGTGGGTATGGGTATTAAAATGTTTTCACCCTATCCGTATCGTACCCATTGATACCCCTAAAAAAAGCATGGTTATGCATGTTTCTATGCATAGAAGGGAAATGATTTACAACTCCGTCTGTGAAGGGAATTCTATTGCTTTCTCTCTTGCATGTACCAGTGATTAGAAATCCTTCATTTTTGTCGGTGTCAAGAAAGAAAGAAGAAATAAAAGGATATACTTGTTAATTTAATTTTTAAAATAATTAAATATAATGTTAAATGAATAGAAGTTGATAGAAGAAAGAATTGAAAGTATTTGTGAAGGTATTGAATATTATGATACTTTTATGGGAAAATTGACTATTTTAGAAGCTTATTATACGAGCACACGAGAAATTTCTCTTTCTTTATTAATGACGAAATCGTTGACATTATTAATATTTTGAAATGAGATGGAATAAATTGAAACGCTAGTATCTTCAACTTAATAATATGCTAGATACAGTATAACAGGGGTAGGCAACTTAAAAAAAAAAAAAAAAGCAAATTTGAACCAAATTCTTTAGTAAGTCTTGTCGATTTCTGGATTTGATTTTGCCTACCCCAGTTCAGATTTTTTCACAGGCTGCTAACAAACAATTTCTTAAGTTGAGGGCATGATTACTGGTAAGGAGAAATGTTTTTTCTAAGAGTTTAGAAAGAAAAGTTACAAAAAGCCCCTCCATCTGTTTTAATTTTACGGAAAAGAGAAGATGTGGGCAACATAAGAGGCTTTTTTAGTTTTTAAAAAGTAGGAGCTAGCAGTTTTTTTTTGCAATTTAGTTTCTAGTTTCTATAGTAAGGATTTTTGTTGCAGTCTAGTTTCAAGTAATCTATGTGTGAAATGGACCACAGAAATTAAAAATAAGTTGTATAATATATTAATATGTACAGAGAATTTAAATAAAATTGAGGTATTAGTGTTTGCAGTACCATAATGCAATGGCGATCAAGGAATTTGAATTATTACAAGGATGTCATAATTTGGCAATCCATAAATTTTTCAAATTGAGAAAAAATAATTCAAAATAAAAAAAATGTTTTTTTTTTTTTTTATGTTTGGCTCATAAATAGTTTAAATCAAAATTATTTAAGTTTTTTAATAATTTTGTAGATAATTTGTCAAAAGTAGCATAATAGAGTACATTTTAGCCTGAACAATACAAATACAAATAAGAATCTGTAATTTATAATTTGTATCAATTTGTGATTTATAATTTAGAAAGTGTTTAGAACCAGAACCCGTTTAAAAAAAAATTAAAACAAATAATAATGCTACAGATAGAAAAGTCAGCAGCGTTTAATATGTTTAAAATGTGCTTCAAAATTTCAAAATTTCACATCCACTTCATTGCTTATACCAACATGCCAACAATTATTTATATTTTAAGATCATTAGAATGAGCATCAGTATTTGATTTCCTAAAAAAAATGTTGTGGTTGATCTAAGAGATGACTCAAAATGACTGTGCAACAAATAAAAAAATTTAACATGTCAATTTAATAAATGTGACCAAATGTCGTATCTTTTCATTTGTCAAACCAAAGTTTAAATCTGATGCGTACATGTTAGGTAAATTGAATATTTAATGCTTATCATTTAAAACGATAAATTGATTTATGGTGGGATCATCAAGAATGACAGAGTAATGTGACCAAACACCAAATCTGACATGTAAAATATTAAAGATTGACTTGGTTGGAATTGACTTCAAATTCCAAACACCAAATTGACTGAAACATGTCTCCGAAGAATATGATATACATCTACAGAAAAAATTACCCATAAAATATATCCACATGAATGTTGCAAATTTTTGGATATTGAGTTCTAGGTGGAAAA
Organism: Carex rostrata; assembly: GCF_964058835.1. Taxonomy (NCBI): domain Eukaryota; kingdom Viridiplantae; phylum Streptophyta; class Magnoliopsida; order Poales; family Cyperaceae; genus Carex; species Carex rostrata. Next base: position 3,356,254 of record NC_135940.1, read on the forward strand.
TATGTTGATAACTTTATATATAGTTGTTGACACTTAATGGTAATACTTTTTATGATATTAGTTAATCATGTGTTTGGAGTAATACATTTTTGTCCATAATAATCATTGTATTGGAGGTTACTTGGCAGCGGTTACTTCATATTTTTTTTTTTTTGAGAGAGAGATTGGATCTGATTTGTATAGATCTCAATTTTTTTGTAAATTAACATTACTAAAGATAATATGATATATTTATTATATTGCTAAATAAAGATGACTTTCTCTCTAATTAAGGAACTTGATTTATAATTTTGTAAAAATAGAAATCAAGTTACGCGATTAAAATAATTTTATACTTAATTTTACTGTTCTTGTTGCTAAATAAAAGTAGAATTTCTGAATGAATATGTTCTACAAGTTATTGAGAACTTAGATGTACATTTTACCGTTTAACAAATGATATTATTTTTTTATCAGCATTAGATGTACTCAAAATGCATGAAATTTATTGGCATTCTATCCGAAAACGGAGCCAAGCTTTCGAACCATGGGATCAAATGTCAATCACATAAAATTTTCTTACCAAGAATGAAGATCAATTTTATAATTCCATATCATTTTACTCTAAATTATATAAATCATACATAAATACAAAAATAATTTAAAAGAATGGAGGTCAATTGACCCGTAACTTTTACATCAACCCTAATTCTATCTATACATTCAACAATATAAGTTAATTTTTCTATTTCAAAACTTAAATCAATTGATTCGAGAAAATATTATCAAAATTGTTAAAACAAGTCATTATCAAGTGAGTTCATACCTTTCTTAAGCTGATATTAATTTGTAAAACTCGAATAACAAACATATATCGCCAGATATAAATCTGATAAATAATTTGAAATTTAACTTTTGAAGCCAATCCAACAAATTGTATATCAAATAATTTTACTTTCTTAACATTAAATTGTGTTACTAACATACAACTTTACAATCAAATAATATTACTATTCAATTATAATTCCAAAATGAAATATCTAACCTAGTCAATCAAGAAATAATTTCATTATCAAGAAAAATATTTTTATCACAATGAAGAACTATGAGAAAATGACCTTTCAGAAATTATATATAGAGAAATGTTCTGGTATCTCGAGCCATCAAATCCGAGCTCGTCCCCGAACTGGTTTAACTGGGTTTAACTGTCCGCTAATAACAAAAATTTGTTAATTTGCTATTAATTAACGCATCCATGTTTATATTTTTTTAAAATTGTGCGAATAATTTGAGAGAGAAAAGACAAAAGAGGGTATTTATTCAGTTAATTTTATTCGAAGGATCGTTTAAAGATAACGAGTGCCATGATAATTGTAGGATGAAGCTCTCCTCCAGTTGTGTGTAATTATTGCAGAGTCAAAACAAATCAAGACTATTCATTTTTATTGTAATTTGCAAGGAAGACGAATAATCCAGTTCGTTAGAAACGGAGAGGATAAACTCCGCAACAGAGACTAGTTCTGTTCTATGAGTGAGTCTATGGTACTATGCATATTACGATTTGGCACTGTGCTATGGCTCTATATTTGAATTTTCAAATCCTAACGGTCGATCCGAACCGTTCATCTTGTTCTCCATATTAATATATGTTTGGAGACCAAATTTTACATTTTTCGAAATTTTTTTACTATTTTTTTAGATTTATTGAAAATCACTGTTTTTGGATGGTTCAGAATTTTCAGATCAAGTGATTTTCTAAATATCTAAAAAAATAGTAAAAAAATTTCAAAAAATGTAAAATTTGGTCTCCAAACACATATTAATATGGAGAACAAGATGAACGGTTCGGATCGACCGTTAGGATTTGAAAACTCGAATATAGAGCCGTAGCACGGTAACAATCCGTGATATGCATAGTACCATAGACTCACTCCTGTTCTATTGCCATTTGTCCAGGAACTGTAAAGCCGACCACTTTCTTAGATTTTATGCTACAAGTACTAAAAGTTGCGCACGACCTTTCTTACTGAAGTACGTGTAAAAAGTTATTGGAAACGTTTAGAACAAGCGACAGTCACCACATCAAAACAGTAGAAAGTCGTATAAAGGTGTCCAGATAGGAGATTCTGTTTCGTCAGAAAGGAACAAAATATCCTATCAACTAAAGTAAAGCGAGTTTATACAAACTTGTACTCCTTCCAGAAAGATGGTTTGCTTCACAAGTCATAAAAGGAAATACTTCTGGGAAACTAATTAAAACCCGACACGTACTTTCAAGTGAACATCTGTAAAAGACGCTTGTGCATTCGCTTCATCTTAACGCACCGTTTGATATTAGATCCATTCCGTCCATCTCATACTAGCACGAATCTTAAAGTAACACCGTGCCCTACATTGACCCGGATTGAAACAGTTATTGAGACTGGTTTACAGATTGAAACAGTTATTGAGACTTATGGATCCCACATTCAAGTGACAATTTCGTTCTACCACTTGTCAAAAGACCGCTCCTACGTACATCCCGGTCAACGGTAGCCGTGAGCCGTCTTCCTCCTCAGTCCTCACAATGACATGGTCGTCACCTTGCCATTATGCCATACCACGCTCTCTACGCTGATATCATTTTTCCGCATCTATTCTTTTCTATTTTTTATATCTACTTTATTTTTAGATAAGATCATAAGAGTAGATGCAGCATTTCCTTTACTTTGCAATATATTACTATTTTAAGACTTGCCGATTACCTAAACCTCCATTGTAATCGCCTCTTATTTACCTACTACTACTAATTATACTAAAAATCAATCTCCATTGACGAGATTTCTGCACTTCTCTACTCTTGACAGTTGACACTAAATCCTTTTCATTTCCATTGAGGCACCTCGATTAAAGGTAGAGAGAGGAGGTCCCCAAAGCCCACATCTTTACCTTAAAAGTCAACCCAACTATTCATCAAATCAACGGACTACTCGTACTTGCATTGACCGATCAATCGCCATTGACAGCTCTTCCCGTCAATGGCGATCTCAACATACAATTGTTTTTGCTTCACGCGTAAGTTCAAGATCGGCGAGATACAACCTCCAGATGATGTGCGCAGGGCTTTTGAGACTTATGCTGACGGGGTGGGAGGTGGCGGGGAGCCCACAATCAGTGCCGATGGACTGAGGAGATTTCTTGTGGAGTCGCAAGGGGAGAAGAGAATCAGCACTGCTGAGGTGGCAAGACTGATGGAGAAATTGCGAGGTGGCCATGTGACAGGCCCGAAGCATTACCTGGAGAAGATCGTCAAACCGTCTGGTTCAAATTTCCTGACCATTGAAGAGTTCTATCATTTCCTTTTCTCTCCTGACATTAACCCACCTATAAAACGTGAGGTTAGTTTTTCATTTCATATCCTTCTTTTTTTTTCATTTTTTTTTTTTTTTTTTACTACTCGGTGATAGAAATCTTGAACACATTAATGGGTTTTGAGGATAAATTAATTCGTGAGGAGACATTAATTGTAAGTCAATGTTCAGTTAGTCACTAACCATTGGTAGGTATAAATGGGAACCGGATTTCCTGCCCCCAGAGTTACTGCGGGGTGGGACCGGTTACTGTTAAAGGATTTAACTACTGTTATTGTTTTTAAATGAGGGCCCACCCGCAGTGACTCTGGGGGCAGGAATTTCTTGCCCCCCGGGGAGCAGACGATTTGGTCTCGTATAAATGTAAAAAGTCATGTTGTGGCCGATGCGGCATGGTTCTGTCACAGCATGGCATGGGACATCTGCCGATACGTACCGTGACTTGCATGTTCCGTGCTGTGATCATTCTTCGGAAAATTAGCACAGTACGTGATCATGCGTGATCACTAATCAGGACCATTAGATCTTGATCTAATGGTGAACTTTTAAATATACTAACTTAAATTACGAAAAAATAATAAAACATGACCAAATGTGACAAACGCGATCAGGTATATTTGAACACGACACGTGTGGTCACGGCATGACTAACGTGCCATGACCATCCATCCCAATTTGATCACATCACGGCATGTAAAATTAGGATTTTGTCATGACATGACACCTGATCCAAGTCACGTTGTGACTAATTATGGCACATATAGACATTACGGTCCATTGGTAGAATGTATTACTGCCTTTGTCAGTCTATGGTAGCACTAAGAGATTATTGCAAACTTAGTGCTTTGACTGTTACCCTACTGGTACCAAATTTATGTAAAGGGTACTGTACCTACTGGTATTGCTATCAACGTTAATTTTAATTTGGAAGATTAGATTGGTTAAGAACTAATATGATTGCAATCTTTTCTTGGATTTTGACCTCCCAAATGCATGCTTTTGCAACATATAAGCTCTGTTAGGCACTTAAATCAGACATTCTGTTCACATTGAAAATTAGTTAGAAAAAGAGGAGGAATTGAGTTCCAAATTACAAATCTAACAAATAGTATTTGTAAATACGTTCTTAAAAATTTATATGATTGACACTTTCTTACGTTGAAGTTTTAAATGGGTAAGAAAAACAATACATCGAATTCTTCACATTGAAATTTTGGTAGGATTATAAATTGTGTTGATAACAAAATACTTCACTCAAAAGTGTGGGGATATAATTCTTATACAACAATTTGGATTTCCATTTTGACTTGTAGACGAGTTGCTGGTATCTGATGTCACCAAAGCTGGCCATATTAAATCTTTTTAAAAAAAAAAGAGGTCCAGTAGGAGCTTAACTGTTATAATACTGGTACCAACTTATCTGGGAGTCTGGATCCTCTGCATTATCTCACCGATTTAATTTAAATCTGGATCGCCCGATCAGAATCTGTGGCAATCTGATAATGCAGGGGATATTTTAAGATTTGTGCCAATATATACGAACAGATTAGATTCAAACTCAAAGAGTAAGGTACCATAGGTTATATGAATTCACTTATCTGGTCTTGTATTGGTTTTTTATACTTGATAATTTGGATGAGAAACTTTTTTCGGTTGTCCCCTTTAAGGGTTAACAGATTACAGACTGACATGGGAACGGTATACTGGTACCTACCACATACCAGAACTGAATCTGAATATGTGTCAATGATGATATCTTGCCTTTTCTATTCAGGTACACCAAGATATGACACTTCCTATATCGCACTATTACATATTTACGGGGCATAATTCATATTTAACGGGGAACCAATTAAGTAGTGATTGTAGTGATATCCCAATCATTAAAGCACTACAGAGAGGTGTTCGGGTTATCGAACTCGATATGTGGCCTAATTCTACCAAAGATAATGTTGATATTCTTCATGGAAGGTATTGATTTGCCCTTTTAGGAGCAGTTTTTTGTTCTCTATTTTATTTCTGTAAAAGAAACAAAAAAAAGGTGCTCGTTTGTCCAGACAAATGCATTTGTTTCTGTCAAATGTGACTAACATGAAAGAAACCGAAAGAAAAGGAAAGAATTAACAAATTGACAGGAAAAAAGAATTTTTGCTAGTAGACAAACAAAACAATAATATAAGTAAAGACAAACAAAACAATAATACAAGTAAAGACAAACAAAAATAGTGGTCCAATACAAAATCTACTGACCACACGTTTAGTTGCAACTGTAAGCATGTTACTATATAGAACTAAGTTCTGAAAAACTATAGTTCCCTTGTTTGTTTTGACATGTTATTCTTCATTGAAGCTTCAATTTCATAATAATATAGTTCCCTTATTTTTACTTTTTTCCTTTTAAGGACACTGACTTCTCCAGTAGAAATAATTAAATGCTTACGGTCTATTAAAGAGTATGCCTTCTGTGCCTCACCTTATCCTGTTGTGATTACTCTTGAAGATCACCTCACACCTGATCTCCAAGCCAAAGTAGCTGAGGTAATTAATTACTTCAATTATTTTCTTCTTTTTACTCCTTGCCTTGTTAGATATTTACAAAGAGTGAGACTATGTTACTTTGTAAAGCGCAGATCGGTCTGTGCTATGGATCAATATCTTTGTTTTTAACAATCAAACAGACGAGACGAACCGCTCAACATAATCTCCATATGAAAATGTACTTGGATTGAAAAAGATAATCTTTTTCAATCCATGTAAAAAATCACTTGATCTAAAGAGTCTGGACCATTCAAAAGTAGTGATTTTCTACCTATCTAAAAAATAGTAAAAAAATTATAAAAAATGTAAAATTTGGCCTCCGGATTTTATATGAAGATCCCATTGAATGGTTCAGATCGACTATTTAGAACTTTGAAACAAAGATATTTATCCATAGTACACACCAATCCGCGCTATGCATAGTACTGTAACCTCACTCTTAGATATTTACATATGCATTCTTGTTCAATATAGATGATCAAGGAAACCTTTGGAGATATTTTATATATCCCCGGTGATGAGCCTCTGACGGTATTCCCCTCTCCTGAAGATCTAAAACACCGGATAATCATCTCCACAAAACCCCCCAAAGAGTACCTCGAATCAAAGGATCAAACCAAAACGACTGGATCTCAAAGAAGTTCCAATGGCAATGCAACGAGTCAAAGAATCTCAGGTGAAGAGGCGGATGATACTGGCGGAAAGGACTTGTCGGATTTGAAGTCTGAGTCATTTAATGACAAGGCACGTAAAGTTCTTTATGGGCTTGTACTGGTACATGCTTGTACATAACTGATACAGTGTGTCTTTTTTATAAAAGGATCAACTAGCCATTAGAAGTATGCTTTATTAATTGAAGGGTGTTAAGAAAAACGCATCAAAATAGATGTGTATTACTTGAAAAGTTAAATTTGATAACTCTTACAGAATGAGTAGGGTTCTAATGCCCCGTGTCTATCATATCTCACTCTTGCCTCAACATCCTTATTTCCGTTTTCAAAGTCCAAACAATCAATCCGAACTGCTCAAATATGATCTCCATATTTTTGTGCTTGGTAACCAAATTTTATATATATTTTCAATTTTTCTAATATATTTTCAATTTTTCTAATATATTTTTAAATATGTACAAAATCACTGTTTTTGGTTTAGTGATTTTGTACCTATCTAAAAAATTCCAAAAAAAAAATAAAAAAGTTGGTCTCCAAGCACATTTTATTTTATTTTATGGTTAGTCTCCAATCATATTTTAATACGGATATCATGTTGAGCAGTTCAAATCGAATGTTTAAACTTTGAAAAGGGAGGTAAGAATGTGAGGCATACAAAGACACGAGACATTTGAACCTTGTGCTACAAAAATAAACTAATTTTTTTTGCTTTACTTAAAAAATACCAATTATTTACTTCTGTGCTCAACTGGAGATTTTTTTCTCCCTTTCTTCATTTGTGCAACTTCTTGTCATCTCTAACAGTAACACCCAAATTGATATAGGATGAAGATGAATCGGAGGAGGAAGAAGAAGACCCGAAATTTGGAAAGGACACAGCATATCAGTACCGAAAGCTAATAGCGATCCAGGCAGGCAAACCCAAAGGCGCCTCATCAACGAAGGATGCTCTGCAGGTCGACCCCACTAGTGTCAGGCGCCTCAGCCTCAGCGAACAGAAACTCGCTAAGGCGTGTACCTCCCATAGTGCAGACGTCATCAGGTACTTGTTATTGATTCTAGTTTGGTGGTCAACCAAAAGTAAATTACAACCAAGTGGTTTGGATTTCTAAAACGAGTGATAACAACATCAATATGAAATAAAACAAAGAAAATATAGTAAAATGAGTAAGAACCATGGACTTAGTGCATTGGCACAAGCCCTCATCTCTCTTTGGAGAGACGCAAGTCCAATTATTGAGAATAGCATCTAAAAGATGTTGGGGTGCACTGGGACCCTTTAATAAAAAGAAATAGTAAAATGGACAAAAATGGGTGGTTATAAAATATAAGTTGGTGGAGATTTGAGTTGATGAATTTTTGAACAATGCAGGTTTACACAGAGGAACCTCTTGAGGGTGTACCCGAAGGGTACCCGTGTCAGATCTACGAACTACAAGCCGATGCTTGCGTGGACTCACGGTGCGCAGATGGTTGCTTTCAACACGCAGGTCTCTCTCTCTCTCACACACACACACACAAATTTCTTCAAAGAAGAAAGCTAGAATATATTGCAATATTGTGATGTGATCTTATTTTGTTCATAGTTAATTATCTCTGTAAGGTTAATACTTTTAGGTACCTTTTTGGTCTTTTCTTTGATTATATGTTCATTCGCCCTGAAGCCATATGATCAGTTCAGTAACAACAATAATACTTCCTCTTTACTAAAATAGTCAAACTGCGTAAAGTTCGGTATTGCTTGAAAATTGAATGGCATTTATACTCTACTAAAATAAAAGGTAGTGCAATCCCATTTTATTAATCCTCTGAAGCTTAAATATTGATTTTTGGATTTTGTTTATTTACACAGGGACATTGTAAACAACTTAGGTTGATGCAAGGATTTTTCAGAGCCAATGGTGGTTGTGGTTACGTTAGAAAGCCTGATTTCTTGATGAATATGGGTCCAAATGGCGAAGTTTTTGACCCTTCTGTTTCATTACCACTGAAACAAACTCTGAAGGTTTGTAATCTTTCTAAAATCTAAAACAATTATATTCTGAAAGTGTATGAAATCATAACATTTAAGAGAAGAACACGTTCAATATATTGGGTCCGTATCCTCTGAGATATCTCAAATTTTCAATTTAGTTAAAACCAGATCAAATTTTTTTCTGGTGCCTATGTGCATTGAGATGCGAGCAGAAAGAATTTGAACGGGCCTGATTTTCCACATATCAACTGAAAGTTTGAGATATCTCAGGGGATGCGATGCGAATTCCAATTTTTGCAGGCTTCAATTTAAAAAGTTTATACATGGATACTAAGATTTAAAAATATGTCACAAATGGACAAAACAATGTGAATTTACCACTATCATTTTTTTTTTAAATGGTGATAATGATTTTCTCAGTATAATTGGAAACAGGTGAAGATTTACATGGGTGATGGTTGGCGAATGGATTTTAGTAAAACACATTTTGATGCCTACTCCCCTCCTGACTTCTACGTCAAGGTATCAACATTTAATTCAGTTTAATGTCTATTTTGAGCCTCTCTGTTCCATAAAGAAGTAACAATAGTGGTGTAACCAACTATTGGAGATCAACCTAAAATTATTTCACAATTTGTGTGCAATTAATTGTGGTTGTTAGAAGAAACTGTAACAAATTTGGATAGGAATATAGGTTTACAATTCAATTTAGTTTCTATCCGAATCAGAAATCCATGTGTAAATTAAATCCAAAATAGAGATTACTAATAGAAGAGCAGCAGAAGTTCTTTGTAACTCTAGCCATACTTTTCCTTCTGCACACTATTGTGTCGAATGCACGCAACATTAGCAGCAGCGTCTCCCACTGGTATCTACATGAACAAGTTGAAAACAACCATCAGCTGGTGTGCTAGCCCCATCTTTTCTCACTTTCTCTTTGTCTGTGTAATATGTGTGTATTCAGATGGATTAATTGAAATCCGAACTGCTACAGCATATTTATAATCCTATTGATCTAGTTTGCACCTATTCATAATCAGAGATGGTGTAGAAACTATGGCCCAGAATCTATGCGGCTCAATATTGTTTAATCCATTTTTAAATTTAGAAATTAAACTATTAATTTCAGCCTAAAATAACTTGGCCCGCAGGACATTTTTAACATAAACTCTCACCATGAAAAAAAGAAATGAACTCTCAGTATACCTGTAACTGTACCCATTGCATCAAAGCACAGCTTTGCTCTGTTATCTAAGATACTCCAAACCTTTGTTATACTTGTACCTGAAAATTAAGAAAAAAAAATTAATCAAAAGTAGTTAAAAATTTTGTACTTAACAAATGAACAACAGGTAGGCATTGAAGGTGTACCAGATGACACACTGATGAAGAAAACGAAAGTGATAGAAGACGACTGGATCCCAGTATGGGACGAGGAATTCTCATATCCGCTAACCGTACCCGAGTTAGCACTGCTTAGAATCGAGGTCAAAGAATACGACATGTCAGAAAAACATGATTTTGGTGGTCAGAGTTGTTTGCCCATCTCAGAACTCCGGCCCGGCATCCGTGCCGTTCCATTGTACGACAAAAAGGGCTCTGTATATAAGTCTGTAAGGCTTCTCATGCGCTTTAAATTTGTGTGAGTTCTGGCAAGTTTTTCAAAAGAGGTGATATTATTGATTGTTGAAGCAGCAATCAATATTAATTACATTGGCATAAGGTGTGGTCTCAATCACTCAGAAGGGTCTCCTTTGGTTCTATTGCTTGTGTTGTAAACATCATTTGGTGTATTTTTTTGTTTTTATTTTTGAGTTTGTTCTTGTTCTTTAGTTGGAGTTCTTGTGTGTATATACAAATTACAAACACTTACTGGAAGTCTCTCTTTTGTGTTAAATTAAAATTGAAATCATACAATCTCATAGCAAGCTAACTCAAATGATTGAAAGTGGACTTCTCGATAAATTCAATTTTGAAAAGAAAAATTGAATATTCGCTGCCTTAGCAGAGATACATGAGTGTATGAAATTGAAAGACATAAAATCACAATAATAAAAAGCTGTAAGTTTACCGAATACCCTTTTGTAAATTGACGCATTTTGTCTCAACTGTATACAAAAGAACAACATTGCTTTGTTAATCAGTTTCAAAATTTTAAATTGTTAAGTGATTTTAAATTGAACTTCTACAGAAAAATAGAAAGAAAAAACAAGGAAAAAGTCATGATTCCTGAAAAAAGGGGGGAAAGAACTGTCGTCACACTTCATTCTTTTAAGTAACAAAACACATTAATCCACTGGTAAGAGCTTTTTACCATTTTTCCCTTTTTAATTGGTAATTTATTGTAATAAAGTTGAGAAGGGTTAAAACGCACCATTGGTTTTGTGCCCCAACCATGCCCCACATCTCTATCTCCGTTTGCACAGTTCAAACAGTCGATCCGAACCATTCATCTTGTTCTACATATTAAAATGTGTTTAGAGACCAAATTTTATATTTTTTGGAATTTTTTTACTATTTTTTTAGATAGGTACAAAATCACTGTTTTTGGATGGTTCAGATGCAGTGATTTTTTACCTATCTAAAAAAAATAGTAAAAAAATTCCAAAAAATATAAAATTTGGTCTCTAAGTACATTTTAATATGTAGAACAAGATGAACGGTTCGGATCGACTATTTGAACTTTGTAAACGGAGATAGAGACGTGAGGTATGGTTGAAGCACAATGGTGCATTTTAACTTCTTGTTTTGAGTAACAACTGCAATATAAGTAGAAAGTTTGTGTTATTGGATCAATTTTTCTCTTCTTGTTTTGAGTAAAGTTAATAAATTACGCGTATCTCAAAATAATTTTTATTTTTTTAACTATTAGCTCACTCGACGCTAGATCTCACAAGATTTCACAAGATATTATCTATAGCTTGAACTCTTATCAAATTACTATGTAGGAAGTAGGATGAATAAAATAAACTAATTTTGGATCTTATTTCAGTGAGCAACCAGTAAATATATAAAGCATTAGTTAACTAATTACTTAATTAGCAATGTGTAACTACATTCACCCTTTGTACAGAATTTTAAATTTTTAGAAACTTATTAGAAATATTATCGGGAATAGAAAGCTTATTTTGATTTTTTTTTTCCATAGAATGAAATGAATTAATTTGGTTCTTTTGATAATTATTTTGGTTTTTCTATGATTAAATGATAAATTATAATTTGATTCTTTTGAAATTTAGTTAACAACGTTGTTTTGACTTCATGTTGCACACAGACAATAGAGTCAAAATAAAAAAAAATATACATAACTCGTCTATTGCATGAAGTCAAAATAGCATTGTTAAAAAAATTATCTAAAAAAAATATCTTTGCATACATTATTATTACTTTTTTTTGGAGAATTGCCTGTAGGCCCCACACACTCACACATTTTTCTGTCTTTGGCAGGGATCGAACCCACATCTCCCTTGGGAGAGTGGGGTGTCTTACTAACTGCTCTAAGTAGTGGTGACTTTTTTTAGAATTGTCCGTAGGCCCCACAGACTCACACATTTTCCTTGCATACATTATTAAAACTGAATCAATAATTCGATTTCTTTAGAAATACGAATGAATTGGTTCTTTCTATGGAATCAAGCAAAAATAAAACTCTTTCTTGTTCCTGATAAACTTTTTATTAAATTTCTAAAAATAAAAAATTCTGCATTAACTTTTTTTTTCTTTTTTTTTTTCTGAGAAAACCCAAAAAGGAAAAAATTATCATAGATGCTTCTGTAGGTGTGGCCCAGATACCGGTCTCTGAGGTGACTGGTACCGGACCAGACCCAAATGGGGCAAACCCAAACATGCAGGGGTTGTTTGATTGGTGCCTAATTGAGTTAATGTAGACACCTTGACCCTGGGAGAAAGCTTGACAAAACACCACTCACTCATTGCCTTTTTTGATCTTCTGTTGCATTTCCAAGTGTGATCATTTGTGTTGCTCCATACTCATTTTTTAAAATTAAATAAAGGATGAGAATCGAGAGAACACTACTCACACGTTGCCTTTTTTATCCTCTGCTTCATCTTCATGTGTGATCGTTGGTGTTGCTCCATACTCAAATTTTAATATTAAATAAAAGATGAAATCGAGAAACTAACATTTGATCTAGTAATAAAGATAATTCACACGTTTGATGTCAGAATTAAAAAAGATATATTTTTGGATATTAAAAATAAAGAATGAGAATAATTGAATGATTCATATGTTGTGATATGCGTATATTACATATCATGTTTTTAATGTTTTTAATGATTGTCAATATTGTAATTAATCCATTGTCAAGGAAAGGAAATGGAAGAAAAATGTGAGGATAGTTAAATTTGTTACCTCAAATTAAAAGAACTTTTTTTAATAATTAAACAAAGTGATTGTACACAATTTTCTCCATTCACCTTTATTCATCTTTTATTATTGACAACTGAAGAGCAAAATTAACATATTTCTCTTTATTTATATATACCTAAAAGTATACTATTTGGAGTTTAGAGTCAGACACACACCAATAATGCATGAAAGGGTACAGTTGATGTGTTTCCTTTGGTGGAAATCAGTTCAAATGCCAAACAGATTACCCCATTGAAAGCTCTCTAGCATCCACTTAAAAGCGCATGATTTGTTTTTGTCCTCTCTTTCTCTCTCTATCTCTCTCTCTCTCTCTCTACACGGAGAGTGCAAGGCAAGGTGGGCCCAATGGTGAGTGGAGTTGGTCCCCCAAATGTACACAGAGTGTGTGCATCTCATTTCATTAATGCCAAGTTATATTACACATATAAAAATCTATTCTATTTATTAAATCTCTTTTCAAAAATAAAAAAATATCCTCATGTGAAAGTTCTACATCCTGAGCCGAAATTCAAATGAAAAAAATTATTTTGAATATTAAACAGTTTGGTAGTTTAACTTCAATTCTTTACTTAAAAAAATATATATTTTTTCTCTTATTAATTATTAGTCATATTTATTATTTATGGACTATGGTTATCGCTCTAAGTTTCCAACTCTACTATATATGTACATTTTTTCTCTACTTAAAAAAAATGGTTAGGTTGAAAAAAAAACCCCAAATTATTAAATGTTTATTGATGCATCTTTTATTTGAATGAAAAAATTTAGTTTGTCTCAGTGTTTTTTTTTTTTTTACTTTTTTCGACGAAAAAAAAATCAGTAAAATAAATAAATGTACTTTAGCATGGCATTAAATAATTAATAATTTTGAGATGCAAGCATCAATTCTTACTAGAGAGCATGAAGAGGTCTAGCTTATGAAAAGTATAATTTAAATATGAAAGTTATCTCAAGTAAGATGATTTTAAAAAATCTAATTTCAAACAAGAAAAAAAAAATCATTTTAAAAATATATATTATTAAAGAAACTAAATTAACGGATTGATGAAGTGAGAGAGGGATTGCATTATTTGGAAAATAACTAAAAAAAAACTAAAAATTATTGGAAATCTGGAACCTATGTAGTGTTTTTTGGTGTACTCAGATCGTTTTCCGAGTCAGCACTTTATAAAAGGCCAAAAGAATCAATTATTATTTCATTTTCCTCAAATGGAGCTCAAAGTATATTCCTTCTAATCTCACCGAATATCACAAAATTATTTTCATTTTAATGTGCACGCATGTGCTTTTTTTTCTGTGCGCTTGTGTGGTGTGCATTTGAGCTTCCAGATTCACGTGTGAATGATTAAACTCCCCCAGTTGATATTATATATATTATCTAATTATTTGTTATTATATTTAAAATTATTATTATCATGGATGAACCGATGATATTATTATTATTATTATTATTATAAAAAATATACAGAATTAAATTTCATTCCAAAATGAAATACCATGAACCTGATGATGACAAAATAAAAAGGTGGGGACTGAGTAAAAAAAAAGAAATTAATTTGGGGAACATATAATTAAAAGTAGAATTAATGCTATGGGGAATATGTATTTGTTGTGATATGGTTGACCACTTGTGAGTTGTGCCTCCCTCAGGAGGTAAAGTTAATAATTGCACCTTTTTCTAGTTTTCAAACCCATCCAGAAATGCGTTATATGGTTTTGACCTTTGATTCTAAAAGTTCTTTGAAAATTTAGACCCAAAAAGGCAAATGGCATAAAGTGGTATTAGGAAATTACTGTGCAAGTTGAACATAAAAGATTTCAAAACAGAAAGATCCACATATGACATGAAAGTTAACAAGCACTACCAACAGTGTAAAAACAAAAATTTTAAATCCTTGTACTATTTGATTAATTAGGAACTTATTTAGCAATTTAACTTGTTTAAATTTAATATCTCAAGATTTGATTTCTAAATCAGGTAATAGGGTTCTTGAGGTGTAAGGTTGAAGCTCATCCATTGTCTTAGGTCAAGCTCTGCACCTCCGCCATCTTATGAGTGCGTATCCGCTCAAGCACCTGAGGTGCAATTTAAAGGAATGAACGGCCTAGATTAATTCCAGTTGGGCCAAACTCAATCCGGAACCGGTTGGGACTTGGGACTGTAGGGAGTCTGCTTCGAGATTTGTACCACATGAAAAGAATGGTTCAGATTTATAGCTTGCACCTCATATACCTGGAGTGATATGAATTACCATCTTATGATTGACCTCTACTTGATAACACAAAACTAGATGTTATCTGTGATATCCATCAAGGAATTGACCAGAAATCATTTTTTTCCTTTTTCTAAAACGTGCTGAATTGATTTAAATTTCAATCTTAGACTTCCACACAGCAACAAACAATGTTTATTGTATTTGTAAATTGATCTCAACACATGAGGGAAAGTAGATTCAAATTGACTCAAATCGAGTTGGTTCAATTTGGGGAAAACAGGTGATGCCTTTAATTGGCTTAAAATTATTTACAAAATTCAAATTACGAAAGGATAAGTATAGGCTAATTAATCTATTAACAACACTTGTATTCATCCTTAATTGCCACCTCATAGGATCACCTAGGAAATATTTCTTAGGTGTGGTTGGCATCTCCAATGATCCCCACTTAATTACCACTTTGTCATTTGGGCCCTCTATGATTTAAATAATTAATTAAACGTTAAGCCCAATAACCATATAAGTAATACTGTTCACACAAATGCATATGCACAAAGTTTCAGTATAGTAAACTGTACTTTTTAACCTTTATTACACTTTCGACTCAGATTGCAAGTATACAATCCTGCTGCGTAGTATTATCAAGTATCGATCCAAGGGACGGTTCGAACTTTACTGGACTTTACTTAGGTTAACTAAAATCTAGAAGTGAGAAATGGTAATTTAATTGTACTTAAAACAATAAAGATTTTTGGTTTTGGTTTTAGAAAGAATAAAAAAAGGGTTTCTATGGTTTCAGACTCATCTTAGTTCTGCCTCTCAGTCCTTAATACGGGTTGTGTAGCTTCCTACACGGGTAGTGTCAAGTTACACAGGCCGTACAGCTTCCTGTCCAGACCATGTTGACTTCGAGTTAATGCACCATATACCGTTTCTTTGTGTTGTTCCCCTGTGTAGGTATCTACTAACCAGACCTAATATTTCTAAATCGCAACCGTCGTATTTTGGTTTATTAACTTGGTATGGAGTTGCAATATCTACCCTCTTAGAATTCTAAACCTCAACTTTCGTATATTGGTTTCGTTTCCTAGTTACTTGTTTGGTATACTAAAGGTAACATCTTATTCGTCGATAAGAAGAAATGTTCACCTTTCGGATCACTAATCCTACCTTATGTACTTAGTTTGGTTGAGAGATAGTAAGAGTTGAAATGCGCTTTAGATGTGATCATTCATTTAGTGGCAAACCAATAAAAATCAAACAACTTTCACTAAGCAATTAAAATACTACACAATCAAGCAAACACAAATTTCAACACAAAAATCCAATAACTGACATGCAAACAAAACATTCGATTACATCGTAACCCTAGAAACTAAAGAGTTTAAACTAACATAATTAAAGAGAAAACAAAATAAATAAAAAGAAGAAAGAAATGATAAAACTCCAAGAAGACAAGCTCCAAGCCAAGACTCCTCTTTCCAAGCTCTCGAAACAAAGTGGAGAAGAATGGTGGTCTCTCAGAGTCAGAGATGGCCTCCCCAAAGGGGATATCCCCCAAAAGGTAAGATACCTCTCCTCCTACTACCTCTCTCTCATTTATAGCTATTTTGTGACTTAGGGAGCAAGCAACCAAGGATGGAGGGTGAATCAATCAAGATCTCGTGAGATATGGCAATAAATTTCAGCTGATGTTTTTCTAAAAAGTTTCATGCGACTTGCACATTATAAATTCGGGTTTATAACCTTCCTAGAATTGTAGATCTCGTTGTCCTCTTTCCAGCAAGTCTTTATTTGCCTAAAACGGAGTTCGTATGACCAAGATATGATCAAAATACGAAAAGATATCAAAATCTGGAATTTTCATATTCGCTCTGTCGGCTTTCTGTACGGTCCGTGTGGAGTCTGCACGGTCCGTGTACTGCCTCTTCTGTGAACCAGACTTCAAATGGGCAAAACTCATTATCTGTAACTCCGTTTTCAGTGTTCTACCACTTTTCGGAAAGCTTGCGAGAAGATCTATAATTTGCTCCATTTCCTGAAATTTAAATAGACTTTGGCAGTAACTTGATTCTTGGTATAATTCTAAACTAAATTAAACTAAATGCATGAAAATTGGTCAAGTTATTGATATAAAACCCTAGGCAAAAGTATACATAATTTATGCTCATCAAATACCATATTATTATAGAGTTTGGCTAGTATAACATCAGTGTCATTTCAGCCTATGTAACACCAACTCTAAAACCTATCAAATCGACTCCGAACGACTAATCTAAACCATTCAAACCGATTTACATTATGAGTGATGCGTTTACATACAAATTTTTTTATATTTTCGAGTTATTTTAGTACCAAATCAAGCGGTAAAAATATTGAAAAATTAATGTATTAAAATTAACTTAAAAACTCACACATTTGACCACTTGACTTAATACTAAATAAATTCGAAAAAGTATAAATTTTGCATGTAAACGCACAACTAATGAAGTTGATCAGTTTGAACGGTTTGGATTCACCGTTTGAAGTCAATTTGATAGGTTTTAGAGTTGGTGTTATATAGGTTGAAATGACACTGATGTTATACTAGCTAATATGCCATATTTTTATCAAGAAATAAATTTGTAGAGTTGGACTACAAATCTTTATGGATTAAAGATTCTTTTTATTTCACACTCGTATCTCCTATCTCAAATTATAAAAAGTTGATTCGATCCGCTCAATGTGATCTCCATGTAAAAATGTATTTGGAGACCAAATTTTATATTTTTTTAGAATTTATTTTACTATTTTTCAATAGGTAGAAAATTCATATTTTTCAATGGTCTAGAAACTTTCAAATTTATAAATTTCCTACATATCGAAAAAATAGTAAGAAATTTAAAAAAATATATATAAAATAAATCTGCAAGGATATTATAATATGAAGACCACGTTAAATAGTTCGTATCGACTGTTTGAACCATAAAAATAAAGATATAAGCGTGAAATACCCTTACTTCATAAACATAGCCCAACTCGAATTTATATGACCTATGCAACATATCAAATAAATTTTCTTTAGATTATTTGTCATTTATTCTGACATCATATAATAATTAAATATACTATAACTCTTGTTATTAATTTAATTAACATCATAAACACATCACCATATGATATGTCTAAATTTTTTTTTCTAGTGTATTCTTGTTTTGATGTGACTCGTTGGGATTCATGTCGTGTTGACAATAAATATAAAACATTTTTTTAATTTTGTAAATTATAAGCAATGTGTTATATTACCCAAATAATAGATCTATTATAGTATCATGACCCTTCGAGTAATATCTGTCTTGTGTCAATTCTTGTGTCATGTGATATTATGAAAACAAAAATATGATAGGTGTGTGTTATTTTTGAAAACTTTTTTTCTCGATTTTAAGTAATTTTAGTAATTTATGATTAACTCCTTAATCACAATTGCATGCATATTTTATTAATTCATCAAGGGGTCATCATTCACATATAAAATATGAAGAACACCAGCAGTCTTGTTATATCATTTCCCTCAACTCGAAATACACATATATCATTTTTATACTCAAAAGTTGTATCTATTTTTGAAAAAAAAAACTTTAAGTTATTTAATGATTGTTATTCAAAAAGAATTTTCAAACTATATACAACTTTTTAGAAATTAAATGTACTAAAAGGATGACAATATTTTATGTATTACCTAGAAGTGACTTTTCAATCAGGATCAATAACTCAAAATCCAAGCATTTTTATTTTTTTTTACAATAACACATAAAGAAATATATTAATTTTTCTTACAGTCGCGAAAAATCCAGCATGAAAAATATTGATCCGGGTTATTTGTTACAGTCTTTTTAATAAATCAAATTATATTGTATTCCATCTATTTTCAAAGAAATATATTCAACATTTCTAATATTTCAATACAAAATTTTTTTTTTTTTTTTAATTTATGTTTTGCAAAAAGAAAAAGTTGGAACCGTGAAAAAAATCCACAGTTGAGTACTTTTAAAATTCTATCTAAAACCTAGTTATTATTATTAAAATATTTTGCTAATTAGTTATTTTTAAAAATGTCGGCTCACAGACAGCATCACTTATTGGAGCACCAATTATGCATGGCAAAGAATAAAAGCAATCATCACCTTTTCATCTCAGAGATTGTGAGCAGTACGCGATCTTAATTTTGCAATATGTTAAATTACATAAATTCAAAATTCAATCAATAAATAAAAGATCATGGGAAATAAGACAGAGTCACAGACAACATATACAAATGTATGATTAACTATCCTTTCTATAAGATTTTATTTTAATTTAGATAATGTGATATAGCATATAAGACCATCTCCATGCCTGTAATTATAAAAGGTTGAATTTATTTGTCACGTCATTAATTTAGTAATTTTCTTCACATTTATTTTAGAATGTTTTTCTCTCGAATATCAATTTTGCTGACATGATAAATAATGTTTCAATTATTAACATTACATCTCTAAAATTACTACTTGCAAAGTTTGATGTGAGGCTAATTTAGTAAAGTTTGCTCTACATATATGCAATTAATTAAAAGAGTAAGGCTACGGTGCTATGGGTTGCATAGAGGGCTACAGTGCTACGGCTCAATATTTGAGTTTTCAAAATCTTAACAGTTGATCCGAACCGTTCATCTTATTCTCCATATTAATATGTGTTTGGAGACCAAATTTTACATTTTTTGAAAAAAATTTACTATTTTTTTAGATAGGTAGAAAATCAATTGATCTAAAAAATTCAGCACCATTCAGATATTTGATTTTCTACCTATCTAAAAAAATAATAAAAAATTTCCAAAAAATATAAAATTTGGTCTCCAAACACATAGTAATATGGAGAACAAGATGAATGGTTCGGATCGACCGTTAGGATTTTGAAAACTCAAATATTAAGCCGTAGCACCGTAGCCTTACTCTAACTAAAATTGATATATTAATTTCTTGGCATTTTGCAAGCTATACTAAGATCTGTTAAACGTCGGTAACCCGCCACACCAATTGGTTGCTCATGCTCACCACATATTAATTTCATGAAAGGAGGGCCCCTTAATTAAAGGATAGAGACAAAACCATATCTCTGCATATCTATGAGCTACTTTTTTATGTGCATGCATGTATGTATATGTTATATATATATATATATACTTATTATTCAAAATTTAATATGTCTAGTGTGCACAGGATCTCCATCCGTATCTAGTTGCAATTAAGCATGTTTTTGAATGAAGAATATAAAACTAATATTTTGTTTTTTAGGCTTTTTTAAGATTAGAAATTCTCTCGACACTATTTGTGTCACGATTAATGAAATCTGGGGATTAGACTTTCATATTCTATTTAATTTTATAATATTTTTGTTGCAACGCACGGACACGCTACTAGTGTCTGTGCGTAGCAACGGGAACATTATAAGATTGAATAGAATATGAAGAAACTTTTTTTATTGACATTTTATCCATAATTAAGTAAAAAATATAAATGAAAATAAAAAACACAAATGAAAAAAAAATAGAGAGATAAATTATAAATAATAACAGTAAAAGAAACAACAACAAATGAAAAAAATGGATCAAATATAACATTAAAAAAAATCTTATACTATCATTGCCAGTGTGATCATCTTCGATGTAGTCTAATATTTTTGAAAATGAACAAAATAATATTAAAAGTAGATTATAATTGCTCCAATTGGAAAAATATAATAAAATTAAAAATGTTAAATTAATATGGTGGGGGCATCAATTTCCTCCTTCCATTTCAGCATGATTTTTGTTGTACGTCGTGACGTACCTCTTGAAAATACAACATATAACTGGCAATCCGAGAAAACATACTCGGGTAAATAGATGCCGACGTTAAGAATTGTTTGTCTTTGTGCTTTATTGATTGTTTCTTCTCCGATAGAAAGAATAAGAGTCTTTGCCTAATATCATTGGAGAAAAATACATAATGTGAAAAACATGTAAGCATGTGCATTTTCAAATTGAAATTGTTGTTTAAAATGAAAATTTGTGTTATAACATACCCTATTCACCTGTAAAATTTAATGTTTATGTTCAAAGTGTTGTTGTGCTTAAGGGTCAATATCAGAGGTATTATTTGAAAAACAGCATCAGTCTTATGTTAACAATGCCATTTTTTTTATTTGATGGACTTTGGGCAATTGCTAAAATAGTTAGAAAATCTAACAAATGAAAATTTTTCAGTGGTGCACTCACGAGGATGTCTAATAACTGATGTACAAAGAGTTTAGCTTAATTCCTTTCCTAGATACATTTTTATTTTTGGTTTTGTTTTAGTACTGTTTTGGAGTTTTTTTTAAATCAGTTGCTAAATTTTTAGATTTTCTTCTTTGTGAGGATGCATACTACCTGGATGAGGCTGATTAAGTATAAATACCAATTTGAAATTTTACCAGTGAGAAGACAGTATATACCAATTTGAAATTTTGCAAAATGACCTTTGTCAGTTTTATATGTGTATTTTACAAGAAGGGTATTATTTCTAATTTATTTGTGCTATTACTTGTAAAAGATGATAGTCATGACATTAGCTTGTGCCGTTTCGAAATAAGGTTGATATGAAAAATTAATTGTCTCCACTTCTCATTTTCAACCTATTTTTAACTTTTTAGGGTCCACCACACTTGAACAAAATCTGAGGAAACAGGAGGTAATTTTAACATAATTCAGAGAAAATCCATTCAAAATAACAAACATTCAAAGATTGAAAGTACTATAGTGCTAAAAATCACTAACAGATAAGTATAAAATGATATAACCTTAGTGAAAACAGTAACACAAATAAGCATAAAATTACAAGGTAGTAAAAATTAATTAACCTGGACCGTGCAACCTACATTAATTTTGTTGGTTTATGGTATTAAAAATAAATTTTCCAGTTAAATAATGCTTTGACTTAATAACCTGCTTGTTATCACCGTGTCTTCTTATTTTACAAATTAGGGGCTACCTGCCACATATTTGATTTTACTGATACAAAACTATCTCTATAAGTATAAACTTCACATATTTACATAAATTTTGTTGGTGACATTTTTGGCCGATTATTTAAGGGGTTTCAATCATTTGCAAGTTTAAATATAGATCTATATAAAAATAAAATTGATAATATTTCTAGATTTATCATGACAATAGCTATAGAAACATAGAAGAGAAATAAGAAATGAAAGAAATAAGGAAACATAATTATATAACTAAATTGGAGAGGGAGAAATAAGGAAACAAATTATATCGCTAAATTTCACAGTTTATTTAATTTTAATTGTAATGCATTGTGTGGCGATACGTGTGGCGAGTATGTTTTTAGTTAAATTTAGACTTCTACATATTATTCAGATGCATTTAATCAAAAGAAGACAGATTATGTAATTGGAAGCCAGAGATTAAATTCGAAATTTAATCTTTCAATCGGAGCCGTTGACGAATCGGATACCCAACGTACTTAATAATGAAATGAAGATATGCGGCTACTCATAAACAACAAATTGTCAAGGATGAATAAATTTTTGGCCTTCTAGCAAGTATCAAATCGTTGAAAACCACACAGCTTTAGCGCCATCAATTCTCTGTCCGATGTTTACACATGATTAAAAAGTTGAGTCAAAAGTTTTTGTTTAAAATACCTTTAGAACATTTTAAAAAATTAAATTAAATAGAGCCTTGTATAATAAAAACTCGTTTAAAAGAAGGTCAAAGAGGTCAATTATCTTATATATACTTAAATAAATCAACAAGAGAGACTGTGAGAGAGAGAGAGTGTTATTTTTTTAGATTAGCTTGTGCCGTTTTGAAATAAGGTTATATGAAAAATTAATTGTCTCCACTTCTCATTTTCAACTTATTTTTAACTTTTTAGGGTCCACCACACTTGAACAAAATCTGAGGAAACAGGAGGTAATTTTAACATAATTCAGAGAAAATCCATTCAAAATAACAAACATTCAAAGATTGAAAGTACTATAGTGCTAAAAATCACTAACAGATAAGTATAAAATGATATAACCTTAGTGAAAACAGTAACACAAATAAGCATAAAATTACAAGGTAGTAAAAATTAATTAACCTGGACCGTGCAACCTACGTTAATTTTGTTGGTTTATGGTATTAAAAATAAATTTTCCAGTTAAATAATGCTTTGACTTAATAACCTGCTTGTTATCACCATGTCTTCTTATTTTACAAATTAGGGGCTACCTGCCACATATTTGATTTTACTGATACAAAACTATCTCTATAAGTATAAACTTCACATATTTACATAAATTTTGTTGGTGACATTTTGGCCGATTATTTAAGGGGTTTCAATCATTTGCAAGTTTAAATGTAGATCTATATAGAAATAAAATTGATAATATTTCTAGATTTATTATGGCAATAGCTATAGAAACATAGAAGAGAAATAAAAAATGAAAGAAATAAGGAAACATAATTATATAACTAAATTGGAGAGGGAGAAATAAGGAAACAAATTATATCGCTAAATTTCACAGTTTATTTAATTTTAATTGTAATGCATTGTGTGGCGATACGTGTGGCGAGTATGTTTTTAGTTAAATTTAGACTTCTACATATTATTCAGATGCATTTAATCAAAAGAAGACAGATTATGTAATTGGAAGCCAGAGATTAAATTCGAAATTTGATCTTTCAATCGGAACCGTTGACGAATCGGATATCCAACGTACTTAATAATGAAATGAAGATATGCGGCTACTCATAAACAACAAATTGTGAAGGATGAATAAATTTTTGGCCTTCTAGCAAGTATCAAATCGTTGAAAACCACACAGCTTTAGCGCCATCAATTCTCTGTCCGATGTTTACACATGATTAAAAAGTTGAGTCAAAAGTTTTTGTTTAAAATACCTTTAGAACATTTTAAAAAATTAAATTAAATAGAGCCTTGTATAATAAAAACTCGTTTAAAAGAAGGTCAAAGAGGTCAATTATCTTATATATACTTAAATAAATCAACAAGAGAGACTGTGAGAGAGAGAGAGAGTGTTATTTTTTTTAGATTAGCTTGTGCCGTTTTGAAATAAGGTTATATGAAAAATTAATTGTCTCCACTTCTCATTTTCAACCTATTTTTAATTTTTTAGGGTCCACCACACTTGAACAAAATCTGAGGAAACAGGAGGTAATTTTAACATAATTCAGAGAAAATCCATTCAAAATAACAAACATTCAAAGATTGAAAGTACTATAGTGCTAAAAATCACTAACAGATAAGTATAAAATGATATAACCTTAGTGAAAACAGTAACACAAATAAGCATAAAATTACAAGGTAGTAAAAATTAATTAACCTGGACCGTGCAACCTACGTTAATTTTGTTGGTTTATGGTATTAAAAATAAATTTTCCAGTTAAATAATGCTTTGACTTAATAACCTGCTTGTTATCACCATGTCTTCTTATTTTACGAATTAGGGGCTACCTGCCACATATTTGATTTTACTGATACAAAACTATCTCTATAAGTATAAACTTCACATATTTACATAAATTTTGTTGGTGACATTTTGGCCGATTATTTAAGGGGTTTCAATCATTTGCAAGTTTAAATATAGATCTATATAGAAATAAAATTGATAATATTTCTAGATTTATCATGACAGTAGCTATAGAAACATAGAAGAGAAATAAGAAATGAAAGAAATAAGGAAACATAATTATATAACTAAATTGGAGAGGGAGAAATAAGGAATGAATGAAATAAGGAAACACATTATATCGCTAAATTTCACAGTTTATTTAATTTTAATTGTAATGCATCGTGTGGCGGTATGTGTGGCGAGTATGTTTTTAGTTAAATTTAGACTTCTACACATTATTCAGATGCATTTAATAAAAAAAAAAGACAGATTATGTAATTGAAAGGCAGAAATTAAATCCGAAATTTGATCTTTCAATCGTAACTGTTGACGAATCGAACACCCAATGGAATGGAGATATAGAGCTACTCATAAACGACAAATAGTCAAGTATGAATAATTTTTTGGCCTTCTAGCAAGTATCAAATCGTTGAAAACCACAGCTTTAGCGCCAATTCTCTGTCCGATGTGTACACATGATTAAAAAGTTGCGTCAAAAGTTTTTGTTTAAAATATCTTTAGAACATTTTAAAAAAATAAATAAATAGAGTCTTGTATAATTAAAACTCTTTTAAAAGAAGGTCAAAGAGGTCAATTATCTTATATATATTTAAATAAATCAACAAGAGAGAGTGTGTGTGTGTGTTATTGTAGTGTCAATCATGTGCTATTTGGTACACATCTCAAGTTGGAATATCTTTTTAACGGAAATTAAGGATTAAAGTTTTGCACTTAAAATTAATTATGCTAATTAATAGACAGTCCAAGTCACGCCTAATTAATATTAATTGCTATCAACACAGGTTACCACCAAATACAATGATGATTGATGAATATGACTCATTTTGGTAATACTAATCATTTTATTTGTGAATGAATTAAGTTTTATATGAGAGGTTAATTTCCATGCAGTCAGAAGCTTCAAAGGTAGTGAGGAAACAAGAGAGCTAAATTGTCTTTATGGATTAAAAATTTATATTAATATATAATCATTTTTTTGATATATTTTACGGAAAATTTAATCCGGTACTAATTATTTTTGGAAGAAGAAAAAAAAATTAGCTCATATTAAAATTTTTTTTTTTTATTTACTAAAAAAACTCATAGCATCTCTACTCTCACTCTTTTGTATTTTCTCCCTATACATTGGGAAAGAAGGTTTCCAATAGACTTTGGATCCAACTCGATCTGATGTCCAATTTAAATTGTTTTATTTACTTTGAAATTTGTGTGAAAAAATAAAATTGTAGACCAGCCTTAATTTAAACAGACACGAATCAAACAGAACATATCAAATTGGACCTAACTCCTTATATAACGGGGAAGAGGGTTTCCAATGAGGAGGGTTCCAATACCTCATGTCTTTCATACCTCATAATATTTTATATTTTATATCTTTATTTTGAAAGTTCAAATTGTCGATTTGAACCGTTCAACATGATATATATACTAAAATATGGTTAGGAGTGAAATTTTATAATTTTTGAAATTTTTTTACTATTTTTTAAGATGGGTAGAAAATCATTGTTTTTTGAACAGTTCAAAAACATTGATTTTGTACCTATCTTAAAAAATAGTAAAAAAGCTCCGAAAAATATAAATTTCATCTTGATGCATATTTTAGTATAAATATTACGTTGAACGGTCCGGATTGATAATTTGAACTTTAAAGACGAAAATATAAAATATGAAGTATGATGAGGTATGAAAAATATGAGGCATTGGAACCCTCCTCGTTTTCAATAGACCTTGGACCCAATTCGATCTGATGTTCAATCAGGATTGTTTGATTCACTTTGAGATTTGTATGAAAAATTACAATTGTAAACCACCCTTAATCTTAAGGGCACAAATCTTGATGCATATCAAACATAGTATATCAAATTGGACCCACTAATCATCACACTCCTTCGCTCTCCAATATATTTGCATCTACTCAGTGTATTATATCACTAGTGACCAGTTATATGGAAGGCTACAAAAGAAAGAATAAATGAATATTAGATCATATTTGATCTAATGCCTGATCAGGACTGTTTGATTTGCTTTGAGATTCGAGCAAAATTTTAAAATTATAAATGCCCGTGAACCTAAGTAGGCTGTGTGAATCTTGAAGCATATAGAACATATTATATCATACAATGAACTGAATTTAGCCTGATGCTCATCAAACTCTCGTTTTCCTATATACTTGCATCTACTAGGTGTATTGACTAGTGACAAACATAGTAACAAGATTCACAAATTATTTGAATCTGACGGTGGTGAATTAATATGCGTATTATCCGATTTTCGAAATTATTCACGAATTTTACAAATTATATATCTGAATTATTCCTTGGACCAAAAAAAATCGTAGTATATATATTTTTCTCTCTTGTGGGGATTAAGAGCTCCGGTCCAAACTCAACGTGATATTTTAGCCCGCAAAACCTTTCCCGAATCATGAAGTTGTCACTAACGAATAATAAAAGATGACCCACTACATGGAAGACTACAAAAAAGGGGATGACATGAAAAGATGAGGTGGCATCAGATTCCAATCAATCAACATCATGAAAAAGGGGAGGCTGCAAGTGCAAGTGGGTCATTTGCCATTTCCATTTCCATCCCTATCACCTAAACGCCTTTTCCTCTCAGTTCAAAAAGTATACCAAACATAAAAAGATCCCCTTCTTTAGATTTTTATTTTGCTGTTATTATTTTTTTTTTGACCCGTTTCTTTCTTTTGGTGGTGAGTGTGAGTGGTGACCTTTCGGATTGAGTTGAAGCGCTCTCTCTCTCTCTCTGTCTCTCTCTCTGTTTTTTTTATTTTTTTTATTTTTTTAAAAAAAAATTGTGGTACAACGCGGCGTACCGAATGAGCCATGCTCTTGGCCGATCATGAAACCCAAAAGACACTATGGATCTACTGTGGTTGGAACCAGTGTATGTTTATATGTGGAGATGCAAAGGCTTTAATATTGGATTTCAATATAAACGTTGGTGTTTTTTTTTTCGCTCTTAGCAACACAGAAGATTTATATACAATTATTAGTAATGCTCGAATATTTTCTCAAGAAAAAATCAATATATGTTTAGTTTGTTCATAAAGTACACTTTATTAATTTAATTCTGTATCAAAAGAAAAATTTACACGATGAAATATTCGTTTATTGATAGAACCTAATACAATATTTTTTGGTATAGCAAAAACTTTTTTTTTTTAACTATATTCAACTAAAACTTCTGGGACTATGAAAAAACATTCTATTTGCATTATGATAAAAAATTGGGCATGATGACAAGAAGCATTAATGTGGGTTTTAATCTCTAATATGGAAGCTTGTGAATGTGCCACACATAGGACTACATATTGATGTGTTGCAAAAGAACAAGCATGAGAAAATGGCACCGTTGAAGTGCGTGTCAAGGATACCTCCATTCTAATATAGACTCGGATCTTTTATGGCCCAAATTGTACCGCCACATTTGTGTGTTGGATCACGACCCCAATTAAGTTGCCGAATAAAAATCATGTGGATATTAATACACTTGATGATCATGGCTTATGAATGTTGTTCCAGATTTTTAAACTTTTTTTCTAAAATGACAGGTACAATGCCACCAAAATTGTTGCCAAACATGTCATTGTCATAGCAGTATGCTCAACAGAACTTGTACATGAATAATGTTTGGTCAAAATAGTATAAATAATGTGATGCTGTGCTCTTATATTATTTTTAAGTTGTGTTAAAAATATCCCTAATATTTTTTACTTGAGATTTTAAGCTTTGGTGCCACTAAAAGAACATCCCTAGAAAATATATCAAACAAACTTATATGTAATGAAATCATAGAACTAGAAAATAATAATTAATGCATGGTGAGGTAAATAATGGTAATCATGCTATGTATTATTGGGGACCAATTAAACAAGATCCAGTTTTGCAAGGCTTTAATGAGTAGTATTTCTTTTCCCCTTTCCTGTTTTACTTATTTTTGCTTTTAAGTTACTCAGCCTCTCAAGTAAACTATAATTTACTTTCACTATGTAAGAGCTTCAAAATAGAGAAAAAAAGATTCAACTATATGTTCAACTAAAATAATAAATAAAATCTGTTAGATTTAAACTTGTCATTGCTATAATATAAGGCTAGTTTATAGAAATTTATTGTAAGACAATATAGCAGCATTATAAATAGTTAACCCCTTGAAGATATCTTACATTTTAGTTTAAACATTACTTTGATTATTGCATTGTGTATACTAAAAATTGATACCTAACCTCTAAAGAAAAGAAAGAAGGGGGGGAAATGAAGAAGCAACCATGCAATTTTTTTTTATTTTTTATTTTGCAGTAAATTAATATGGTCAAATAGTGAAAATGAGGTATACTAGTAGCCGTGGAGAAATGGATCCATACTAATTTATTATTTTAACCTTTTGTTTTTTTATAGACTTCATTATCAGCCAAAAGCAAGGGGGTACAAACAATGAACCATGAACAATAATTGAGGGGTATGAAGGGGACATCACCATCTTGTGGGTCTCCCTCATTTCAGAAATTCAGGCTATATAGCCCCATTTATTTATAACCTCTGGTGCTCTTAATTGTATAACTTTGTGCACATACAAATTATTATTAACTTTTTATGGCTAGTCTACACATAAAGAAAAAAATAAGAGTAAAAATATAAGATAATGGCAGAGGCGGAATTAGAAAATTGAGATAAAGAGAAGTGAATAGATCAATGCATTATATTTTATTAACAAGGGAAAAAGTACTTATATTAGTTAAAAAAATATAAATGACAAAATTGCTTATTTATTAGTTAATTACTCTTCATTTCATTCCACCTACATTTTTATTTGCCCAATGTTTCTTTAATTCAATAATTGGTCATATTTTATTCATCAATATAGAATTTTCTTTTGTTGCTTTGATTGATTGTATGGTTATCATTGAGGCTCTAATATAGAACCTCCAGATTATTCAAAGGTGTTGCTTCCTTATCAAAAAATGTTGCATTGATTACACACATGTGGCTGCCACAAAAGATCAAAGGCTTCAAGATATGGACTTATGCAGCATTGACAAGCAATAGTACCAGACAAAATATGAGATATCATACACTTTTCAATCAAAGCATTAAAGATCTCTTCATAAAAAAACAAGAAATAGAAAGAGGTTTTTAATTTAACACACTCAAGTCAACTTGAGAAAATTAAAAAAAGTAATGAAGAATGAAGCTTTTATTAGTTAATTATTCTTCCTAGGATATGTCCTAGATCTAGCTACCACAGTTCTTCAATTTCTTTTTTAATATTGAAGTTATTAATAAACATTGGTAGTTTAGCCACGTGGCTGGTCACTTTTTGAGTGACTGTTATTTAAAAAATAATAATATATTTATTTAGCAATAAAAAATATATTCCCATAGCTACCAAATCTTTCTAAATATCTTATCACATAGAATAAGATACACCAATGACCATTACATTTTTGTGTTACATGTAATAAAGCACTCAGTCACCACCGAGGCGCATTTACTTATTTTTAAAAAAAAAATATTTATTTATGACCGGGTGATATCATGCTGAATTAATTAGTGATTTAGGAGTAGCAGTGTTACTGTAGATGGGGTGCAAATTGGAGCGCATAATAAGCGGTGCTTGTCAAAAAGACATGATAATAATAAAAAGGTAGCATGGAGAGAAAAGATAAAAGAACGGGGGAGGGTGCTCATGGTGGGGCCCACACGTCCCACTCGAATGCCTTTTAGATTCTTAACTCATGGAAAGAGATGCTTGTGGTGTCTCAAAGTGGAGGTTTCTATTCTTCCCACCATTTTCTCCGGATCATCTGTGGCCTATACTCGTGTGCTTCATTGCGTGCTTAGTAAGAAAAAAAAATGTATATAAACTTGGTACAAAATCGCTCAAACTCATAACTCACTCGCTAATCGCTCGTTTTAACTTGCTCATTTACAACTCGAGTTAACTGACTCGTTTAATAAATGAGCTGAGTTTGAGTATACTCCAACTCACTCATTAACAACTCAAGTTACACAAAATTCATCACAATAAATCTTATGTCCCTCTAAATGACTCCTAAGTTGTTGTTTGGATTTATTATTTTGTTAGTTGACTCGTTTAATAAATGAGCTGAGTTTGAGTATACCCCAACTCACTCATTAATAACTCAAGTTACACAAAATTCGTCACAAGAAATCTTATGTCCCTCTAAATGACTCCTAAGTTGTTGTTTGGATTTATTGTTTTGTTAGTTGACTCGTTTAATAAATGAGCTGAGTTTGAGTATACCCCAACTCACTTATTAACAACTCAAGTTACACAAAATTCGTCACAAGAAATCTTATGTCCCTCTAAATTACTCCTAAGTTGTTGTTTGGATTTATTATTTTGTTAGTTGTCTTACTAATTATGTTTGAATTGTTTGTGTTTAGATAAACTCTTACTAAATCATTTGAATTGTTTTTGTTTAAATAAACTCTTACTAGTATATAACTATAACTAAGAAAATTGATTGGTCAAACGTGTTATAAACGAGTTGGAAATGTGCTGAACTCGAATTGACTTTATAGCTCGTTATTGACATCCCAACTCGAGTTGACTTGCTAAATGAGCTGAGCACAAGTTGGAGGTTACTCGCTCAAATTTAGCTCATTTACAGCCTTACTCTTAAGCTTTTACTATTATTCATAGAGGGATAGAAAATCACTTGATATGAATATAATGGACTAACAGAAAGTTGATTTTCTACCCATCTAGATAAAATAAGTAAAAAGATATAATTTGATCTCCACATATTTTGATATGGAGATTGTGTTTCACGATTTGAATCGATTGTATGAACTTAAAATAGATAAATGAATTCATAATACGGATTGATATATAATATGTATATTATTATAGCCTTGTTGTTTATTTATGTTCAAAATTTACTTATCTGGAAGATTATCTTATAAAAATTATCATTACTTAAATTTAACCTATTATGAAATATATATCATTGTTAAATAAGTCAAAGGAACAATCATAATATGACTAATTCTCTGCTTTTGTTATAAATATTTCATATGAAAAATATAGTAAAACATGTTGCTCATACAAAAGCTCTGGTACTCGACCAAGATTCGAGAATATGGGTGCATTATTGTACATATAATTTTCACTATAAAAGTCAATGTTTCAAAAGAAAATTCCTATAATTGGTTTAGTTGTCGTAACATTATACATGATATATTCCATACAAACTATTTCCTTTTAATTAAACATCACAAAATTATTGTTCGTTGATTCATTTTTTCATATGATGGTACAATGTCTCTAGAAGTGTTAATAAAATCAATAAATTTTATTTTAAGTTACCTCCCATATTTATAGAGAGGCTGAGCATAGACGGATTTAAAGAGGCTCATGGATGGCTAAGTTTTCTCTATAGTTAAAAAAAAGTTGTAATATCTCATGTAATTTCTGCTATTTTTAATATAATTTCATAATTTTTCATGTATTAATGAAACATTTGTTTTGTAATTTGGCAGCTAATATGGTACACGGAGGCACTCTATGCTACGTGTAGCTAATATGCTACACGTAGCATAGAGGGTCTCCGTGCAATGGCTCAATATTTAAGTTTTCAAAATTCTAACGGTCGATCCGAACTGTTCAACATGATTTCCATATGAATATGTACTTGCAAACTAAATTTTACATTTTTTTTAGAATATTTTTACTATTTTTTTAGATAAGTAGAAAATCACTAGATCAAAATGGTACAACATTTTGATCAAGTGATTTTCTATCTATCTAAAAAAATAGTAAATTTTTTTTAAAAAATGTAAAATTTAGTTTGCAAGTACATGTACCATTTTGATCAAGTGATTTTCTACGTATCTAAAAAAATAGTAAACTTTTTAAAAAAAAATGTAAAATTTAGTTTGCAAGTACATATTCATATGGAGATCATGTTGAACGGTTCGGATCGACCGTTAGAATTTTAAAAACTAAAAAATTGAGTCATTGCACGGAGGCCCTCTATGCTACACGTAGCAGCACCGTAGCCAAAAATGATATCTCATTCATGTTTTGATATTGCGACCTTTCATACAAAGAGCGTTGTCTCTGTCAATAGACCACAAGTCCACAACTGATTCTCGACTCTTGAAAATTTGATAACCGTGAAAAAAATCAATGAAAAGAGATATGGCAAATAAGAGGAAAAAAAAGTGAAATAAGAAGAGAAAAGACATAAAGGCTAAAGGATTCGAGAATAAAGTTGGTGATGAATACTTGAATAGCATTGCCATGGAGGCATATAATCTCAAAATACATCTCTTTCTTGAAATAGTAAGACTACATTGTTTAGCGAGACACGTTTCCTTTTTTTCTCAAAAAAAAAAAAAAAAAAAAACACGTTTCCTTTTGTAGATACCCTTTACACTGTCTATTTATACCCACTTTTGTGGCCTTGTAGAAAGTAAAAGATATTTTCTTATTTATCAATTTTAGACGAAATTAGGAAAAAGTGCGTAACAAGACCCAAAATATATTTTCAAACTCACTATTCGAATTGCCTAAAATAAAATTGAAAAGAAACTTGTTTTCAAGAGATTTGAACACTATGTTGAACACAAATTTACAATTACTGTCCATTTTTTTTCTGTTTTATATTTTAAGCTAGATTTTTTTTTTTTAATATTTGAGGTGCAAGTAGGGGTGTTCAAATGGTTCGGTTTGTTTGGTTTTCAACCGAACCGAAAAAATTCGGTTTAAATGGTTCGGTTTTTCTGTTCAATGGATAGGTTCAGTTGAATTTTTCAATTATTTCGGTTTAAATAGATCGGTTCGGTTTAGACTTTTCAAAACCAACTAAACCGAACCGAAAAAATTATATTGTTCAAGTATGGTTTATATTATGTTTGGTTCAATTATTGCTTTCTTTTTTTATTTTAGTTTAAATATTTTAAAATATCTACATATTTTGTATGAAATTGAACAATTTGTGTATGCACATATGTAATTTTTATTAATAATGGCATTAATTGATTTATTTCGGTTTGAACTGAATAAACCGAAATTTACTTCGGTTTGTTTGATTCGGTTCGAATTTTAAAAACCGAAAAAAAATTGATTTGGTAATTTTAATTTGATTTTAACCGAACCAACCGTTTGAACATCCCTAGGTGCAAGAACTCTCGAGTATTCTTCTAAATTCTCCATATTTCCCGTAACACATTTAAGACACACTCATAATAACTGTTTCTCATGTCATGAATGCATTACAAAATTAAATCTTTTATAAACATTAAAAATTGAAAGATCAGACATCCCTCTTTCTCCGAAAAAAACAAAGGGGAGGAATTTTACAGCAAGGGATGCCCTACAAGCGGAAACAATAGGGCTGCTACAGGTTCTCAACTTTGTGCAGGATACCGAGCGAACCAGGTATGCAATTTACTCAGATTGCAAGGTACTGGTGGACGCAATACTTGGGAATAATATTGAGGGGATGCCATCCTGGGAGGCGCAGCAGGTAGCAGCAGGGTGCAGGGCTCAGTATGAAAATCTAAGTCAAAGGGTAACATTAGAATTTCTACACAGGAAATTTCTAAAAGAGCCCCACGAAATTGCAAACAAGGCAAGAAGACAAAGGGGTACTATGGATGAAGAATTGGGGCAGAGGGCGATACAAGACATGACTCTACAACCATATCTCAGGAATACAGATTTCCTGCTCGATAATGGGATAACATGAGGAAGCGGGAATACTCAGAAGGAAGGCAGGCAATCCTTTGAACAAACCTACCAAAACAGCATCAACAGGACTAGATAGAGTCCTGGAATCCGAATGGGATCCACTCTGCAGTAGACCACTAAATAGTAGTAGGACTACTTTCTTAAATTAGATAATTGTTTAGGAATGGTACTTGTTTTTTCATTTACGGTAGATTTAAATTACTGCGTTTAACTTTCTAATAGCATGTCAGTAGGTGTAACACTTTTTCGCATTCAATCAAAGATGCCTACGGGCTTTTCTCAAAAAAAAAGAAAACAAACAAACAAACAAAGGATGCTGGTTAATTTGATTTTCCCTTGGATAAAATTCCATCTGACCTCCGGATTCAAGCAGCAGCCAGAGCTCAGATCTCTTAAAAGTTACACTGAAATTTATAACAAAAATAGTGCAAAAAGAGATGACTAAAAGGCACCACTTCCAAGGGTCAACCTTGTTAAAAAGGTAAGTGTCTATTGATCGTTGGAAGGTGTGTATATATAATAGCAAAGTAAAGTTTATGTTTACACCAAGACTACAATTAAATGCATGATTCTTTTATGTAATTTTTGTTGTTGTTGGTATGATTGTTTTTAATTTATATCTAATTATTAATATTTTAAATATCAATTATCATACCAATTGATTAACAAAATGATATTGGTAAAAGTCATGAAAAAAATTTATCAAGAAGAGCGAGTCTCTGGCTCATATTATATATGAATTTTCAGTAAATATGCTTTGTTTTATTTTTATTTCTCTTCGTGAAAAAAACATAGATTCAAAATTTCTCGTATGTGCTAGGGTGAATTAAACAATTTTAATCCTCATTTTTTGAGTAAAGATTAGAGAGTCATCGAACTGTTTAATTCGCAATTCTTTATCCGAGTTTCAAACATTTTAATCCCCATTTCATGCAAAAAAAAAAAAAAAAAATCTTAGTAATATAAATATTGCTTGATTTCTCTATCTCCTATTAAATGATAGACCAAGTGCAGCTTGCATTTCTTCATGTTTGATGAGTGGGAGAATGCAAATGATGACGCAATACTTTCTTTTTGGTGGGCACCAAAATTATTAGACGCACCCAAAGTTTCTGATGGCGATACCAGATACGCTTCTCCCAAATTCCAAATTAATTCACTATTATAAAACTAACTAATTTTTTTTTTTGGCAATAGTAATTCAATTTTTACATTTTTTGACAGTTATTTTATGGTAATTTTTTTATATTCGGTTGGA
The DNA here is from genome assembly GCF_964058835.1 of Carex rostrata. Taxonomy (NCBI): domain Eukaryota; kingdom Viridiplantae; phylum Streptophyta; class Magnoliopsida; order Poales; family Cyperaceae; genus Carex; species Carex rostrata. The sequence goes on from NC_135940.1 coordinate 3,392,065, forward strand.
AAATTGGTAAATTTTAATATCTTTAACATAGAAATTAATTAATTAGATATTAATATGACTAAAAATGCAAATTATGGATTTTTTAGATTTAATTATAAAAAACATGTATGGATTACTTTTCAATTAAAGAGCATCATGGATTCCTACACTTGTCTCTAGAATCGCATCTTACTGTTATCAGCAATCCCACGTTTACCTCCGAGCAGCAATCGCGAAATTAACCAATTAAAGAGCGACAAGTGGCAGTAGATTTCCGATTTAGAGTCGACCCCTGCAGATCGCGCTTTCTATTATAAGCCAGACCGTTAAAGAAGTGGTCCCGAACTCCCGATGCCTGATTGTAATTATTTATATGAGCGTGGTTTGTTCCGGACTCTAATAGAGTACCTATAAGTAACCGCACGTGGGACCTACAATATGCTGAGAGTGGTACAGACGTACAGCCCATACTTTTAAGACCGCGAATTCAAGAGAGAATGTGACAACTGTTCGGACAAAAGTGCAGGGAAGGTGACAAGCAACACAATTATTACATGAAACTGGAGCGTGGGGCGCCGAGCGATTATTAGGACTCGCACCACTGAACCGCCGAAATATCCTTCAAGATAGAACTGGGTCCGTATTGGCAGTGAGAGAACTGTTTTTGTCTGATCTAAACCGGGTCCAGTTAGATTACGATGGGTTCGCCCGCAGTGCTCTGTGCAGGGGAAAGGAAAGCGCAATTACGCAAGGGGCTGACTCGTGGAATTTAAATCCTCTGAGATATCTCAAACTTTGCGTTACTTCATGGAAAATCCCAACCGTTTAAATACGCTCTGCACGAATCTCAAAGCACACATAATACCAGTGTTGTAAAATGCAGTTTTGTTCATACATGTGGAAGGCAACTGTATACCGTATATGTGGCATGCGGCCACATATGCGGATTTGTATGCGGAAGTATATATGCAGTTCTACTATATTTTGTTAAAGAAATATAAATTAAATTAAATTAATTTATATCTAAAGACTTGTTTAGTCTAGTAATTTGTGTTTTTTATCATATTATACATGTTATAGATTCTAATATCCTTCAATACAAAATAATTCTTAGACTTTTTTCAAGTCCGCATAGGCCATATATGTGCCTGTATATTCAAAACTGCATGAGATTTTTTATGCGAAAGACCATTGCATAAGCATTTGCGGGTCATGCGGTCGCATTTTACAACACTGCATAATACTGACCCCCTGCATCACCCCCCGAATAGGCACCAAACACGTCGATCACGCAAAAGTTGAGATATCTCAGAGGATACGCACTCCTGACTCGTGTCTGTGCTACTATTGTTAGATTCTGTGAACAATCTCTGCGCGGGCCTTAGAATCTGTAAGGAACTCTCAGTAACACCCATAATCACACAACTCGCGTTTAATTCACGAATTATTCATTTTTTTGACGTTTACGAACCGAACTTTGAATAAAGCGTAAAAAAACGTATAATACGTTTTACTCGCGAATAAAACACAAATTTTTTGGTTTTAGAATTTTTTGGGGTATTTTTTGTTTTACTTTTTTATTTTACCAAATCATTCCCAAATTATACTCAAATTATATCCAAATCACAAATAATTGGCCCCGCCGAACTGAACCCGAACTATTTGTTTGTCACTATAACACCCAACAAGATTTTTGAATAATATTCGTATTAAATTTTTATCACCTTCTCAAATATTTTGGAATTTGACAAGATATGCAAATTACATATATCATCCCGTGTTATTTGTACTATAAATACAACAAATTATTATCAAATTAAATTCGTATTATGTAATACTCATAAATTTAAGTTCTTAACGGATTAAAAACTTGTTGCTATTACACAAATAACACTTGATTGTTCATACTACATAGCATACATGTTATCAAAAAAGCAATTTTGGCGAACTCCTTTTATAACGATATTGCGGCATGTTATCCGGACGATTGCGTATAAGGTGGTAATTGAAAAATCAAAACGTAAATATCTTGCCGCGTGAATATTTAATGGAACGAGATCACCTGCATTCCTGGGGCAAAAAATTCTTGTTCCTAGAGTCACTGCTGAATGGGACCGGGATCACTTTAAAATTTAAATATTTGATCTGGGGCCCACCTCGAACCCACCGACAGTAGCTCTAGGAGCAGGAATTTTCTGTTCCCGCGGGGGGGGGGGGGGGTAGGAGATTCGGTTCCATATTCAACAGCAAGCGTAAAAGTTGTGTAAGTTTAGATGAGTAGAACTAGAGTGTTTTGAAGTTCATCAAGTCTAGTTGTGAACTTAACTTCAAGATTTGTTGGATTGACTTCAAACAATGAATCTAAATCAAGCTTCTAAATAGCTAGCTATAGCGGTTTTGGACCTAGAAAGCTAAGCTACGGGGTAAAACTGCGCTAATCAAGCTACGGCCGCTATAGCGGTAATAGCGGTCCGCTATGCTACACGGGGTTATGATTTTGCAATTTTAATGGGCCTTAATGTCCAGATGGATTTTTTTTTTTACTTTATCAAGCTATATCAATACAATGGAACATATGCGGGCTATACCGCTATATCAATTAAATTTTGTATCATGCATTAATATATGGTAGTGGTATATTTTGAATATAAAATATATCGATAGTTTTTGAATTAGAGATATTTTGAATGACAATTTGAACTTTATATTGGTTCAATATGAATATTAGAACTTCTTAATTAATTTGGTATTTTTTTTCTTGATGAGATATTTTTACTATTAGTAGAAATATAAAATATAATTTTTGAAATAAAAAAAACACTATTTATAATAGCTTTCGCTATAGCTCCGCTATTCGATAAAACTTTTTTTTTTTGTCTCCCCGCTATACCGCTATAAACGCTATTTAGATCCTTGATCTAAATTATTGAAATTCTTTTATCTCATGAGTGATGTGTCTCCATGCAAAAATTTAAAATTTAAAATTTTTTTTTGTATAATGTCAAGTGGTAAAAAAATGTTAAAAAATAAACCCATTAAAATTAATTTATAAATTTTCTAATTTTGTCCACTTTACTTTATACTAAATTAATTCAAAAATTTTAAAATTTAGCATGTAGATACACCACGTGTAAAGTAGAAGAGTTTCAACGGTTCAGATTCTTCATTTAAAATTAATTCAATATATTTCAAAATTAAATTCATAATGGGACTTTATGAACTTAAAAACACCCTAGTTTCTACTCAATTTAGATAATTATTACATTTTTCAATATAACTCAGCAAGGTGATATGACATCACTGAACGATAGATTAATTATCGTTAGTTCCACTTAATAAGCAAAGTAAAAGAATAATAATGAATTTTTGAAGGTTTTATTGGATGCAACTATTAATTTATACTTTAATTGTCTAGCATAGTTACTATTATAGCCATAGCAACAAATCTTTATTATATATCGGAGAGACTTCAGTAAAGTAGTAGTAAATTTAGAAAAAGAAGAAAAAATAGCAAATATATATATTTGGATATAGCATGGATTTGTAGTTGGGATGGAAATAGATTTGAATCATTTGATAAAAAAATAAAAATAGATTCCTAGTTGGGATGAAATAAATATTTTCATAAAAACATAATTATTTTAAGGAATTATAAAACTTGGCATAACTTTTTGTCTGATAAAATAAGATTTAAAAATCCTGCCGATTTCCATTTGAAATAACAAAATTTTAAATTTTGTGAATATTTTGATGATTCTTAGTGATTAGGCAGTAAATTAAGTGTAGCAAGTAATACAAATATGAATTAATTAAGCAGTGATCTAGAGCCACAGAAGATCCGGGAGGCTTGTGGTTAATCATCCCGTCACTACCAGTCTACCACCATCTCCAAAGTGGGCCTCACCACCACCTCCAAGTGGCCAGTGCTCAAAGCATCTGCCCCCATCTCCCAATTTTGGTATTTTACCGACCCCAGCAAAAACAGATAAATAAAACTAAGAGAAAAAGTGGAGGAAAAAGAAATATACGCTTTCTTACCTATCGACTATTGTACTGCAGAGTACAGTCTACAGTCTATTGGCACTTTGGCAGCATCCGTAGAGTAGAGTTTCTCCCGCTCCGTGTCCTCAAGTAAAGATTTTAACGGAGCAATTTTGACTTAATGCAGCGCAAAAATCATATGCGCTGTACTGATTCTATAGTCAGTTCGCTGCATGAAGTGAAAATTGCTCCGTTAAAATATGTACTCTCTCTAAAGTTAGTTGGTCCCACCACATCTTTCCGTCACGTCTTCACTTTTCACCTCCTCCTTTACGAATAATTCAGACCCTCTGAAGTAACTGAAATTTTGATTTTAAATCCAGACCCATGGAGCTCTTTAATATTAGTGGCAGAGCAGATCGAACAGTTTGTATCCAAAAGAAAAATTCGAGTTACTGAAGGTTATTTCAATTCCTCTTTACGACTCAGCACTATCGCTATGCCACTATCTCCTCTCAGAGCACACACAAATTACACACAGAAATCGCAGCATTCATTCGAGAGATTTTCTCTTCTTTTTTAATCCCATTCCCACCACTCCCATTCTCTTCTCAAATCTCTCGTTCTCCTCTCTCCATCTCCATTTTTTTATTCATTCACCCCCCTGAAAAAACAATAAAATATCTCTCTCACCTCTCCTTTTATTACATGCTCTCTGCTCTCTCTCCTCCATGCCTACTCCGGTAACCGCGGCGCGCGCTTGTCTCACGCCGGAGGCCTCCGCCGCGCTCGACGCCGCTGTTTCCACCGCTCGCCGCCGCTCCCACGCTCAGACTACCTCTCTTCATTTCATCTCCAGTCTCCTCTCCAGTCCGCTCCTTAGAGATGCTCTCTCCCGCTCTCGTAGCACCGCTTACTCCCCTCGTCTCCAGTTCAAAGCCCTGGAACTATGCTTCAGCGTTGCCTTGGATCGCCTCCCTTCTTGCTCTTCTTCTTCCTCTTCGACCGGGACACCACTGGATGAACCTCCAATCTCGAACTCCCTCATGGCGGCGATCAAGCGTTCTCAGGCGAACCAGAGACGAAATCCCGATACTTTCCATCTGTACCAGCAACAGAGCCAGAGTTGCGCCAGCTCCAGTTCCTTCTCTGGAGTGAAAGTCGAGTTGCAGCAACTGATACTGGCGATTTTGGATGATCCGGTCGTGAGCCGGGTATTTGGAGAAGCCGGGTTTAGGAGCTCCGATATAAAGATTGCCGTTTTACGACCCGCACCTCCTCCTATCCTTCGGTTTCCCCGCAGGTGCCCGCCGCTGTTTCTCTGTAGTTTCTCTAACGGTTCTGATGAGCTTATTGGGTCCATTGCGAGTTCAGGTGATGAACACTGCCGCAAAATCGGGGAGATATTGTCCCGGGACTCGAGCAATGGACGTAACCCGATGCTTGTTGGAGCCGGTGCAGGAGATGCTGCGAGAGATTTCGCTGGAGCCGTTAATCGGTGCAACTGGTCTCTGTTCCCACCGGAACTCGAAGGAATTCGAATTTTCGATGTGGAATTGGATGAAGCGGATCGGATTGAGGATGTTGTTAACGGGTTTAATGACATACCTGGCCCCGGGGTGGTTTTGAATGTTGGAGATTTGAACGAATTGCTGGAGGGAGAGATGGTGGCCCGGGTTGTATCGGAGGTCTCACGGGTTTTGGAGCTCAAACGGGGCCGGGTTTGGGTTATGGGTTGGTCAGTGAACTATGAAACCTACTTGAAATTCTTGTCCAAGTACCCGTTAGTCGACAAGGATTGGGAGCTCCGAATCTTACCGATTACTCCTTCCTCAAGGGCTAATGGTGCTACAGCTAGTTGCTTTAACAAAACTCATAGGTTGGCCCCCTTTTGTTTGTTAGGTCATGCTTTAATTACACACACACACACACACTATGTCTATGCATCTTTATTTAACGTGTTAGATTAATTTAGTATTGATTTGTTTATAGTAGTGTTTGTTTCCTTTAGTAGATACTTGCTATTTCACAGGGGTCAACACTTGTTTGTGTTGATACCTGTCTTTTAGTGTATATAAATAGTTGAAAAACATATAAATGATAAATTAATCAACCAGGCACTGCGGGGATTTACTTTGTTTGTTCGAAAGTTCTATTATGTTAAAATATTGTTATTAAACTAACAAATTTCAATTTACCTTAGTTTAGTTACTCATAGTTCAATTCTTTGGTACAGTTTTGTTCCATTTGGGGGTTTCTTTGGTGAATCATTTGAACCGGTAGGAGTAGTGAACAACCCGTACCAGTACCAGCCTGGTACAAGGTGTCAGATCTGCAACTATAATTACGAGCAGGAGGCGATGACGATTCTAAAGGCAAGTTCAATGGAGGCTGTAGACCAAGTCCATTCAAATTTGCCTTCTTGGATGCCAAAGTCTAACTCAGGTGCTGTTTCCAATGGGTTTGGGGATGCTACAAAGGTATGTGCCTTTTCTCTTAATTTACCAGCAGTATCAGTAAAAACATAACCAGTACACATCAATTCAAAATGCTATCAAGAGGATAAAAATGTTGAAGTACCAAATACTTTATTACTGTCAAAACCTAGGATTTAAACTATTCTTGCTTTTGGTAAAATTCATGAACAATTTAATTCAGTGCAGGTCTCAGATGAGAATAAGTTGGTGTTGAATGGCAAAATCGCAAATTTGCAGAAGAAATGGACCGACTACTGCCACCGCCTCCACACGAGTTATTCTCCCAGAATAGCGGCACCAGAGAATAATTATCCTTTGATCCCTGGTTTCGTTCCGGTAACCCAAAACCCGGCTATCATTGCTTCCCTGCCTAAACCGAATCGTCCCATTCAAAGCATCTCGCTTCCTTCAAGCACTAATCCGAGAGACGAAGATTTGATCTCGAAACTCCAGCCTAGACACTCGAAAAGCGATCAACTCCACTTGCGTGCATCTGAAGATCATGCATCCCCTTCTTCGGCAACTTCAGTTACGACTGATCTGGCTCTGGCGACTCCTCGGGGACCACCTCCTGAGAAAACTGAGAGCCCGATAGTTAAGTCGCATTCACAGGTTAACCGTAATGCAACTCCAGTTACCACGAGTCAGAATCTGAGTATTATCCCTGATGTAAATAGTTACAAGTCATTTTTTGCTGATCTGTTTAAACGGGTCGGTCGTCAGGAGGAGGCGTTGAAAACTATTAGCACTGTGATTAGTTCTAGGGCTATGAGTCAACGGGGTATCTGGTTAGGGTTTGAAGGCGGCGATCAAGGGGCTCAAAAGAGAGTTGCAACTGCACTTGCTGAAATGAGATATGGTAGAACTGATAATTTGATTTCTGTTAATTTGAGCAAGTCTGATTTGAGCAAGTGCTTCAATGCAAGAAATCATGGGAAGACAAGCATTGATTACATAGCAAGCGAAATTGCAAAAATGCCCTCTGCAGTTGTTTATATTGAAAATGTGGATGAGGCCGATATCATGGAGCAAAAATGTTTGGACTATGCAGTTAACAATGGCAAACTTCGCGATTCGTATAATCGGGAGATAGGTATAAGTCGTACGATATTCCTTTTATCTTCTAGAAGAAAGGGTATATCGGTACCATCTTCTACCAAGAAATATCCCAATTTTTCTGAGGAGAATATCCTGTCGGCACAAGGGCGAAAAATGAAGATTGTAATGGAATCTCCAATTGCGGCAATTGGGAGTGCCTCGGGTGAAAGGGTTGTGATAACTCGAAGATGTGAATCAGCCAAACGTAAGAGCGATACATGTTATGGGTCCCCAAAAAGACCTCACCTAGGACTCGACTTGAATTTACCGATTGAAGAATCAAAAGATGAGCCAGAGAACAATTCCATGTCAGAAGAGGATTCAGATACTTGGGCCGAAGAATTATTTGAGAAACTAGACGAAAAGGTCAAATTTAGTGCCTTTAACTATAACGCCTTGGCTGATGAGGTGTTATGGAATGTTAACAGGGTCTTTTGCGAAAAATTTGGTCCGGTGTGTTGTCGGTTGGAGATCGAAATTGATGCAATGGAGCAAATACTTGCTGTAGAAGAGAGAAGAACAATGTGTGAATGGGTGGAGATGGTTTTGGGTGCAAGTTTCGGGGAGTTGAAGCAAAGGTGTAATCGGGTTCTGGGTTCAGCTGTTTTTAGGCTTGTGTCTTGCGAAAAGGACTTCCTAAGCAAAGGAGAACACTTGCTGGGTTCCGCATTGTTGCCATGTAAGATTATTATCAACTAACTGTGTAGGTAGTAGATATTGGGTGTAATTACCTTGTATAATGGTAGTGTTGTTAGTATATTTTCTTACATAAGGAAATTAAATTAGTATATAATATGTAGCATGTCGCAGTTCTATTGGTTTTTAATTACTCAGGCTTGAAAGCAATTCTAGTGTGTGTATATTGTAGTTTTTATTGTTAGTAATCGATAATTCTGGTATGGTATATTATTTTGGCAGTTGATCTTATATCATCTGTGGATAAAGCTTTAGTTGCCTTGTTTAAATATCTAGGACATCATCAAAACAAAAGTGTTAGTTTGTAGCAATAGGAAGTCAATAGATTAATGGGTGTTTTTAAGTTTGTAGCGCGTGTACATTGTAGTCTTGTTGTTAGTAATGGAATAAATTATTGTATGGTATCTTATTATTTCAGCAGTTGATCTTTATCTTCTGTGGATAAAAGCTTTAGTTGTTTAGTTATGTTTAGACCTCTAGTCACAGTGTGATTGGACGTGTCATGGCACTGCACGTATACCGGTTATGTGACGTGATTCGCGTGATGTATCCATTCGCATGCTATGACACACGAGCTGACTTTGTCACGACAAGGCAGCCCAGGCCATGAGACATGGCACGGCACGGGACTATACATGACTTGAACGCAAATATAATTTTAACATTATAGTTTCTTTATTTTATAATAGTTTTCAATTTTTTTATTTTTTCACATTTCAGCAGTTGATCTTTATATGTTATGTGGATAAAAGGTTTAGTTCTCTTGTTTAGATCTCTATACTCTAGGTTTCATACAATCAAAGCTTGATTAAGTGCTGGTCTGTATTCAAAACATGGCTCTTGAACTTGTGTAGCCTAGTTAGACTATGGATGCAAAAAAGTTACGGCATGGCCGGGTACGCATTCTGGTCATATGGTGTGATTAACATGTAGTGTACTGTGTTCATTCGTGTGTTGTGATGCACAACACCACACGTAAACCAACCTAGTGAACCAACCTAATAATAAGTGTTGTAAATAACGGTATGCAGTCGTTGAATGGATGGAGTATTGCCAAGCGATTAATCAGTATGTAGCTAATTAATCGGAATTATGCGGACAATTTAACGTTTTTATTAAATTTATGTATATATGTCATAATTTATTAAAAATAATTTATTTAACTCATTAAACTTATCAAATAAACTTAATTTCATTATTATAACATGACACTACATTTTTTTTTAACACATAAGCACTTTATATATGTCAATAACACATTTATTTAATGAAAAAATAAATTCAAGAGTTAAATTTTTTTCAAATACTAATAACATATTATGTGAAAGAAATGAAACATTATAACATAAAATCACTAAATTTAGTTTATAATAATAACTTAGTTTCATAAATGAATATGTCATACTAATTGAAAAAAATTACATCAGTAATTAGTAAGAAAAATATATGATAAATAAATAGAAGAATAATTAATCAATTTTAAAGTAAGAAGAAAAAACATATATAAAAAATATTGAATGTCAAAGCACAAACAAAATTGCAATACATGATTTATAAAACTTATTTCACACGTTATCACATAAAAAAATCAATGTGATTTTTTTTTTACTGAAATATTTTGGAATAAACGGGAATAAACGGTCGATTAATTGGAAAAATCTTCAAAAAGTCATCCGTTAAGTGTATTCGTAACGGTTTGACCGACGTTTCCGATTAATTGGCCGTTAAGGCCATTTTTTACAACACTGAACCTAATCAAAACAAGGCATGCTTGGAGACACGGGAGCACGTGACTACACGTAACCAAAATAATATAAAATTTATTTCATTATTTATTCCGAATAACAATTTAAATTTTGGACAATAAATTTATTTTTGTACACAAGTATTTTATACAACATTGTTTCTTTATTTTATTTTTTAAAAAATAACATGCTATTATTCTCTTGTTCAGTTTGTTTTTATAACTGTATATAAAGCAATATCTATGTTATATTCGTATATTACTTTAGATAAAGCAATCAAACAATTCCAGATGTGCATAGAATTTGAATATAAAACTAAACTTTGAAGAACGCTGGGCTTGAAATTGAAACAATTACAGATGTGTTATATCAGAATATTAATTTTACATAAAGCAATATAAATATGATACAGAAACTGAAGAAGAAATTATAGCTAACCATATCTATTAGATTATTAGTTGACGATTTGTCCATTAGGTTATTAATTTAATGCATAGAAATTGAATTATGCCAATAGAATTTATTTGTATATGGAAAGAATGATTTTTTTTTTGTGGGTATAACTGGCACACGAATAAAATAATGTTTTTAAAAAAAGGGGTTTGATATAGTTCCCAAAAAAATTATCGGAAGGCTTCCAATCTATGTTATCCAGATACGTGTCGGGTGTGTATCGGATACGGATACGCATCCGATACGGACCCGATACGTCTCCGATACGCCAGCTGGCATATCGGCTTACGTGGCGTATCTCTAACTTTTTGATACGTCTTCGATACACGCTAATAAATGTGCGATACAGCTATTTGAGTTCGGGATACGGCAGGGATACGTTTCTGCTTACTACTTTACTGCTGCCTTTTGCGCTAATTTCTATTTTAAAGGGCGGCCCAACAGATTGATTGACTTTTCGGCCCAAGATACCATTCCAGATAAATGAATTGAGCTTGTTTCGTGCGTGATTCGAACTCACACCATCTGATTGAGTGCCAAAAGGCTTAGCCACCGTACCAAATCCTCTTATGTGGTAGGTTAGCAGTAACAATTATATTTATTTTATACTTCAAGTTAAGCCTTTAGTTTCTTTTTACAATTTTTATTAAAATTATTATTATGATTAATCTAAATAATATAATTAAAATAATACATATAATAGCCGTATCGTATCCTTGATTTTTGAAAATTACCGTATCGCCGTATCCGTATTCATGCAACATAGCTTCCAATTCTAACTATCTTTGATCGGACCACCTTCTATAATGTTGTTAGCAAATTTAAAACTGGCACATGCAAGTACTGATATTAAGATTATAAATAGCAATTATTGCGTCATCGCGAAAAGACTAAAAAATTCTATAGAATTAAAAACAGTTGATACCACTATAGTTTTTAAGGTCCGAAAACGCTATAGCGAGCTATTTAGAACATTGATTGAAACATATATGTACAAGTGTCGATATATAACCTATCAAATATTTATAACGTAAATACCACGTCTTTCTAAAGACTAGACATATGAACTTTTTATGAAAATTGACAGTTGACTCTAGTTTGGCTTAAATTTGAATTCAAATATTCCATAAAGACTCTGTATCAGAAGTAGAACTAGTGTAAAAATATTAACAAATTCATTAATTTCAAACTTTTCCCACATACCCAGAGAAAAATATCTAACATATTTGGTATTTAGATAAGAACTAGCACGTGTTGTGCTCATTGATGGCGCCAAAACATATAACGAAAATCACTATTTTTTTCGAAAAATGGCGAAAAGTGAATGCAAAGTAGTCATTTTTCCGATTTATTTACTGCAAACATGTTTTTAGATTTTTTGGCAGGTTTTGGAGAAAGTTGCGAAAATATGACAAAAACAGAGCAAAAGTGTCGAATTTAGGCGATTTTCGAAGATGACGTCTAAATCAGGCATTCCATGCATGAAATGCAAACACCTCACACGAAGTGCACCACATGCAAAATGACAAAATATCAAGAAAATATGCTAAGTTAGGAACCATGTGACCAAACCTATGTGGACTCAATTCGTGAACTATTTCGTGGTGATCAGATCACGCATCGTTGATGCTAAAATTGGCAGAAGCCTTCTAAAAGGTCGTGAATTCTGGATAGGTATGCTATTTTTGGCTTAGACATGGGTGGGGTCCCCCATGATCTCCACTACTCTCTCAACCTTAGCCACTCATCCTAGGAATACTATAAATACCCTTATTGTAATAGGATTTAGTGTGCATGTTTTAATCGAGTAAGTCCAGACGATAGGCTAGCGCCCTCATGCTAGGTTAGGCTAAGGAGTTACCTAGGGAGAGAAGAGTAGCCATTGGAGCAAGGCGAGAAGGCGACATCGTAAGGAGTGCGAAGGTTCTTCCCCCTCTACTAGGGTTGTATTTTATGTTCTCTTTATTTTATTTCCTTTCTTTTGCCATGGCTCTAAGTAGCTAACCTTCTCATTTCTAGGGTGAGGGTTTAGATACTTGAATTCTTAATTATGTTTAATATATTTTTGTGATTTGCTTTTGTTATGTTTTGAGTTTCTTTTTGTTACGTTACGAAATTTTTACAATTAAATTCAAATGAATTAAAAGCAAGAATCAAGTTAATTGTGCTAACAAAATGGAAGTTAAAACCTTAATTTAGGTTCCTCTAATAAGGTAAGTTAAGTGTGAATCGAAACCGCGTCGAAATTTCGAGAATTTGAGACTTTATAGGCTCAGTGCGTCCGCACTGGTGGTGAGTGCGGGTGACTGACCCGCACTAACTTCTGTTTTCCTTAAATTGCCTTTGAAATTTCTGTGAGTGCGGGTGAGGCCACCCGCAGTGCGGGTGGGTGCGTCCGCACTTATGAAGTTTCTGTGTTGAACTGAAATTCCTAAAATTGGCTAAGTACTGAGTGCAGGTGGGTGCGTCCGCATTACGCTCGGACTTTTTCTGAAATTCTGTCAAAAATTTACTAAGTTCTGACTGCGGGTGATTTCTGTGTTAAATTTTATTTCTGAAAACTGACTAAGTGCCGAGTGTGGGTGGAGGACCCGCACCGACACCAATTTTTCTTCTGGAAAGCGCTGGAAAGATCAGCTAAGTGCTGAGTGCGTCCGCACTCAGGTCCAGTGCGGGTGAGCGATCTGCACTGGATGAATCTGAGGGTTTATTTGTATAAATCCTATTTTCTCTCTCTCTACCACTTCATTCCTTTCCCCATTTTAAGTGAAATTTCACCCGAGAGAGAGAAAAAGAGCGAGAGAGTTTCCCGTTCCTCTCAAACCCTCGATTTTTGCGAGAAATCAAAACTGGAACCAAGTAAGCGCCCGTGAATCTCTCCCAACTCCCTGATTCGGTATTCTTTTCTCTCCTTTTCTCTTCTTTTCTCTTTCTAAACCTCGAATGTTCTCGATTTCTCAGATTCTCGTTTTAAACTCGAGATTTGTGTTCGAATTGCTCGAGGATTAGTTCCTCTACACTCCTTGCTTGTTTATTTGTCAATCTTTTTCCCGATTTCTTCTGATTTGTTGATTTTGGATTTCTAGGGTTTCGTGCCAAAATTGAAACTGGGCATAATCGTGAATTGATTTGCTTAATCCAACTGATTAGACTTATAATCGGTAAGGTTATCTTTTGATCTTGAATTTTTAGAACGTTTAACGGTTAATTTGAGGTTTTGACCAAATTAGGGTTTAACCAATCGGTAAATTGAATTGACCCGAGAACCAAAGTAGGGAAATGGTGAATGAATGGTTACATAATTGGAACTGTGTAGGGTTTAGAGGACCCAGAAGTAAATGTTGTGAATTCTAAAGGTTTTAAGTAAGAAATAAGGAATCGAATGAATTGGTACCAAATGATAAGAGGTTAATTAAGGGTAAGCCTAATATAACTCAAGTAAACATCCCAATCGTGAACCAATGCTAAACCAGTATACGTGTAAAATAGGTGTAGGCTCGGTCGAGCAAGAATTAGCGAGACAGTTCGAGACGCCCGATCCGTAATTACGCGGTACGCTTGTCATAATAAGGTGCGGGATTCTTGGACTTGTTTGATACTTTATTTTCAGGAATTAAACTGTTTATTCGTTTGTCATGTTGAATGCTTAATTGTTGCATATTTCGGAATTCATGCTGTATATTGATTCTTGCATAAATGAGAATGATTTGAATTGTTCGGTTAAGGTTATTTGGCATGTTGGTATGGTTATTATTTGATTAGTTATATTAATTGTTCTTGATGTGAATGAATCTGCCAGGCCGACCTGTTTAGGTGGCTGGATAAGGTGACGGTGACCTATCCGTTGACCTGTGTTTATGAATTTGCCAGACCGACCTGTTTAGGTGGCTGGTAAGGTGACATTGCTGACTTATGCGTTGACCTGTTTTGAATTTGTCAGACCGACCTGTTTAGGTGGCTGGATGAGGTGACGCTGCTGACTTATGCGTTGACCTGTGATGAATTTGCCAGACCGACCTGTTTAGGTGGCTGGATGAGGTGACGCTGCTGACTTATGCGTTGACCTGTGATGAATTTGCCAGACTGACCTGTTTAGGTGGCTGGATAAGGTGACAGTGACCTATCCGTTGACCTGTTTAATGAATTGTGGAAGGCTGATAGCTGATTATGATTCTATTTGAATGAAATTGCAAAGTTGAGCGGTATGGCTGACTTTGATTCCGTGTGATTGCATTTTTGTCAAAGTTGACCTGTATAGGTGACTTTTAACCAGACCTTAGGAAATGGTTAAGCCAAACAGCTACAGATGAGTGTCAGATAAAGGGTCCAGCTTGGTTGGCCATCTGTAGGCGTCTGTAACCCTACAGATGTGGATTTGATAAAGGTCCAGCTCGAAAGAACATCTGTAGTTGCTACAAGCCCTAATGAATCGAGTTAAGCCAAATATATGTTGTGTTTGAAATTCATCTTGGAAATTCCGTGAACTGTGTTTCAGGTTGATTAATTGTTGTCGAGCATTGGCATACTGTTATTTATGATTATATATATCTGTTTGCATTGTTATTGTTTGGGTTTCATTTTTGAATATGGAGTTTGATTGCAAGTCCAATAATCTAAACTGTGGCAAATTTCGCACTGAGAATTTATTCTCACCCCCATCCTCCGGGTTATTTTTACAGGTACGGGTGCGATTGATTCCGGAGAGGCACGCGAGTAGTGGGCTTTATAGTTTACCTTCACTTGACCCTAGTTATGTTTTGTTGTGTAGTTTAGGGTAGGCCTCGTGGTTGGTATGTTAGTTTGTAATAATCTAGAAGTCAATAATACGATAAATTAATCATAAAGCTTTGTTCATGAATTGAATGTTTATTATATATCATTTTGTTGCCTTGAGTATTATTGCATTTGTGGATCATTTCGAGTTCATGACTGAAATTGTGAAACTCCATAATATAGATAATATATACTCTTAAAAGGTCACTGATCAAGGTAATTAGCAGGAACACTAATTACCGCTATAAGGTTAGTATGTGGATTAAAAGATGGTTAAGTTTTACAAACCACCTGACACGAGATGTCATTTTAATCACATAGATACATGTTCTAGGAACATGGTATTTGACAGACCCCGAATGAAACATTAAATAGAATTGTGTTCGTGTCATTTATGTTTTCATTCAGTGTCAAAGTTCTACAGTATGAGGTATTTATCGTTCCCACTAAGAAATATATATGAGTGAGTGTTATCTAACGCTGTCCGTAAAAAGCAGCCATAACGATAGCATTCCCATATGTATAACTTAGCTGAGGAAGTGATAGTCTACCAAGAATACTACTTGTCCCTCGTATCTCTATACGAGCTATAGCATCACTGGGCCCCTTGATAGAGTTAGATTATCTGCATGTGGTATAATTACAAGAGTAATTATATTTGATAATCTACTCAAAATCAAGAAAAGATACAGTTACCAAGGATGACACACAGCTACCTTGAAACTGATCTGATAGCTATGAGGCAGAAGAACTGACACAAGTAAATTGTTTACTGGATCGTGATATTGTACAGTACAGCATCATCTGTGTAATTGGATGGTCATGATGTGTTGCCAGATGCCACCCATGACTAACAGAAGTTAAAACAGTTTTAACTCTGTTTACCAACATAACACAGATCCTATTGGGTCACACCATATAGGAGCTACTCGGAGAATCTTACTGATTAATTATAAATTGATTATAATTAATATTAAGATGGTTATAATTAATTATACGTGATATAATTAAATTATAAATGTCATTTAGAATGACAAGCAGAAACAACGGTTAATTTATAAACGTACACGTTACGTTGTATAAAAGTTACCGAACAATAATCGAAAAGAAATATAATTGTACATGACAATTATATATATATGATTTGGAATTTTAATTGTTAATTATGGATTTGAATTATGGGTTTAAAAGCCCAAAATAATCAAAGCCTTAATTAAAATTAAAGGCCCAAAGTCAAAGCCCAAAATCAAAGCCTTTTACTATTCATGCCTTAATGGGCCAAGGGCAAAATGGTCATTTCACACCTATGCCACCTTGCATGACACCTTAGGGGTGTAGAAACATGGAGAAGAGTGTGGAAGGGTGTGGAAGGGGTATTTTGGTCTTTTCACATATTAAAGGATGAGGTGTCAAGGGCTTTTGGTAAATAGATTTGTTTTGAGGGGTATTTTGGTCTTTTGCGAACCTCCTCAAAACACTATAAATAGAGGGGTGAGGGTAGAGAGAAAATTTGCTAATTCACATGTTAATCTGATTACTTTGTTAATCGGTTTTTCTCTCTTCCCTGATTTCGGTTATTACGAGATTCGGAAAAATATATTTTTGCAAACTCTGCGGTATTTCGTGTTTTGCTTTTTAAGTGAAACTGAATAACTTGGAGTCTTAAATATATTTAATCTGTCCCTATTTCGGTGAATAGTGTTTCTGCAGAATTCCGCGATTTACGGTATTTCTGGCAGAAGAAGTAAATCGCTCTCCGGTTAGTCCTGGTGGATAACCAATAGAGGTATCACACGTGTGATACTGCGAGTCGATTCCATCCCTGGTGAGGCTCTACTCGCTCGGTCTGCATTCCAACTAAGATTTGGAATCAAGGTATAAATTGTTATATTAATCTATTTAATTTGTAAATAGATTTAATGCTTTAGGAAATCAATTATGGAGTAGATCTGTAAATAGGATTAAACGAATCTTCTTGATTCATTTAATCCGTAGCTTAAGTTAGATGTAAAAATTTTTGTTTTACTCTTTCCGCAGCTTAAGCTAATTAAATGGGTTTGAACCGTTCCTCGAAACCCTACAGTGGTATCAGAGCTCAAGGCTCTCCCGCTGATTGATTTTCTAAAGTTATAACTTATGCAAATAAGGTGCATGTACCGCGTATCGGTTTAAATTCTTACATTTGCAGTACAAGTCCAAAACCGATTAGAAATGAGATTTTCTTGGTTCGGTTTTTCCGACTAAGAAAGTTAAATTAGATTTACGCTTTCTTTATGCTTTCTTTATATTTTCGTTTTCAAAAACTTTTGATCGCGTTAAAGTTCATCGAAGAATGTGATGAAGCAATAAAGTACCTTAGTAAGAGCTGTCATTTCCACACCGTAAAAGAGATGGTTCTGTCTAGGAAAGATTGAGTCTAAGCGGTCCTTGTGACCCCGATCTTTCCTGGGAGCCCCTTTTACACGTCCTAATGGCTGGCCGAAAAGGAACTTTGTCACGTTACCAAATTGCTTTAACGCTTTTGAAATGGCAAAATTTAGTGTAAATCTTTCGCCTTTTCGAAAACCTTCGGAAAATAAAGTTCATCGAAGAATGTGATGAAGCAATAAAGTACCTTAGTAAGAACTGTCATTTCCACACCGTAAAAGAGATGGTTCTGTCTAGGAAAGATTGAGTCTAAGCGGTCCTCGTGACCCCAATCTTTCCTGGGAGCCCCTTTTACATGTCCTAATGGCTGGCCGAAAAGGAACTTTGTCACGTTACCAAATTGCTTTATGGAACGAAAAGAATATCTGTTTTAAAAACATGTAAACTGTTTATATGCTTTAAACGGTATAGAATAAAGAACTGAGCATAGCTGCAAAATAAAGAATTAGGAACTGATAAATATATATACCTGACTTGGTCCCGTATATAAGTAAATTAGATTTACTGCTTTGATATGAACTGAATAAATTAGATTTATCGCTTTCATGGAACCGTGAAAGAACGTGATGTCAAAGAAAGATTTGTGAAGGAACTCACCGTTGTCTTTCTGGCAGATGACTTTCGCGTGTCCGCTAGAATGTCTAAAGTCAGTTGCAAGAACCGACTGCTTAACAAAAGCTAAGTATATGAAAGAGATACTGCTAAAAGAAAAGAAAGTAATGGAGATCATATTCGGTATTCTTTCTAGACTTCCTTTCCACGACTGCTTAATGAAGCATATGAAAGAGGTCTCTTTAAATACGAATAAAATCACATTAGTCGTTCTTTCTGGCACGCTAAGAATAGAAAGTAATGGAGATCATATTCGGTATTCTTTCTAGACTTCCTTTCCACGACTGCTTAATGAAGCATATGAAAGAGGTCTCTTTAAATACGAATAAAATCACATTAGTCGTTCTTTCTGGCACGTTAAGAATAGAAAGTAATGGAGATCATATTCGGTATTCTTTCTAGACTTCCTTTCCACGACTGCTTAATGAAGCATATGAAAGAGGTCTCTTTAGATACGAATAAAAAAACACATTATTCATTCGTTCTGACACATCTCTTTTAGAGATTGCTGGCACTGTTAAGCATAAACACCAACCCATTAAATACTAAGTAGTATGCCCTTCCCACTCTATCCTCCTCAAACCATTGTTCATTGGTTGATGATTAAACTACTCAGTAGACATCGCCTTTTACCTTTGGTGGTCGAGGGTTATGTCCGACATATCAAACCAAATAGAGTGAGGTTACTTACCAATGATTTCCAAAACAGTTTTGGGCTTGGGGCAAAGTTTTCGTTAAATACACGTGATGTTTTAACGAAACCAAGAATCGCAAAGAGATGTGATTAGCAAGTTTGCTTACCTAAGATAACTGATAGCCAAGATATGCATACACTGCCTTGGTTGTTAGTGAAAATATGGATCTTGGTCCTACTGCAAAACGGGAATAGAACAAATTTGCAGTGGGAGTTTTATCATTAGAATAAAACATTACATGAACAAAGCTAAAATCTTTACATTTTAAACATTGTAGTAATATGGCTAAAGAAACATCCTTCTCTCTACGCTCCCTGCTCGAGAAACAAACACTGAAAGAGGACGGATCCAATTTCACTGATTGGTTCCGTGCTCTCACCATTGTACTAAGACGTGAAAAGAAAGAATATGTCTTGAACTCACCTGTCCCTGCTGAGCCAGGAACAAATGGCAAACCAGAGGATGTCACTAAGTACAACAAGCACAAAGAGGATGAGCTTGATGTACAAGGTCTCGTAGTAAGTATTATGGGTCCTGAATTGCAACGCCGATTCATGGATACCAAAACTTATATCATATGCGATCAGCTCAAGAACATGTTTCAAGAGCAAGCGCGTATCGAGAGATTTAAAGTGACAAAATCTCTACTTGGTCACAGGTTGACCGAGGGAGGCTCTATGGGAACTCACATGCTCCGTATGACGAGCGATGTTGAGCAGCTCGAGAAGCTGAATGCTCCGATAAGCAAGGAATTTGCTACGGACATTATCCTGCACTCACTCCCTCCAAGCTTTTCGGAGTTCATCATGAACTTCCATATGCTAGGAATGGATAAGAGTCTACAAGAGCTCCAAGGGATGCTTCGGATCACTGATGGGGACATGAAGAAAAAGTCTTTTGTTCTCATGATCCAAGCTGGTGGGAAAAAGATAAAGAAAGCCCCAAAGAAGGTGGCTCCCAAGTATCAAGGCAAAGGGAAAAAGATTCTTAAACCGAATCCTCCCAAGATAAAGGTTGCTGCTTCCTCTGAATGCTATTACTGCAATAGCAAGGGTCATTGGAAGAGGAACTGCCTGAAGTACCTAGCGGATCTGAAGTCTGGAAAGGTTTCCAAGGCTTCAACCTCAGGTATTTTTGTTATTGAAGTTAACGTTGCTACCTCTATAAATGATTGGGTATTGGATACTGGATCATGTGCTCATATTTGTTCAAATATGCAGGTACTAAAGAATAGAAGGAAGCTACGTAACAAGGAGATACAACTCCAAGTTGGAAACGGAGCACGAGTTGCAGCCGTAACAGCTGGTAGTATAGAGTTGTATTTGCCCAGCGGGCTTGTAATGGAATTAGAAAATGTATATTTTGTTCCTAGCATTTCCAGAAACATCATTTCAATCTCATGTTTAGAGATGAATGGTTTCTCTTTTGTGATAAAGGACAATAGATGTTCTATATACAAAGATGAATTATATTATGGATCTTCTTATATGATGAATGGTCTTTATATACTGGAAATGAATAAACCCGTGTTTAACATAAATAACAAACGACTCAAAGCATCACATGAAAGCATGACTTACATGTGGCATTGTCGCCTTGGTCATATAAATGAGAAACGCATCAAGAAGTTACATAAAAATGGACTTCTTGGTAAATTTGATCTGGAATCAATTGACACATGCGAATCTTGTATACGAGGTAAAATGACCAAAGCGCCTTTCTCCAAAAAGGGCGAAAGGGCAAGTGACTTGTTAAGTCTTATACACACGGATGTATGTGGACCTATGAGTACTTGCACAAGAAATGGTTTTTCTTACTTTATCACGTTTACTGATGATTACAGTAGATACGGTTATGTCTACTTGATGAGACATAAGTCTGAATCCTTTGACAAGTTCAAAGAATTCAAGACTGAAGTAGAAAATCAATTGAACAAAAGTATTAAGGCTCTGCGTTCTGACCGTGGAGGCGAATACTTGAGTTTTGAGTTTAAAGAATACTTAAAGGAATGTGGGATAGTCTCACAGCTCACACCTCCAGGGACACCACAATGGAATGGTGTTTCTGAGAGACGGAATCGAACTCTACTAGATATGGTTCGATCCATGATGAGTGAAGCCACTCTGCCGAAATCCTTCTGGGGGCACGCACTAGAAACTGCTGCACGAACAATAAACATGGTTTCATCCAAGTCAGTAGAAAAGACTCCATACGAGTTATGGTTTGGGAAAATCCCAACTATGTCTTATCTTAAAATTTGGGGTTGCGAAATATTTGTCAAACGTCCGACGTCTGGCAAACTTGATCCCAAAGCTGACAAATGCTTCTTCGTAGGATATCCTAAGGAAACGAAAGGATATTACTTCTATTACCAATCCGAGAACAAAATAGTTGTTGCTCGTCATGGTATATTTTTGGAGAACGAGTTTCTCGCAAAAGGAAGTAGTGGGAGTAATGTAATACTTGAAGAAATTCAAGATACATCACATAATACAATATCTGAACCAGATCAGATTAACCCACCTCTTGATACTTCGGCTGATGAGCATCTGGAAGTTCCAAATCCACAAGTAGCTGTGGATGAGGTTCTAGTCCCGAGCTCAAGTACTTCAACGCAAGTTGAAGTAGAACTGGATCCGCAGACAGTTGTGGATCAAGTTCAACAGCCCGAAGAACGAGTACTACGTAGGTCAACAAGAGTAGTCCATGCACCTGAAAGGTACTTGGGACTGCACGAGATCTCAGCCTATGACACTGAAGATCCTTTGACCTATGCGGAAGTAATGGATAGGCCCGACTCTGATAAATGGCTGGAGGCCATGAGATCCGAAATACAGTCCATGTATGACAACACGGTCTGGAACCTAGTTGTACCACCTGATGGGATAAAACCCATAGCTAACAAGTGGGTTTTCAAAATGAAAACAGACATGGATGGTAAGATGACTGTATACAAAGCACGGCTAGTAGCGAAAGGTTTCAAACAGATTCTCGGTGTAGATTATGATGAAACTTTTTCGCCCGTGGCTATGTTTAAGTCAATTCGGATACTCCTAGCAATTGCCGCATTTCATGATTATGAAATATGGCAAATGGATGTCAAAACCGCCTTCTTAAATGGAAATTTAGAAGAGGATGTGTATATGACACAGCCTGAGGGTTTTGAGGATTCAAAGAATGCTGGAAAGGTGTGCAAACTTCTTAAATCCATTTATGGACTGAAGCAAGCATCACGGAGTTGGAATCTTCGATTTGATGAAGAAGTCAAAAAGCTTGACTTCGTCAGATGCGAAGAAGAACCATGTGTATACAGAAAGACTAGTGGGAGTGCCATCGCTTTTCTTATCCTATATGTAGATGACATACTACTAATGGGAAATGATATTCCTCTTTTGCAACAAGCCAAGTCTTCGTTGAAGAAAGTCTTTTCAATGAAAGACTTGGGCGAGGCT
Source organism: Carex rostrata (assembly GCF_964058835.1). Taxonomy (NCBI): domain Eukaryota; kingdom Viridiplantae; phylum Streptophyta; class Magnoliopsida; order Poales; family Cyperaceae; genus Carex; species Carex rostrata. The sequence continues at coordinate 3,414,453 of NC_135940.1, forward strand.
GTCTATATACTAGGCATAAAGATCTATCGAGATAGATCAAATAGACTTATAGGTTTAAGTCAAAGCACGTACATTGACAAAGTGCTGAATCGGTTCAGCATGCAGGATTCTAAGAGAGGATTCCTGCCAATGTCTCATAGTGTTCAGCTAAGCAAGACTCAGTGTCCTTCGACAACTGATGAGCGAAGCATTATGAGTAGAGTACCATACGCTTCGGCTATTGGCTCTATCATGTACGCCATGTTGTGCACTCGCCCTGATGTCTCGTACGCTTTGAGTGTGACGAGTAGATATCAGGCTAATCCAGGCAAAGAGCACTGGATTGCTGCAAAGAATATCCTTAAGTACTTGAGAAGAACTAAGGATATGTTTCTCGTCTACGGTGGTGATTCCGAGCTTGTGATTAATGGTTACACTGACGCCAGTTTCCAAACTGACCATGATGACTCGAGATCACAGTCTGGGTATGTGTTCATACTCAACGGTGGTGCTGTGAGCTGGAAGAGTTCAAAGCAAGAGACTACAGCAGACTCAACCACCGAAGCAGAGTACATAGCTGCATCCGAGGCAGCTAAAGAGGGTTTCTGGATCAAGAAGTTCCTTAGCGAACTTGGAGTGGTTCCCAGTGTTCAAGGCCCTGTGGACCTCTACTGTGACAACAATGGAGCTATAGCTCAGGCCAAAGAACCGAGATCGCACTCAAAATCCAAGCATGTTCTACGGCGTTTTCACCTGATACGAGAGATCGTAAATAGAGGTGATGTAAAGATATGTAGAGTTGACACAGTCAGCAACACAGCTGATCCACTCACGAAACCTCTTCCTCAAGCCAAGCACCAGATGCATATTGCCTCTATGGGTCTGAGACACATAGGAGACTGGCTATGAGTTTTTTCTTTAGATCTACGAGATTTTTAGAATACTAGAGATTTGTGTAACTAGGGCCTACGATGATTGGCTCCTAGCTTAAGTGGGAGATTGTTAGTTTGTAATAATCTAGAAGTCAATAATACGATAAATTAATCATAAAGCTTTGTTCATGAATTGAATGTTTATTTATATATCATTTTGTTGCCTTGAGTATTATTGCATTTGTGGATCATTTCGAGTTCATGACTGAAATTGTGAAACTCCATAATATAGATAATATATACTCTTAAAAGGTCACTGATCAAGGTAATTAGCAGGAACACTAATTACCGCTATAAGGTTAGTATGTGGATTAAAAGATGGTTAAGTTTTACAAACCACCTGACACGAGATGTCATTTTAATCACATAGATACATGTTCTAGGAACATGGTATTTGACAGACCCCGAATGAAACATTAAATAGAATTGTGTTCGTGTCATTTATGTTTTCATTCAGTGTCAAAGTTCTACAGTATGAGGTATTTATCGTTCCCACTAAGAAATATATATGAGTGAGTGTTATCTAACGCTGTCCGTAAAAAGCAGCCATAACGATAGCATTCCCATATGTATAACTTAGCTGAGGAAGTGATAGTCTACCAAGAATACTACTTGTCCCTCGTATCTCTATACGAGCTATAGCATTACTGGGCCCCTTGATAGAGTTAGATTATCTGCATGCGGTATAATTACAAGAGTAATTATATTTGATAATCTACTCAAAATCAAGAAAAGATACAGTTACCAAGGATGACACACAGCTACCTTGAAACTGATCTGATAGCTATGAGGCAGAAGAACTGACACAAGTAAATTGTTTACTGGATCGTGATATTGTACAGTACAGCATCATCTGTGTAATTGGATGGTCATGATGTGTTGCCAGATGCCACCCATGACTAACAGAAGTTAAAACAGTTTTAACTCTGTTTACCAACATAACACAGATCCTATTGGGTCACACCATATAGGAGCTACTCGGAGAATCTTACTGATTAATTATAAATTGATTATAATTAATATTAAGATGGTTATAATTAATTATACGTGATATAATTAAATTATAAATGTCATTTAGAATGACAAGCAGAAACAACGGTTAATTTATAAACGTACACGTTACGTTGTATAAAAGTTACCGAACAATAATCGAAAAGAAATATAATTGTACATGACAATTATATATATATGATTTGGAATTTTAATTGTTAATTATGGATTTGAATTATGGGTTTAAAAGCCCAAAATAATCAAAGCCTTAATTAAAATTAAAGGCCAAAAGTCAAAGCCCAAAATCAAAGCCTTTTACTATTCATGCCTTAATGGGCCAAGGGCAAAATGGTCATTTCACACCTATGCCACCTTGCATGACACCTTAGGGGTGTAGAAACATGGAGAAGAGTGTGGAAGGGTGTGGAAGGGGTATTTTGGTCTTTTCACATATTAAAGGATGAGGTGTCAAGGGCTTTTGGTAAATAGATTTGTTTTGAGGGGTATTTTGGTCTTTTGCGAACCTCCTCAAAACACTATAAATAGAGGGGTGAGGGTAGAGAGAAAATTTGCTAATTCACATGTTAATCTGATTACTTTGTTAATCGGTTTTTCTCTCTTCCCTGATTTCGGTTATTACGAGATTCGGAAAAATATATTTTTGCAAACTCTGCGGTATTTCGTGTTTTGCTTTTTAAGTGAAACTGAATAACTTGGAGTCTTAAATATATTTAATATGTCCCTATTTCGGTGAATAGTGTTTCTGCAGAATTCCGCGGTTTACGGTATTTCTGGCAGAAGAAGTAAATCGCTCTCCGGTTAGTCCTGGTGGATAACCAATAGAGGTATCACACGTGTGATACTGCGAGTCGATTCCATCCCTGGTGAGGCTCTACTCGCTCGGTCTGCATTCCAACTAAGATTTGGAATCAAGGTATAAATTGTTATATTAATCTATTTAATTTGTAAATAGATTTAATGCTTTAGGAAATCAATTATGGAGTAGATCTGTAAATAGGATTAAACGAATCTTCTTGATTCATTTAATCCGTAGCTTAAGTTAGATGTAAAAATTTTTGTTTTACTCTTTCCGCAGCTTAAGCTAATTAAATGGGTTTGAACCGTTCCTCGAAACCCTACAGTGGTATCCGGATGAGATACTTTCGTTGTATTATAATCTGACCAGACTGTGTACTCTGATTTGTGTATATATAAACTTGGTTTATATTATTTGGTTTTGAATTGTTGAGTATAATTTGAATAACCTTGTAAGTATACACGGCGTTGTATGCTTACGGCGGGAGACTATTATGACCCGTGGCTGCGGGGTGTGACACTTTTATTCTTTGATTCGCTTTTTATATATTAAGTCATTGCATACATAGTTCTGTCTACTATACACCAACGTTCTCAACTTACCTTGGTGCGTAGTCATCACACCTTTGTGTGAGAAGGGTAGTATTGTAAGTACTAGCACTTCGGCTACTAAGGCTTGGCCATAGTTTAAAGCCTAGGGTTAGAATCAAGTGGACTCCCTTGGTAGGATAGCGTAAATTGAGATTTATATTATATTAGGAGATACTTAGTAATAAGTAAGGTCTTTGGAATATTTTAATTGTGGGGGTAGAATATGAAATGATCAATTGTGTTCGTGTGAGGAAGACAATTGCATACATAGGATATTCTGAATTGATAGCCCAAAAGCTGATCGAAAGATCGGAAAACCTTTCAAAACACATAAGTAGATACCCTGGACGCATGCGGGTAGTGACAGTACCGTATGCGGGGTTGTTCTGTGGGACAATCTATGCCGCATACGACAGTGACAATGCCATTTGCAGGATAGAGTGACATCTAAAAATATATTATTGTAGTTAGAAAGATAGTGAACCCAAACCCTAGAGAATCCTTATTTAATAATTTAGTTTTAACGCTTACATTCGATTAGCGGTTCCATATTAAATCTAACAAAGACCACTGTATAAAACAAATTATCAATTAGTTGCCAATAAAAACCCCTTGTAAACCAACCAACCTAACTAGTTAATTGTTATAACCTAATACACTATCCCTATGGATTGACACCCCAATCTATACTACATGGTGGGATTATGCGCTTATAATCCGATTGTAAGTAGAAATTAGAGTTAAAAGGTATATTAATTTAGATTAAAAGTAGTGTACTCATATCAAGTCATCACTCACCAAGAGGGCTTGGTGAATCCAACTCCAAAATTATTTCAGATTGGCTTCAAACGATGAACCTAAACCATTGAAACCAATCTAATACACGAGTGATGTATGTATATGCAAAATTTTAAAAGTTTCGAATTCATTTAGTACAAAATCAAGCTGTAAAAAATATTTTTTTATAAGTTATTTTATGCATTCATTTTTCATCATTTTTTTGACTGTTTGACTTTGTACTAAATGAATTAAAAAAATAATATTTTTTTTGCTTGTACATGCATCAATTGTGAAATTGAACGGTTTTAATTGTTTGGATTTGTCATTTGAAACCAATCTGATAGATTTTTGGAATTTTGCTCACTAAATTTTGAGCGCAACACACGCTAGCTTTACTATGGTATATATACATATTTCCTTTTTAAGTCTTATACATAAGCTTTTAAGTCTGAATACTTAAGTTTTCAAATATTTTCTTTTCTAGCATATTATGTCTTTATATATTTCATTTCAAGAAAAAAAAATAATGGAGCGAATAGAATCCGAAAACACTTCAATATAGATCCCACTTGAAAGAAAAAATCGAGTACTAAACATTAGTAGTTTCAGCTTTGCAAAATTCCTCACAAATCATTGGTTATATGAGCGAGATTGAATGGAGGAAAAAAAATCCTCCTCTTAAAATGTACAAAAGATGAGTAGGCGATGAGAGAGAAAAAAATAATTTTTTTATTTGTGATGCAAGTGTGTTATACAGCATATAAAATATTTTAGAATAATTATATGAATCCCCCCATTATTCTCCCATCTCTTAAACATATTTTAGAGGTAGATTTTTTTTTCCTTTCTTCAATATCGTCCACATTTCTCACGATCTATAAGGAATTTTGCGAATCGAAAACAACGGACGTATTCTATGCAATTTTATCTTTCAAATGAGATCCATGATGACATACTTTCGGGCTCATCGTCACACAAGTATTTATACCTATACTTGTAAGTATTTATCCCCAATCGTGGATCCCACATCTCCCCATCATCCCCCCACCTCTTAAATAGATTTTAACTTCCATAAACTAACTTAACTAACTAGTTTAATTAAATTTATTCAAAACACTGTGGTCTTCCAAGTTTAATTAAATTCATAGGTATAAATACTTGGAAGATAATAAATTAATACTTGCATATCTAACTTGATATGACTATATGAGGGGACCACTCAAACTACATGGGAAGAAGAATCATACACGTTTTTTAGAAGTGAGTTTTTTTTTTCAATGTCGTCCACATTTCTCACGATCTATGAGGAATTTTGCGAATCTAAGACTACGAACGTATTCTACGCAATTTTATCTTTCAAATGAGATCCATGATGACATACTTTCGGGCTCATCGTCACACAAGTATTTATACCTATACTTGTAAGTATTTTTGCATCAACCTTCTCCAATCGTCCCTGCATCAACGTTTCTTTAACAAAAATAGTTGACCACATAAGTATAAATACTTCAGTGCATAGGTATAAATACTTGTAATACTTGATATTAATATTTTTAAATGTCAGCAGTGTTATATGTGAAAAATACTATGTATAAATACTTAGATGACGAGGTATAAATACTTGTGTGACGACGAGTTCGAAAGTATGTCATTATGGATCTCATTTGAAAGATAAAATTGCATAGAAGACGTTCGTGGTTTTAGATTCGCAAAATTTCTTGTAGATCGTGAGAAATGTGAACGGGATTAAACAAATAAAATTGGGAGAATGAGAGGCGGGACAATTATCAGGGCCCAATATTTTATACCTAATATATCAAGTGTGTGCGAAAAAGAAAATTAAAAATTGAATTTCTTAAAAGAGAAAAGTTATGACGTTCAAAAAAGAAAAGTGAGCTTGGAAAATTTTGTGGGACTAAAAACGGAGAACAAGATAATTTCTCTTAAAAAAAAATATTTTAAAAAATCAATGTGAAAAAAAAACAATGCAAACTCTTTTACTCTAAAATAGAAATTTTAAGTTTTAATAATCAGATTTCTGAACCAATTATTATTATTAAAATAATTAAAAAAATATTATTTAGCCTTTGTATATTGAAATTCTAATTACGTCCTGAGTGTATTACGACATCTCACCCTCTCATCACGAAAGAATAGGTTTAACAGTGGAGGAACGAGATCCGCTGCTATTCTTTCCATACCCTTCTCATACTCTTCTCTCTATCTCTCTCCTCTTTATCTCTCTATCTTTTCTTTCCACTTTCTATCTCCTTCTCTTTTGAAGAGAGAGATAGATACATAAAGAAAAACACGAAGCTGCTATTATTAGATGCTATTATTAGAAGAATAGCAGCAGATTCTTATATCCAACAGTGGAATCAAATGAAGTGGATTATCCCACACAATGTATTGGGCTATAATTTTTCCAACAGATTTAGAGCATATTGGACCTAAATTAATTCATGGCAGCCCAAAATGTTTGATTCAAAAGTTATTTAAGGTGGGCCAGGCCCAGAACAATGCGATTTTATGTTCAAATATCCCCTAAAAGAACCTTTTTTGTTTTGTTTTGTTTTGTTTTTTTTATGTTTTTTTGGGTGTTTTCTAATGATTTATAATAGCATTGAATATGAGGTGGATCATCATCATTTCATCTCTAATTTTTTATGCTATATTATATTTTTATGGATTTTTTTATTGTTCAATTTAAATTAAGAAAGTAACTTAGATGAGTTAAATCACAATGATTATTTTTTTTCCTTTTTAATGATTTTTTCTACATTAATTACTGGATCATTTCTAGGAATAATAATTGCATTGTTGGAAGTACGTCGGAGTTCTTCCGGATATGCATTCTAATTGCACAGAATAAAATAATAATTTGATCATTTTTTTTATTTTATGATTTTAAGACTATATAGTACAAAAATACTAGATTATTTTTTTCAGAAGAAAAAGTGATTAAATTGCAAAAAAAAAAAATAGAAATAGAAACATATTTTGAATTTTTTTTCGAGTGAGATATAATTTTATATTTTATTTAATCATAAGTATAATTTTATATTATTTTGAAGAAACATAGAAACATTAATATATTTTTTAAATTATTTTGAGCCAGGGTCAAGTGCCCTCGTCTACTCTAAATGTATGACTCTCCTCATTAATCAGATGATAATTACACGGAATAATGTAATAACTTGATCAATTATTATTATTATTTTTAACACTATATAGTAAAAAAAATTTGATAACTATATCAATTTTTTTTTTGAGAAGAAAAACGTTATTAATTTTTTTTTTTTGGTCTTTAGTAATGAGCGAGTTAGGGTATGCTCGTGCTCGCTCATTTAATAAATGAGCGAGTTCAAGCGAGCGAATAAATGAGCGAGTTCAAGCGAGCGAATAAATGAGCGAGTTATGAGCGGCTCACGAGTTATGAGTACTAAAATTTAATAAATTGTCATAATTCAATTAAATAGAATAATAACAAAAAAAATCAACGGTATTACAAAAATAGAATAATAACAACATAAACTAACAATAGCATCAACAAACAACGATCAACAAAAACTAAAGCAGCACTAATAAAAATCCAACATAAATCCAAAAACATAAACTAACAACAACACACTGTTTTAAGGCGTCTGTTTAAAAAAATAAATAAATGTATAAACTATGAATATTTGGGATTGAATGTGGCGGCGGGTTTAGATGTGGCAAATTTTAAATGAGCGAGTTATGAGCGAGTTGAGGCATGCTCATGCTCACTCATTTAATAAATGAGCGAGTTGTTAATGAGCGAATTTAAGTGAGCGGATAAATGAGCGAGTTCAAGTGAGCATTTAGTGAGCGAGTTATGAGCTGCTCACGAGTTATGAGCAATTTACTCACTCTACGGTAGAAAAAAAAAACGTTATTAATTTCTGGGAAACAGAATCTAGTGCTGGTGTCACTTCTTGTTTGAACTTTTAGATGAAGAGACTTGTGCCAAACTGAGCTGTCGTCGGCGCCTCCTTATTTATTTATTTTTTAATGAAAATGTTCTCACAACACACGTGCTCCAAAGCATCTGGGGTTCGATTTTCTGTGACCACATATATGTAATTTTGAACGGAGATGCTTGTTTTTTTAAAGCAAACAAAAGGATGTCTTCAGGGAAGTACATTATGTATAGTTAGACGGAGCTGCATTTAAAAAATGAGGGTAAATTGATTCTCATTTATTTTAATTTTTTCTGTACTTATATACAATTTTTTATATAACATAGGATAAAATGTTGTAAATATGGTAATATTGATTTCATTCGCAGTGTGAAAATTTTATATGACTAACTGTCATTCATGTTTAATACCCATTACTTGAAAGTTGAAAGTCTAGCTCCGCTCCTGCTTGTATGTATATTTTCAATTACAATATATTTCATATTCAACTATTTTTTTTATCATCATCATTATTATTGATGATTTATTAGAGAATGCTCACCCATGATGTTTTACTAATTGCTTTTCAAAAATAAAAATAACAATAGAGGCACCCTTCCTCCGTCTATCGTATGTCTCGCTTGGCTTCGTCCCGAACGAACCCATGAGGCATGATGGCGGGCACGTGTGCCGACTGCAGAAACTACAAGCCGACGCCGGAAGCGACTCGCTCCTATATATTCTCGTCTCGTTGGAATTGGATATAGATGGGGAAGAAATCTCTAGAGATCATCTTTTTTCGACAACCTCTCTCATCTCAAACGCATACGATACAATTGAATGAGCACGGAAAAAAAGAACGAATCGTTCCAAGACCTCGGTGAAACTTGATTCTATCCGCTCTCTCACTCAGCGAGGTATACCCACCTGTTTTCGCTGCGGCGATAGAGGGCACCTTTCCTCTTCCTGTCGCAATTTCATCGTTTGCCCGATTGAGCGTGGGGGGGATAGTATTTTGTAGAGTGTGGATGCATCCCTTCCTTCTGTTAAAGATCAAGATGAAACAGCTGCCAACCAAATAGGCTTCAGGGCGGTAAGACTAACATCAAAATAAAAGGTCTTTCTAGGTTAAATTCAGGCCAAATCAGGAGTGATACCATGAAAGCTCCTGAGCTATGTCAAGTTAGTTCCCGCGGATGTATGGCAAAGAGCGTCAAAGCTAGGGAATGGCGTATGATCCCTTTTTCTGGAGTTACAAATACTAAGCCTATGCCGGCTCGAATCTTTGGAATTTGCTTGCCGGTGGTGGGTCGTATCGAGGATGCACCGTCGAAGTACATTTCCCAACGCCCGGTCTTCTTCTTCTACATGCATCACCTCTTCACCCGGGAATTCTCATGCTAAAGGGGAATCATCTGGTATGGGATATTCTGCCAAGAAATCGGCTAAGGCTTGTCCTTTGATAGCTTTTTGTGGCATATATGTGATATCAAATTCTGTTAAGATGATGGCCCATTTCGTCAATCTTCCTGTGAGCATAGGTCTTGTCATGAGATATTAGAGCCACAGTCATATAAGAATAGACAGATGTCCCGATTTTTTTATTTATATTAAAAAATTAAATTGAATTTTAAAAATTAACCGAACCGACTGTTAAATTTTGGAACTACCCAAACCGGTTCACGGTTAACCGGACCAAATTTCCGGTTAACCGTTAACCAATGATCTGTGAGAAATTTTACGAAGCTAAAACTACTAATGCTTTGTACTCGATATTTTCTTTCAAGTGGGATCTATATTGAAGTGTTTTCGGATTATGTTAGCTAAATTAAATTTTTTTTTGACCAACTTGTTATAAATAAAATAAATTGACAAATTGTTTATTATTGTTATAAAAAATATAAATCAAAAGTAATGGAGAAAGAATGTTACTTATTATTTAATTTATTATAAATTGTAGTTTATTATTTTTTTATAATCAATTTTATTTAATTCAGAAAATATTCAAAACAGATTACGGATTCTATTTTTTTGAAAACTTGGTAGTAGCTACCAAGGTTCCAAAATAGTTTAGAATATGACAAAAAAATTCTAGAATGATTTAGAATTGTTTTAGGAATCCTTACGGAGCTCTAACTGTCTGATCAATCGGCTCTTCGATTCAGGTATTTTTTATTTATTTTAATTGATAATATAATTAATTAGTTCATTTTAAACTGTTCAGAATATTGTCGAAATAATTTAGAATTTTTTAGAACATTCCAAAATGGTGTAGAATAATTTAGGAATATCCAAAATGGTCTATAATAATTTAGAAAAATGTAAAATGATATAGAATAATTTTTAGAGGTCCAGACAAGTTTTAATTACTTATATGTTGTTATTTTTTAAATTGTCAGACCAATTGAAACTAAAAATGACAACCATTTGTGCGAAAATTTTTATTGGAGGGGAAATCCAATACAATGATGACGGGGTCTTTTACAGTACCCGAGCTAAATACTCATTACCGCTAACCGTGAACCACAATTTTGATTATCTTCAGAATGAGATTTATAAATTTGTTGGGTACAATGCTAGTCAAGCAAATCTGGAAATTCAAGCCAGGTTTAATATGTCCACCGATGGACAACGTGACTATCAATTAGTACCGGTAATGGACCAACAATCGTTCAAATTCATGTTAGGAGTTGTGTCGTCTTTTTCACAAAGGTTACCGATTCTGGAGTTATATGTAGAATTGGAACCAAAATGTACCAGTCAGATTCCTGAACCTCGATCCTGACCCAATACCAGTTAGATCCCGACCCAGTACCGGTCGGCACTCTGTGGATGTACCAATGAGACACCGATCCAGTATCGGTAGCAACTCTGTGGATCAACTAGTTATACCCCGACTCAGTACCAGTCGAAACTCTGTGGATTTACCAGTTAGACCCCGACCCAGTACCAGTCGGGTCGGTAGACAGGTACGTGATTATTCGCATGTACCTGTGGATGCAATTGATTCTGACAGTTTGGAAAGTGGAGATGAGATGCTCTCAGATGAGTCATTGGGTTTCGACGATGATATTGAACCGCTCAGCCAGTCACAATCAAAGTCTCGTCAAACACAATCCCGTCAATCACAGTACCCGATAACTGGTCGAGAAAATATGACACATCCGGTTGATAGTTTCAATGACATATCCGGTTTTCGGCCTGCGGATGTCGATTTTTTCGGCAGCTCAAAAAAAACATTCGATAATCCGTTGGCTAAGGGTGTAGTTTATGAGTCAAAAACGGCTCTAAGGATAGCAATCAATGAGTTCCATCTCGATAAGAACTGTGAGTGCAAGATTCTTAGAAGCGAACCCAGACGTTACGAGGTGGTGTGTAGAGATGTTTTTTTGTAAATTTAAGTTATGCGCCAAGCAAAACGGTCTTTCAGAATCTTGGATTATTACCAAACAAGCATATCCTCATACGTGTAGAGTATCAGCAACACGTACTGATCATTGTCAGCTGACAGCAGAGATGATTGCCCTTGCAATTGATAAGACTATTAGAAGGGATGTGTGCTCTCCTATAAATCATATCCGAGATATCGTCATGCAGAAATATAATAAGGTAACCCCCAAGTACAATAAATTATGGAGAGGCCGTGAGCTTGCTATTGCAAATCTGTTTGGGAGTTGGGAGAACGCGTACAACTTGCTTACTCCACTATTACAAGCCATCAAAAGAAACAATCCAGGAACTAAGTATTGTGTGACCTCGACCCCTATTGATGGAGAAACTGACAGGCTTTTCCACGGAGCGGCATGGGCATTTGGAGCTTGTATTGCAGTGATACCGTTCCTCAGACCAGTGATTAGTATCGATGCATATTTCATGTCGGGACGGTACCAAGGTAGGCTGCTGATGGCATGTATGTACGATGCCGAAAACCAATTACTTCCAGTGGCTTTTGCAATTGTGGAGAAAGAAAGTGCTGACAACTGGGATTTTTTTATGAGATGGTTGAGGCTGGAAGTAATTGGAGATAATCGATTCTTTTGTGTCATATCGGATAGACATTTGGGAATTAAAGCCGTGTTCCAGGATCCAAATCTCAGGTGGGATGAGACTACCGATCAATGTGTGCACCGGTATTGCTCTCAACATGTTTCCGAAAATCTCTACAAGCACGTGGGCCGTAAGAGAGAGGTTAGCGATAGGTTCATAGCTGTAGTGAACAAATGCAAACCTAGGAGGTTGCAGGAGATGTTACAAGACTTTGAAATTGGTTGTCCGAAGGCTATCGACTACCTTAACAAGGTGGGTAAGAGGAACCCTAATGATGAAGACGAGCTTCCATGTCCAGAGAAGTTGTATCAAGCAGAGGACGGAGGCCACCGATGGGGGATAATGACAACAAATGGGTCAGAGTCACTGAACGCCGTGTTCAAAATTAGTCGGCGATTACCGGTTGCAGCGGTCGTGGAGGACACATTTTATAAGTTGAATAAATGGTTTTTTGACCGATGGAACAAAGCTCAATGATCCAATAAAATATCAGTGGACCGCGATACAAGTAGTAGGGCTGATAAATTTATCAAGAATGTGAGTTATAATTTATAAATATGGTAACATATAACTAAATAAATAAATAGATTGAAACATACCCTTCCTTGCTGGGTCACTGTCGGAAACTTGCTGTAGACCCTCCCGTACTGCTCCCAATTCACATGATCCTCCGTCAAACTCTGAAACTGGCCCCGCGGGATACGTGCACCCTGGGTCTTGAAGTGGGAGGATGACACGTATTTGTGCGGACAACACCATTTGTACGCAAAAGATGCGCATGTATCAAGCGTTGGAGCGCCCCAGGTAGGTTCCCAGTTTTTAGTTTGAGGCTCAGGCCGGAGAACTGGAAAGCGGGTCCACGACCAGTGCTGCAGAAGCATCACTGGACCATGCATAGATCCTCTCCCGGGCTCGGTAGAGACACATAGATGCCGATACAGATATGCAAGAACTGCTCCACCCCAATTGTACTGTACCGGCGTGTCCAAATCCACAATTAGATTGAGATACCACAACGGTATCCCGTCCCCGCCACTGTCTGGGTACAAACTGGACGACATCAGGTCCAAGATATATGCAAGGACAAACCTAGCAAAATTCAAGACAAGGTGAGTACATTATTGATAGGCTAAAGAACGAATAAATTGATATATATATATATACTTACCACTTCAGCGTCTACTCGTTGCGATCTACCGGTAGCTTCTCAAATCGTTCACGAAACTTAGATTTCAGGAAAGTCAACTCCATGCTTCTTTCATTTCTCTCAGACCCCCGTTTTTTCAAAAGATCACTCTGCTCATGCTCTTTGATTCCTAACAATTCGAAGAGCCTGCCTTTTGCATTCCTCCCGTCTGTACTCCCCGTCATTGGGACTCCCGTAATGGGCAAACCCCATAAACAGCTCACGTCCTCCAAAGTAACTGTAATTTATCAAATAAAAAAAATATAAATTTCTTCATTTGAATTGTCAGTAAATTATCACAAAGAACAGATTTATTTGAAATAGTTTCGAAGTTAATACCTGTCATCTTTCCGAAGGGAAGATGATAGGTGTGTGTCTCGGGACGCCACCGCTCCACAAGTCCGTGTATCAGCGCCGCATCGATTTTTTTGTGAGGCATGACTGCGATCTGGTATAAACCCAATCGAATCAAGAATGGCGCGTATGCAACGTGGTACGTGGTCATGCAACGGTAGTGTTTCACGTTTATAACCTCCTTTTTCTACATTACCGAAAATAAAAATTAGAAATTAAAACAAGATGATATTTCTGAACAAGTCAGAAAAAAAGAAATAAGTAATTGCTTACCTCCTCAGAAGCATGACACACCCTATGACTGCTATGCAGTATCCACAACAGATCACTAAAAGTATCCCGCGCCATAGGTACTTCATCATTGATTTCGTCGGCCATGCTACAAAATTAATTCAAAGTTAATTCATTATTTTCAAAAATTTTAAACTAATCTAAACCGTTTTGGATGTTTCTAATTATTTCTAAACCAATTTATATTACCTAAATTTTCTAAACTATTTTACACTATTTTAAAATTTTCTAAATTATTCTAGACCGTTTTTGAACTTTTCTAAATTATTATCGACTATTTTGAAACTTTCTAAATTATTCGGGCACCATTTTAAAATTTTCTAAATTATTCTACACTATTTTACAACTTCCTAAATAATTTTTCACCATTTTGAAATTTTACAAATTACTAATTACTCTAAACCATTTTGAAATTTTTCTAAAATATTCTACACTATTTTGAAAGTTTCTAAATTATTTTTCACCATTTTGAAATTTTACAAATTACTCTAAACCATTTTGGAACTTTTCTAAATTATTCTAAACTATTTTGAACTTTCTAAATTATTTTTCACCATTTTGGAATTTTACAAATTACTCTATTTTGGAACTTTCTAATTTATTTTTCACCATTTTGGTATTTTACAAATTACTCTAAACTATTTTGGAACTTTTCTAAATTATTCTACACTATTTTGGAAGTTTCTAAATTATTCGGGCACCACTTTAAAATTTTCTAAATTAATCTACACTATTTTGGAACTTCCTAAATTATTCTACACTATTTTGGAACTTTTCTAAATTATTCTACACTATTTTGCAACTTTCTAAATTATTCAGGCAACTATTTTAAATTTTTCTAAACGGAACTAAACCATTTCAAAATAATCAAAACAATATTCCAAATAATATTCCAAAAAAATTCTAAACAATCTTTCAATATTCCAAAGAATATTCCAAACAATCTTAAACAATATTTCAAATAATCTTAAACAATATTCCAAATAATTCCAAACAATCTAAACAATATTTCAAATAATTCTAAACAATCTAAACAATCCAAACAATATTCCAAATAATTCTAAACAATCCAAACAATATTCCATGATTCTAAACAATCTAATCAATATTCTAAAGTATTCTAATTAATATCATAAACTATTTTAATATTTAAAAAAAAAAAAAAAAACCTGATTACTCTCTGAAAGCTTCCTCTTCTCTTCTCTTCTTCCCGCACACATGCACAAAATGGAAATGGCAAACTCTCACTCAAATTCGAACACAATTTCAGCAGCTCCACGGGTGTACAGTGTTCGGTTAGCCACGTGTCGACACCCCGGTCTGCATGACCCCCACGCGTTAAAAAAAAAGGTCCGTCCGGTACACAGTTAACCGGACCTGTCTTTCCGCTAAATGGGTAACCGAACCAATCTTGTCCAGTAAATGGCTAACCGAACCAACCCTGTCTGGTTCACAGTTAACCGAACCCGTCTCCGTCTTTCCGCTAAACAGTTAACCGGATCCTTTGTACTGGTCCGGTTAACGGTTAACCGGAAATTTGGTCCGGTTAACCGTGAACCGGTTTGGGTAGTTTTAAAATTTAACAGCCGGTTCGGTTAATTTTTAAAATTCAATTTAATTTTTGGATATAAATAAAAAAAATCGGCAGATGTGTATCTTTGATTTTGAAAAACATCATTTGACGCATATTCACACAGAAGGCGAAAACAATAACAATTCTCTCATTTGAGATGGCGTTCGAGGCTTGGCAGTGGGAGATGCACTGTCGCTTTTTTAGCATACCAACGTAGGACAGCGTCGCAGTTTGTGGAATTGGAAAATAATTATTCTGAGCTTGTAAATATTTATTATAGAGATTGAGGCTCACTTGAGCCAATGTAAATATTTTTCTTATCAATAAAAATCCGTAAGATAGCAAATTTCCGCCTTACCCTAAAAAAAAAAAAAAAATCATTTGTCTAGGTTCTATAAATTGTCTACATCTAGATTGGGCCTTAAGTCTGGTTAGAAGTTTGTCTATACTAAAATTCAAAAAATCAATACCAAAAAGAATGAAAAATCGCTCCATATTCGTCACCGAGTCTTGCAAATTGAGATTTAATTTGCACTAAAATCACCACTAAATAACCGTAAAAAAAGAAAAAAAAAAGAAAAGACATGTTATGGTGATGACAAACGATTAGCGACCGTAGATGATGAGTGACGAGTGATACATTTTTCTAAAATTTGGATAACCCAAAAATATTTTTTGTCCACTCTTGACTTGACTAAAAGACTGACTCCGCTCTTATTCTAAACAACTCATATATTTTATCATATAAATCTTTAAAAGATCAACTCACGTTTATTTTTATTGCAACATATATAAAATATAGATGAGGTTCCAATGCCTCGTACCTTTCATTCCTCATATTTTATATTTTCATTTTCAAAATCTAAATTATCGATCCGAACTGTTCAACATAATATCCATACTAAAATATGGTTGGTGATGAAATTTTATAATTTTTGAAAATTTTTACTATTTTTTAAGATGTGTGTAGAAAATCACTGTTTTTTTAACAATCCAAAAATAGCGATTTTGTACATATCTTAAAAAATAGTAAAAAAAATTCAAAAATTATAAAATTTCATCTCCAGGCATATTTTAGTATAAATATCATATTAAGAGGTTCGGATCAACAGTTTGAACTTTAAAAACGAAGATATAAAATATGAGGTATGAAAAAAATGAAGTATTGGATCCCTCGTCAATATAGATAGACATCTTCCACTTCTATCCTTGAATTAGAATAGAAGTTTGTTTATTCATCTAAATTAATAAAATAAAAGAGGGAAATATAAAGAGTGGGCGTAATGTAATATTGATAGTAAAATAGTCCTGATCTAATTTTTTATTTTATTTTAATTCAACATCTCCATATCAGATTTGTAAAGAGCTTGGAAGCTACGTAAAATCTCTTTTGTTTTCTATGGATTTTAAAATAGTTTGGTGTCATCTCTTTTTCTTTAAAGAGGTGTGCGTTAAAGTAAAACAAAAACGAGATTGGATCGGATCCAATGCCAACGATGAAAAAAGAAGAAGACTTTCTGTGCTTAATTTCCAAGCTCTTCACAAATCCGATCCAAAACTTTGAATTACTAATATTACACGGTGACCACTCTTTTTATTTTCCTGTCTTTTATTTTATTAATTTCTATGGATAATTTTTTTTTCATTATAATTAATACATGAAGACCTGATTAAAATAAAACCATGAGCATTTGCCCCTGATTCTATAATTCATCTAATAGGTTAGACTTTCTTCACATGATGAATTGTATTTGCATCTCTAATATATTCAAGAGCAAGAGGGACAAAGAATCTCAACTTTCAAGAGGTATCACCGTATCAGGTATCAAATTAAGTTATATTTGAATTTGATTGAATGATTGATGACAGATTATTCTATATATTTCATGCATGCATGCATGCATGCAAGAGAAAGAACAATATTTACATTGGTTGAGAAGGCTATAATTAATTCCCAAAAGAAACTAGATGACTCAATCTTTAATTAGTCATAACAATTCCTTTATCTATAGCAGGGACAGACGCAGAATTTCTGCCAGGGAGAGGCAGGAATCGGATTCAAATAACTTACATGGTTCAAATCCATTAACTATCGGATGCTAGATAAAAAAACAATATAAATAACATACTCTTACATAATAAAAACAACAAAATAATATCATTTTACATATTAAAAAACAACAAAGTTGGTCCAGACCTGTAAATTTCTATAAAATTTATATAAAAACAACACAATTTTTCATTAGCAATGCTTTTGAACTGGTCTGGTGAGATTTTTTAGTTTCAAGAGGGGCAAAAGAATTTCCACGGAGGGGCAAAGTGGTACCAAATCCGTATTTTTCTACTGAATTTCAAAATCCAGAGGGGGGCAGTTGCCCCCCTCTGATTCAAGGTGGGTCCGCCCCTGATGTATAGCAATTCGTATGTAATTTTTTTTTTTTTTGAAACTATATTATATACAATTTTTTAAACACCAATTTTATGGGTAAACACAAGGGCAAAGTTTTCAAATTTTTTTATTACAAATAAGGGAAATAACAACATAAAATAATTAAAGAAAAAAAATCTATATGACTTTCTCTGCACAAAATTATAACATTTTTTTTTAATTAAAGGAAATTAAATATATTGAAAAAAAAAATTATAAGAAAATGTATTTGGGTAAATTATAAGAAAATGTATTTGAGTAAATTAATGCTCAAGTATCTTATGTATCAGCACCACAATTAAATTGACTGGATAACAATACTTTTAGTTTTACACTTTTACTTGATCCTTAATTCAGCCCATGATATACCACAGAGTATATTGCTTGGCACTTGTAATTTTTTTTTTAATAAAGATGAAATCTTCTAATTTTAAATATATATAAAAAGTTCGTTAGTCAAATTTCAAATACATGACAAGTACTGACTTATTCACTAGATAAATTAAATATTTTTTTTTTTTTGCTTGTTGCTTGGATGCAGACTGATAAATGTGAAATGACAATAGATGGACCAATGCAAAATAACCCTTTTTTGAGAATAAATAATGTAAAAATTCAACTGATGGCTATTCTATTTGCACTCAAGTTCAATTTGAAAAACCTTTTTTGCTGAGGAGAATTTGAGTACCTATGCTCCTGTTTGACTTCATTGTGCTTAAAAGAAATATGCTGCATCTCTCCAGTTCTGGCTTGATCCAAGTTTCCCTGAACTGAATTTGGCTGTCAAACAATGGACTGGAGATGTACAGTGTTTATATACTGGAGGGTTAGTGATAACCGATCAGATGGTATAATTAATTTGATTCAAACAAACCTTATCTTGTTGTCTATGAAAAAAGAGAGAATATAAAGTTATAGACACCCCAAAAGGTCCAAAATATACCAATAATCAATGTCTCATGCTAATATTCTTTTAGATATCATATCAAAATTCTTAACATCAACTAAGGAATTTTTAGTAATTAATCAACGGTTTCTAAATAGTTAGAATTAAGTGGTAACTTGTTATAATAGAGTCTGACTAGTATGACATCGGTGTCACATAATATTAACTTCAAAATTGATTGAATAGACTTCAAATGGCTGATTCAAACTGTTCAAACCAATTTATTTCATGAGTGATGCTTTTACATGTTTTTTTTATTTTTTTTTTAATATTTTCGAATTATTTTAGTATCCAATCAAGCTGTAAAAATGTTGAAAAATGAATGTATTAAAATTAACTTAAAAACTCACACATTTGACTGCCTGACTTGACACAAAATAAATTCAAAAGGTTAAAAATTTTACATGTAAACGCACAACTAATGAAGTAGATCGGTTTGAACGGTTTGGATTCACTGTTTGAAGTCGATTCGATATGTTTTAGAGTTAGTGTTATATAGACTGAAATGCCACTAATGTTATACTAACCAGACTCGTTAGAATGATATTAAGAGGTCGTAAATTCAATATTTGACAAGTATAATATGAAAAACGAGCTCAGTCACACAAAAAGAAGAAAGAGAATACATTATCAAATTTCAATAAATATTATACATTCGATCAAAACATCGCTAAATAAATGAGCAGAGAAATGTGAAGCAATACATTGCGAACTTGATCCGTCAAAATTTTCTTTTGAAAAGATAAACTATTCAAATTTAACATGATGTGAATTCAAACGATCCGAAAACATGACCTCAATTCTAACAATGTACGATTTTTTTTTAGTTTCAAGTAACTCCAACAATTCAACCCTAAAAAGGTAACTTTAACAATTTAATTTGACCCGAATAGTCATTAGATGATATGAATTAGACCTTACTTGATTAACCCGAAACTCCAAAATAATATAAAAATAGACGAACAAAAAACCGATCAAACCTGAATTGATACAAATAAAAACCGACCTGAACGCAATACATGCCAATCCTAAAATCCAAACCGACGATCCGATCCGAGACTAAAAAATAATCTGAAATTTGATGATCCATATCTGTAAATTAAACCAATATTTCTTTTCAAAATCAAACTGACTTGACCTGAACAAACCTGATCCGACATGTCCCGAAATTTTTAAAAATATCATATTCCAAAAAAAAAAAAAAACCAAATAACTACGAAATCCTGAAAATTCGAAAAATATCCTGACCGCATCCCCTAGCCGAAAGGTCAAATTTTTTTAAAAAAATTGAACTGTGGTATCAATTGGTCAAACATTTCGACTAGTTTCAATTGAACTGCTGCCGCAGGAGAAGAAAAAAGAAAAAAAAAAGTAGATGCGGCCTCCAGAAAAGAGGTCCTCATCTAGGAATGCAGTCGTATTAAAATTCGAATTTTTCATAAAATGTGATTATTTGTTTTTTTTTTTTTTGGATATGGTATATTTAAAAATTTCGGCTGATTGTCATCTCGAACCATGCTCATGCTTATGTGTGCCAAAATAAAGAATTACTAATCACTTAATTAGAATCTCATGTGCTAAATATTATAAAGTCCAAACATTATTTATCTCCCACGTGTCGCATTTCCCTAAATCATTTCCAACACGGTTTATACATGTCCTACGCTGATGGAGATGATTTATGAGCAGAATTTTAAAATTTATTATATTTGTTTTAAATGACGAATTCAGACTACTAAAATCAATCTACATCACATCATGAATGATGCGTGTTTACGCAAAATTTTAAAATATATTTAATACAAAATCAAGCGGTAAAAAATAAAAGTTCTTAAGTTATTTTAATGTATTTATTTTTCATAATCTTTTGATTACTTGACTTTGTACTAAATAAATTAAAAAAAAATACAAACCTTTCTATATATACACATCACTCATAAAGTAGATCGATGTCAATAGTTTGAATTCGTCATTTGAAATCAATCAAATATTTTTTTTTAAGGTTCAATAAAATTTAAAATTATACTCACTAAACTTTCTTAATAAACATAACACATGTTAACTTTACTAGTATAAGGCAAATAAATACTTATTATTTACATGCAAATGAGACAGCATGTCTCATGTGGCATGTTACACGACTATGTATTGTCTATTCTTTTTGTTCTTTTCTTTTTTAAATGAAGACATCTGCCTCATTTCAAGAAGTAAATTGTATTAATTAAATGGAGGTGCTATTTTGAGAGTCAGATTTTGATTATTGAGAGTTAACGAGAAACTTTTATTTCTTTATATCCAATTTGTTCTCAATTTTTATTGTTATCTTATTACAATGAATGCATAACATATCTAAGTAATTAAGAAAGATCAATAAAATATATTGCCAATGGAATAAACAACATATCTAAAAAAGAAAGTGCAAAGATAGATTTTTTTCTTTGTTTGATGGCTATTTGCTGATATTTTATAATGAATACTTGGTGATCTTATATGCTTCAAACGGTAGAAGAATTGAAAAAAAAAAAAAAACATGAATAAGAAAACTAGGGATAACTTAGATATTTCAAAATTTTAATTTAGAAGAATTTGATGATTTGAATGTATATAGAACTAGCTTAATTATGAGCTTTCATTTCTCACCAAAGAAAATATATTGACAACTATTCTCACTCAAGTATATCATATTTAAAATTTAAAATAAGATTTAGTAATACATGCATCATGAATTCATGATTCTATCGAACAAATTTTCAATATAACTTCTAAAAAGTTTAATATAAACAAACATACACAAAAAAGAACATATTGTTAAATTCTTATTGTGTATTGTGTTTTTGCATTATAAAATATTTTCATAAAGTTGTTTCCTTTTGAGAAATATATATCGCTGTAATTAATTTCGTTGTTTCCTTTTTGTTGTGTATTTATTATACAAGATATGAAAATAAAAAATAAGGACAAATTAAATATAAAGAGATAAAAATAATCAACTAATACTCTCAAAATAACACCCCCTTAATTGAAAGTTAACAAACTATATATGAGAAATTTTACAAATTGCCCTACCTTCTAAAATTTTCAAACAAAATACTCCTCTAAAATAATTAACAAAATGTCCTTGTGGGGCCCTCACTTTCCCCTCTCTCCCCTTCTCTATCCCTACCTCTTATTTACTCTCATCATGTTTGACACATCATTATCTCTCACTAGATTTTAATGAGTGCATAATATTTTGTAAAGAATATGTAATTCAAATAAAACTTTTTTTTGTAGATATGCAACAAATTTTTCAGTAATATAACATATGTATTTAATACATTTTTTTAAGTATTTATACTAATTTGTATCACGATGAAATTATTTACACAATTATATAGTACATTATTAGAAATATAAACTCTTAAATTGGTATTTTATTTATTTGACATTGTTTCATTTAATTAAACTTTCTTATATTCAATAAAAAAATAGTGAAAGCTTTACTTAAAAAAATATAAATATTTTTGAGATGTAAATAAGAAGTACAAAATGTGACATACAATATAAGACATTACTTAGATCAAAATGACAATTATCTCCGGTACTGATGATGTCCAATTAGTAGATAGAAATGAGAATATATATTAGTGTTTAATTCTTGCATTCATGACAGAATCGTTTTTGTAAACTTGAATCACAATACATCAAATTAATACATATATGTTCATCACTAATCGAATAATTTAAATTCTTCAAAATATGATTATTATAATGAGCCTTTTAAAAAAATAATAAACATATGATCCTATTCCTCAACAAGTAAAATATAAATTTAAGAGTTTATCTTTCTAATAACGTACTGTATAATCGTGTAAATAATTTTATCATGATACTCATGAGTATAAATACTTTAAGAAAAAAAAATGTGTTCGATATATATATTATCTAATTGAAAAATTTGTTGCATATCTACAAAAAAATTGTTGTTTGGATTATATATTTTTTTAAATCTTGAATGCACTCATTAAAGTCTAATAAGAGATAAGTATGTGTCAAACTTGTTGAGAGTAAATAAGAGGTAGGGATAGAGAGGGGGAGAGAATGCGAAATGAGGGCTCCAAAGGGCATTTTGTTAATTATTTTAGAGGAAGGGTATTTTGTTTGAAAATTTTGAAAAATAGAGCAATTTGTAAAATTTCCCAACTATATATTCCTAGCACAATGTTTCTATTGAATGTTAAGATTCGGCAAGTCTTATACAAGGAAAGTTTTTTCTATAGCGAATCTTTTTCTCTATACCCAATTTCAGAAGATAATATTTTCAATAAATCTAAGTACATGTTCATAAATTAAAGTTTTTTTTGTGCAAAACTTTTAACACATAAAAACATTAGATTAAAAAGGAAATTTCATGTTGGGATGTTTCTTTGGAGATGCAAATCAAGAGTCAAATATAAAAAAATAGAGGAGTATAGGAAAGATATATCAGTCTCTCTTTATCTTGGAATTTTATGAAAATATTTTTTTCATCTAAGGACATATTTTAAGTATATCTCCTTACAATTTTGATATCATTTGTCAGCTCTACTAAGATATTAGAAAATTTGGACATATCTTGATTCATGAAAAAGTTACCCATAAAGTAAACAGATTATTATGCAAATACTACTCCAGTGTTTTCCAAAATGGAGAACAATGGAACCTTAGAGAGAGGCGGCTACATTCTTCTATAAAAATGCAACAACCTTCAAGAGAAACACATAAACACAACATCTACAACACCTTTGTAACAAAACCCTAGCTGCAAATCCCACCTTCTTTCTAACAGAAGTTCCCAATGAGTTATTCGCTAAATGGATGGCCGGAGTCTGTCGTACCGGTTCAATCGATATCAAATAGCGGCATTACTGAAATCCCCGCAAAATACATTAAACCTCCTACCAAGCGTCCTTCACTCGAATCATTGGAAACCAAAGTTGATATCGATCTCTGCATACCCGTGATCGACATCAGTCCCCTCATTGGGGGTTCCGATAACACCGACGAAGTCACACATGCGATATCACACGCTTGCAAAGAATGGGGATTCTTTCAAGTAGTGCACCATGGCGTGACACCTGATCTAGTTCAAAAGATGAAAGATGTGTGGAGGGAGTTCTTCTATTCGCCAATCGATGCGAAGAAGATATATGCAAATAATCCTACGACGTATGAGGGATACGGTAGTCGTGTCGGGGTTGACAAAGAGGCGATCTTAGATTGGGGCGATTATTTCTTCTTGTACTTGTTGCCAGAGTCGACAAAGAACCTTGATATGTGGCCTAAATTGCCTCCAAATTTAAGGTAAATTAATTTAAATATAGAATATAAAATTAAATCATCTCATCGATATAGCATTTTAAAGAAATATTTATATATATCTAACGTGCATCAGTTAAAGTAAGTTGCCCTCCATAAATTTATACAATAAAAAGAGTACTGTAGCATTTCTTATTTGAATATTAAATTTTAAGTATATATGTAATACATGCATAATCATCTCTACACACATTATTCACATGATGTTAAGTTTTCATATATAATAGTCTCAAGCTCTGTGCAAAGGGTGCATATCGCGCGCAACTACAATTAAAAAGCAACCAACGATATATATTTCATAAAGTTAAATAACCAAGTTTACCTAATAAATATACATATTTGCAGGGAAATCACTGAGAAGTATGGTGAAGAGGTAATGAAGCTTTGTAAGGTGTTAATCAAAGCAATATCCAAAAGCTTAAGTTTGGATGAGAGTTATATGTTAAAGGCCTTTGGCGGAGATGACATTGCCGGGACTCTTCGAGTTAACTATTACCCAAAATGCCCTCAACCCGAGTTAACCCTTGGTCTGTCACCACACTCTGATCCCGGGGTTATAACTGTACTTTTAGCAGATGAACATGTAAAGGGTTGCCAAGTGAAGATAGGTGATTCATGGGTGGATATCAAGCCCATAAATGGTGCATTTATAGTCAATATTGGTGACCAAATTCAAGTAAGCTTTTATTTCTTATAATCGTTATTTTTTTTTTCTTTTGTTTATTTTCTTGTATATAGTACTAATACTGTATTCTGATTGCTAATATTAGAAGATAGTACTACAAATTGCGGGAAATGTAATCATATATAGTTCCAAAAATAAAAAAATGCATCAATGAGAATTAATGTGACATTCAATTGAGGATATACATCATCATTATCTGCTTGACAACATTTGAATTCAATAAATGCTAGATATAGTGCATATAACTTTTATCTTAGAAGAAACAAATGCTAGATATACTTAGATAATTCATCAAGTGCTTGACAATATTATTTGAATGCAACATAGAAAAAGATGTTATTAACAAGCATAGTTGTCATGCATGTCATATACTTAATTTATAGAATAATTAGTTATATATATATCATGGAAATAAATGAAGCCAGGATGCATTTCTATATTCAACTAATTAATATGATTAATTAGTAATCATTTTTTTCTTTTAAATTAAGGTGATTAGTAATGCTATTTACAAGAGCGTGGAGCATCGCGTGGTGGCAAATGCACAATCAGAGCGATTCTCCTTCGCATTGTTTTGCAACCCGAGAGGTGACATGATGATTGGATCAGCACCGGAGCTGGTGGACCCTCTCTCTCAGCCGCTCTACAATCCGATCACTTTCGACGAATATCGGGTGTATGTGCGCACAAGAGGTCCCCTTGGCAAGTTGCAAGTTGAGTCGCTTAAGGCTGCTTAATTAGTGTGGTGTCAAATGCTAATTAATTAATTTCTGTGCTTAAAAAATTGAGCTGGAGGAAATAAAGTGCTTACAGTTTGTAGAGAATAAATTGTTTCACAAATACTGTAGAGATTTATCGTGTGGAAGTTCTAAGATAAAGTTTCATACATGCACGGAATCGGGATGTTCGTATACATGGAAATCAGTTCAAATTTGGTTTTGGTCGGATTTATTCAATATGTTTTAAAATTTGTTTAATCCGTCTATGAGTGAATTTTGATGTAGTTTGAATGGCTCCGATTAGACATCGAACTAAATTTAAAAAAAAAAATGTTAAAATATATAGCTACATCAATTTATGTGACGTGTCATTTTTCATCAGAGGAAGACACACGTCATGACGTGATATGCGAATCATATCACATATATATAATCTGCATTACGTGATGTATGGTATCTGTGAAGTGCCATAATGAAACTGATAATTAAGTTTGATCATGCTTCAAATTATGTATATGTTCTACTAGACCGGAAGGTTGCTATCGTGCATGTACTACTAGATCCGGAACGCGTGCTCATATTAGAGAACGTCAATGTTTCATTTTTAACATACAATCATAGAAGCAAGCATTTCATGCACCTCAGAATTAATTCAGTACTTTTGCAGTACGACCCTTAATATTCCCTTAATTATGTACAATTGCTTATTTTTTAAGGGGGAATTTCATGCATCTCCTCAAAAACTTCAATATTACATATGACTTTATTGAAATTGGTTGTAATAACGTTCTCTTTCCTCAAGTGTTTAATTAGCTCTACTCACTAGTTTCAATTCAGCTTGTAATTTCGTAATTATTCTGGTGCGCTACACATGCTAAAAAACCTCACCCAGCGAATGAAACGATGTAGCAAGCTTATGGAATTTTAAATTGTCTTGGTAAGAATCTTACCTTTGATCATCACTAGCTTGCAAACAAATCTCTTATTTTGAAAGGGCTCTTAGTTCAGCTCGGTAGAACAAGGATCTCCAAAACCTGATGTGGTAGGTTCAAATCCTTCAGATTGTGAAACCGACTCAAAGGTGGAGATAAAAAAAACAGAAAGACAGGAAGGGTATAACGGGCAGAATTAAATTTTAAAATCTGAAATATTATTATTTAATTACTTTTAGATATATTAATATATTTTATTGATGAAATGGGTAAATATGTGAGTTTTACTAATTTTGAAGGACAAATATGATATTATAAACTTTTGAGGAGGAAATACGTAATATTGAAGTTTTTGAGGGGGATACATGAAATTTCCCCATTTTTTAAGGATTAAATATTTACATGTGTTTTTTTTTAATGCCAAAAATTGATTGTCAAAATCGCCGTCTTTTTTAGTTGAACAAAATAAGAACAACGTTGAATATACACGTTTTAAATACATTTTAAGAACCTTTCGGTACTTTTAGTTTCGAATTGAAGTGATCGGAAATTCGGAATAGAACATCTCTTTTCTTAAAAGAACATAATTAAATACCATTTTGACAAAAAAACATAATCTATAGTACCTGTTCGGCAGACAGGCTTAAGCTTCCTTGAGAGTCTAAGGACTTTTAATCCAGTCGAACAAGCAGAGTTTCTTAAATGAGATTAAAACACCTCCTTAGCAAAAATTCTTAAGGGGTGGACCTTTCTTAGCCAATTTGCCTCCTTTAGGGCTTGTTCGGCCGACAAATGGGAATGGGCTTGGACACGGGAATTGAATTGAAAAACACTGTTCTCGTGGGAAAAAAAAATTTAATTGAACAGGATTTTTTTTGTCCAACGTGAATAGTGATTCCTCCGAACAGGCCCTTAGAGGTTTCTTCCCTATTCGGCAGCATTACTGTTCCCGTGGAAAAAAAAAATTCAGTTCATTTTTTTTTTCCACAGAAACAGTAAAAAACAGTTCAAATTTTCACTTTTCCTATGCTCACACCCATTCTGATTGGCGTGCTGAATAGGACCTAACTCATTTTCACGGTCTATAGTACCCTTGTAAAGTGTGCTCCTTAAGCACCTCTATCTTTCTTCCTCCTCTTGGGTGCACACAATCAGATACAGAAGGAAAAAAAATCTCATTTTTGTAGCTCAAATCATCGTTGAATCTTCAATAAACTCGCAAAACCGAGGGCATAGAAATCTTGAGGATGAAATGCTCTTTCTATTGAGATCTCATTCATGGAGTACTTTTTTATTTAATTTGTCTTTATTTTTTTCACTGTGCTTGCATCTCTTCATTTTGCTTTTCTAATGGTGTGAACTTCAAACTTGAAGATCTCTTGTGCTGCTTGTATCCGATTGAGGTTTCATACTGGCCTCCATCTTACAAAGGAGAGTATGAATCTCTCAACTATTTCTAGAAAACAACCTTCACTACTAACTTAATTAGTCTACACAACCTTTACAAAAATAAACACTTTTGGTAGATAAACAAAGGAAGAGATGGTGAAGAAATAGAACTATCTAATTTGAAGAATTTCTAAACTCGAAAAGAAATATGTTTTTTTTTTCTTAAATGCTAGAGATGAATTTATTCTTAATTTTTTTAACAAATTGTTTTAATTAAATACAACAGCATACGGTTTGCTATAACTAAATTGTTAATTACAATCAAAATCCAGTATATTGCAATTAACTATATAAATCTTTATTATATGACAACAAATAATGTAATGGACAATTTAGTCTTTCGTACACGTATGATACTAAAAAGTATTTTTTATTCATTTTAATCTTGTATTCTTAATCCATTGTTTCACCGAACACAAGCTCCTTAGTAGAAATTAAAACCTTAAGCCTCGCATGCTTAATCTACGTTGCCGAACAGCCCCTCACAGATTATCAATATAAAAAAAAAAAATCTGACGCAACGCATAGTTTACTGTCATAGTTTTGTATGATGTTTTGAAAACAACAAATTACTATTACGGTTGCAAAAAAAAAAAAAAAAAAAAAAAAATGAAACTCAGCGTACCATTTTTTAGTCAGAAGATGACCTTTTTGAATTGGAGCAATTCTCCAATTCAGGAAATTGAACTGCCCTCTGATCTTTAAATGCAGATTGATTACAGTTTTGTAACTAAAATAGTTGATGTTGTAGTTGGATGCATTAACTTACCAGTACTGTGTGTGATACTGGTATGAGTGTCATTTAGTGAGAAAACATATAAATATAATTATTAATATATTTTTAATACTATCTTAAAAACTATTTCAAAAAATATTTATATAGTTATATGTAATATTTGAAAACTGGTTTCGCTTAAATGGAACAGTTGGTAACGGTACGTACCACTTTTATAAATAATAATAAATAAATAAAGATCTTTTCCAAGCAACTGGTTGATAAAGTTCATGCATAGCTATTTAAAAGAGTTCATTAATTTCTCTCTTATTATCTTTTACTAATGTTTTGCTATTCAGCTAATACGTACCTTTCGAGCTGTTTTTCATTTCTATCTTTTTTTTTCCTCCTTTTGTAACATTTTGTACTTCTTTTAATACATAAAAAATAAAGGCTTGGCCCTTATTTAATCTAAACCAAAAACATATAAGCAATACACATACTGCAACAAAAACACAAAATAAAAAGGTAAAGCAAATTACTTAAAAATCTTTTATTCAATTTCGATTACTATCTACAATGGTTAAATTTTTGCAGTGGATTTCAGTATAGAAGGTCATATTTGGTGCAATACAACTACAATCAGAAGGGCAAAGAAGTAAACTCATATCTTACCTGATGAAAAGGGTTATGAAGATTTTAACAGAGCAGTTTTGACTTCCTGCAGCACCTGGACTATAAAATCAAAACAACACTGCATATGGTTCGTATGCTGCATGAAGCCAAAGTGCTCTGTTAAAATCTTTACCGATGAATATATATATATATCCCAATCAACAAAATTTTCAAGCAAATATGACGGGTCCAAACACATCACAACTGGTCCCACTTATCAGTGAGAATCTGTACACAAAAATGAAAAAATAATAATGATAACACACTATCCACTCCATATGCTTAATAATAACTCATGCGCTTCTTTTTCCACAATAATTCAACTCTTTAATTTGTCAATATAAATGGATATTCAAAACCAAACAACAAACTATTGTTTTAACTATTTAAAGTAGAGAAATAAGTAATTAAACAAGGATTCTCTCGATGTTAAAGTAACAAGAGGTTGCAAAAGATTAATATTTATGATGAAACAATGTTTGAGACAAAAAATAAACAAATACAAATCCAATATTCATTCAAGGCATAGCCATTGATATTTGATGATACTTGCAACAATCATTGATCAACCAAGAAACCGACTTTCAATAGTCAGATGCAAAAAGTTGCATTAGCATTTAGCAATGATCGAAGTGATCCCTTGTTTTTGGTAGAAATTTTATCGAAAGTCTGATCATATCTTCTCCAATATAGGGACATTATGACATACAACATCAGTTGGTTATACTACTCTCTCAACAAAACTTGGAAGTCGCACTTGTTTTTTTTTTCTATTTTGTCTCAAATTATTTCATCCAAACTAGAAATCTGTTTGCAACAATGCGACTGGACTTTACCTCTGGGGGCATTTACCATGAAGCAATAACCAGACCACTCTTGGTGTATGCTTGCTGACCGCATCCAGGGACCACATCTCAGCCGGTCACTGATCCAGAAACTCATGTGGAAGGTCCTTTGACAAACCTGGATTTACCCAACTCTTTAAATTAATGGATGATACGAACGTATAAGATACAAATACTAGTGGGAAATACTTCCAGCCAAGCCAAAATCAATTCAGAGCTTATTTGGAATAGGTTTGCTTTGAGATTCGTGCGAGAATAAAAACAGATGACTCGGATCTCATTCTACACGGCACGGTACCACGTTGGATCTGAATTCATGAGGTCAGGGGATGGCACTTACCTCCATCCAGAACCAAATTTTAAAAAAAAAATCTGCTTTTTCACTATGTTTTTTTTTTCTGAAAAAATTACAAAAATATGCTTGTAGTTCAAAATAATGGTAAAATTGTACTTCACCTCTCTGGGTTAGGAATAAATATATTGACAGAGCAGTTTTTGCTTAATGCAGTGCACAGACAATAAAGCCAAAATTGTGCTGTATATGATTCATGGGCTGCATGAAGAAAAAACTGCTCTGATAATATCTTTACCCCTGGGTTAGCCTCTCAATACAGTGTGTCTAAAGTGGTAGAATTTGATTAAGCCATGTTGTTCCGAAAAAAATACCATACTATAAATATCAGTTTTCTTACACTAGATATTCGATGATGGAAGAACAATAAAATTACAAAAAGATATGAAAAAAATTTGATATATAGAGAACAAATTATCAGTTACCAATTATGATTAGCTCACCAGCACTGCAGATAAAAATGAAAAATTGATCAACACAAAGATTAAATAATAAAATATAATAAATAGTAGATTTTCTCTCAAGCAATTTACCACTATTCAATCTAGAAACTTCTACAATTCAAAGGTAATTAATTATCTTTGTGTAATCTGAACTGTTTCCAAAAGAAGTTTGTTTACAAACCTGAATGTAACATTCACAATTTGGACAATCAGCATCCCTGCAATATTTTTTTTTCCTGTAATATTATATGTAGGATGGTCTTATCTATCAACTCCATGACTATAAATTACATTCATTCAAATGACTAATGGGTTTTTGTAATGTTACTGGTTTTTAATATCTGAAAAAATAGTTATTCAATTTGCCAAGTCGAAAAGAAAATCTTGTTGGGTTTTCCTGTAAAAGAAATAGCCGCCAAGAACACTATTTCTTACGTTAAACAGCTATAGATCCTAATATTGGAGTCCGGATCCTACGAAGTAACTCAAATTTTGAGTTTAGATCCCAACCATCTGATCAGAATCCGGGCCAACCCGGCCCGAGTTGGAATGCACGGGACCCTTTAATATTCATGCTAAAGCAGATCAGACAGTCCAGATCTGAACTCAAAATTTGAGTTAACTCAAGAGATATGGATTCCTAATATTGTAGTTAATATTGGGCATCAGGCAAGATATCAGATTATACCTCCAATAGTTAACTATCAAGTAAACCGAATTCCTGCAAATTTGTGAATGTAATAACTTAATATTTGTGGATATGATGATATCAGTAGCAAATCTAGTGAGTTGTAATCTCTCAAGTTAGATACCCAATATATTATATTCAATTGTATATGTTTTATAGAAGATGAAACAGAGAAATAACATGTAAACACACATTGAACTTTTTAATCATTTAATGAATTTGAGTACCTAGCAATAGATATGACCATTGCATTATCACGTGTATTGCAGTGAATGAAAATATGGTAGAAGTATTTATGGAAAGTAATTGATTCCAATTTAAAATGATTTTGTTTCCTTTATTTATTTTAACCAATGCATTAGTTACATTCAATGCAGTATATAGAATATATCGACGGAAGTGGAGATTCCAGTTTGTCCTTATCCGAAACTGACCCTTATGTAGCATTCTTATGGAAAGTTAGACTATCTAGCGAGTTAATATATAGTGGTTTCAATGATTAAGTACAATCATATTTATACATGTAACTTATGATGTAACAATCCAAATCACAATAGCTTGCATCAAGAGTGCTATAGGTGATGCAGTTTCTTCTTTCTATAAGATAATTTCGAAATAAATAGAGTTGTAATCCGGCCTTTAATCCCAAAATTAATATGTTTTTTCATGAAAGTGGGTCCCACATAATATTAACAAATTACAAAGCACATAGAAATCAACACAAAACCAACAGTGGCACAATGCATTCCATTGAATTTGCCTAAAAATTCTTTCTTCACCGGGCTCGGAGAAAAATCTCATACCAATCAGGAAGCGTATCATCTGCGGAGTTTTTCCGTGCGGAGCTTTTAATCTGGTCCGTTCGTTTCGGATCGGACGGAACAGAATTGAAAAAAAAAAAAAAATTCTCAAAATTTGCGGAGCTTTTAATCGGGTCTGTCCGATCCGAAACGAACGGACCAGACTAAAAGCTCCGCAGAGGATACGCTTCCCACCCCCTCACACACAATTGTTTGTATTATTGTACCGTAGGCAAGCTTTTTATATATATAAAATATTTTTCACAGTAATTAACATGCGACGAGGCATGTATAGCAAAGATTGAAATTGTAATTACAATGCGCTCCTAGTGATTATCTTTCCTTAATAAACAACAAAGAACTAATTAAGAAGCAATTGATGCAGTATAAAATCTAGGCAACGAAGGACGATCTTTTTCTCTATAGGTCAAATATTGATAGTATTAGTGTGGAAATAAGAAATTGAACTATAAATCAATGAAGAAATTGATAAATCAAAGGAATTGGAAGGCACTCAAACTAACCTAAGAATGCTGTCACAGCGTCGCATCGCCTCGTCTTCGATTGCGGAGGTGAGACAGAGAAAAGGAGACGATCTAATCGAATAGTTGCATACTTGAATTATTGGGAATCAAATATTCTGGAAAATTACGAAGAGATAATTAGAGGGGTTAGATCCACTCCGGTACTGCATAGGGAAGAATGAGATCTGAACCGTTTGTTTTAGTTTGACACGATCTTTAAAGCGAACTCCATAATCCAAATAGATCTGAATTCCAAACGCTCGGCTGGGAGCTCATTCTATCAAGTGCTGTACCGCTGGAGAAGGACGGGAGAAAGAGATGACGGGATTTTATTTTCCCGGAAATGTTGGGAGTATTTTTCCGGGAAAACTAGTTATGAAAATCATTCCTTTTTCTCGCAGTTGGCCCACTTGAAACAACCCGCCGCAGTTCCTTCTTTCGGTAACATTTTTGGGCCGTCTATTCTTCTCTTCAGGCCTGCGGATCCGGGTTGCTCATGTCCGAATCCGAATACAATCGGAATCCGACAAACACAAAGCCCAGCGCTCTGTTGTCCTTTTCATATCATATGTTCACAAGTTTATAAACGGGTCGGATTCGAATTCTAGTACAATTAAAATATGAATTTATTAAAATTTCATAAATATAAATACAATTTCATATCGAAATGTAATAATTCATAATCCAAATATAGATTAATATTGGAGCATATTTCGAACCATATTGAATTATTTAAGTTAAAATATCTAATTAATAAGATATATATAATACAATTAAATATAACAATTTTATATTATAAATATACAAACTAAAATTATTATTTTAAATTTTTAATTAAATCAACTTATATGACTAATTATGATTTAATAGATACATATTCGTTTAACGTTTTATGGAATTTTAAGTGGATTTCGGATTCGGATCATAAGATGGATCTTTCTAATTCGTTCCGGATTCATTAACTATCGGATGCACATTTTAAAAAATCCAAATGATTCCAATTTGAATCGGAATATCCCATTGACAACCTATATATACATACAATTATACACAGAATCAATTAAAGGAGCATCCTTCACAGATTTAGTCTGAGACTTATCCAGTTGGAGAAGGAGCATCCACAAATCATTGCCAGCTGGCACTCTGTAAAGAACCTAATTTTCACGAGCTCTCTTCTCTTTCCTTGATCATCTCTCTCTCTCTCTCTCTCTCTCTCTCCACCTCACAAACTCTAACATAAACAAAGAGAAAAGATGGCGGTATGGATGAACAACGGAGTAGCGCCGCCACTGGCAGGTGGGGTACTCAGAGAATGCGAGCTTATGGGCAAGCGCATGGATTTGCCACATGGCAAGGTCATCGTAGCACCACTGATGAGTAGAAAATTTCGCAACATTAGAATGTCGATCGCCACTGGTGAAGTTACTGGAGAGGTCAAGGTATATATTTTTTTTCCTTTGGTTTACAATTTATTTTTTCTGAATTTTACAATTTGTATAAGTTAGTGTGCTGGTATATGTGTTTAGTGTCATCAGCAAAGAACAAATGTCTTCACCGAATCACATACTATGCTTATTTTTGTAATGACGACACTTGTATGTACGATCGATAGATGCTTGATTGATAGTTGCTTGTTTGTGTGTAGTTTGAAGATATAGACTTGGATCGGAGGAACCCGCGGACGGTTGTGGCGGTTATACTAGGCGGTGGAGCTGGAACCCGTTTGTTTCCTCTTACCAAGAGAAGAGCTAAACCCGCAGTAAGTTGTTTTTTACACCGCTATGATGTATACAAATACGTACCAATGTATCATGCAGGCAATGTTATGTCATATTGTTTTCCTTATGTGATAGGTACCGATAGGTGGGGCATACCGGCTTATCGATGTGCCAATGAGCAATTGCATCAATAGTGGTATTAATAAAGTGTACGTCCTAACCCAGTTCAACTCGGCCTCTCTGAATCGACATCTCTCCCGTTCCTACAACTTCAGCAATGGCGTAGGATTTGCTAACGGCTTTATCGAGGTGCGCATCCATTTCATTTTTCTCTCTTTTTAATTTTACATGTTACTTGTAAGGTTGTACCAACAATAATCCACTCTCGGATTTCGGCACCATATACTCTGGTATGCTCTGTGCGTAACCAAAATCTCAGTTGGGACAAACTGCAAAATTGTTGTTTATTTATTTTAAATCACTTAATTAATTGATGTTATCTGCTACAGGTATTAGCAGCAACTCAGACATCAGGAGAGCAGGGAAAGAGGTGGTTTCAAGGCACAGCCGATGCCGTTCGTCAATTTCACTGGCTCTTTGAGGTGCTTATATCTTACCTTAATTGTTGTATTGTATTTTTTTAAGTATCATATGGTGATTCCTTAATTGTGTCATTAAGGAATATTGCAACTTTGCAATATTGTTATTGGTACTTAAAAGTTACTGGTTTCTGCATATAATTAGTGCAATCAGTTCTTAGCCCCTAAGATTCTATTGAATATCGGTCTGATCCAATTTTACATAATGAGCATGATAAATTGTGATTTAATTGCCAACAAAGAGCCAAAAAATTCTAGAATATTATCGAAATACTTACCTGATTACATAAATGTGCAGGATGCAAAAGCAAAGGACATAGAGGATGTATTGATCTTATCTGGAGATCATCTTTATCGAATGGACTACATGGACTTTGTTCAGGTTAACTAAATATTTACAAACATCCAACAATTTTCTTTCTAAACAAAGTTTAAAATCATGCTGATTTTCTTTTTTTATTTCATGCAGAATCATCGACAAAGTGGCGCAGATATTACAATTTCATGTTTACCTATGGATGACAGGTAATTAGAAAATTTATCTGCAATATTTTATTTTGTTGAAATTTGTTGGTCAACTTGTTG
Organism: Carex rostrata; assembly: GCF_964058835.1. Taxonomy (NCBI): domain Eukaryota; kingdom Viridiplantae; phylum Streptophyta; class Magnoliopsida; order Poales; family Cyperaceae; genus Carex; species Carex rostrata. The sequence continues at coordinate 3,450,352 of NC_135940.1, forward strand.
TTGAGAATATAGAAGATTTTTGTAAAATAACTGTTGGAGCTATCTTAGGAAGATTAATAATTAGTAGCCGTTAGTCATTCTATAATTAGCCTAAATTCGTATCTTTGTAATTTAGGCAACCCAATAACGGTAATAAGGAGTAGTATATATAAATAGAGGAGAATTGAAACTGTAAGAATATAACAAAAGCAATAAGGAAATTATTCTTATTCTCTAAAAACTCAACACTTGTAATTACTGATTCTTTGCTTGACAGCCGCGCTTCGGATTTTGGATTGATGAAGATCGATAACAAAGGAAGAGTAATTTCCTTCAGTGAGAAACCCAAAGGAAATGATTTGAAGGCTATGGTAACAGAATATATTCAAATAGAAATTAACCCGTCTGCTTGCTTTCCATTTCTGTTTACAGTTTTAATCATTTTGTAAATGTGTTTACAATACTTTATTTTATTTTGTTTCCAAAGCAAGTTGATACTACTGTTTTGGGGCTCTCAAGAGAAGCAGCAGAAAAGAAACCGTATATTGCTTCAATGGGGGTTTATGTGTTCAAAAAAGATATCTTGTTGAACCTTCTCAGGTACATCATTCTTTGCATTTGCCTCTTTTTTTTTTTGTCAATGATTGGAACATCGGTATGTATCGGTTTACAATTGTTGATCTGATCAGTTACTGTCTTTCCTGGTCAATGAAGCTCAAATATAGCCCAATATCAAGTCTCACCTTAATGTAAACCTTTTGTGAATCAATTAATCTTTTATTGAATTGGGTACATTTTATAACTGAAATCCAAAGAAGAAAATAAATTTGAATGATTGTCAAACTGGTACTCAAATGATCTACATTAATTTGCTAGGTCAGGTGGCGGTTTCCTACTGCTAACGATTTTGGATCGGAAATAATACCCGCATCCGCAAAGGAATACGTTTGCAAGGTCTGTTCCATTTTAATATTTTTTTTAGAGAAATCAAGGTCTTTTCCATCATTCAAACAATAATGCAGAAGTTAATAAGAGACGTATATACTTTTTTTTTCTCTTACATTAAATTTACCCTATCAAGAACTATAATCAGGTTAAAACCATAACATAAGTTAATTAATTTTACCATATCTTTGTAGGCATTCCTTTTTAATGATTACTGGGAAGACATTGGTACTATTAAATCTTTCTTCGAAGCAAATTTGGCACTTACAGACCAGGTGTGTGTTCCCTACTTACCAGTTCATATTGTTTAACCCGTTTTTGGATTACATTTAAGAAAAACCTACACCTGAAAGCAATTCATTTGCGCTTTTGTACGCTCACAAACAAAAGAAGAATTAGTGAAACGCATGTCCAAACGGTTATAAGCAGGTTTAGAAGTAGACAATTGGTACTGGTAGGTATGGTACAAAACCTGAGCTGCTACTCATTGATCTTTATACTTGTATTTGTTGGTACCAGTTTTGACCATAATTAGGTACTGCTTTTCAAAATTATCAGGGTAGCAAAATTACCAAACAAATTAAGCTTGTACAACTACTCTTGGGGAGAAATATTAACCTTGCATCATACAATATTTAATTATTATATATTTATTTATTTTTTTTAATGAACTTTTAGCCACCAAAGTTCAGCTTCTATGATGAGCATAAACCAATGTACACATCCAGAAGACTCTTACCGCCGTCGATGGTTAACAATAGCAAGGTAGAATACATTCTTTTGTAAATTATTTAGATTTTTACCCTATAAAACAGTACAATATCCAAATTGAAAAGCATTTTTTTCCTCAAAAAAACAATAAAAAACGGTATTCCCCTCTGACATAATTTTCTGAAAATGCGCACACTGGTTATATATCCCTTTTAAGTACCGGTACTCATGTTTATAACCATTCAAACTAATAAAACTAATGATAATAAACTGTTCACTGTAATTTTAGGTTTTGGACTCGATTTTATCGCATGGATGTTTCCTCGATAATTGCTCCTTAGAGCATAGTGTTGTCGGAGTTCGGTCTCGAATAGGTGCCAATGTCAGTTTGAAGGTTAGTATTTATTTGATACAGTCATATCTTCTTTGACATTTTAAGTGGCAATTTCAACACAAACTCAATTTGATTAATTACTAATATGATCATATATATATTACCTTGTCAGTTTAGCCGCAACCAGTCATATCTTCTTTGACATTTTTTATTCTCAAATTTGTCCTAAATTTTTGGTATTAGTTGCTTGTGTTGGTTGGTTTGTGACTTTTTTGAAACAGCAATTGATAGCTCAATATTAGACTTAATTTTCTGTTACCAATTCAACTATAAAATCGATATGTTAGTTTATGTAAGAAAATGATGTTATAAGACTTTGTTTTATGGTGAAATCGATACAGGACGTAGTAATGTTGGGTGCAGATTTCTATGAAACCGATGATGAAAGAGCGGCTATGCTAGCCGAAGGGCGGGTTCCTGTTGGAATTGGAGAGAACACAAATTTAAGGTTAAATATTTTAATATATAAATTTAAATATATGTTATAATTATTAATAATTCAACAGTGAAAATATTTCACATACATAAAGAAAATTTTCATAAAATGGTGAAAATGCAGATAAAATATATATCTTTTGGGACTCTTAGTTTATCTGTTTTAATATTTTGATAATTTTTCTCTGGTATGTTTTATCAAGATCTCTACTTCATATTACATATATAATCCGTAAAAATGCTGAATAAACCAAATCATACAATTTGGTTAAACTTTTTTCTCATTACAGGAATTGCATCATAGACAAAAATGCAAGGATAGGGAAAAATGTGACAATCGCCAATGCAGATGTATGTATCCATTGCTTATCCTTTTAATTTCATGATTCTTATATCACCTCTGTTTGATGCAAATGGCCTCTGTTTTATTGCACATTGTACTAATTAGACATGACCGAAAGAGAGAAATTTTTTTGTTAAAAAAAAAAATCTATCTCAGTAAAGAAAAATGTCGTTGATAAGATATAAAATGTGTGATTTAATTTGTTTTCTATTTATTTTTCAGGGTGTACAAGAGGCAGATAGATCAACTGAAGGGTTCTACATTCGATCGGGAATTACAATCATACTAAAAAACTCGACGATCGTAGATGGGCTTGTTATTTGAGTAGATATATAGTTTTATTAATTTCATTTCTCTGTTATAAATATATATATTTATGTCCATTAATTCCGAGAAATCGATATGAAAAACAAATGCTAGCATTACTGTAATATGTAAATAAGGACATCTTCATAAATTTCTGTAAGTTGAGAATAAATCATGCAAGGAAAACGCATTACCGACATTTTTTGCAAATTGCAATTTGGATCTTCTCTTCAGATGGGTACTTAAATTATTGAGGGGAATTACACCTGTTTTTAATAAATAATTTCATATATGATTAATAGTTAATCCTTAAAAAAATTATTCAATTTTTGTTTAACTAGAATTTTGTATCATTTTGTAGTCAATCTTGTTTAACTAGAATTTCAATCACCGTGTTGTATTTTTCGGTTAATTCAGGGTCAGATTGGTAATAAACAACTTCTCCAACATCACTAAATCAACTGACTGGGGTGGAGTGAGTTATGGAGAAAATTGATCCTGCTTTGAACATACCAAGCGAGATAGAAGAAGAGTTTAAACTCATTAAAATACCAAATAGGTGAACTGGTAAAGGGCCTGATTTCTCTGGTTCTCTGTAGTATTTGTCAAGCACTGGTTTTGCTGCTCTGTCTGACAAATTTAACAATTTAAAAGAAAAAGAAAAACATGTTAGGCTTTCTGCTTTTGGAAGCTCTCTGTTTCCGCTTTTTTTTTGGTCTCTTCGCAAATTATTTCCGTGCAAAATGAATTGCGGGCCAAAACCAAATATGAGATTTGGCTTCACCGTCAACAGCTTTTAGATGCAGTAAAAGCTGATTTCTACGTAAAAAGTGTACATGATTTCTACGTAAAAATATGAGATTTGGTTTTTTTTTTATCCAGTAACAAGTGTACATTATTTTCTACTTAAAAAGTCATGAGTTTCATTTGTTATAATAATAAAGATATTAAACAGTTGAATAACTTAATCTCTAACTTTACCTAAAAAAATACTGAAATAAAAACACATGAATAAAACAGTAATTTATATTACTGTGCATTTACATGCAAAGGTTTTACTTATTTCTCACATGGTACATTAATTGTCCGACATCATGGAACTGACAAAGAACAAATCTTTCGGAAACGACAAAAAGAGACGACTAGACTTGAGTATTAAATTCAGATCCAAAACCAAAGATACATTGGCCACAGCCCACAGACAATTTGTAGAAACAATCCAAACTTTTGGATATGAGAAAAAATACCAGTTTCAAATTCAGTATTTTATTTTTTTTTATTTTGTGCGCACCACACAATGTTTTTCTCTCCTTTCTCTAATTTTGTATGTTCAACTCGCTGTTTACGTGAGCCATAACTAAATCTCTTATACGTCAGACTTTTGAACTATGAGACTCAAATATACATAGAAGATCAATTATATAGATTTTTTTCTACAAAAAATAAAAATTAATTTTACAATACCATAATATTTACCCTAATTAATGAACTACGCCGTTATCCGAATACATTTGTTACAACTATAGATAGAATTGATTTTTTAGTTTTCAATTTTCATGCCACTTCTCTGGCTGTAAACTAGTTTATAATAAAGCGAGTTTAAATATCTCTATTTTTTGTGTCTCAGTTATGTCTTTATTTTTAAAACTTTATTAATTTAAAATGTAAAACTTAAACGTAAGTCAAAATATGTACATACAAATTATTACTTTTGAATTTTGATTTTATATAAATCAATCAGTTAAAAAAATCATTGTTCATAAATTATCCACATCAGTGTATTTTTATAAGCTCTTGACAACAAAGAAAACAAAGTTGAAATTTCACAATATTTTACATGTGTATAGATAAAATAAGATCATATCTAACAGTTTTAGTTTTAACATTTATGTTTTAAATTTTGAGTTACTAAAGTTTAAAAATAGAGACATATACAATAGAGAGACAAAAAATGAAAGTATTTGAACTATCTTTACATATTTGATTAACATGATATATTTTATTGTAACCTATTTGATTAACATGATCTAAAGGTAAAGATTTCTTGTTTTACCGATAATGAAGAGTGATAAATATTCACATTTTTTCAATGTTGGAATCGATCAAAAGGAAAAATAAAATAGAAATTTAGAATAGGAAAGACTGACAGATTGGAAGTATAATATGGAAACTCATATATACATGTTTGATTAGGAGTGTTAAAATGAGTATGATACATATATGATGGAAGCATTTTCATACTCATACCCACTAAGAATAATCTTATTCATATCCTGTCCTTATCCATTAAAATTATCAGATAATGAAACGGTAGTGGGTGAATAACGAAAAATACTACTATAATAATTAGTTTTATTATATTTTACAAATAGAACATCAAAACTCATTTATTTCTCATATATCCAATAATATTACTAGTAAAAAATAAAAATAAAAATAAATGTGCAATCAATTTCAACAAAATTGTATTTTTTATAAAAAAAAAAGGGAATTCAAAAACAAAAATATATCTTCCGACAAATTTAATTATATAATTAAAGAACAAGACATACAAATAAAAATAATATGTTTAATATTTTTCTTACAACAAAAACAATACACTCAATAACTAAAGTACTCACTAATTATTACTCAAACATTATCATATTATTATATTTTATATAATTACTCTATAGGGTAACGGGTACAAAATAGTCTTTACTTGTACTCTTACCCGTTTAGCTAACAAAAAAAAAATCATTATCCATACCCATACCCAATAAGCTAACGAAAAAAATACTTACCCATACCCGCCTTATCAAATACGGTACGGGTCGGGTAAATGGCTAAATAAAGGGTATCATTGACACCCCCTATGTTTGATAAATCCCAAGTACTAATCGAACTCGATTTGTTAAAATAAAAAAAGTTAATTATTATCCAAATCTGGAACTGGAACGACTGTAACTCAAACAAGAAACAAAACGTATATGTTTTAATTTTGAAATTGGATAAATGATTTCAAAATGGGAGATGTTATAATTTGAGAGCAACAATTTAAACAATTTATTATTAAGTGCAGAGAGAAATTTTCTATCTTCATACTAAATTTACTTATTTTAGAATCTTTTAATTATCATAAGAACTTAACTAAGCTTGTATCAAATATGTACAAGAAAATTATTAAATTTTATTTGAAAAAGAATGAAAGAATGACTTGGCTTAATGCCTTTTTTTACTTTTTGTCACACTGTTATTTTGAGAATTGAATGCTCAATTTCCAAGTTTTTTTATGTTTATATATCAAATTTATCCTTAATTAATATGTTATCAGCACATCGTTTAAAAAAAGAGTAAAGTATGGATGTTATAAAGTACCTTTGACATTAACAAAAAAAATTATATTTTGTTTTGTGGAAGCAAAAAAGAAAAAAAAAAAAAATCAAAGTATTGATGGCGATTACTAAAGTTCAAGATGAAAATGTATCGCTAGGATGAAAAAATTCATCATGTGCAGCTCGAAATTTACATCTACATTTTAGACATAAAGTTGTATTTTTTAACATAGACAATTATTCACAATTTGCAACAAAATTCATTCAATTTATTCTTTATTTGAAGTTACATTTTAATTTATTTTTAATTAATGTATGATTTTTCGTTTGCAAAATTTTAATTTGTTTCCTCTTTTTTGTTTTGTTTCGAGCATATGAATCAATTATATAATAAAAAAACATAATGTATCTTTTGTTAAATTGTGCAAACGAATAATCAAACATAAATTGAGCAAAAAATAATATAACTTTAAAGAAAGAATAAATTAAATGAATTTTGTTGCAAATAGTGAAAAAAAAATATGTGAAAAATATGATTTATATCTATAAAATTTTGATATCAAATTCTAGCCTCATATAATGAATTTTATTAAAATCTTATAGCATAAATATAATAAAGGCAAAGGCTTCTATGGACCAAGGACCTATTTGTAAAATGAATACCCTTTTTATTTTCAAAGTTCAAAAAGTCGATCCGAACCGTTCATCTTGTTCTCCATATTAATATGTGCTTGGAGACCAAATTTTACATTTTTCTGAATTTTTTTACTATTTATTAAGATGGGTACAAAATTCAGACCATTGAATTTTGTACCCATCTTAATAAATAGTAAAAAAATTCAGAAAAATGTAAAATTTGGTCTCCAAGCACATATTAATATGGAGAACAAGATGAACGGTTCGGATCGACTTTTTAAACTTTGAAAATAAAAAAGGTATTCATTTTACAAATAGGTCCTTGGTCCATAGAAGCATCACTCATAAATAAATTGGAGCAATCTTGATGTCTATACGTTGAGTATTTAACTTTCTAAATAACAGCCCATAGAAAAAAAAAGAAAAAAAAAAAAGACAATAAATCAAGTCATTCTTTCATTCTCTTTCAATACCGTTTAATAATTTCCTCGTACAATAATAGATTGGGTACCAAGAGAGAAAATTTTCTCTCTTGTACTCAACAATCTAATAGTTGCTCTTAAAATAGCACCGAAGGTGTTTGTATTTTTATTCTAATTTTTTTCATAAATGATTTCAAGTCTATATACAAATCCACTGTCAAGGGTCCAATCAACCCATCCGTCAGTAATTTCAATAAATCATTTCATATATGATTAATAGTTATACCTTATATTAATAACTTTAGGTTATGCAATGAATCTCATTCCTACTAAAAGCAATGACAAATAGAACAGACTGAGAATGTATAAAATGGTTGGCAGGAATTATAGAAGGAAGATGGCAACACAGGTCTCGATGTAAATGGTTGAAATCTGGAGATAAGAATACTCGATATTTTCACGCGGTTGCATCTGCAAGACATAGGCGAAATAAGGTTTCTTTTCTCAAAATACAGGAGACTATCATCACTGATGAGGGCCTTATCCGAGATGCTTTCAAATCCCAAATGGAAAGTCTCCTGGGAAGAGAAAACTCGGTCATGCGGTTTGCTCCTGACAAGCTATACCCGCATAACATGGCCTTATCGGGTCTGCAGGAAATAGAGAGTGCAGTCAACCAATTAGCCAAGAATAAGGCATCGGGTCCAGATGGGATACCCAATGAATTTCTTCAATCTCATTGGCAATTGGTAAAAGAAGAACTCATAACTATTGTTACTGATTTTTATAACCATTCACTTAATATGGAAGAGGTTAATAAGGCAAACATCATTATGATTCCTAAAAAGGAGGTATCTGAGCAAGTGGGGGATTATCGACCTATTAGCGTCATGAACGTAATCCCTAAGCTGATCTCTAAGCTTTTAGCTAACAGATTGAGAACAGTTTTACCAGATTTGATATCCTCAAGCCAAACGGCTTTCATTCAGGGTCGTCAAATCACGGAAAATTTCAATGCCACTAGAGAAATGCTCCACCACATCTCAAATTCTAGAAAATCTGCTTGCTTCATTAAAATAGATTTTTCTAAAGCATTCGATTCAGTTAATTGGACCTTTCTGAAAGATATCATGACGGCTCGGGGATTCCCGGCAAGATGGATAAAGTGGATACATTCCCTACTCAGCACAGCATCGTCTCGTGTTGTCATGAATGGTGAAGTCTCTGATTTTTTCACTCACAAAAAGGGTTTAAGGCAGGGAGATCCTTTATCCCCCATGCTTTTCGATATTGCAGTAGATGTGTTGCAGAAAATGGTAGAGGTTATAAATAAAGTGAGTGGTGTTCAAATTTCTTCAAAATTGAGAAAGGCGGTCATAATTCATCAATATGCGGATGACACGGTATTCATCTCCAATGCAGATAATACCTATGTTATCTCTCTCAAGATTATATTGCGACTCTTCACGACAATTTTTGGTTTGGACATTAATTTTGAAAAGAGCTCCTGGATACCTATAAATATTGAGCAAGACAGAATACCTGTCATTTCAGCTATATTGGGCTGTGCTCAATCACAATTTCCGATTAATTATTTGGGATTACCACTTACCATTAAAAAGCCAAACAAGGAACTGTATATGCCTCTAATTGACAAAGTGGAATCCAAATTTGAAGGATGGAAAGGTCGGCTCATCTCAAGGGGAGGCCGGCTCCAATTAATAAACTCAGTATTAAGCTCTATACCAATCTATTTTATGTCATCCTTTCTATTACCAAAATGGGTGATTAATAGATTAGATAAAATCAGACGAAAATTTTTATGGGGTCAATCGGAGACTAAAAAGGGGTTTTCTTTACTCAAATGGACTGAGGTATGCATACCCAAGGAGATGGGAGGCATGGGGGTCTCCAATTTGACAATTCGGAATATATCTCTATTGATGCGGTGGTGGTGGAGACTGTACCGGTGCCATAATTCACTTTGGTCTGAAACAGCAACAGCTCTCAGATCAATCACACCAATCCAACAGAAACACAGAGTTTGGATGCGAGATGGTTCCTTCTTTTGGATGCAGTTACTCAAAATCAGGCCATTATTTGATAGGAGTACACATTGGGTAATTGGTACAGGGGTCCAAATTTCATACTGGTTTGATTCATGGTCTTCTTCAATCATGGAAGAAAGCGGCAATCCAGTACCAGCTAACCGAAAATGGTCTTTGCATATGGCCGTTCAACAAGGATTACAAGATAGCAGTATCCTAAATGGTGAAGCAGAAGACATGATTCTATGGCGTTGGAATAGTACTCATGAGTATTCTGCAAAATCATTCTATGATATGATGATTACAGAAGGGAGGTCACCATGCCAGTTCCGATTTGTTTGGAAACTCAAAATACCCCCAACAGTGAGAGTATTTGCTTTCCTTTGCATTCATGACAAACTATTGACTCATGAGAAAATGTCTAGAAGGGGATTTCAATGTGATCTCAGATGTGCACTTTGTCAAACAGATGCCATGGAGACGGCTCTACATCTGTTTTTGCAATGTAATGAAGCAATGATATTCTGGCATATATTTTCTGTCAAAGCCGGTTTCAGAATTATGGATAGTGGAGATACGATTCATAATACACTCACTAATTCACGCAGAGTATGCAGAAACCGAGTATCCTACAAAACGTGGGGTTCTTTCTTCTTTGCAAGATGCTGGCATATATGGAGGAATCGAAACAGATTTATTTTTGATGACGACAAGGTCGACCCAAGAGTACTGGCAAATCAAGCCATGCATGCTGTGCAGATGTGGACGAAGCACTGTTGACTCAAAGGAAGCAATTATATCTACAAATTTTGGTTGAAATATGTTTGATGAATTTTAGATGTTTCTAGGGGGGTTTTTGCAATTTCTGCATTTTTCCCTTTGGAGCTGACGGTGGATGGAGTGGGCCAGAATAGCAATACAAGATATGGTAGATATAATATTAGGTGTGTTTAGGGATGCTATTCTGAATTTTTTGTTTTTTTGTTGGCAGTTTTAATTTTGAGGGCGGTACGGGTACTGGTACGTTTGGAGGTACAGTACCGGTACTAGGTTGTATTTTTTTACCTGATAGCTACTATCCGGTTTTCAAAAAAAAAGAGAATGTATAAAATGGTAATTTAGCAAAACTTGCCATAATAGGAGAATGATTAAATTATTCAATTACAAAACCAACAAAAGACCATCTGCAATATGCAGCCAACTAATCATGGATTAATTAATTCATGCTCTAACAAAAAGCCCTTTGCATATAGTACTTAACCTATCCTGTTTAATAATTTCAATTTTCAACTACAACCATTTATTGCGAGCTAAAATGCCACGCATTTCGTCGGCAATCTTGTTTAACTAGAATTTCAACCTTGGTGGTTGCATTTTTTTGTTACTTCAGGGTCAGATTGGTAATAAACAACTTCTCCCACATCACTAACAAAGTGATCAACTCTTAAACTCCTCATAAAAATCCCAAATAGGTGTACTGGTAATGGGCCTGATTTCTCTGGTTCTCTGTAGTATTTGCCAAGCACTGGTTTTGCTGCTCTTGTCTGACAAATTCAACAATGGAACATTTGTTAGGGTTTCTACTTTTGAAGGCTATGTTTTAAGGGAAGGAATCTATTGACAATCAAGTCAACTGACAAAATGATTATCAAAATAAAAAAGGTCAAAAATGTAAATATGTTATATGTAATTTAATAGATCGTGTATCAAATTTCATGCAATTTGGAAATCATTGGGTCATTAATCACGTGCCGAAAAGATACGGAACCATTAATTTTACATACTTCTCAATTAAAAAAAAAAAATGTGATTTTACCTTTTTTTAATATTGATAAATATCTAATTGGTGCTCACGGTTGTAAAGTAAATTTGTTATATACATATGCTATATTAGGTTTGAAATATTGAAAATTTGGGGAGGTTTTATGAAAAAAAAAACTTACAGCCTCAACCAAGTGATAATGGGGGATTTGAGGGAAGAGGTGGTGAACGACATGGGTCCCAATGTCATGGTGTATGTTGTTTATCCATCCATAGTCCCGGTCCACCGTGGTTAGCCCCCCTCTTAGATAGCTCCATTCCTACACCATAATTAATCAACAGATTTGATTAATTAATACACCTCATCTCCTTTACAAAATGATTATTTTTCAAAATATTAAAAAATGTAAAATATTCTGAAAACTATACTTTTATATATTAAAAATTAGAAGATTGAAAATATTTATGATTTATTAAGAAATAATAATAGAGGTTTCACCTTGCCACGATACCAAGGAAGATTAGGTTGACCGTGATGATGTAAGTAGGTCACAAGATCAATCCACATGATAAATACCTACATGTTAAAATATAATGATGATTTACCAAAACAAAAAATTAGGCATATAGTAAACAAAAAAAAAAAATTAATGAATATTGGTGCTTACAAGGTTGGGAACACCATAGAGCTTTAGCACAGGAATGAGGCCTACGGTCCATGATAGACCGAGAAGCAATGCTACCATGATGGACCAACAAATGGTTGAGGTCAGAACCTCTGTCTTCTCATTTGGACCAAACAAATTACTGCTTGGATTGAAGTGGGACCCACTCTTTCCGGGGCTCCTATTCCACTACAAAATTACACCAGGATTCAAAACCACATAATCACAATCAATTGTAAACTACTCTCAAGGTGTCTCATTTTACTTGGTGAAATCTTCGTTTTGGTCCTTGGAACTTTTTACAAAAGTTAATTTAGTTTTTAATAACTTCTTCAATTTTGAAAAGAACATGTAAAAAGAGAAACTAAATGAGACACCTTGAGAGAAATTCAAGGATTATTTCAGAGAAATTCAAGGATGAATTTAATTTTCTTCTATAAAAAAAAAATCCAATGACCAACTTAATGTAAATGGAAGCATCACTCTATCCTTGATTAAATTAAAAAAAAATAGGGAATAAAAATGTTTTTGTGGGTTTCTGGATTAAAATTATTTTACTAACCAGATAAATAGGATATGCAAAGAGAGGGTAAGGAAAGGTGAACCGTAGCCTCTTTGTTTTATCCTCCAAACTCTTATATGTCTTCTCTGTTAACTGTTCAAATAAATAGTAAGAGAAAAAAGAAAACCAATTAATCAAATTCAATTGCACATGAATTAATCAAATTCATGGCCCAAGGCCCAAGGCCCAATGGATAATGGTAACAGGCTCTAATTTGTTATCCCATTAATAATATATCTAAATTGCAAATCAGAAAAGTTTGATGACCCAAGCTTTAGACACCATTGTTAAAACTTAAAAAGGTTCCATTTTCTGATATTAATAAAGTCTAGGATTCAAATCTGCACTGTTCATCTTTTCTCCATCACAATCAAAGCATTAGTGTAAAATTATAGACCTTATATAAAATGAAGAGCTAAAAATTGAAAGCACTAGAATTGATTTCTGTATTTTAATAAATTCTTGGTCTCATTCTAAATGAACTGAAAATATTAATTTTAGCAAACATATTACTCACAAAAAACAACAGCAAAATATAGTAATACTAATAATAATGCCTCCCATTACTTTTTGTAAACAATTTAATTGAAGAGAATCAATGCCTGCGCTGCACGTGAATGAAATCGAACTCCATGTGATTTGTCAGAGATCCAAAAATATCTACTGTACTGCTATATTAACTTGAATTTATTTTCTTGTAATTTGTGCTCAGAGAATCTTTTTTTTACCCTTTATGTTAGTAGCCTAGTAGGGTTATCAGATCTATGGCTGAGAATTATACTAAAATAAAAGATATGATTCTTTGAATTGCAAAAGATACTTCTGTGTGATATATATATATATTTTTTTATTCGAACTTCCGTGTGATATGCTTTGACCATTATATGTAGCTATTAAATTTTGATGCGGTTTGTATCTTGTACTAAAATTTACCTATATTTGGCAAATGCTTTTTCTTTTGATACTTTTTTTTCCAGTAAAGTGTTTTGTTACCACAAAATTTGATATGATTTGTCCTTTATATGTATATATTAAAATTTGATAATAAGAAGTACTAAAATTTACCTATATGTGGGAAAATGCTTTTCTTTAAAAAGAGATTAATTGACAACTGTAAAATTAGATTCTTCTCTTTGAATTCAAGTTTATTTGACTTTGGTTAACTTTAGTTGGTGTTATAGAATAATTCACATGAAAAATGACAAAAAAGTATACATAGATATGCAAAGTACATATAAATAGAAAATAATTCCCAAAAAGATGTCTAACCGGATGCCATGATTCATCTCTCTCCACATGACCATGATTTTGATGGTGGGTCCTATGACTTATTCTCCTATAATTAAACACAAATTTAGCAAAATAGTTTGTTAATTAATTAGTTAATCAACATGTATGAAATCTAACAGAAAACTAGTAAAATAATTTATTCATGAAACCCAAAAAAAAATTAAAAAAATTAAAATGTATGAAAATTAGAAGGATGTAATACACACCACCCATGATATGGCACCAAGATAGCACTGTGTAGCATGTGGCCCACAAAATTATTTAAGGTTGCATTGTCTGAGAAGCTCCCATGGCCACTGCATATATGTACAAAAATTCAAAAATCTCATGTGAGATATTTAATTATTTCTAGTGGTGTAGAAAAAATTGAAGAAATAGCATGAGAGCTTAATTAATACACATAGCTAGCTAGGTGAATTCATTGTACAATTTTATGGGTTAATTACCAATCTCATGTCCCATATATATCGCCTCAATTAGTCCCAAATATATATATATCTAATAGTAGAAAAATTGAAGGGCATGACAACTTAAATAATTCATTAATTGTATTTTTTTAGGAGTTAAATTTATTACCAATCATGGCCAAGAACAAAGAGAGCCCAGAACATGGTGCCTTGTGCAAACCAGTAAAACGGCCACACAAAGAGTGAATTGTCGAAACGCAGTGCGATTGCCGCGAGAGCCGCAATGACGACGAAATCTCGGAGCACGTAACTCATCGATCGCCATGGAGACTTGACCCAACAATGCTGTGGTATGGCCGCGCGTATCTCACCGATTTTAAATGGAGGCGGTGAGCCTGCGTCGAATTTCGCCTTCTCCTCCAACTCCTTTCGATACGACTCGCCGTGACGGCTGTGGTTGTGTTTCTTTTGCGGCGCTGAGCTGCCCCAAAGCCATTGTCTGAAATGAAAAAATGGTGCCTTAGCCCTTGACAAGGGAGTCCATAACTTGGTCATGGCACCCTTCTCTCCATCTCTTTCTCTCTCTTTCTCCATATCTCTCTAGGTTTTTTTTTGTGAGAGATATATTGAAAGATAATGGATGGTATTGGGTTGCCAGGGTATATATATATTGAGAGGACTGAAACAATTCTCACAACATAAGAAATATCCTCGGGGAATCTATGTTTAGATAAAAATTAAATGCAAAGATGAATAATAATTTAATGATGTGCGCTATTATAAGCTAGATAATTAATAAGCTGGCCGTCCTGCTAAATGGCGAAATTTATAGGGTCATTGGACAAAATATTTTTATTTGTTCTACATCGATATCCGATCTTTTTTGTAGTTTTTTTTCCAATCATAAGAAAATTATTATTGTCATGTACGTACATTGTAATATGAATATATATAAAGATGAGGGATCAAGTTACAACCAGTATTTTCTACATTTTTCAAAGTCCAAATTGTCGATCCAAACCGTTAGATGTGATCTCTACAATAAAATGTGCTTGGAGACCAAATTTTACATTTTTTGGAATTTTTTTACTATTTATTAAGATGAGTACAAAATTCAATGGTTTGAATTTGACTAGTTTTTGTACTCATCTTAATAAATAGTAAAAAAATTCTAAAAAATGTAAAATTTGGTCTCCAAGCACATTTTATAGTAGAGATCACATCTAACGGTTTGGATCGACGATTTGGACTTTGAAAATGTAGAAAATGCTTGTTGTAACTTGTTGTAACTCAAAAATTGTTGTAACTTGATCCCTCCTCATATATAAATATATTTTTTTAAAGAAAGATGACAATTTGACTTTCAAATTTCATACTTTTATTATTATAATAAAATATTTTCCTTATCTGAGTATTGAACTCATGGTCATCGTGTCTTTACCGTTAGACCAAATGTTAGTTCTTGCAATGTGAATATATTATAAGAGAGCAAAAATAAATTTTCATACAAAATAATAAATTTTTATAAAAAAAAATTGATCAATAAAAAAAATTCAATAATAAAATAATAGACCAACATATTCTCATATAAATTTAAAGCCCATTATTAAATGACATATCTAAAAGCTTTATTTTTAGATGTACATATTGATTTACTTTTTGTTATGTTGCTTAAAGCAATTACAAGAAAAAAAATCATTAAAATAAGTTGTATTATTTGTTGTTGTTATATTATAACATATTATAGCTCTCCCTGTGATTTATATGCATTTGTGTATCTTCGATGGAGAATATAGTCATGTTTATGTTAATAAAATTATTAAATAACAAATAATATTCATTATATGATATTAAAAATGAAAATAAATAAAGACTTAACCAATCAATCTAAAAATTCTTTAAATTATATTTAAAAAGAGAAATAAATTAGGACCAAATGAAGACAGATTAAATAAACTTGTGATGAGTACGTATCTAAATAAATTTATATTTCTACACGTAAAAAGACATGAAAAAATTATAGAATCAAATGAAGGCAAACTATTTAATTGGAGGGTTGATATTTAATCTGAAATTTCATATTTTAACCATAACTGTTGACGAATCAGGACATCTACGTGCTTAATATAAGAATGGAAATTTGCCAAGGAAATCATAACAAAATTTCAATAAATATATACCGTGGTTACATTATTAGAAATCAACATAGAATTACTTTTCACCTAACTTTTATGTGTATCTATTTGACAGTTGCTTAGTCTATCATCAAACAATTTTTAACCTATTTGAACTTAATTCTTGCCTTTAATACATTAACTATTTGTATCTATTTATACAATTTGATGATTAGGGTTTTATGTGTATCTATTTAACAGTTGTTTAATCTATTAACTAATTAAATTTAAATTCATTAACTAATCAGGTATGAGATAGAAACTAACTATAATAGAAACCATGAACTTAATTCTAAACCAGACAAGCTATTTAAACTTAATTCTTCCCCACCAGGGGACTCACGTGCTGTGCACGTATCTTGCTGGATTAGGCAGCCTTTCTGATGTTAGGTTATTTTATATGCTTTCTACAGATCATCACCTTTTTGTGGGGTAAATTTAATTTACCAAGTTGTAAGATGTATTTTGCTCAGTAAGATGTGGTGATCATGATATGTTGTATATGCTATGTACTGTGATGATAATTAATGAAGCCTAAGGGCAATTTTATAAAAGAAAAAATAGTTTTTATAATTAATTACTAGTATTATGTCTGTACATTGTAACGATGTATATATATATATAATTTCAAATGTGCCATCACATATCGTTTTTCCAGAAGTATTGGGTTTGGCTTTAATTCATTCTTTTAGTATTGCATGATATGTTGTTCATAGTGGTTTGCTAACGGGTTACCCGTGACCCGTTCCGGGTAACCCGTTAGGGGTAACGGGTAGGGCGGGTAGACGGGTAGGACGGGTACGGGTACAACCCGCAACGGGTAGACGGGTAGTTTTCCCAAAACCTCTACCCTACCCGTTTATTACCCGTACCCGTTGCGGGTTGACGGGTACGGGTACCCCGGGTACGGGCGGGTTTTTTTTTTTTTTTTTTTCTTTTCTGTTTTTTTCTGAATTTTTATGCTTTGAGATTCGTGCCAAGTTAAAGGACATGGATGGATGGAGTTTAGATATAGGGGTCCGTTTTGAGATTCATGCCAAATTAAAATTGATGCCTCAGATCTCATTCTACTAAGTCAGGTATTGCACTGGATCTGAATTCTATAGGGGTGCCGCCAAAAAAATTTTGAAATTCAAATTTTGTAACGGGTACGGGTAGACGGGTACGGGTAGGCGGGTATAGGGGTACGGGTAGGCGGGTACGGGTTGGCGGGTAGACGGGTACGGGTACAATGGGTTTTTTTCAAAATAGGGGTGTCCGGTCCGTTTATTACCCGTCTACCCGTCTACCCGTCTGTACCCGGGCAACGGGTACGGGTCGGGCAAAACGGGCTCAACCCGTTAGGGGTTTAGCAAACCTCTAGTTGTTCACTTATAAGTTGTAATCCATTACACGTGTCTGTACAACACGATATATATATTTGACAGTTGTCGGTCACATACAAGACACAATCCGATTTTTTTATTTATATCTAAAAATTAAATCAAATTACAAAAAATAACCGAAGTATCGTTGAATTTTGATTTCTACCCAATCCGGTTATCCAATAACCGGATTTGGGATAAATGTCCGGTTATCCAACAACCGAACTCAAGAAATATAACCGGTTATTGGATAACCGGAAAGTTATGTTTTTTTTTTTTTTTTTTTTTTTTTAAAGAAAACCCGGTTAATCACTAACCGGAAAGTAAGTTTTTTTTTTTTTTTTTTTTTTTTGAAAACCAGAAATTTCGAATTTTTTTTATTTTTTATATTAAAATATTAGAAATGTTGATTATATTTCTTTAAAAATAGATGAAATACAATATAATTTGATTTATTAGAAAGACTGCAACAAATAACCCGGATTAATATTTTTCAGGCCGGATTTTTCGCGGCTGTAAGAAAAATTAATATATTTCTTTATGTGCTAGTGGAAAAAAATAAAAATGCTTAGATTCTGAGTTATTGATTCCGGTTCAAAAGTCACTTCTAGGTAATCTAGAAAATATTGTGATCCATCTAGTAAATTTAATTAATAAAAAGTTGTTTCTATTTTTGAAAAAAATAAAAACTTTAATTTATTTAATAATTGTTTTTCAAAAAGAATTATCAAAATAGAAACAACTTTTTATTAATTAAATTTATTAGATAGATCACAATATTTTCTAGATTACCTAGAAGTGACTTTTGAACCGGAATCAATAACTCAGAATCTAAGTATTTTTATTTTTTTCCAATAGCACATAAAGAAATATATTAATTTTTCTTACAGCCGCGAAAAATCCGGCCTGAAAAATATTAATCCGAGTTATTTGTTGTAGTCTTTCTAATAAATCAAATTAAAAAAACTTTCCGGTTATCCAATAACCGGTTATATTTCTTGAGTTCGGTTGTTGGATAACCGGACATTTATCCCAAATCTGGTTATTGGATAACCGGATTGGGTAGAAATCGAAATTCAACGATACTTCGGTTATTTTTTGTAATTTGATTTAGTTTTTGGATATAAATAAAAAAATCGGAGACACAATAGTATACGTACTATTCGCAACTCACAAATATTTGCCTAATAAAATATATTGATAAAAAAAAGTTTATGTACAATAATTATTCACAAAAAAAAAATAGTTAAACGGAAAAAGAAGAGCTCGTTCAAATTTTTAAACCGTAGATAAAACCGTCAGTTGTGTTATGTATGCACCTACCTGGCTTATACCCTTACTCCTTCGCTCTTCTTTGAATATTACACAATCACTGCATGATGATAATTGATGTTTCATTTATTAAAATATCCACTGGTTTATTCCGAAAAGAGTCTTCTATCCCTTTCTTTCTAGATTATTCATGCTCCTGCCGCCTAGACTACTCGTTGTTATCTCCTCATTCGGCCAGAAAGATGCTGTAAGCCTAGCCACATGTTGCGAACCTCCCGGGCATCCCTCATCCTGATATTAAATTGTGCACACAACCCTCTCTAGAATCTTAATGCAAAGTTGTAGTCCCATAGAAAATGGTCCCTTGTTTCCATTTCTTCACTATGACATTAGTAATATAACTTAATTTTAGATTATCCTTAAAATAAATTACACGTTATTCACACAGT
This sequence comes from Carex rostrata, assembly GCF_964058835.1. Classification (NCBI taxonomy): domain Eukaryota; kingdom Viridiplantae; phylum Streptophyta; class Magnoliopsida; order Poales; family Cyperaceae; genus Carex; species Carex rostrata. The sequence continues at coordinate 3,469,829 of NC_135940.1, forward strand.
TAAAATCCTATAACATCCAATTTCATTATTTGACAATTCAAATTTCAACTCAGAGATCTACTATTCCGTTAAATATATATACATTATAAACTAATATTTAATTCACACATCCTGTTTAACTATACAAATTGAAAATACAAATTATAGAGAAGTCTATTTACGTGACAGTGAGATATTCAAAATTTCAAATCAAATTACTATCGACAATTCAAACTTACACATATATCAAACAATAATCAATATCAAAGTGTCTTTTTTTTCAATTTTCTTTCATGTTATCTTTTATTTGGATTTCTTCGTCATTTTCCTTTATTTCTCTCTCTTTTTGTTTTTGAAATGCTTAGAGAGAGAGAGAGAGAGATGTGATTAATAAGGTTACAAGCAAAGTGGGAAATGGGGTGGACAACCATGTCCAATACCTGATAAGTGAATCTTTTACAATTACTAGATTTGGACCATTCTTTTTAACTTGGCACGAATCTCAAAGTCCAATAATACGGCCATCTATGATGACCCGAATCTCAAACCGTAAAGTGAGGATACTCCTCTGCAATACCTCAGAGGATACGAACTCCAACCATGCATGGGGCTGCGTTGCCAGAATGCCACGTGGGCCTTCTTCCTTCTCCTTTATATTTTGCACATTTATTATATTTCAAACTTTTTGAGTTTTCTCATTTTATAAGTAATTGTTTAACAAAAGAAAAAATATCACAAGTAATAGAAGCCTGCACCGAAAAGAAAAAAGACAAACGTGTTAAATAAAAATCGGTTTGAAAATATGCTGTCACAAATTTAAACGAACCTGTTTATAAGATCGGAAGGCGATGTACGCGTCATCTGTCATGGAACACAAACTCCAAATATGTAATATTAAGTGATTAAGTTGGAAATATTGACTGGATTTATGTTAATTGATCTTTTGTTTAACACGGTGCAACTTTTTAATCAAATTTGTGCATTCAACTTAATCACTTATATGAATACAGATAAATGTTATTTTGTATTCGTTGAGTAATAGGTAATTATATAAAATAAATTACATCATGAGAAAATGTATGTATGTTATTGTAAGAATAATATTATGCTAAACATGTTATTTTTTTATTTGAATGTTTTGTTATTTAGTTACGAATTGAATTTGTTATAAGAGTTATTTGTGATTTTGATTTGTTTTACTTCATAAAAAATTATTATTTAGAATTGATTGTATATTTGTAATTAAATTTTATATATTAGTAATTGTGATTGCATATGACAAGATAAATTTTGATAGTTCATTTGTAAAAATAATAAAACTATTATATTCGTATTATTCGTTATTCATGCACTACCATTTCGTTATCCGCTAATTTTAACGGGTAAGGGTAGGGTAGAGTAAAACAAATTCTTAACAGGTATGGGAAATGTCAATTCTTAGTAGGTATGGGTATGAAAATAGTTTCACCCTACCCGTATCGCACCCATTGACACCCCTAACTATACCGAAAAATAGTGTGTACAACTGTGCATGGCGTGCAATATTTGTTTTCCGTTATCCCCAACATAGATTTGGATGGAATAAGCGGTCCTTCTATAATAGAACCTTAGATATATCAAAACTTAATTTAGCATCCATATGCCTCATCTCCAAGAAAGAGGATTGCCTTACAATTAAAAATTTTAGACCTATTAGTCTAATTAGTTGTAGTTTTAAGTTAATCACAAAACTATTAGCTAATAGACTCTCCAAAGTGATAGATCCTCTTATAGATGATTCACAGTAAGCCTACATCAAAGGCAGACTAATATGTGATAATATAATCACAGCCCATGAACTTCTACATCAAATTAGAATTACAAAACAAAAATGTATCATTCTCAAATTAGACTTTGAGAAGGCTTTTGACAAGGTTAATTGATATTTTCTTTTAGAAAAACTCCAAGCTAGAGGGTTTGGTATTTTATTTAAATAATGGATTAGTGATATCCTAAAAGGAGGTAGGACTTGTGTTTCCTTTAATAGTGAAACGGGAACATACTTTGCTTGTAAAAGAGGCCTAAGACAAGGTGACCCTATGTCACCTTTTATTTTTGACCTAGTTGCATATGCCTTTCATAAACTACTTTCTAATACTCAACTCATGGGTAGGATTAAAGGATTAGGACAATTTCCAAATCCCTCAAAAATTCTAGATTTGCATTTTGCAGATGATACCTTATTGTTTTTAGAAGTTGATCCCAAGATGATTGAAAATCTAAAATTCTTGCTATTAGGGTTTGAGGAAGTCTCAGATTTAAAAATAAACTTTGATAAAAGCTCAATGGTTCCACTAAATATATCTACAACTCTGCTTCCTCCTTAGCTAATCAATTAGGATGTAGCATTACCTCCTTACCATTACTTATCTTGGTGTCCTATTACATTGGAAAACCCTAAGTACTGCAGATTGGAACCCCTTAATTAGTAAAATAGAAAAAATATTACAATCCTGGAAAGGTTCACTTTTATCACTAGGTGGAAGAGTAACTCTTCTAAATTCAGTCCTTTATGTAATTCCACTTTACTGGTTATCTATAATTTTAATGATTTTTGAATAATAAATGAAACTGTAATGCATTAAAAAAAATAAGCAAACACACAATAAATAATAAATGCGTTTTAAAATAATTATATGGGTAATTCTTGAATAATCTCTGAGGCTTTTGAAAAAAACTAATACTGGTTATGGCCAATTTGTATGGGTGCGTCATCAATGTTTTGACAATAATAAAGTTAAAGTCGTTTAGAAAGAATGGGTGCATCATCGATGTTCTGACAATGAAACATCGATGCACTTTTGTCGTCGTTAAGCCGGGCATAAAGCATCGGTGCATTATCGGTGTTTTTGCAATAATAAAGTTATGACCGTTTAGAGACCATGGGTGCGTCATCAATGTTTTGGCAATGAAACATCGATGCACTTCTACCGTCGTTAAGACGGGCATAAAGCATCGGTGCGTTGTCGGTGTTTTTGCACGGAAGCATTGTTTTAAAAAAAACTTTAAATAGCCTTAACTTGTAGGGTTTTCGGATACCACTTTTAGGGTTTCGCGGTAACCAAAACCCTTTTAGGCTTAAGCTGCGGAAAGAACGTAAAACAAAAAATTTTTACTTCTAACTCAAGCCGTGAATTAAAAGGGATATGCCGGAAAGACCAAAGCAGAGTTCCTTCTGAAGTCTTTCATTGCAAGGACCCTTTTAATCTTTTTTACAGATCTACTCCATGATTGATTTCTAAAACTTTAATCTACTTACAAATTAAATAGATTAATATAACATATTTATACCTTGTTTCCAAATCACAGTTGGAATGCAGACCGAGCGAGTAGAGCCTCACCAGGGAAGGAGTCGACTCGGAGTATCACACGTGTGATACCTCTATCGGTTATCCACCAGGACTAACCGGAGAGCGGTTTATTTCTTCTGCCATAAATACCGTAAACCGCGGAATTATGCAAAAACACTATTCACGGGAATAAGACGAAAACCCGTAAACACGAATTTTCGGTTGCTCAGTTTCATCAATATGCAAAACTGACATACCGCGAAATTCGGTAAAATACTATTCATCGATCCCGTAAATATTCTCCACAACAACCCGCAAGATTATACGTCAACTACGTATAACTTTCTTTTCTCAACCGAAACACTATTTGGGAGAGAAACCGAGAAAGAGAGAAAATACCGATTCGTTTCTGCACGAAAAGATACATGTGAATGTGCATATGTATATATGTGAATATATATCTCTCTCTCTACCCCTCCACCCCTATTTATAGTGTTTAGATTCGGTTGCAAAAGACCAAAATGCCCTCCAAGTTCGGCCTATTTACAAGATATGCCATTGACACCTCATCCTTTTATATGTGAAATGACCAAAATACCCCTTCCACACCCTTCCACATTCTTCTCCATGCTTCTACACATGCAAGGTGGCATAGGTGTGAAATGACCATTTTGCCCTTGTGGATAGGATTGATGACATGTCATCTGGATAGGATCAATGACGTGTCATGCAGATAAGGTCGAATCTGAAAAGACCCGAATGCCCTCGGCCCGAACACAAATAATATTCGTATAATTATTCTGAACAATTATATATATATTTTTCTTTCGGTTATTTGTTTCGGTATCGATGACATGTCATCTGGATAGGATCGATGACGTGTCATGCGGATAAGGTCGAATCTGAAAAGATCCGAATGCCCTCGGCCCGAACACAAATAATATTCGTATAATTATTCTGAATAATTATATATATTTTTCTTGCGGTTTTTGTTTCGATAATTTATACAATGTGTCCTGCACATTTATAAATTAACCGGTTAACTTTTATACAACGTGTCACACACGTTTATAAATTAACCAATGTTTTTGCTTGTTATTTTTACATAACATTTATAATTTAATTATAACACGTATAATTAATTATAACCATCTTATCATTGATCATAACCAATTTATAATCAATCAAAATAAGATTCTCCGATTAACTCCTATATGGTGTGACCCAATAGGATCTGTGTTATGTTGGTAAACAGAGTTAAAACCATTTTAACTTCTATAATCATGAGCGGCATCTGGCAACACATCATGACCATCCAATTACACAGATGATGCTGTACTGTACAATATCACGATCCAGTAAACAATTTACTTGTGTCTGTTCTTCTGTCTCATAGCTATCAGATTAGTTTCAAGGTAGATGTGTGTCATCCTTGCTAACTGAATCTTTTCTTGATCTTGAGCAGATTATCAAATATAATTACTCTTGTAATAATACCGCGCGCTGATAATCTTACTCTATCAAGGGGCCCAGTGATGCTATAGCTCGTATAGAGATACGAGGGACAAATAGTATTCTTGGTAAACCATCACTACCTCAGCTAAGCCATGTATACCGAAGAGCTACCGTTATAACTGCATTTTACCGACAGCGTTTGATAACAATCACACATATACATTTCTTAGTGGGAAAGATGAATACCTCATACTTTAGAACGTGACACTGAATGAAAACATAAATGACACGAACACAATTCTATTTAATGTTTCATTCGGGGTCTGTCAAATACCATGTTTCTAGAACATGTATCTATGTGATTAAAATGACATCTCGTGTCAGGTGGTTTGTAAAACTTAACCATCTTTTAATCCACATACTAACCTTATAGCGGTAATTAGTGTTCCTGCTAATTACCTTGGTTAGTGACCTTTTAAGATTAAGAGTATATATCATCTATATTATGGAGTTTCACAATTTCAGTCATGAACTCGAAATGATCCATAAATTCAATAATACTCAAGACAACAAAATGATATTAATCATCCAATTCATGAACAAAGCTTTATGATAAATTATCGTATTATTGACTTCTAGATTATTACAAACTAACATAACTTTGGCTAGGAAAGTCGGATTTGCGTGTATAAACACAATTCGAAAAGGGAGGAACGAGACAGATCCCAATTTTATCCCCTTGGTCATCTGACAGAATCAGAATTGTAAAAAAACGTCGTTTAGTGCTTCAAAAATCCAGTTTAAGTTTTCTATCAACAGTAGACATACAACCACCGAATTTAGTTTTTTTTCAAAAACCTAAGAGATTATTCAAGAATTATCCATATAATTATTTTAAAATACATTTACTATTTATTGTGTGTGTTTGTTTTTTTTAATGGAATACAGTTTCATTTATTATTCAAAGATAATTAAAATTATCTATGATTGTTCAATATATGTCCTTTACACGATACTTATTATTATTTTTTCAAATTTCAAAGAGATGTAGTGTAATGGGATTTTTGTGCAAAAAAAAAAAAATCTCAAACCTCAAGAATTCTTTTCGATTTGAGTATTTTAAAACAAAAATTCAAAACCTTGTGGTAAAATATATTAAAAATGGATATAAATAAAAATGTCGGTAGTTATGACTTATAAAGAAGTTTGGCTAATATAATATCCGTGTTATTTTAGCATATATAACACCAACTCCAAAACCTATCGAATCAACTTCAAACAACTAATCCAAACTGTTCAAACCAATTACTTTATGAGTGATGCATTTACATGCAAATTTTTTATATTTTCGAACTTATTTTGTATCAAGTCAAGCAGTAAAAATATTGAAAAAATAAATGCACTAAAATTAACTTAAAAACTCACACATTTTCACCGCTTGACTTGATACTAAATAAGTTGGAAAACCAATAACTATTTATCCTTCTAACTATAATTTGGAAGAACTGTACCGTCCAGTGCAAGACTTTAATTATTGATACTGACTGCATTCGTACACACGTGGCCTCATATGAGAATTTACTTTCTAATAATGATTGATAGGAACCAGTTTCATTGAATCGTGGGATGTTTCGAAAACTAAAACCTTTTTTTTTTATATAAATATGTTTAGAATTAAGTCACTAAATAATTTAATACATTAAAGAAATTATTTAAATTTCAAATCTACACGAAAAAAAATATTATCTTTTGTTACAAGATTAAAATCTGAATTTAAAAAAATTGTCACATGCCTTCCTTTTATCTTTGTTTGAATTTTAATTTTTTATTACCATGGTGCACTCGTGATTAGAATAAAATATAATTTGTAAATAATATTCAATTTCAAGTAGAGCTATGATGTTTTTAAATTAATATTTTTTATGTGAATTTAACTCTAAAGTCTATCATATTTTTTAAATAATAAATCTAAACTGTTAAAATTGATCTATTTTATGAGTGATGCGTTTACATACAAAAAATTAAAATTTTAGAATTAATTTAGTATAATGTCAAGTAGTCAAAATTAGAAGGTTTATAAATTAATTTTAATGCATTTATTTTTTGAACATTCAGCCACTTGACTTCATACAACATTAAGTGGAAAATTAAAATTTTTAGACACATCACTCGTAAAGTAATCTTATGGATCAATATTTTTATTTATAAAGTTCAAACAATTAATTCATCAAAAATCATTTAATGTAATCTTTATATTAAAAAAATATTGTTTTATATATACATAGAGATTAAATTTTAAATATTTAAAGAAAATTACTCTTTTTAGATAGATTTTTTTTATTTAGATAGAAAATCATATGATCTATTATTTTGAATCATTCGGAAATAGTGATTTTCTATCTATTTAAAAATAATTCAAAAAAATTCAATTAATGAAAATCATGTTGAATGATTTGGATTGACTGCTTGAACTTTGAAAATAGAGATATGGATTCATAACATAGATTGATCCGCACTTTGCAAAATACTGCATCCCCACTCGTATAAATATTCTTTATGCTCTTTTTATGCCCACTAGTATATACTACATAGAGTAAAGCTAGCATGAGTTAAAACTCATCAAGAGGAATTGGTAATCACAGCTCCAAAATCTGTTGAATTGGCTTGAAACAACAAGCTCAAATCATTGAAATGCATATACTTTACAGGGATGCGTGTACATGCAATATTTTAATATTTTAGAAAAATTACTTCACCAATTCCTCGAATCGGTGTAGATTTTGATTTTTTTGCTCCACCGATTTTTAGAATCGGTGGAAGTTATTTTTCTAAAAAAATCCGCACAGCGAGCTTGTTCAGTTGAAAGATTTAAAAGAAATTGTATTTAAAAAAAATCATGACACAAGGACAGCAAATGTCTCAAAATTTGAAAACAGGGGAAAGAAAATAATTAATATCTCATACAAAACAACCGCAGGACCACAAAACAAGATTTTGCAACTTCAACTGCTCTCCAGTACTACCAAAACTGGAATATTCCTCTAATATACCCCCAAGTCCCCAGTGTGCTGTCTGTCATGCCATGATGTCAATTTCACAAACTCTAATAATATATAATAATACTGTCATACTGAGACTTTATTTGATTGCTCTAGGATGTCTGTACATGACTGAGACATGTAAAAAAATAATAATAAGAAGGTAATATATGTTTACATTTATTTAATATCAGTTTAGCTTATTTTAATTAATTTTACAGAGGTGATTTTTTCTTTGTCACAACAGCTACTTTAATAACGTCTTCTTAAAAAAATGTCATATCATTTTTAATTCTGCAGTTCACCTTAATTTTAGTTGTTGATATAGAGGGTTCCAATGCCTCATTTTTTTTATACCTCATCATACCTCATATTTTATATCTTCGTTTTTTTTCATATTCAAAGTCTAAATTGTCAATCCGAACCGTTCAACATAATATCCATACTAAAATATGGTTAGGGATGAAATTTTATAATTTTTGAAATTTTTTTACTATTTTTTAAGATGAGTAGAAAATCACTGTTTTTTGAACGGTTCAAAAACAGTGATTTTGTACCTATCTTAAAAAATAGCAAACAAATTCCAAAAAATATAAAATTTCATCTCCATGCATATTTTAGTATAAATATTTTGTTGAACGGTTCGGATCGACAATTTGAACTTTGAAAACAAAAATATAAAATATAAGGTATAATGAGGTATGAAAAAATGAGGCATTGGAACCCTCCTCATTTTAATATTTACAATTGTCGTTGAGTATATAGATTAGTCATTGAATGTACAGGGTTGTTAATTTGTATAGATATATTAATTCACTTTTAATTCACTTTAATCAGACTCTTTATGCATAGTATGTAATCAGACTATAAATTGAAAAATAAGAGTATAAACGGGGTGAATTCGAAGCGGATAATGCTGATACTAAATTAGTTTCCGTCTTTTAACATGCGGATACAAATACAAATACGGAAAGTAAATGAATATCAAAATTTAAAATTAAATATGCATTAAACAGATAAAGAGCGGATAATTTACAAATATGGATTCGAATACAAATACAAAACGAATAATTATCAAATAATGAATCATATGAACTTTAAGATACAAATATTAATTAAAAAATAAATAAATTAAAAAATAAAAAATAAAATAAAATGAAGGTATCATGAACTTCGAAATGAAGAAGCGAAGAAGAGAGAAAGAAATAAAAAAAAAAAATTAAAGAGAAGGATACCCGGTCCGTAACTTAATTATCAAATGAGATTTTAATAATCTGTTCAGACATAAACTACTACTAAATATCTAAATCACAACATATATATGTAATTTACCTTAATCCAAGCTACATTAAAAATACAAATGGGACTGATCCAATAAGCATTTTTTTAAAGGTTCTGATACAATAAGCATTAAGATGAGGTTTGATTATGAACTAAACAGTAAAATAAGAACTTTAAGCTAGTCCGACTAAGATAGAATAAACCGATATTTAATTATTAATTATGGCCTAAACTAATTCATTCCTCCAGATGACTTAAATTTTATTTGAATGTGTGACTTAACTTTTCATTGTTTTTATTATTTTCAATTACTTTTGAAGAAATATAAAGTAAGCAATTAATTTTGTTTCCATTTAAGCATAAAGAAATTTATAACCTCATCAATTATAGAATCAACGAAAAAATTTAAAAAGAGCATAACTTCCTAAATTAAAAAAAAAAATTAAATATCTTTTTATGAAAATGTACCATAAATGAACTATTTAGCAACCCAATATATTTTTAACACACCGATACATATAAGTTGAATGAACAAGATTCGCTAAATGCAATGTGCATCTCTAAGATAAATAATTAATTTATATAAAACTTATTTTCTTGTATAATTTCTTTCAATCAAAAAATATATGAAGAACAATTTTATTATTAATATTACAAAATTAGTAAGACAAAAAAAAATTGTAATATCAAATCATGTTATGAGCACCATCAAATTCTTACTAGATAAGAAATAACTTAAAGTATAACTTTGAATATCAACTAAATATAAATAATTTAGGCCGGCCTAAGTTTGAATAACCAAGTTAGACCTCATTAACTTTAGTTCACAACCAAACACCACATAAGCTCTTCTATAGAAAATCTTTACGGATGGTGTGGATAGATAAGAAGCCACGTGAGTGAGAAAATAAAAATGAGCAATTGATGTCCAATCTATTGGTTTGAAAAATAGAGAAGAAAGGAAAGAATAAGGGTGTGTTCGGCCGATTCACTGTTCACGTGGGAAAAAAAAAACTGAATTTTTTTTTTCTCACAGAAACAGTGTTTTCAGTTCAATTCCCGTGCCTGTGCTCATTCCCATTTGTCGGCCGAACAGGTCCTAAAAGAAAACGATATTCGGTCCGGATCTTATTTTTGGGTTAGTCCCACTATGAGAGGGTGTGATAACAGAGAAAGAGATCTATTTCTTCTTCTCGTATATATCATAACTCGAGAATGCCATTGATATTTAAGACCATCTTGACAAACGAAAAATAATAATAGATGTCCCAATTTTCAATTGCAATGGACAACATGAAACGTTGAGCACACATTTAATTATTCAGAGATATTAATTAATGTCAGTAAAAGGTGGGTTGGGATTTGCGATCCAAAGTAAATCTTGTCTGACCTTCTGTCTGCACGGAGATCTGTTAACTTATTTATCCACTTTTTGTTGTTTTATTACCGTGCCGTAAAAGCCAAAAAAAAAAAAAATTTATTTTATTACTGTGATTCATATTTTTTTATGTAAAATCCAGACCGTCCGAATTAAAATGCGGCCTAATTTGAGTTGCACAATCCGAATTCTTTGTGAAGTAATTCAAAATTTTTGAGTTACGCGATGCTAATCGGTCATGAGTCAATGATCAAGAATCGTTCCTCCGAAACATGCAACAAATAAACAAAAACAATGTTTTGCAAATGGATTTATATCAATCTCTCTTTTTTATTGGTGGGGTTTCTTATATATTTCATTTCTTTCTTTTAAGGATGCTTCTGTCACACCTCCGATCCGGCGGCCATTTTTATTAATATCCCTAAAAAAAATAGAAATTTTAAAAATAACTCTGTCCCTCATTTTTTTTAAAAAATGCCCTGACCGCCTGGGCCCAGGGCAGCCCAAAAACCATGTGAGGCGCCAACCCCTGGGGCGGCCCATAAGCCAAGTGAGGCGCCACACAGCCGGGCGCCCCATATTTAATCTGATTTAAACCCTTCGTTTTCTACCTCTGTCACTTCCCGATTTGAAAATTTCGCTCGAGGCGAGAAACTGAGTGAATAGGTATGTTTTTTAATTATAATAATTAGTCATTACTGTTGATAATTAGTCATTACTGTAGTTAATTTTGACTGTTGTAATTACTGTAGTGTACTGTACATTTACTGTAGCGTACCGTACATTTACTGTAGCGCACTGTACATTTACTGTATCTGACTGTTGTAATTACTGTATCGTACTGTAGCAAAATTGTAATTTTTTTAATTATTTTTCAGTTAGTCATTTATTACTGTACCCATTATTATGTCATGTAATACTTGTAATTTTTTTTTTAAATGTAGTTTGTTAAAGAAGAGATGTTAGTTGCACTGTATGTCGGCGGCAAGCTAGAAAGGGATGAAGATGGCGTGCATTACACGAAAGAAGTCGCATTTGGCTTCGAGATTAATGAAAATACCACATTTGAGGTACTGAAGCAGCTAATATACGAAAAGACATCTGTAAACCCCAACAGGTATGAAATAGAATTGGCTACACGGATTGACAACTCACGCGGGGGGGGGGGGGGGGGGGGGTAGACCTTACTTTGTTAAGTTTCCAATAACAGATGCCAATTTGTGGAGAGTTGTGTATACTCAATTTGTAGCTTGTGGGGTCCCGGTAATGGACATATATTCGAAAAGGGTTCCCCGAACGAGGGCCGGACCTTCAGATTATGACAATTCGGGTTATGACAACCAAGGGTACCACCAGCACTCCCCTTATGACAACCAAGGGTACCACCAGCACTCCCCTTATGACCACCAGGAGTACCACCAGCAATCCCCTTATGACAACCAGGGATATCACCAGCAGTCCCCTTATGACAGCCAGAGGTACCACAGCCCCGGTTATGACAACCAGGGGTACCACAACTCCCCAGAAAATACTGAAGAGTTGCCACCACCACCCAGACAGACACCCATAATCCCTAGATTTCCAACTATGCCAGAGTCAGGACCGGTACCCGTTAATCGAAATGATATTGATATTGATGTTGATGCTATTGATGCCATACCAGAAAGGGAAATGGAAACGGGGGACGAATACCAAGGGGTTTGGGAAGCTGATGACTTATCAGATGGTGATGCAAATATACCAGGTTTATCCAGGGCAGAAAAATTCCCGATTACAGGTCAGGGAAGTAAGCATCCGGTCACTACATTCAACGACACCACAGCTTTCGAAGAGGCAGACATTAGTTTCTTCGGTCCTCGTGTTGAATACAATAAAGAACTTGCCGCAGGGCAAGTTTATACCAACATAGACGAACTTGTAAAGAAAATAAATGAGACTCATGTTCACGACAACTGGGAATGTATAATACACAAAAGGGACCGAACAAGGTTAGTTGTGTTGTGTAAAACTCACCCGCGCTGCGAGTTCCGCCTTTTTGCAACCCCTGCGGGTTCAGGGGAAGCATGGATGATTAAGAAGTGTGAACCACCTCATACATGCAAGTCTGCGTCCACAAGGACAGACCATGCGCAGTTGACGACATCACTAATTGCCGATGCAATTGAGGAGGACATTAAGTTGGATCCATCGATGAGCATCAAGGCGGTGGCTATGACCGTCAGACACAAATACAAATATGTAATCCCAAAATACAACAGGCTGTGGAGAGGTCGTGAACTTGCTATCTGCAGGATATTCGGTAGTTGGAAGGATTCGTATGGCTATCTGGCACCATTGCTCCAGGCCATGGCAAGTACAAATGTCGGCACCGTATATGAGCGATGGCATGACCCTTTTTTTGATAAAGACGGAGTGCTAATAGAGGGAGCTCAACAATTCAAGGGCATAGCATGGGCTTTCGGTGCTTGTATCCAGGCTGTGCCATACATCAGACCCGTTATCAGCATTGATGCATGCTTCATGTCTGGCCATTACGAGGGGAGACTACTGATAGCATGCGCATATGATGCTGAGAACCAGCTATTGCCTTTGGCGTTTGCAATTGTTCATAAAGAGGACGGCGAGAACTGGGGATTCTTTATGCAGTTTTTAAGAAGACGGGTGATTGGGGAAGGGAAGTTTTTCTGCGTGATATCAGACCAGCACAAAGGAATAAAATATATTTTTGATCGTGAAGATTACGGTTGGTCAACACGTACTGGCCAGTGTGTGCACAGGTTGTGTATGCAACACGTTGCGGAGAACCTTTCCAAGGCAACCGGGGGCGACGAGTGGGTTCAACGAACATTTAGATGGAATTGCAGAAAGAAAAAGCCGAGAAGGGTGGTAGAGATGACTAGCAGTTTTGCAAAGGTACATGTATTTCAATTGTTTACATATATTATTGTATTTTAAGAGAACGATTTTTTCAGTACAATTGTTTACTTACATTATTTTATTTCCTTATTTTTTGTGTAGTACATGCCAAAGGCAAATCTCTACCTAATGAAGGTGGGCAAAAATAATCCCCGAGATGTCAACGAAAATCCAGCATACGAGAAAATATATCAATCCCGTGATGGAGGTTGGCGTTGGGGAATTATGACAACCAACGGGTCCGAGTCGCTGAATGCAGTATTCAAGCAGAGCCGGATGTTGCCTGTGGCTGCAATTGTAGAGGACACATTCTACAAGTTAAATGCCTGGTTTCAGGAACGGCGTGCTAAGGCCGCAGAATTAATAAGGATGAACCGGTCATTTTCAACAAAGGTGGAGGAGAAACTAAGACGACACAGGGACAAAGGTGCAACTATGACCGTTATCCCGATGGGTAATGATGGAACATAATTTGAAGTGAAAAATCCAAATGAGTACGTTCCTACTAGCCGTAAACCAGATGGGACTATGGCGTTTGTCAAGAGGGCTTGCAAGTACGTGGTTAAATTCGGAGATGCCAGGGCGGTAACCTGTACATGCCAGGGACCCCAACTAAGTCACATACCCTGCAGTCACGTGATGGCGGTATGCCGAGTGAGGAACTACTGCGAGGATCACTATGTTGCTGACATGTACCGTACCGATTACCTTGCTTCCACTTGGGGTGGATCTTTCCATTCTTATCCCGATCAGCACGAGTGACCTGCATATGTCGGTGATAGAATACTCCCTTCAGAAGGATGGATAAGAAAGGGGAGGAGGAGACACAAGCGTATTGTAATGACCATGGACGAGATGGGTGGTAGGCGACCGTCGGGAAATCGGGCTCGCCGTTCTGTTTCTGACAGGCGCACGACAGGTATGTAGCATTGTACGAAATTCATTTATGATTTTATTATATTACTAACTGAATTGTATTCTTATTTTCAGATGTCATAAACGCGCACAACGAAAGAGAAAATGCTAGAGTTGTTGCTGAAGCAACTGGTAGAACACAACCCCCCATTCTCCGAGCCAATCATCTAGTTGCCAAGCCTCTACAAGTAATGCCGCACCTCCAGCTCATACCAGTACAACTAGTCGTTTGTTAGGTTTATTGAGACGTCGTGGTAGGGGCAGATAAACTTGCTATTTTGCTTGTGTGAACTTTTTTGTTTATTGTAATATATTTCTGACTGTAGTATTTTTACTATGGGACTGCTGTATTACATTGGCGCGCATTATGTTGAATATAAGCTTTAATGGTGCAGAATTTTAATAAAAACAGCGATTTTCAAACCATCTTAATAAATAGTAAAAAAATTCCAAAAAATGTAAAATTTGGTCTCCAAGCATATTTTATAATAGATTGAACATCTAACGGTTTAGATTTGTTGTTTGATACACACTAAAATATAACTCCGGAAGCACCTCGGCCGAAATGCTTCCGGTAGCCATACACATAATATTTTATTTTTTGACATACACATACACATATACATAAACCCTAAACTTTTTTCACAAAATTATTCAAATCAAAATACTAAGATTTCTCTAAAAAAAAAAAAAAAAAAACACACACACACACACATGAGGCACCCTAGGGGCTGGCGCCTCACTTGTGCTATGGGCCGCCCCATGGGGAATTTTGGGCCGCCCTGGGCCCAGGCGGTCAGGGCATTTTAAAAAAAAAATGGGGAACAAGGGCATTTTTAAAATTTTGATTTTTTTTAGGGATATTAATAAAAATGGCCGCCGATCCGGAGGGGCAACAATTTTACAGTTTTACTGCATATATTTATCATTCAATATACGTAACATAAAGCATATATCTTTTTTATACATTGCCAATAGCATCCATTATTTTCACCACATCCCAATTTATTTATAATAATCATATGACCATATATAGTAGATAATGCTAAAGAAGTACTGTATGCACCATGTCAGATAAAATAATATCAAATCTCATACCTTTAAGTGGCATTGCTGTCAAATACAATTCCAAAAGCATTTCTTAATCTTTGTCTAAGAGACATGTAATCCACAAGGGACCCGTTCGCCAAGAGTGGAATAGAGGAATATAGTGGAAAAGAGGTTCTATTCCCGCCGAACAAGAGAGGAAGTGAGTGGAATTGGGGAATTAAGAATAGTGGAATTGGGTTTGAACTTTTATTTTCAAACCTCTGTTTTTTGCATTTTGGTCCCTCCTCTATCCTTCTATAAACCAATTCCCTATTCCATGGGAAGGGTGGAATGGAGGAATTAGCTTTTTTCAAGAGAGAGATTTAGCTTGTTTACCAATGTTCTTTCACTCTTCTACCATTAACCGAACATGACCGGAATAGTGAAAAATTGAAGCCTATTCTAAATTCCACTTTTCCTCACTATTCCTTTATTCCAATGGTTTGCCAAACGGGCCCAAGGGGAAACGGTCAATGCTAATTGCCATTGAGAAAATACTATTTAATTATATATTCACCCCGTAACTTAGATTTCTAGGTCCAAAACCGCTATAGCTAGCTATTTAGAACACTGTACAAAACTGATTGTTGATCGAACGGCTACAATCAGCATGGACTGAATTTGATCTGATACCTTACTTGATATCAGTGGAGGTATTCATATCAAATGTTATAAATCTAATTGCAAATGTTTTTCTACTCGTGTGCTAAGGATTGAACAGCTAATTACACTTTGTTCATGATACAATAATGTCATAAGTTTATATAAACTTAATTAATACATACTTTTTTATATGAACTTTGAGAATTAGCTAAAATAGGAAATGCGGTGCCTAACAAGCAAAAGGCTGTTAAAGGAAACCTGGTTTATCATTTATTTTTCTTTTTGGCGAGCACACTATCCCAAAATAGGTGTTAATAAAATCATCAAAACATGATTGAGATTTGAGAATATGGTATCTCCGCGGGAATTTATTATTTATAGAAATTATTATTAAAAATAAATAAAAACAGAAAAAGTACCTTTATTTTTCGATGTAATAGATGAAATTGACATATTTTTTCGGATTCAAAGTGTTTTCTATTTTTTCAGAAATGGTGGCTGAGTTTTTTTAAACATAAAAGATACTGAGATTTTTTAAAACAGAATGAGTGGTTAATTTTTTTTCTGAAATAGAAACAATGTTGAAGTATTTTCTAAAACATAATAAAACACTCTAGATCTGAGAAAAAAAAATGATTCTAAAGATTGGAGCCGGAATATTTTTCGAGCCCATCTATAACATAAATAAATTAGGTTCTCTTTCTGTTTTTATTTATTTTTTAATAATAATTTCTATGAATAAAAATCACTATCTATGCCAAAAGGTGTCAACATTTGCATTTAGGGCTCATTGTACTAGAATTCAAGTTGAATTGGCTTTAAGGAATAAAATATTAGGTAGAACTAGATGCATATCACAGATTCACATGTATAATTTTGGTAGCTAGTTGTTTGTCTCCGGTCTTTTTGGAACTTGAATTGTCACGTCCCGGGCATTTGGAAATTGAGCAGAGTCTCAATGAAAAGTAGTTCGCTTTTATTTGAGGAGATATAGCGGCAAATTTCGTCTGTATTTGAGAAGGGATAGCGGCAAAGAAATGGTAGATTTACAGCTTTGTTAGGTAATTTAGTAATTTCAGTTTTTTTAGGGGGCTGACGGGTAAAAGTTAAATTAGGCTAGAATCTCTCTCTGTTGAAAAATAGAATGTTTGTTGAATATGTAAGTTTGATTATTTAATGAAGTAATGCAACGCCTAAGGCTTCTCTAAAAAAAAAAAAAGAATTGTCACGTCCCTCATAGTGCAACAATTCTACCTTGTTTATTTACTATTTAATGTTAGGCACAGATCTTTTTATGCATTGTTAATAGTATCTATTATTTTTGTCACATCTTAATTTATTTACAATAATTATCTGACATTTTATAGTGGATGATGCTAAAGATATATTCTCAAATCTCATACCTTTAGGTGGCTCTGTTGTCAATTATAACCCGTAAGCATTTCTCTGACTTCACATAATGAACTTGTAACCCACAAGGGGAAATAAGTGATTGCCACTTAGATTATTTCTCAGTGCTGATTGCCACTTAGATTATTGGATTCAAAAGAAATTCATATTCAGAAGGAAATCACCGCACGAGAAACAAACAGTTCATTTCATAATGACGAATGCAAATGCTCAATAACAGCATCCAATTAAACAACAAAAATTATATAAATAAATAAGAACTCTAAGAATCTTATCAGAATAAATGATTTGGGTCAAAATCTTTTAAACCATAAAGTCAGGTAACGTTTGAGACTTACCTGTAATTCAATCATAAAGAATCAACCAATCGATAAACAATATTGAATATCAATATGACAGTCAACAGACTTACGTAATTCAATTTCAATTGTATTGGGCTATGCATACGATGCAACAGTTCAATCAATGCAGTCAATCAAATATTCAAAATGCATAGCGAGTTACAATTTAATTCTTAGTCATGAATCTCAAACGAATCTAATAACCTCGCATTTGATATTGTAGGACAAATGGAGTGACCAGTCATTGCATATTAATTGTTCTTGACAATCCCGTCAAGTCCGCTTCACAATAATCAATACTTATAACATAATAATATTTTCTTAATTATTAATTATAAAATTATTGTTCACAAAATCATTTACATATACTGAGTAATTTATTCATGTGTGACTATTTATTGCAGTGTTGTAAAATGCGGCCGCATGACCTGCATATGCTTATGCGGTGGTTTTTCACATAAAAAATCTCATGCAGTCAAGTTCATACAGTTTTGAATATACGGCCACATATACGGTCCATACGTACTTGAAAAAAGTCTAAAAATTATTTTGCATTGGAGGATATTAGAATCTATAACATTTATAATATGATAAATAACACAAATTGCTAGATTAAACAAGTCTTTAGATATAAATTAATTTTATTTTATTTATATTTTTTTAACAGAACATAGTAAAATTGTATATGTACTTTCGCATATAAATCTGCATATGCGGTATGCAGTGGCCTTCCGCATGCATAAACAAAACTGCATTTTACAACACTGATTCATTGTTACTAATGACATCAATTATCAATGCCACTATTCCTTAATCATCAAATCAAACTTTGTAATTTTAATTGGATTTTCTTTTTCGGAACTCATTCAAATTGTTAACCTTTCTGTCCAAGTCATCAATTTCAATGAAGTTCAAATAAATAAGGTCCGAATCCAGCAGTACAAGTTTAGTTCATTTTCTTTTTACTTTAATTATTTGCAGCCCAGTATAAGCAAACCCAATTCCATTTAATTCTCTTCATAATAAAATTTTCCAGCCTATTTTAAAGATTAATATTCAGTCAGTTTACAAATCAGACCTTCTGACAAGGGAATAAAACTATTTCATGAAAATTTACCAGATTATACCTTTCTTTTCTTGTTCTCCTTACCAGTAGGTCCCTACGACCATTTTTCAGAGTACCAGTACATAGAGGGACATATACCAACTGGTATGAGCAAAATGAAGGGGTATTTAATCTTTCTATATTCTCTACGGTTACACTTCTACTGCTCTAAACAATCAATCTAGCTATTAGTGAGAGCTTTAAGCAAGATTGAAAAAAAAAGGAAAAAGAAAAATTGCCACGTACAACAAGAAAGAAAATAAAATATGTAAAAGTACAAAGTGGACCATACATTAAAATATAACTATACTATTGATAAATTCTCAATTTCAACTTGCCACTTCTTATTTGGCATTATAATTTTCCAATGCTAATTAAGAAAAATCTAAACATTACCATATATTAATCTCATATAAAAGTTTGCCTTTCAAATATTTATTTGTAAATATTTCTAAATTTCCAAATTAACATTATGCACACTTTATTTCAATTATATATTCACAATATTTGATTGTTGTAATTTAAATTTGAACCGTTCATCTGTTTAAAAAATACTATTTACTGAAAAATTTGACATCTCATCCTATTTCATATAGATATGTTGTTTGAATCGGAATGCTGTTTTTGCCCTATTTTGTCCTGAAATCACTATTTTTTTCCAAACCTGTCAAATTCACTTAAAAACACGAGTAATTGAAAACTTATGAAAAAGACTAACTAACTTACTATTTTTGGCCATTTTTTAAGTCAAAACATGACATTTTTTACTATAAAATCGGACCCTATTACTTTTTTTTCACTCCAACTGTATATTGTATTCCTCGTGGAGATGTCATTTGCATCAGAATGTGTTGTTTTTGTTTCGTTATTTTGTCCTAAAATCACTAGTTTTCTCCCAATCTACAACAATAACTCACAAATACAAAAGTAAATCGATTTCTATGATAACACTAATTACCTACTATTTTTGATCATTTTCTGAGTCAAAATATATATAGCCTTTTGAAGATAATTTCACATTCTATCACTTTATATTTGTTGTTAGTTTTTCACTCTTACTTTACACATTTTACATGAGACACTTTTCGCGAGAATAAAAAAGTGACTTTTTATGACAGACTACTTTCATTGTCCTAAAATTGGTTCTAAAGATTGGAACCGGAATATTTTTCGAGCCCATCTATAACATAAATAAATTAGGTCCTCTTTCTGTTTTAATTTATTTTTTAATAATAATTTCTATGAATAAAAAATCACCATCTATGCCAAAAGGTGTCAACATTTGCATTTAGTGCTCAATATACTAGAATTCAAGTTGAATTGGCAAAAATCGCTATCTATGACCAAAGGTGTCAACCTTTGCATTTAGGGCTCATTGTACTAGAATTCAAGTTGAATTGGCAAAAATCGCTATCTATGACCAAAGGTGTCAACCTTTGCATTTAGGGCTCATTGTACTAGAATTCAAGTTGAATTCGCAAAAATCGCTATCTATGACCAAAGGTATCAACCTTTGCATTTAGGGCTCATTGTACTAGAATTCAAGTTGAATTGGCGTTAAGTTGAGTGGAAAAAACGTGCCTCGCGTACCGTGTTCAAATGTGACTGGTCACGTTTTTCACGTTTAACTTTTTTTTGATAATTTAAGTTAGTTTATTCAAGATTCACTATTTGATTAAGACCTAACGATCATAATTACATGTGACTCGCGTGATTACGTGCTGTGACCAAAATGTTAAGGGGTGGTCACGACACACAAATTATCACGGTACACGACACTTGAGTCACAGCACGAAACAATAACACGTGCCATGCCGTTCCGTGACGGAGCCGGCTCCGCAGTGCTATTTTTCCACTCTAGCGTTAAGGAATAAAATATTAGGTAGAACTAAATGCACATATTCACATGTATAATTTTGGTAGCTAGTTGTTTGTCTCCGGTCTTTTTGGAACTCAAATTTAGTTTTAATAGTATTACACTATTAGTTAATATGTGCCATATAAAAAATAGTTTTTTTTTTATCTAATGGTAAATAAACACTTTTTTTAATTCGAAATTCGGATATAACTTTTTTTATAAATATTCGAAAGTTACAAGGACTACATCGGATTTATCATTTATTTTTTTTATTGGCGGGCACACTATTCCAAAATAGGTGTTATTTAATTAAATCAAACAGTATTGAGATTTGAGAATATGGCATCTATGCCAAAAAGTGTCAAACTTTTGCATTTAGGGCTCAATATTGTAATTGAATTCAAGTTGAAGTAAGCATCACGGAATAAAATATTAGGTCACTAGATAAAAATCACACATATGCTTTGAATATGTAATTTAATATTAATTAATACTATGGTCGGCAAAAGATTTCGTAACTCATCACTTGTTGGAGATCCAATTCAAAAAAAAAAAAAAACTCAAAATTAGCTCTTTGGAAACTTGGAATAGGGGTGTCAATGACACCCTTTTATCCATTTATCCGTTTATCCGACCCGTACCGTATTCGATAAGACGGGTATGAATAAGATTATTTTTTCGTAAACTTATCGGGTATGGGTACGGGTAAAGATTTTTTTCCATTTTCAAAACGGGTAAAGGTACAAGTAAAGTCTATTTCGTACCCGTTACCTGATCGGATAATTATATAAAAAAATTATATATATTATATATCTTAATGAGCATTAAATTATTATCCATCTCCAACAGTCCAACTGGCAACTACTCTTGATCTTGAAAAATAAAATTTATTAAATTTTCTAACTTGAACAATTGATCATCTATGTAACTGTGTTAAACATAATTCACCATTAAAGCAATTTAGTAGGAATTTGTGTTTCGATAAAAAAAAAATTAGTTGGAATTAATTTTCATTTTAGTAATGTGATTATATATGTAACAAATAAATGTGTTTTAGTATTTTATTAAATAATTAATAAAAATTATTATTATACAAGTATTAACCGTTATTTACCCGCTACCGTTTCGTTATCTGACAACTACAACGGATAAGGGTAGGGTACGGATAAGACAATTTGTAACGGATAAGGGTAGGGTATGGAAGGATAATTTGTAACAGATACGGGTATGAAAATGCTCTCACTCGATCCTTACCGTACTTGTTGTTGGAATTTGATTTACATTGTCACAAACAAGTTCAAATTTGACTCAGTTCAGCTCGTACTAGTTCGATTTGTATCTCAATGTGTGCGAGAAGAAGATGAAACTTGTTACTATTTTTACGTGGCTATCATGAAGAAATGAAACTTACTTAAGATTGATGTACGACTCATAACACTATATCAGAGAAAATTATTGACATATGACGTGATTTACATCATAAATGAACTGTTAACGAGCTAGCTCATCTCAGCTCGTAATTGACTCGACTAAACTCGTTCCATCATGCCTCCATTTGTTTGTGTGAATACTGATAGAGACACGATGTTATTATTGCATAAGTCTGATACACAAGAATAGAAAAAAGTTACAATTAGTACTTAAAAGTCTCTGTTGCATATCTAGTAATAAATTTTGTCTTGAAATTAATTTTATATTTGAATCCTGTTTCAAATAGTTATTAATTGATTGAATTAATTGAGTTGTTCAGTAGAGTTCGTTCTGTGGCATGCCTCTTGACCTTTTCTTTTCCTATTTTTATTTTACTTGGACTAGAAATTTTAAATCCAACCAGTTAAGCTAATTAATTTAAGTGCATGCTTCTCTTCATTGAACCCTTGTAGACGCTGAGTTATGGACAGATAGATACAAATTAAGTGTGTGTATAAAGAGAGAGAGTTAGGCTACGGTACTTCGCGAAGTAAAACGAGTGTTTCACTTCACATCTATATTTTTAATTTCAAAGATCAAAACGTTGATCCGAAATATTCAAATTGATGTCCATATTAAATTGTACTTGGAGAAAATTTTACATTTTTTAGAAAAATTTTACAATTTTTAGAAAAATTTTACTATTTTTTTGGAATTTTTTAAATCATTGTTTTTCAGACAATTGTCGACCATAAAAAATCAGTGATTTTAAAAAGTTTCAAAAAAATAGTAAAAAAATTCTTAAAAATATAAAACGAGTATTTTACTTCACACTCAGATTTTGCGCTTTTAAAGTTCAAAACGTCGATCCAAACTGTTCAAGTTGATATTCATATTAAATTGTGCTTAGAGACCAAATTTTATGTTTTTTAAATTTGTTACTATTTTTTTAGAATTTTTTAGAATATTTGAAAATCGTTATTTTTTATGGTCCATAATTTTCTGAAAAATGTTTGTTTCGGATCTATGGTGTAACTAATTGGTTTTTCGATTTTCAAAGTCCAAACAGTCGATTCAAACTGTTAGATGTGATCTTTATATTAAAATGTGCTTAAAGACCAAATTTGACATCTTTTACAATTTTTTTTACTATTTATTAAGTTTTAAAATCGCTGATTTTAATAAACACTGAAATTGTTTTAAATCATTGAAAACAATGATTTTAAAAGTGTCTTAATAAATAGTAAAAAAAAAAATTTAAAAAATATAAAATTTAGTCTCCAAAATCTAAAAACATTTTAATAGATTGAATGTTAAACTGTTTGAATCGACTGTTTAGACTTTGAAATATAAAAACCGAAGCGTTTGTTCTACGGCTTAGGAACAAACGTTTTGATGTTAACCACGCAGTATGTATATGTGTGTGTGTGTATAATTTCAAATTTTGAGAGTGATTAAGCCACCTTGAGCTATAACCGGATCTAATACTTCAACTATTCAATTTATATAATAAACGTTACATTCATAATCATAAGTTGAGTAAGTCAAATTGAGTTTAGCTTATCCAATTTATTAAGTATCGAGGTCATTATCCATACAATAATTCGGAATAGAACAAATGCAAAATTGTTCTATCATCAGTTTCAATTTGTTCATACTTAGATACGCCCCCTACGAGCTTCGAAAAGGAATGGAATCTGCTCCTTTTCTTGAGAAAAAGAGGACCCTCCTATTCTCCAATCCGAACCGTTCAAAATTGATCAAACGGCTTCAATTACATCCAATTCATTTTAATAGATTATATTGATATAAAAGAAAAAAGTAATTGAAGCCGTTTGATCGATTTTGAACGGTTCGGATTAGAGAATAGAATAGGAAGGTCCTCCTTTTCTCAAGAAAAGGAGCAGAGTTGCTTCCCTTAGAAAAGGCTAAATAAATTATTTACTTAATTAATTAATTAAAGTTGTATGAAGAGGTAGTTCCACATAAATAACCTTTTTATCTTAAAAGCTACCGGCCGTACAAGTAATTAATTCCTTTAATGTACGAATCAAATGAAAGCAAAAGTGATCATAATTTCCTTTTTTTGCTTTATCGCCTTTTGCAAAAGCAAAGCCAAACAGTATCAACATGTCATCAGATCGAAGAGAACACATGCGAATGCAACACAAAAGCACATCATACAAACATAGTCACAACTCACAATATTCGCGAATTAAATCTGAATAATTCATTTTTTTTTGTGATGTTCAACCGAACTCCGAATTATTCGTTTAATCGAACTTTGACTGAATTAAGCCTGAATAATTCGCTAATTTTACGAATTTTTCCCATAACATTTTTTTTTGTTTTTTATTTTTTGCTATCTTGCAGGATTGAGATCTCTAGTCCAAATAATTCTGAATCATTCCCGAATTATACCCGAATCACGAATTTTTGACATCGTCGAACCGAACCCAAATAATTCATTTGTCACTATGCATACAAAAAGGGTCTGTTGGAATAACTTAAAAGGCAATTTAAAGACTGAATGTATTTTTTTTAATTTTACTTTTGAGAATTTTATAAATTTAGAATGAGTTTTAATATAAATGACATAGTAACTTTGTGAGTTTTTAAAATATAGAAGGATAAATATGATATAATTTTTTTTAAGTGAAAATACATAATTTTGAATTTTTTGAAAAGTATAATTAAAATATTTACTAAGTTGAAAGAGGCTATACATTTCAAAAGAACCATGGAACTGAAAAGCAGACCACAATTATACAATTTTTTTTTTTAAATGACTTCAAACATACAAGAAAAAAAAAAGATGATGTTTTTCTTTGAATCATATGCATGCATATAACACAAATTTTCTGAACTGCTTTTTCTTTGTTTGAAATATTTTATTATCACTCAGAGAAAGGGTTGGACCGTTGAATCACTGACGATGGATTAATTTAGTAATTTTGACAATATTTTTAAATCAAATCATATAATTTTCAAAATAAAAAATTCAATATAATTTGGACAATATTTCAGGCCTTCTAGATTGATTAATAAACTTCATATAATTTGAGCTTCGTCTAATATTCCGTAACAGCCAATAAATATTGATTGTTGTAAAATTTAAGTAGTTAAACGATCAACTTACACCCAATTTCATTATTTTGTTATGTGCATGATATAAATATAATATAATGAGGAGGGATCCAATTACACCCCTTTTTGGTGACACCAAATTACACTCTTTATTTTCAAAATTTTTAAATTCCAAATAATCGATCCAAACCGTTCAACATAATGGATATGTTAAAATGTGCTTGCAGATCAAATTTTACATTTTTTGAATTTTTTTTACTATTTATTAAGTATTTAACAAAATCACAATATTCAGACCGTTGAATTTTTGTACCCGTTTTAATAAATAGTAAAAAAAATTCAGAAAAATGTAAAATTTGATCTGCAAGCACATTTTAACATATCCATCAAGTTGAACGGTTTGGATCGACTGTTTGGACTTTATAAACATAGAGTGTAATTCGATGTTACCAAAAAAGGGTGTAATTGGATCCCTCCTCATAATGTAAATACAGTAGAAATCTAGAATCATATTCATATACCAGATTCTAAAATTAAGAATTATTTAACAATTGTTAAAATTCTCAAAGTAATTTAACAGTAGAAATCATATTAATATTCATATACCATATCTCAATTTCCCAATTCATAGGGACGGAATGGTGGTACTGTTGGATCGTTGGCGCTGGATTAGTTTAGTAATCATGACAATATTTCCAAATCAATAAAATTTTCAAAATAAAAAGGTACAAAAATATTTTAGGTCTTGCATATTGATTGTGATAAACTTCGTACAATTTAAAATTGATGCGATATTCCATGAAAGGCCACTAGATGATTGTTGCAAATTTCTAGTCCTTCCATAACAAATAAACTAGAAGGCCCAATTTAATCATATTTTGTGCGTGACACACACACACAAGTGGGTGCCTATTCAGAATTCACGGGGCAATATTAATTGTTTGCTTTGAGATTCGTACAAATAATATCTGAACCGTCTGGATTTTCCACGGATGAACTCAAAATTTGAGATATCTTAAGTGGGTGTGAATTCATCATGTGTATCTTTCAAAAAGATAATGTATCACATGAATCCTTACTGGGGACTTCAATGAATTCTGATCATAGCAGCACTGGTGTGAATTTCGGTTCGACTGATATATAGCTTGATATTTATTTGTAAATGTATTTATTTATGCATTGAGTTTTGACCTTTGGAATGTAATCTCTATTATTTTGGTTCAACTAAACAAACCAAAATATAGTCCGGTTTTTTTTGGTTTGGTTGTTATTCAATTGACAAGTTTAATTTGGTTGGTTCGGTTAGATTTTTTAAAAACCGAATAAAATTTTGGTTTGACTATTTTAATTTAATTTTAACATTTGGACCCCCCACCCCCCCCCCCCCCCCCCCCCCCCCCCGAACCCGTATCCTCTCAGGTATTGCACAATTATTGCAGAGGATGACTTACTTAACGGTTTGAGATTAAATCTCAACCGGCTTGGGATTCGGGTCACTGTAGGGGGCCCCATTTTTGGGCTTTGAGATTCGTGCCAAGTAAAAAAGTACGGTTCAGATCTAGTAATTGTAAAAGATTCCCTTATCAGGTATTGGAGAGGATATATTTCCCCCCCCCCCCCCCCCCCCCCCCCCCCCCTCTATTTCGACCTTTCTGGCGTCCTTTGTCTGACAAAATTAAACCAGGTTCCAGATATTAAATGGATCTGTTGGGCCTGACACCTATGGGCCTAGTTGCTTTTTAATAGGATCCTGATATTTTATTGCACCGGTTGAGATCTATTGCAATACCTGACCGTGTAGAATTAGATTCAAGTCATCCGTTTCGATCTGACACGAATCTCAGGTTGGACTTGAGAGTATGCCACCTCCTCAGGTACCTGAGAGGATATAAAATCATTACAGAGCATCATCATCAATAGAAGTGTTAGCACAGTGACTTCAATCTGTTCTAAAACAACAAAGATTACACACACCTCTCTCTCCAAAACAAGCACTTAACACATCTTTATATTGAAAAAATTAATAATAAGAAAATCGAGAATTCATTTCTGAAAAAGCGCCTTCAGCTCCCCTTTCTCAGCCAAATCAGATATGATATCACAACCCCCAACCAACTCGCCTCCTGCAAACACTTGCGGAAATGTCGGCCAATTGCTATAACTCTTCAATTTCTCTCTCAATCCGTAATTATGTTCTTCATCCAATACATCTAGCGAGACAAAATCAACACCATGCGATTCCAATATGCTGACAACCTTTTGGGAGAAGCCGCATTGTGGGGCCCGTCTTGATCCCTTGATGAAAGCCACTACTTTGTGCTCTTTAACAAGTCGGTCAATTAGTTCTTCTAATGGGATGGTTAAGCTGACATGGCGGCCTGGGGTTAAACGGATGTCAGGTGGGGCCCCTGTCCAGGTGTAGTTGCCCTGTACATTGCCGGGAGGGGGCTTTCCGGTGGCTGATATGTGCTCTTCAATCCAGGATTTCCATGCTGATTGCAGGACCATACGATCGGGTGTGGCCGTGTCTGCAGGACCTACCTGTGCATTTATTATTTTATTTTAATGTGAAAAAAGTCGTATAGTAGAGGTAAGCTAATATTGATGTAATAATGCATTAGCATTAGGGAAATTTTACAAAAATTGGAGACTTTATCTTGGTACACCAAGCAAAACTCAAAAGTGAATTTTACAAAAAATACCCTTTACTTTTTTTTTTCTTTTTTTCCCTCTTTCCAAAATTTGCCAAAATTTGCCATTTATGGATATTTTTACAACAGCCATATTGCCTTGTACACATTACTTTATATTTTTATCTATAACGGCTATATACCTTGTATCCATTATATATAGATGCAATGCAATGTTGATGAGTATGATGAACTATCAATGAAATATTTCCTCCTCAAATACTATCTCAAATTCTAATATGAACCAGTCTAGTGCAGCAATTAAGAACAAATTATAAATATACGCCTTATAGCACCACCCACTCCCAATTTAGTCCTTGTACAGTCTATATAATGTTTCAGTCTTTATAACTGTTTAATTAAAAAAATAAATCAATTTGTAAGTGACAGTATTGACCAAATTGTTACAAATTGTTACAAATTGAAATGGTAAGGACCAGAATAGGAGCTTGAAACTTGAAGGACTAAAACAATAACTTGAAGGTGCTTTGAAGACCATTGTGGAAGTAATTCTTTGAAATATACGCTAAATTATAAGAATAACATATTATTTTGTTTTTCTTCCCCTGCTCCTAAAAATAATGTTTGTATCTTCATTGGCTTTATTGAGGATACCTGTTTATATAGGACTAATATAAATCAAAAAATGAAGTATAAAGCAGACAAGAATGAAGATAGTCTAAGTGTATACTAGCCAGAACATTAAATATCAGGAGATAAATCTCGGTACATGGTAGGTACTAAATGATCAATAGTAATATAATTTGCTGCCTTAATCGGATATAATCTATTCAACAGAAACGAAATAAAAGGTCAGAGAAATTGACTCGGTTCTTTCGAGAGAAGCTCAAAGGCCGAATTTAGTTATTTTAATTTTTAACTTCAAGGACCCATTTGGCAGAGAATCCTAAAGGAACCTAAGAAAGTTTTAGTTCCTTCTATGGGACCAAAATTTCCATGCAATCTTTTTTCAGTTCCATCTCTGTGATGAAAAATTTCCATGCAATCCATCCATTACCTGTATAATATTTTTTATTTTTTGTAAAGGTTGAAGGTCAACTCATTCAACTATTTAATGTCCACAAAGGATCCCATTCGGGTTTCGAACCTGCAACCTCCCACACACAGTGTTGTCTTTTGCCACTAGACGAAAGGCTGGTTCTATGTATTATTTTACATTATTTCTATAAATACAACTTTGCCCATTTGGTACAACCGAACGCTTGTACCAGTTCATTTCTGGGAAAGTCCAAGGAAACATTTGATGCAAATGAAAATTCTAGAGACCAATTTGAATTTTAGATAATCTTTTTTAAGGATAATACCTGAAATTTACCAGTATAAAATAATAATAATTATCACCTTAACAGAGGAACACAACTCGGATGGGACAGACTTCCTGTGCTTGTCTACACTGGAGGCGATACTACGAGAGATGCCAACAAACTGGAGCTCTCCATTTGCGTCAAAAACACCATAAACCCCAGCTCCTGTCGGAATACTCGCATCCAGATCCTCTGGATCCTTCGCAATAGGTACCGATTCAGATTCTGACAGCTTTCTAATGGAGGCGTGTGCGCGATGTCTATAGGAGCGCTGGGTTTGGGTTTGGGTTTTGGGTCGGGAGAGGAAGAAAGAAGGGAAAGAGAGAGATGTAAAAGAAGTTGAGAAGAGGGTCAAAGAGATGTTGGGTTTTCGAGAGGTGAGAGGTGGGGACATGAATGGGTCGAAGCGGGAGATTTGAGCTGGAGCTGCCATGGCTGTGCTTCCTCTCTCTGTCTCTCTCTGATTGAAATGAGAAGAAGTGATGCCGACGGATAAAAATTATATTTCGGATTGGATTGGGCCATAAATGGATCCAATAGGCTTTATCTGCCCGATTTACTATCCTGGCCTGTTGGGCCTTCAGAAATTTAGTCCCAGTTGACAGTAACTTTACTGAGTTATCAACTTATCATCCTCTCTCTCTCTCTCTCCGGTACCTGATTGCGGTCAGTTTAAGTATCAGCCGGTTAAGAATTTATATAAATTCAATTTCATGTGACTGCTTTGAGATTGGTGTGTAGGCATAACAAACGGTTTGGATGTAAATGTACCTGAGATGATCCGAATTCACAGGTAGAATTATCAGTGCAATATTTATCCGGTTTCCTTGTATCTGAATATACACATTATGGTAAAAGATGAAATGCTAATTTGCGTTGTTTCTCTTTCACAGATCTGAAATGCTGCAAAAGGTTTGTTGACATAAATTACATATTTCCATTAAACATTACTTCTTCTTTTTTAAATTGTATTTTGTAAGTAAAATGTATATTTTAAAGGACAAAATAATGTTAGTTCATGAATCAGAAGAACAATTTGTTTACATCATTTACCAATATTTTAGCAGTTACTTGTTAATTCGTATTCAGAAAATATTTAATCAATTGAAGCAACAATTATCCCCAAAAATTGTTCTACTGAGAATCCTCAACAGTTAAACTTTCACCTGACAAACTACAAACATTTAAAAAAAAAACAAAAAAAAACAAAAAACAAAGATATAATCAACCTACAAGTTCTCCTACTCTATCTCGGTACGATCCCTCTTCGTCATCGGTACCATCATGAGTTGTCACTGCTTGATAGTCCGGGAAGGGCTCGTAGTCATCATAGAAACCAGACTGACCAGTTGTAATTATCTGGAAAGTTTGACCAGAAGAGAGAGCGTACTGAATATTCTCTTCTAAGAAATACGGGTCGGTTGCTACCTCCGGGTCAAATACTATGCTCTTCAACAATGCTGAAATAAATAAATAAATAAATACAAAAAACATTATTAGCAACTTCTTCCTTAATTAGTCCCTCAAATAAATACACTGATAATATTAGCAATTTATTAACATGCCTGGTACCAAACTAACACAGTACCAATATCGAAGTATTGCTAAATTGTTTTATATTTTTATTTTTTATTTTTTTGCATTTCTTGCAAAACTTTGTTTTCCTGCAAATTAGACCCAATATTTCATGGTATTTGCCAGAAGTTGAATAAGAAATCATTTCCAAGAAATATGGGTCGGTTGCCACCTCGGGGTCAAATACTATGCTCTTTACCAATGCTGAAATAAATACACAACATTATTAGCAATTTCTTCCTTAATTAGTCCCTCGAAAAAAGAAAAAAAATTTCAAGTTCTAGTAATTTTGTCAGTGTTTTTTTGTAGAAGCACTCGCAATTAGATTACTTCACAATTACAAGTGCAGCTGACTAATTTTTCCCTGCGAATTAGACCTAATATTATTTCATGATATTTGCCAGAAATTGAATAAGAAATTCAACTTGGCATAATCTACTAAATACATATATTGTACCAATGAGAAATGATGAAACTTGTAGTATGTTTGATCGTTCAAAGAGTTTAACAACCCTTTCATGCATTATCAATTAATACTCAAATGCACCAAATTTGGCCAGTAGAAATTATTTTTTTATTTACAATATTATAAACTTGATTTGACAAATATTGCCAAAATTGTCAAATAATTCTATTCTCGAGGAATTTCATCTCATATAATGGGTGCTATTTGCAGAATATAAAGAGAGAGAAAAGAACCAATAAAGATATATTTATATATACCTGCAACAAGAGCATCGCCAGATGCTGACATGTCACAACTAGACGGTTCAATCTGTAAATCCTCAGAACCTCTAAAAAACTTATCATGCTCCTTTGTATAATAACTCACTCCCGATGCACCATTGGTTACGAAAAGCACCGCCAAGTCATCGTGCCATAACTCCTTCACCTCTTCTCTACTCCTATGCACATATTTCACAGCTCCTTCATTTTCTGCCACATTTTGTTCGATCCCACGTAAAAAGTCGAGTTCGTGCACTGTCAATTCAATAAAATCGGCAACAGCGAATGATTCCTTGAGAAATGATCTTGCTTCCTCAGAAGAGTGCCAGAATGGCATCGGCAAGTTTACGTCGAAGAAAATAAGGCCACCTTGTGATTTTATAATGCTAATCACCTCCATTAGTGCTGATTTAGATTTTGGGTCTAGTAAGGCGGATGAACTGAAGTATAGCAATTTTGCCTGTGCCATTGAAGAATAGAGAATAGTTTAATTTGATAATTGGTGAAAGAGTGAGGCTATGGTACTATGCATAGCACACGTTGGTTGATACAATGAATCAATATTTTTGTTTTCAAATTTCAAGTAATCAGATCTGGAATCAATATTTTTGTTTTAATCAGATCATTTGAATGTAGTGATTTTCTACCTATAAAAAAAATAGTAAAAAATTTCTAAAAAATATAAAATTTAGTCTTCAAGTACATTTTCATATGAAGATCATGTTGAAAGGTTCCCATCGACTACTTGGAGCTTTGAAAAAGTAGACATTGATCCATAGTGCGGACCAATCCACGCTATGCATAGTACCATATAGCCTCACTCATTATTTTATGTAAAGAATTGTAGGACTTTGTGCAACCAATAAAATTCATTTCCTTCATGGTTATATGTGAAAAAAGTTAAATAGTTATACAACGGGGTGTTAAGAAGCTGGCACTACCAAATAAAACTAACATTTACTCTTTCCTCTTCTGGTTTCTTTTCTTTTTATTCTGGTAAAATTAAAACCAGGAACACTCTAAAGTACCAGTTGGGTTTTTACCAGATCTATCATGGTAGATAACCTTGTAAAAATGAAAATTAGGTCAAAATCTAAACATCTAAATGAACAGTGAAAAGCTAACAAAATATAGAAAATCTGGTTTGTACAAGCTTTATACTAGTAAACACACAAGCTGCAAAAAAATTAGATTAAATTAAATTATGTCACCTCTTTTACAACATCCAAGTCAATATCAGAGTTCGAGAAACTATCCTCTGCAGCGGGCCGCGCACACTTAGCTTTCAAAGAGTTACGAACCGCAGTAAGCTTCATATGGGAAACAGCCGTAGAAGTCGAATCATCCATCTTCACGCACCCTATCTCAACACGATTTTTTTTTAACTCATTCAATAACGCCATGCCTTGTTTATCAAGACCCAATTTCCCCATGAACCCAACCCGACCGCCGAGACGTGCCAGAGCAATCGCTACCGAGGAGGCATCACTACCCGGTGCCCTAAAGAATGTATCGGGCAACCAATACAACCACGGCATATTTTGATGCATTTCCCGGTCAAATACTCTATAAGCCGGTTTTGCGTATGGTATGAAAGAGGCTTTTGCGGGCCCGAAGCAAATCACGAGCGGATACCACGAGATGTCAGAAAGGAAATATGGGTCGTCTTCTGGCCTCATCACCGTCTCTTGTACAGTGTTTTTTTCAAAATTGGTCAAGCTTTCTTTCTCTTGTTCGTCTTCACGGGTTAGGGTTTCATACCTCGTCAGGTCAGGCTTTTTTGTAGCCTTTTTCTTGTAGCCTCTTTTGGGCCGGGGGTTCTTCTCTTCATTTTTGCTGTCATCTTCAACTTGTGAAATTGATGCGACAGGTTCTATCTCAGGATCTGAAAGAACCATGTGGGGAAGACTGGTAAATTTATTTAACAAATGAATACCGGACCTTGCAAAATCAAAATATTACATATATAGCCTTGCAAAATGAGAAATATCTCGCGTCACAAGAGTATGATAGAAAATTGTCCTTTTCTTGGTAGTACATACATACCTAGGTTACGCATATATAAATTCTCATTCTGAAGTTCTTCAGTGGGGCCAGCTAGTTCAATAGTTTTCTCCACTTGATCCACAGTTAATTCAGGGGTAGCATTGATCGGAATAATTTCTTCTTCGGTTTTCTTTTTTCTACCGCGCCGGGTCGGTTTTTTCTCTACTTGATCCACAGTTAATTCAGTGGTCTCTTCGACCGGAGTAATTTCTTCTTCGGTTTCTTTTGAAGACTTTTTTCTACCACGCCTGGTCGGTTTTTTCTCCACTTGATCCACAGTTAATTCAGGGGTAATTTTGACCGGAATAATTTCTTCGTCAGTTTTTTCTGAAGAATTTTTTCTACCGCGCCGGGTCGGTTTTATCTCCACTTGATCCACGGTTAATTCAGTGGTACCTTCAACCGGAATAATTTTTTCTTCGGTTTCTTTTGAAGACTTTTTTTTTCTACCACGCCTGGTCGGTTTTTTATTTTCTTCTGAACTAATGTTGATATTTACTCCATCACTAATATCATCTGGTTCGATCTTTGTGGCATTCTTCTTGGATGCGGATACAATCCAACGGTTGTGATTTAACCACGTCTTTTCGTAGAAAAGCAATTTAGGTCTTGAAACTTCTGACCCAAAATTTAATCTCATCCTGTACAGATTATTTTTTAATTACAGTAATTTATTAATTATACATATATATTCAAACAACCAAATACAAAGGTCACTGAACAAGCTGGTATGGTACCTAAATGGGGCCAAATGTGTGATTAAGCTTAAACAAACCCTAAATCATAATCATA
Organism: Carex rostrata; assembly: GCF_964058835.1. Taxonomy (NCBI): domain Eukaryota; kingdom Viridiplantae; phylum Streptophyta; class Magnoliopsida; order Poales; family Cyperaceae; genus Carex; species Carex rostrata. Next base: position 3,504,177 of record NC_135940.1, read on the forward strand.
AAACAATTCCCAAAAAGCAAGGTCAAAGGACACACAAAAACCGAGATAAAACACTATCTCGATGGTTCTGGAGTCTGGATCTCTGAGGTAACTCAAATTTGGAGTTTGGATCTGGACAGCCCAATAAGAATCCAGCCTATCTGACCTGAGGTGGAATGCACGGGGTCTCTTTAATGTCCGTGCCAAAGCAGATCGGACGGTCCGATAGAAACTCAAATTTTGAGTTTCTGGGTACCAATTATGTACAAAGACCTGATTAATATGGTATTGCAATACATATGACAATAAAAAAAATCCGAAGTAAAGACTTCTGTTGACCAAGGTAACAAGTATTCAGTGGGAAATTAGTAAAATTAACAGGACTAAAACTAAATCAACCTTACTTACAAGGGGCATGAAAAAGGCAAGAAGCCCATTGCATTGCTGAAAAGGCAATTTATTTGTACAATTATCGAATAATGTCATGTTCTTCAACTTTCTGATTTGAAGAAGTTTTGAAATATCAGAAATTGCAGCAAATCAGTACTAGAGTACTTCTGAAAACATCAGTATGACACCAATGTACAAAATTAATCTACAGACCAATTGTTCAAATTAAACCGTATACCAGAGCAATGCATGAGAAGAGAAAATCAAAATCAAGTTGTAATTTCAGAGAATGAGGAGGATAGGATAGGATACCTGAGAAAAGGCAGAGACCAGATGGAGGAAGCGTACGCCATGTTTCGCAACAGTAATTTGGGTGGACACGAACTGAGGCCTTGGAAATGGATTGTAGCCATGGTAGGTTAGTAATCAATGGAGGTCATTTGATTTGTATTTCAGAGCGAGAACTGTGAGAGAAGTAGAGAGAGGGAAGCAAACGATGATAATACCTTCGGATATTTAAATTACAGTATGAACCCTTAGGGTTTTCGATTGATTGTAGCGGCTAATTAGAAGATAAGGGGTATAGTAGTCAAAGCGTACTAAACCCTTGCACTAGTAGTACTATTCAGCTACCTTCACACTCGCTACTCACCTCTCTAGTCACGAATTCATATTTGTGTTTAGATCCGCACCGAATTTGTACGAATATTGGCTGTGACGTGTTCGTAACTTGTTCATTAAAAATTTATTAACAATTTGTTTATTAATAATTTGATCGTTAATTTAATGTACAAAATCAATATTTTTGTATGATTCATAATCTTCTGGAAAACAATAATTTTGTAATTACGTAAAAGAAAGTAAAAAAAATAAAATAAAAAGATATAAAATTTGGTCTTCAAGTACATTTTAATATAAAAATAATGTTAATCGGTTCAGATCGATTGTTTGTACTTTAAACGAAGATAAAAATGTTGAAAACAATTGAAAGACAGTCACAAACTCATAAGATAAACCCTACTCATAATAAATAAAAAAAAGGACATTAGTGTATTACTGTACTGTTTAGATATTTGAATCCTATTCGTATTAAATAAAAAAGGTACTATTGTACTGTTTAAAACGGAGGAGAAATTGTTGAAAATAAAACTACGGGTACACACTCCGGGTGCGACTAACATTACCAGAATGAATCTTACAAATAAAGCCTTCATTCATTTCTTCTCACTTTTGCTCTCGACCAAATAAACCCACATGACCGTTGCTTTCATTTCCTTATTTAGTTAAGTCTGTCAACAGCTCTAGAGCCTTGTAATCAATGTTTACTTTGTAATTTTCTCTTGTAAGGATATGAGACAATAAGAAAAGGTTTTACCTAGGGTATTGCTCTCGGGTAGGGGCAGGGCGGGCCGGGCATACTCGGGCACGGACACGGGTAGAGGTCGGGCACGGGTATCTCGGGCCGGGCATCCCGAGTTTTTTTTTCAAAAACCGTGCCCTGCCCGTTGTACTCTCGAGGGACAGGGCGGTCCGGTCCGGTTTTTTTTTCTGTTTTTTGAAAATTTTGAATTTCAAAATAGAGTGGGTCGGGTAGGGTACCCGGGTAGGGATAGGTCGGGTATACGGGTACGGGCACAACGGGCATGGGTATAAGTCGGTTCGGGTATGGTCGGGTTTTTGCCCAAAAAACAGTGACTGGCCCGTTTTTTACCCGTACCCGTTTACCCGACCTATACTCGGGCTCGGGCACGGGTACCCCGGACATAGGGTACGGGCGGGCAGGGCACGGGCTGCCCTATGCGGGTATAATCAATCCACTAGTTTTACCCAAGTCAAACACTATTTTGAACAGGTACAAACCAGTGTTTTAATATTCGGTTCTTATTCGGTATTTGGAAAGTCACCGAATACCGCATATACAGTATGCGGCTGAATATTCAGATTTTTATTCAGATTTATATATTCGGATTTTCAAATGAAAAATCATAAGCATTAACTCTAATAAACATAGATAAACATTACAAATAAACATAAAATAAAACATAACACAAGTTAGAACAAGTTAACAACCCACAGTACAAATTACAAAACTACAAATAAACATAAATAAAACATAAGTTCAAACTTAAATAAATAAAATTATAACTTATTCGGTTCTTATTCGGTTCTTATTCAGATTCTTATTCTCTATTCGGAAATATTCGGTTCATATTCGAAAATATTCGGTTCTTATTCGGATTTTTATTCTCTATTCAGAAATATTTGGCTGAACAGATAATATGCGGAAAAATATATTCGGCTGAATATTGAACCGAATACTCATTTCCTATTCAGTTTCTAACCGTATACGAATATTCGGCCGAATAGACCGAATATTAAAATACTGGTACAAACCTCAAACCTGCATGATGCAAAAGAAGCAATTTTATTTGAGTATAACTAGAGTATTCTTAAGTTTAGGGACCGATCTACATTCATCTGTACGAGTACGCCACTCTATGATTTTAAAATTTTAGTCATGTATATTGAAATTTAATTGAATTTTATTTTTTTTAGAACTTTTTATATAGCCTAGTTGTAGTCTAATGGTTAAATCTTACTTTTTGGTTGTGGTGAGCTTGAATTTAATTCTCACCAACAACATATTGTTCGTTTTAATTTTAGCACCCCTATCATGAATTTCTAGTTTCGCCTTTACTTAAGTTTATTTATCACTTCTTTTGTGAATTGAACTTTAAAACCTATCGGATTGACTTCAGATATGAATTCGAACTGTTGAAATCCAACTAGCTTACGAGTGATGTATCTATATATGAAAAAATAAATTTTAGAATTAGTTTGTATAGTAAAATGGTTAACAAAAAAAATTAAAATGAATACATTAAATTAACTTATAAACTTTCTAATTTTGATCCCTTGACTTTATACTAAACTACTTAAATTTTTTTTTCTTTTTTTGAATGTATAAATAGATAAATTTTAACAATTAAAATTCATCATTTTAAAACCAATTCAATAAATTTTAAAATTGAATTAAAACAAAAAAATTGATGAACTTAATAACACCCTATACTATTTTATTTCGCAACAATTTTATTTTTGCTCTGGATGGCACGATTCATTGCGTTCAGGTCAAATCAATACAGTAATACGGTGCGATGGCATGATTCATTCCGTCTATCTTCGTCTGTACTCTGTACTCTGTACTGCTGTACGCTATTTTTCATTTCGGCCCCCTATTTTTGGAAAAATGTCGCGTCTGACAGTTATGTTTCTTAAGCATTCATTATTGTTAGAATTGATGTTATCACTTTTTTTCCTTAATACTTTGAATAAAGAGGAGGGCTCAAATGCCTCTATTTTTTTGTGCTTTCATTATGCTTTTATTTTTTAAAACTTTAATAACTCAAAATTTAAAACTTAAAAGTAAAAATAAAACCGTTAGATATGATCTATGTTATTTTTTCTATGTGTTTATTAAAAAATATTACATTTTAATTTTTTTTTATGTGAATCAATAAATTCAAAAATCAACGTCTAGAAATCATCTACATTAGTGTGTTTTTTACAAGCTCTTGTTGACAATCAAAATAAAATTGAAATGTCATAATTTTGTACTCATGCATAGATAAAATGATGTAGACCATATCTAACGGTTTTATTTTGACTTTTAAGTTTTAAATTTTGAATTATTCAAATTTTAAAAAATGGAGGCATTTGAAATAAAAAGTCAATGTATATGTCAAGAGATATAGCATACTACCACATTGCACGGTTGACGGCTTGACGCTATATATAATCACAGAAAATTTGACAGAGCGTTGCAAGCAAATGGAGGTCTCCATTTTAAAATAGAGCAAAACAAATATTTCAACTATTAAATATAACTAAATGATTAATTAAATTTTAAATTTTCAGAATTAATCAATATGAAGAGAAATAAGAAAACAATTTAATGAAAAAAGAAGCGATTTAAGTGTTTTGATGAATAAAAACAGACAATTAAATTGTTTTAATAGACATATCAACAATTCTTTCCTTTTAAAATCCCTGTGCTAATCTTAGTATCCCTTAATTTAAAAACAAATAATTTTACACTTTTAGGGAATATTTTTTTAGCTACCCAAAAAAAAAATGAAAATAAGGCGAGACATCCCCCTGGTACAACATATCTTCTTAATTTTGGATCCAAAAGGAAAGCAAATAAATAAATAAGAACATCTGTTGAGCTCTAAAAATAAATTAAATCTAAAATCATAAGAAAATCAACCAATCAGAGCGCGGGGAGTTAAAAAAAAAATAAGGCGGTGCCTATATATCCGAATTAAAATAAACCTAAAATAACTTAAATTTTGAGTTTAGATTCGGACCGTTTGATCTGGTTAGCACCAATATTAAAGGGATACTGTTCATACCACTTCGGATCGGACGGTCAAGAGATAAACTCAAAATTTGAGTTACTACGGAGGATCTAGTCTTTATTTATTATTTTCTAATTCCTATTTTCCTCAAAAATACATTTCGTATTATTTTCAAGTCGCAGCCCCTCCGATTTCGATTATATAAGGAGAAAAAGGCACTGGATCGTAAAGCCTAGACCGGATCGTAGAGATTCATTTTCTCAGGTATTTTAAAATTCGATTCTCTTCATCTCCTCTTTCATTTCTGTAGCCTCCATCCCAGCTAGGGTTTGAATGCGATTCTCGTAAAAATTGTGAATGGCGATTTGTGGATTGAATTTCGTGTTTTCTTGTTTGATTTTGGGGATTTGACAGGGTTTTGTCTGATTTGATGTGTACAATTCAGTTTTTATAATTATCTAGATTTCCCCTTTAATTATCTAGGTTTTGTCCGAGAGCCTCAATTTTGCCCCAATTCATTCCTAGAAGCTGAGTTTGTAATTGATAATTTTTTCAGGTGTATGAACTTTCTTGCTTCACAATTTTTAGTTGTCTGTAATAGTTTTCTGGTTGAATTTTTATTTCTCTGAAATTAGATAAAGACAAATTCAAGGCTATCATATTTCCATGATGTACTTCATTATTTAATGCATTGATCAAAACCATCAAATAAATGTTGACTTAATTTTAGTGAATTTGTTATTTACTCTGCAGATGGAAAGACAAAGTTCAGAGCGATCTCATACCATCGACATCACTGGCAATGTATGCGGAGACATCTGCACGACACCTGAAAACCCCAAAATATGTGCCGGTGCGGCATGCGACCTCTCTAATTCCACAACGGCCTCTAGGGAAAGAGACACCTCTATGAGAAAACTAGCAATCGCAATAACACTCTGCGTAATTTTTATGATTGTTGAGGTGTTTGGTGGAATTAAGGCAAACAGTCTGGCTATTATGACAGATGCGGCCCACCTATTCACTGATGTGGGGGCCTTCGCTATCTCTCTGTTCTCTCTCTGGGCGTCTGGATGGGAGGCGACACCACGTCAGTCATACGGTTTTTACCGAATAGAAATTCTTGGTGCAATGGTTTCTATTCAAATTATATGGCTTTTAACTGGCATTTTAGTTTGGGAAGCGGTGCAAAGGCTTATTTACGAAGGGGGAGAGGTGAAAGGTTCGCTTATGTTTGCTGTTGCCGCTTTTGGTTTGGTGGTTAATATTGTCATGGCCTTTTTATTAGGTCATGATCACAGTCACGGGCACGGGCACGGGCATGATCACGACCACGACCACGACCACGACCACGACCACGACCATGATCATGATGGCATTACGGTTACGACACATCATCATGGTCATAACCATTCAGAGAAGGATGAGGGCGAACCATTGCTTAAAAAAACAAATGAGAAAAAGAAAAGAAATATAAATGTGCATAGTGCGTATCTACACGTGCTAGGCGATTCGGTACAAAGTGTGGGTGTCATGATAGGTGGGGCCGTAATTTGGTACAAACCCGAGTGGAAAATTGTCGATCTTGTTTGTACGCTGATTTTCTCTGTAATTGTGCTAGCTACCACAATTAAAATGATACAGGATATTTTGGAGGTGTTAATGGAAAGCACGCCAAGAGAAATAGATGCGACGAAGCTTGAAGAGGGTTTGTGCCAATTGGAAGGTGTAGTTACGGTGCATGAGTTGCATATATGGGCTATTACGATTGGTAAGGTGTTGCTTGCATGTCATGTTACGATTACGCAAGATGCAAATGCCGATGTGGTGCTTGATAGGGTGATCGGGTACATTAAACGGGAGTTCAATATCAGCCATGTCACGATTCAGATAGAGAGACAGTAGGTGCTTTATATAATTGTTTTCAAATGAGTTTTGTCGGGGTTTTTAGTTTTTGTATATTTTAAGGGTTCATGTTTTTTAAAGATGCTTTAAACAGATGTATGTTACAGTGCTGTTACAGCGGTGGACCTTTTTTTTGTTTTTTACCTCTTCATTTTTAACCCTTAAACTATGAGTTATTCTATAATTATGGAATATGTTGTTATTTCTGTCATGGATTGTTATTCTGCAAGATAGTGTTATTTCTGTCCTGCATAGTTGTGCTAAAATTTAGTATATATATTTTTATTTTATGATTTAGTATATTTATTGATTCCTATAAATTCATAGTTTATGCTAAATTTACACCTTTAGAATGAAAATGATGAAAGACATTGGAAAAGAGGAAATATGCATTTATATAAATATAGTACGTAACTACGTATATATACTTAGAATTCAAGTGCTGGTATTCTGAGAGCTATTGGAAGTATATATCCAAGCCCAAATCTTTGTTTTTTTAATTCTATGATTGTGGAATATGATACTTGTTATTTCTCTCGTGCATTATTACCCGATTTTTTTATTTATATCCAAAAATTAAATTAAATTTAAAAAACTAACCGAACCGCCTGTCAAATTTTAAATCTACCCAAACCGGTTAACCGTTAACCGGACCAAATTTCCGGTTAACGGTTAACCGGACCCAAACCATGGGTCCGGTTAACGGTTAAGCGGATTCGTTGGTTCGCTGAACCGTTAACCGAACCCAATTTTTTTTTTTTTTTACTTTTTTTTAAAACAGAAAATTTTTAATTTTTTTTTTTCTATTGAAAATATACATGAAAATTCGTATTTAGATTTATCAAATTTACACCAAAAATTTTTGTAAATCAAATATGAAATTTAAAATTATAGAAAAATACACATACACATACACATACACATACACATATACATATACATAAATAATATACGGTTACCAATTTTTTTTTTTTTTTTTTACTTTTTTTTAAAACAGAAAATTTTAAATTTTTTTATTTTTCTATTGAAAATATACATGAAAATTCATATTTAGATTTATCAAATTTACACCAAAATTTTTTGTAAATCAAATATGAAATTTAAAATTATAGAAAAATACACATACACATACACATACACATATACATATACATAAATAATATACGATTACCAATTTTTTTTTTTTTTTTACTTTTTTTTAAAACAGAAAATTTTAAAATTTTTTTTCTATTGAAAATATACATGAAAATTCGTATTTAGATTTATTAAAATTTTCTCTTTTAAATTTTTTTTTAAAAAAAGTAAAAAAAAAAAAAAAATTGGTAACCGTATATTATTTATGTATATGTATATGTATATGTGTATGTGTATGTGTATTTTTCTATAATTTTAAATTTCATATTTGATTTACAAAAATTTTTGGTGTAAATTTGATAAATCTAAATACGAATTTTCATGTATATTTTCAATAGAAAAAAAAAAAAATTTAAAATTTTTTGTTTTAAAAAAAAGTAAAAAAAAAAAAAAATTGGTAACCGTATATTATTTATGTATATGTATATGTATATGTGTATGTGTATGTGTATGTGTATGTGTATGTGTATGTGTATGTGTATTTTTCTATAATTTTAAATTTCATATTTGATTTACAAAAAATTTTGGTGTAAATTTGATAAATCTAAATACGAATTTTCATGTATATTTTCAATAGAAAAAAAAAATTAAAAATTTTCTGTTTTAAAAAAAAGTAAAAAAAGTGAAAAAAAAAAAAAAAAAAAAATTGGGTTCGGTTAACGGTTCAGCGAACCAACGAATCCGGTTAACGGTTAACCGAACCATTTCAAAGGGTCCGGTTAACCGTTAACCGGAAATTTGGTCCGGTTAACGGTTAACCGGTTTGGGTAGATTTAAAATTTGGCAGCCGGTTCGGTTAGTTTTTGAAATTTAATTTAATTTTTGGATATAAATAAAAAAATCGGCATTATTACTCTACAAGATTTTAGAAGTTGCCTTGTGAATTTTGTGAAGAGAAATGCATAATTCATGCTAAATTTTTAATATATATTTAATGATTTAATATATTTGTTGATTCCTATAAATTCATAGTTTATGCTAAATTTACGTCTTGGGAATGAAAAAGGTGAAAGATATTAGAAAAGATGCGTATATATAAATATAGAATTCTAACTCTTAGAGCTATTGTCAGTATATTTCTAAACCTAAAATCAAATTGATGTAACTGGAGACTGATACAGAGAACTAGAGCTATGGGTGTCAATGTTCCCTGTTATTCGTTTATCCAATTTGTATCGTATTTAATAAGACCAATACAGCAAAGATACAAATACAGATAAATGTTGTTTTTGGTTAACTTATCGAGTACGGATAAAAATACATATAAAACTATTTTGTATTTGTTGTCACTATACAGTATTATTAAAAATAAAATTATATACATACATATATATATTTATATGGACATAATATATGATGTAGTTTTATTCATGGATATATGTTAAATTTATTTGGACATTCTATTTATTAGACTGAACTCAACAAATATCATATTTTGATTCACATTCAATTCAACAGTACATGTTTCTTTTCAACAATGTATTATCATATGAGTATGTGTATTTAATGGTACTTTTTATCTGAAATGTACCGTATTCAATAAGATGGATATGGATAATTTTTTTTTCATTAGCTTATTGAGTTACGGGTAAGGGCAAATTCTTGTTGGTTAACTGTTGAAAATAAGACTAGGTACGACTAACATAGCCAGAGTGAATCTTACAAATAAAGCCTTCATTCATTTCTTCCATCCGATCCGACTTCACAGCTGTTTACACCCCTAACCGGAGCAATTTAAACCAAACAAATGAAAAGATCCAGTTATATTCTCACCTAATTTGGGCCCATGTTTTATTTTGGGCTTCATTAATTTTATTTCAGGTACTAAGTTTTGAAAACCCAATTCTGTGGTTTATAACAGTGGGTGCTGTGGTTTGCGAAGGTGGTTTTGATTTCTCATTCCTGTGGGTTATGACTTTTCCATTTATTATTTCTCTGCGATCTCAGACCAGGTGTCTTTTGCCTCAACCGTACCAGTAACCCTCTTATATAGCAATCAAGCAATCTCTCTCACAAGCACTCTCTCTTTTCTGTGTTAATTACCTCGGTGCCATCTCTTTCCTTTCCAAGAATCCCAGGTTCTTTTCATCTCTTCCTCTAATTTATTAACACCTTTGTTTATTACCCATTTATTTGCTTATTTGTATTTATATTTTATTATACAATGTACCTATATGTGAACCTCTCTCTTAGCGTATACTGTTATCGAAATCTCTGTTTATTATATATATATATATATTTGTTTTTTTATTATTGTCCTTATTTTATTATACAATGTACCTATATGTGAACCTCCCTCTTAGTGCATGTACACTGTCACTTTAGTAACAGTTTCAAATGTTTACCAGCTATGCAAGCTTGCAACGCCTTCATCAGCCGCCATGTGGCAAATCCAATGGTCAGGATTACTCCCCAGAAGAGACAATTGCATGTGGCAGCAGTGCTCGCGGGGCCGCAAGTTCGTCGAAATGTGACACATTCGCTTCCACCGGAGAAGGCGGAGGTGTTCAAATCACTGGAGGGATGGGCTAAAGAATCACTGCTTCCTCTTTTGAAACCAGTCGACGACTGCTGGCAACCAACTGATTTCCTGCCCGATTCAAGCAAATCAACCGATGAATTCGAGGAGGAGGTAATGTATCATCACTAAATATCCATACAATCTATATTGTCCCACAGCTTGATTTGATGAATCTATTTTTTTAATTTACTAGGTCTCGGTGATTTGAATTTTTACCGGGACATTAATACATGTTCACACCAATGGAGAGGATTTCAATAATTAAATTGTTTCAAATAAAATAAAATGACTCCGTAATTACAGATCTTCCTCTAATTTTATAGATTGTTTTTGGAAAAGATATTATTTGATAAATAAAAGATATTAATGCATGTTCACACCAATGCATGAGAACTCATGATTAAAATTGTTTCTAAAAAAAAAAAATGACTCTGTAATTACAAGTCCTCTAATTATATAGATTATTTTTAGAAAAATACTATTTGATAAAAATTTTGTTTATGGTATATTAATGCAATTTTCAGGTACGAGCATTGCGAGAAAGGACTGCCGGATTGTCAGATGAGTACTTTGTGGTGCTCGTAGGTGACATGATAACTGAGGAGGCACTGCCGACGTATCAAACCATGATTAACACACTTGATGGGGTTAGGGATGAGACCGGGGCCAGCTCGAGCCCGTGGGCCGTGTGGACCCGGACTTGGACCGCTGAAGAAAACCGGCACGGGGACTTGCTCGGGAAATACCTGTACCTATCGGGTCGGGTTGACATGCGCATGGTAGAAAAGACAGTTCAGTATCTTATTGGATCCGGAATGGTCAGTACAGAATTAGTAGTGTACATATATTAGCAGTAGAGATGGGCAACCTTTCTTTACAAATTAAAGAGAAGTCCATATTTTACAATCTTAAAGTCTAAACAGTTGATTTGAACCATTCAACATAATCTCCATATCAAAATGTGCTTGCAAAATAAATTATACATTTTTTTGGAAATTATTTACTAGTTTTCAATGTTTTTCAGAAAGTACAGAACCATACAAAAATATTATTTTGTGCCTAAAAAAAAAGTAAAAAGTTTCTAAGAAAATGTAAAATTTGATCTCCAAGCATATTATAATATGGAGATCATTCTCAACAGTTTAGATCGTCTATTTAGACTTTAAAATCGCAAAATTTAGACACAAATTAAAACAAAGATGTTAATTTGCACAATAGCCCATCTCTTGGTAGTATATTACTGATATTAATTGTTATTAATTCTTGAGTTAATGTATTTGCAAGTTCAATATTAATTTCATTTATTGTTAATAATTAACAATTCTTATTTTTCTAACCAGGATCCTGGTACTGAGAACAACCCGTATCTGGGTTTCGTGTACACATCGTTTCAGGAGCGTGCTACTGCAGTTTCTCATGGCAACACTGCCAGGCTGGCAGTTGAAGCCGGGGACCTAATTCTCGCTCAAGCTTGTGGTAAGATTGCCGCAGATGAGAAGCGACATGAGCGTGCCTATGCGGCTATCATAGAACAACTCTTGTACCTCGATACCGACTCTGCCATGCTTGCCATTGGTGACATGATGCGCAAGAAGATCACCATGCCCGCCCATCTGATGCAGGTACCAACCATTTCTAAATATTTTTATTAAATCAAATATCACTTAATACGACAGGTGCATTTGTCTCTTATGTATTAAACATTTAAACTAAAAGGTAAGAATTTTTTTTTTAATTGTCACATAATAATGTTAATAGCATCGACTAAGATGTAATTAAGAATAACATTGTCACTTAAGATCAATTGATTTTATACCTATTTTAAAAAATAGGGAAAAATTGTAAAAATGTCGAATTTGATGTACAAGTACATTTTCATATGGAGATCATGTTATTAAATAGTACATATCCACTCTTTGAATTTTGAAAACGGTGATATTAATTGGTCCATAGTACGAATAAATCCGCGCTTTGCATAGTACCATAGCCTCACTCATTGTTTATTTTTATAATAATAGGATGGAAAGGACCCAAAGCTGTTCGAGCACTACTCGTCGGTGGCGCAACGGCTTGGCATTTACACCGTGAAAGACTATGCAGATATTGTGGAACATTTGGTGAAATTATGGAGGTTGGAATACTTGCAAGACGGGCTGAGCGGCGAGGGAAGGCGGGCCCGGGATTACGTCTGCGGGCTTCCTGAGAGGATGAGAAGGATGCAAGAGAAGTTCGAAGATCGGGCGAGGAAGACCGGAGCTTCAGACGGGCCGAATGCTGTCCGGTTCAGTTGGGTTTTTGGGCGGGAAATTAAGGTGTAGGTTTTAGTGATTGGTTTATCTTTACTTAATTACTTAATTAAACAACTGGACAATAATTAACTTTTGTGGAGTTGAGGTTGTTGAGCACTTGAGCTGAACAAATTAATTAAAAGAAAAAGGTTACTTTTATAATTTTATTGTCTTGGTTCAGTTGGTTGCGACAACGCTGTTCATTGAAACCAGAATGGACAGTGCTACTCGTGAGGATTTTTAAAGATTTTTTATTTATTTTTGCTGCGGGTCTTGCTGCTGACGTGGCAAAGGGTCATAGGAAAAAGTAAATTTTTAAATTTTTTTTTTGAAAAATAATATAGATATTTAGAAGTGAAACTGGCTCGGATACGGAGCGGATAGTGTAAAACCATATCTTTATTCCGTTTATATTTTTCGGATATTGATAGTCTTTGAAGGATATTTATTAAAAATTATATAAATATTATTATAAAAATATTAAAATTTATAATATTTATTTAATTATAATAGTAAATAAGTTAAACTTTTCAAAAAATATATTAACTATATGGTACATATATATACTATTTGAATACGGATAATTAAAACTTAAACCATATCCGTTCATATTTAATTTTTCGGAGACTGAATTAGATATTATCTGCTCTGTTTTCACTCCTATAAGATATTTCATAGAAATAGAAGTAAAATAAAAGAAATAGGTTGAGACATAATTTTATAATTTTATAATTTTATAATTAAGTATATAAAAACTTCTTTTTAAAGTTTTTTTAGTCAGAAAATTAAGTGTCCTATATTTTTTAACAAGTCAAGTGTCATTTCTGATTCTATGTGACTTGGTCACTAAAATTTTCATCTTAATTATTGGTTGAAAAAAAATATATGATCAAAGTTGGCTGTCATCTCTTTTATTCTGATTATTGGGTTTTTTAACTGGGGATCAGAGAATTATTAACCATAATTCAAGTTGATAAAAGATATTTGAACTTCTTGAATATTAATATTATATTGAAGCAAAAGTTCTTCAAACTCTTTGGAAAAAGTCTTGTTTAAAGTTGGATATAAACCGTCTGATCTCTATCAAAATTCGCATGAACATTTTAGATTTACGGAACATTTTAAATTATTTGTGCGAATCTCAATGCAGATTTGACGATGGATAAATATTGCCCAAAGCTCTTTGGATGAAACTCAATTAATATCTTTATTTATATATCATTAAACACATAATACCATATAAATTAAGTATTCCCGAAAGAACCACACATTTATATATCTTTGTAAATCATCTTAGAATCTTAGAAAAATTGCCTTAATTAACCATGAACTCTTGAAATAGAAGCACGACTGCATGATGCATGGATATATTATGCAAATACATAAATCAAGAGATAGCAAAACATCTAAAAGAAAATGTTTATTAGTACCATACAACCATAACTTAATTATTACATCTGAACAATATAACATAACATCATGTTCTTGTAACATGCAAATATGTAGAAATAACACTAGAGAAAAGAAACCCCAGCAAATCACTGATATAACAGCAACTACAAACTATAGCCTTATGCTTAATTTATTCAAGAAATTAACAATTTAAATACTGCATGCATTATTAATTGAGAGAAGCAATTAGCTCTTAATGGTAACACTAGGAGTTGCCACTTCTATAATTCTTTGTTTCTTGCTAGTGGCAGCACCATTGCCAGTTGATATCGAGGCTGGGATCTTCTGTGGCTGTGGGTCGTATGCTGATTCGTGAACTCCCAGTGCCGCTCTGCCTGACGGGTCGAGGTTGCCAGACCACTGCGCATCCCATTCTATGGCCTTTGCTGTGCTGCATGCTATGCTGGGTCCGCCAGGTACCGTCAACCTTGCCGAGTTCTATAACATCAAACATAAAAATAATTTTGATGAAATGAAATTTAATTTCCTCTATAACTTTTCTCTTATTGCAAACACAATGGAAATAACATAGCTTTTGGAGAGAAAATAAATTCTGAAAAATTACCTGAGGGAAGAACCTCTCAAAAATCATTCTATAATAATAGGCCTCTTTGGTTGTAGGTGTGTTATGTGGGTATATTTTCTTTGCATTTAGCATCATCCTATCAGTTACCTGCATATATAAATACCTAATTATTGATTCATTCAATTTAAAGGGGAAATGTAATTATTGTTTAACGGTAAAAAGAAAAGAAAAGGTTAGTTTACTGACATGGGCTTCAGCATGGGCCTTGAGCCCATCAATCCAACTGTAACCAACTCCATCACTAAACTGTTCCTTTTGTCTGTACAAAATATGCTAAAAGTTGCAAAGAAAAAAAGAAGGGGAAAAAATTTCAACTTAATTCTGGGTTGATAAGTTAATTTATTCAATGTTAAAAAGACAAAAAAAAAAAAAAACGAGGAACCTTTGGAAGGTAGGGATTTTCTTCATCATCAAAAGCCTTTCTCAGAACCCATTTCTCGATCCTTCCGAGATCACGTTGGATCTGTTATATTCAACAAGTCACAGATAATTATTTTCACAATTTGTGCAAATAGAATAGAAATTGTGGGACCAAATTAAAAAAAAATTAGGTACTAATTTACTAATTACCATCTTTGACTCAGGATCAATACTCATTGCTACATCGATGAATTCTTTGTCTAGAAATGGTACACGTGCCTCGAGACCCCATGCTGACGTGGCCTTGTTAGCTCTTAGACAGTCATACTGATGCAATGCCTTTATCTGTACATAATAAAAATAAAATAATAAAAATATTAAAAATGTGGTTACTCGTATCAGTATTTCACTATTCAGTAGTGGATATGTATATATTTTTTCTAATTAATTGAAGAAGTCCAGGAGTCCAACATGCCACAAGTATATTTTGACAAGCATGATTTTTAAGGGGAAATTTCATATATACCCTCAAAAACCTCGAATTACGTATTTCCCCTTCCAAAAGTGATAAGATCATATTTACCCTTTTAAATTTAAAAAAATCACAAATCTACGTAATTTTATTGACTATTATATTAAAACTCATTTTAAATTTATAAAGTATCTATTTTATTCTTTATTAAAAAGTAAAAAAATATGTAACATATTAGTCTTTTAATTTAGAAAATACCTTTGCACCCTATTGCATCTAGTCAGAAAAAAAAAAACAAATTGCAATTTTGATTTGCAAATTGTAATGCAAATGAAAATATGAAGTCAAAACTTAAAAAAAAAAAAAAAATCGAACCTTGTGGCAAGTCTCACGGTGAAACTCGTCCTTGTTAGGTGCCTTGTGAAAGTACAAGTACCCTCCAAAAATCTCATCTGAACCTTCACCAGAAATTACCATTTTAACCCCCAGTGCCTTTATTTTTCTTGACATGAGAAACATAGGGGTGCTTGCTCGAATGGTTGTTACATCGTATGTTTCGGTGTGGTATATAACATCTTCTATTGCATCTATTCCATCCTAGTATTATAGTTAAAAAAGAAAAACAATTGAACTTACCAAAAGCATATTCTATTATCTTTTTTCTTATTAAATTTACACAAAAGAAAAATGGAAAATAGTGTAATATTAGAGTACATACTGGTCAAACTTAGTACCAGTATGTGGCAAGTACAAAAGGAAACCAGTTAATTTGTTACATATTACTGATTATTTTTTGTGTTTTGCTTTTTGAGACTGAATTTGTAAATGATTGAAAATTAGATGTGATTCCTGCTGGCCAATATTTGTACTGTATTCCTAGACATGAATTCTCATCCCCTGAGATATCTCAAACTTTGAGTTGATCTGTCAAATATCCGGACCGTTCAAATCCTTCCTACACGAATCTCAAAGCACAATAACTCAGAAGATATGGACTCCACCTGGTACAAACTATATTTATCTGGTACCTGAACAGTGAAGTGGAATTCATGGTGCACTGTTCCTAGGTAATCAGCCACCTCCTTTCCTGCTTTCAAATCAGGGGAGCCCTACAAAATAAAAAACATTCAAATACCAGTAATAGCATCATTTATGCCAAAATAAAAAAAATCAGGGGGCTAGGTGCAAACCTCCAATCCAACACAAAAGGAATGTAATTGGGCGCCCCATTGTTTTGCAGCTTTGGTTTCTGCCAAGTGGCGAATTGTCACGGCTGCAACCAATGACGAATCGAGACCGCCGGATAAGAGCACGCCAAATGGCACATCAGTCATTAGCCTCTTAATCACAGCCTTCAAAAAATAAAGAGAATATATAACTAATTACTGAATTCATATCTTAAAACCGCATGTCTAGCGCAGATGATGGTGAGTTTCGTCTCTCTACAAAGAGTCTAAGTTATAATTTCCATAAAGGACATCTCATGATCTAAAAAAAAAATGATGAATGATGATGAGTTTAGCTTTTTTGCGAAGAGATATAGGTTCAATTTTTATAAAAGAGATCTTAAAAAAAATAGATGTCGAGATTATAATAATTAAGCTCTTATTATTAATTTATGTCTCTATCTTTATTTTCTTTTTTCTTACATTTGCATTTTGAAATACTTTCGATTGTACTACCTTTTTGGAATTTTCTTTTTCCTTTTCTTTATTATGTGTACATATTAAAAATAAAAGAAGGAACAATTTTTACCAAAATGAATGAAATTTGAGGGCGTGACCCTCACCTTTTCTCTCTATAAAAAAACTCTTGTTTAAAAAGAAAATAAGAATCTAGATTAATTTGTATTTAGTTCCCTTTGCATGCATAGAAGCTATTTTTTTCTCAACTTTTTGTGTAATTTCTTGAAACCTAATGAATTTTGAAATGTAAGTTAAAGAGTTTTTTTTTTGGTTACCTTCTCAAAAGCTTTTCTAAGGGTGAAAGGGTCATAGGGAATAGATGGGATGGACTCGGTGTACCATGCTGGATTGTACCATCTCTTTAAAGAACCTTCTTTGCTGGAAAAGAGATGTCCAGGTGGAAATATCTCAAAATGCTCACAGTCATCATTTATTCCCTTCATTTCTGATGATATCCAGATAGAGCCTACAATAATAAAAAAATTAAGAAGCAAAATTAATCTTTTGTTCATAGTTTATTAATATGTCACACTCTAAAATATATCTTGCTAGGTATTATTTTTTTTATTAAATTCAGGTCCGCTCTAGTATGTTTTTTTTTTTTTTTTCTGCTTCAGACGGTAACCCAATTTTACATGCTTTTATTTAAAATTGTAAATGGTAAAAATCTTATATAAGTAAAATAAATGAAAATGTAAAAACCAGAGCACTTGGGTCTGTTACAAAAAGGTTTTGGCAAATTACCATCAAGCCCCCAACCAATATAAAGGGGTGTAACACCAATTGCATCCCTAGCAGCAATAAAACTATGATCCCTTGTATCCAGCAAAACAAATGAAAAAATGCCATCTAACATGTCAACAAATCCTTCACCATGCTCCTCATACTAAGAAAAATAAAAGTTGTTAATTCAAGTTCATTCTTATATATACAATATAGCATGGTATAAATAGATCATCAGATCAAAATACATTGATTTTATTTCTTACCAAATGAGCAATGACTTCACAGTCGCTACCGGTACGGAACTTGTGATTAGGTAGCTTTTTTCTCAGTTCTTCATGGTTGTATATCTCTCCATTTACCTGTAATAAATTTATAATATTGTTTATTTTTTTAATTTCAACGTATCTATGCCTAAAAGGTATAATGCATATACATATAGGAGGTAAAATTACTCAATTTAATTTGATATATCCGATTTTGTTTAGTGGATTTATGTGACCAAAAAATTGATAGTGGGTAAAATGAAGTACTCTCCTATAGTCAGAAAATAAAATATGATGGGATATTTTTTTAAGAATAGAACATAATACTATAATTTTTTTAAATATAAACATATTTTTATAATTTTTTGAAAAATATTATGACAACAAAGACATATTAAATTTTTTTTTAATAGTATAGAGTATAGACAACTACCTCTTCTTTGTCACATGTGGCCTTTTACTTACACACAAACACTACATTTTTTCAGTAAAATTAAAATAAGGGTCAAGAATATAGTAGGCATATGGCATTATTGGTGAATACAAATTATTGAACAATCCCAAGCATGTTCCATATGCATGGTTTGTGCCTCTTTGTATTATTGAACCAATGTTCCCTTTAAAGGACTAGTCAATAAAGTTTGCACTAAATAATTATAATCATATTGACTAGTATTTTTAGCACCAACCGCATGGTTTACTATTTATTCTCCTTCAGAGATTCCTAGCACAATTAGTATATTTGAATCTACATAATTATTGGAAATAATGCTCCAACACATTCGACCAAACCATAAAATTAAGTAAATGCTTCCTTGTGGGAGGTATATGTTCCTAATTCAGGTAAAAATTTCTGATGAATATTTAAGATGGATGGCTGGGTCTCATCTTTATTTAATAAAAAAAAAAATTAAATGTCATATTTTGAAATTGATGCAAGGAACCTAACCATAGTTACATTAAAGCCAAAGTGCCCTTTATCATAATTTTAAACTGGGTGATAAAGATCAATCTACCAAACCTCATTAAAATTTCTTGTGAGTATTCAAAATTGACGAGCTTGATTCCATCTTTTAAATTACAAAAAAAAAATGAACCTAACCAATGAATTAAGTTTTAATTGCCATTTTTAATTGATCAGAACAATAAAGTTGTTTACATTTTCTAGGTCATGACAGGAGTATGTACATTTTATCTCATAAAAAGACATCAGTTATGTACATGACTAACCCAAAAATAATAAAAAAATATTGAATAAAAAAAGCATTTTATGAGAGAGGAGAGGGTAAATTATGAAACAAAAATAAACTTGTACCGTGACAATGATAGATTTGTCTTCATTATAAAGAGGTTGATCTCCTGAGGCAGGATCAATGATAGCAAGTCTTTGGTGTGACAAGAAATTATCCCCAAATTGACACAACCCACTCCAGTCAGGTCCCCTGTGCTTCAACCTATATGTCCATATATATTTGCAATTAAACCCCTTAAATTTTACATAATTAATTAATTAAATAATAAGCTCCTTCAGGAAAACATATATATTTCAAGATCAACAAAATCATCATTTACTTGGGGCGGATTGAAACAAAGCCCAGGAATGACTAAGCCATCCCATAAATACAAATTAGTAATTTTATGGTTTATACTTTATAATTTTTAAAAATGTTTACATAGTTGAGCCCCTCACAATGTATTAAATATGCAGTTGTAGCATAGTGATTAGAGCTCTATTTTGTAACCATAAAAACTTAAGTTTGAATTTAAGTTGCCACATATTATATTTTATATTTCAGTCCCCCATTCTACTTAATTGTGAATAGAAAAACTTAAGTTTTATACATTTTGCATTTACTGCTAGCTTGTAATAGTGAATGTAATAATCAACATTAATTAGTTTCTTGAGCTCAAAAAATATAAGATGTTGCATATTTAATTTTCTCTGGCATTATAATATTGAATGTAGCATGCATCTAGGCATTTGTTGTTAATGAGGTAAGAAATGAAAGATGAACATCAAACAGGGAAACATTAAAAATAAATTGACGCCAAAAAAAAAAAAAAAGTTTACCTGCGAGAGAGCTCGAGAACTCGGAACCGCTTCGCCTGAGAACCGTCGGCACAACCCAACACCGCAAGAATGCCGCACATAATTAATTATTCTAATTTATCCACAGAACTGAAATGAGAGAAGCAAAAGAGAGACTGAGAGAGAGAGAGAGAGAGAGAGGAGAGGAGATGTTTTCTTGGTAGCTCTTTGTTCTGTGGTTGCTCTCTATTTATAGGGGAGCCAGCTAGACCCGTTAACATAATGGATACGGACCCGTTTACATATTGATCCGCATATCAATACTATATGGTTGAGAATATTCGCATTTTTCATAATGGCATGCTTAGTTTATGTTTTAGATATTAATTTTCACTTCTTTAACCACCTTGGTACCATTTTTCTTGGTACCCAGTACTTTTTTTCATTAACATTTTAAAAATATGAATTTTAAATTTATGACATCTAATCATGAAATTTCGAAATATAGCAAAACCATTGGTTTTATGCTGAGGAGAAACCATATCAAGAACAACGTTTCAATTTTCATCTCTAAAGCAAACATTATTTAGAAAAATTGAAAAAAGTACCTGTACTTGGAATAAAACTAAAAAGTTGTCAATCACAAAGTTTTAACTTAGCACAAAAAATTTCGTTGCTAACTTGTTATCGTCTGTGGCTTAGCCAGGATTTTCATCATAGGTAGGCAAAATAAATTATTATTATATTAATTATTATTATTTTATTTTATTTAAATTATTAAATTATAAAATATTATTAAATAATTTTCATTGAAAGCGGAATCGATAATTAACCATGAATTAAAATCGAGAAAATCGGTAGAAATACACCGAATTAGATTGAAAACTCGATTTTTTTAAAAGTTTTCTTTGAAGCATTAGTTCACAAGACTCTTATATTAAAATTCAGCTCATTTGGAATAGTTAAACATAATAAAAATAATTTAATGCATTACATTAAATTTCAGTATATTACTTTATAAAACATTTTAGTCTATTCCTTTCGCAAAAAAATAACAAATTTATTGTAGTCCCACTATCATACCATTCTTATTAACCTTCTTCTTGTCGGAATATTTCAAAATAGATAGATGAAAGACTACCAAAATTATAATGACTCGGCCAATTTCACTAATCGAGAGCTTTGACTCAATGAGGAATAGACAAAACTCAAATTCAAACCAACTATATCGTTGACAACTTCTTTTTTTAAAATGCTGCGGATTAAAAAAAAATCGGCGCTTGGTACAATATTGTCTTTGGAAGTAGTTTAATTTATTATCCTTTGCATTTGCTTATATTATTTGCGTATATAATATAAAGAAATTAAAGCAACAAATGAGGCATCTCTATCAAGCAGCGTCGTGTCATGGCATCTCTGAGTCAATGAAAAAGACCCTTTATATTATTGATGTTAATCGTCTTATATCCTCTCCAATACTTCCCAGCTGGAGACCTCCTGAAAATCATAATTAAAGGTTCCAATTAATTTTTTGAATTATTTGTTGTCTATCGATCCTGGATTTTAAAAGAATATATAATATTAGCGGTACGTTCAATTTTAAAATGTTTGAATGCATATTAATTCAGTGCGTGCATTAATGTACTATGAACACACTAATGTTAGCATTATATCTTGTTTATCTCTTGATCACAGCAATATTATTAATTCAATTAATGTTCATATGCTTCAACAATCTAGAATTGGATTGACACGACATGATGCGATATATATATATATATGGACCATATATCGGATTTTAGATCAGAGACGAACAATATATAATAAGCAGGACATCTCCGTTATGTCTGAACTGGAGAGGGAGTGTCAGTTGATGGGATCAGTATACATAGTTCCTTGTCATTTAGAGAGAGAGATCAAAGAGAAAGAAACCTCTTATACTAAATTACTATAACATATGTAGGTAATAAATATATTTCTTCAAGGTTTTGTCTTCATATGTAGGTAATAATATAGTAGGTCTAGATTCAACAGCCTATAACATATCTATTAACATTGCATATATAATTAATTAATTAGTTCTAATCAGGATTTGGACTAACTAAACATGCATTTGAAATTATAATTAGAGATCTGCATTGGGTTTTAGACAAAAGTTATCGATTGACCCTTCAGTTTGTGAAACACTAATTAAAAACATTTTTTTCTTTTGAAAAGAGAAACTAATTAAATGGAATTAACATGGAGCAAGATTATGTATGGAATATTCACAACCAAAATGAATATTCAAATATATGATTTTTGGTGAATTTCACAAGTTTTGGCTAAGTGCTTTTTTTTTAGTGGTAAAGTTGTACTGTCTCCGAACATCAGTCTTAAATAGGAAACAAATTGAATATTTGAAAAAAAAAAAAAAGCTTATCTCCCTACATTTAGCTTAAAATAATTGAATGATTATGCACAAATCTTTATTTCAAAAATATTTCCATTTTTTTCCGAACAAAAACCTATTATTTGCTATATATCTTGTTTTATTTTATTTGGCCTAAGTTGGCGAAATCTAGTCGAAAATTAATTGTCTAGTATCTGAGGTTTTTTAGATTTCTTACACGATTATTTTTACCACTCTCGCTTAATTACAAAACTTATAATTAAAATGAGGAGGGTTAAAATGCACCCTCTCTTTTGTGCTCCTAACGTGCACCCTCCCCTCATATCTTTATTTTCAAAGTTCAAATGGTCTACTCGAACCTTCCAACACATTCTTCATATTAAAAATGTGCCTGGAGACCAAATTTTACATTTTTTGAAATTTTTTTACTATTTTTTCAGAATTTTTGAAAATCATCACTGTGATGAATTTTTTATTATTGTTTGGTTTAATAAAAAATTCTGAAAAAATAGTAAAAAATTTCCAAAAAATGTAAAATTTGGTTTCCAAACACATTTTAATATGTAGAACACGTTGGTAGGTTCAAATTAACTATTTGACCTTTAAAAATGAAGATACGAGGAAAGGATGCACGTTAGGAGCACAAAAAGGAGGGTGCATTTTAACCCTCAATGAAAATATATGTTATCTTCGTTTAAGTACAATCTTGATTAATTGCTATATCAACTTCTATTATATTTTTTAATTACAACCGTGCTAAATTTTTACTGAGTTCGACCTTTCAGATGCATGTAGCTAGCTAGGGATATTGTCCTTCCATGATTGCTAGCTATGAGATAATTAATTATGTCATCATGTTGAATTTTATGAATGTCTCATATGCAGTATCCATTAGAATATACTTTCTTCGATTATTGAGAAGATAATTAACCAAAGTCTTTTTAAAAAAAAAAGCTTGATAGTGACTATATTAACGAACGGTCAAGAACCTTCTTAGTAGTTTATATTATATATACATAGTTCCCTATGCTGCAAATTATCTCAATTAGCTAAGTGATCCATTATTTCACCTAATATCTTCTCAATAATTGAAGAAAGGGTTCAAATGGCTCTATTTTTTGTACCTCCATCATGTCTTCATTTTTAAGAACTTTAGTAACTCAAAATTTAAAGCTTTAAAGTTAAAAATAAAACTATTAGATATGATCTACATCATTTTATCTATGCACGTGCAAAAAATTATGACATTTCAACTCTGTTTTAGTTGTCATCAAGAGCTTGAATATACTAATGTGAATAATTTTTAGACATTAATTTTTCAAATGATTGATTTACATAAAAACAAAATCGAAATGTGATTTTTTTTTATGAGCACACAGAGAAAATAACATAGATCACATCTAACGGTTTTATTTTGACATTTATGATTTTAATTTTAATTTATTAATGTTTTTAAAAATGAAGGCATGGTGGAAACAAAAATGGAGGCATTTGAACCCTCCTCACAATTAAACACACACACACACACATATGAGGAGGGATCCAATACCTCATTTTTTTCATACCTCATATTTTATATCTTTGTTTTTAAAGTCCAAACTGTTGATCCGAACTGCTCAATATGATATTTATACTAAAATTTGCATGGAGATGAAATTTTATAATTTTTGAAACTTTTTTTTACTATTTTTTAAGATATGTACAAAATCACTGTTTTTGGACCGTTAAAAAAACAGTGATTTTCTGCCCATCTTATAAAATAGTAAAAGTTTCCAAAAATTATAAAATTTCATCCCCAACCATATTTTAGTATGGATATCATGTTGAACGGTTCGGATCGATAATTTATACTTTGAAAATGAAGATATAAAATATGAGCTATGATGAGGTATGAAAGGCATGAGACATTGGAACCTTCCTCTCTCTTAGGCTACTATACTTCCATAAGAATATGAGAGCATATGCTTATAAGTCATTTTTGCGTTTTTAATGTCCAAATGGTTGATCTGAAGCGCTCAACATGTTCTCCATATTAATATGTGTTTGGAGACCAAATTTTATATTTTTTTTATTTTTTTACTATTTTTCAGAAATTTTTCAAAATAGGGTTTTTCATATATATATTTTTTTAATATTTTTTATGACTGTTTCGAAAAATTCTAAAAAAATAGTAAAAAATTCCAAAAAATTATAAAATTCGGTCTCCAAGTACATTCTAGTATGGATGTTGAGTGCTTCAGATCGATCATTTGGACATTAAAAACACAAAAATGACTTGTAAGCATATGCCCTCATATGCTTATGGAAGTAGAGTAGCCAACTGTTAGACCAAAAAGGTATAGTACAAAGTTTCAGTACAATAAGATATACCTTTTATCCCTAAATACACTTTCGGTTCAGATTGCAAGTATACAATCCTATCGCGTAGTATATTATCGGGTATCGATCCACAGAGAGTATGGTTAAAAACTAGGTTTTGTACTTTGTCAATTAATTTCAGAAAAAGTAAATAAAGTAAAGTACAATAAAGTAAATGGGGGGGGGGGGGTTTGTTCTAATTAATCCTAAGTTTGGGTTCAATACCCGAAAGAGAGGAGTTTCAAAATAATTAATGTAAATAAAGGAAAGAAAGATTGGTTTGCTTTCAAGTAAAGGAGATCTAGGGGTATTCGGTTTACAATCCCTTGCTAATTCTATCTATTCGGTATTTGTTCAAATTAATGTATGATTTGATGAGGTTTCTAACCTAAAGTGTTAAAAAGGGTCACGGTCGTGAATTAATAACGTGCCTGGATAATTTCGGACTTCACCCTAGTTATCTAGACCCATTGAGCTCTTGTTAGCCTATATTGACTAATTATTGACACAAGTATTTTGGTAGGTTGGGTTAATGTTCCTCGAATTTTAGGTGCTGTCACTATCCTAAAGGGATATTTAACAATCACATTTACACAAAATACATATCAATACTTAATCAATCTAGGTGTCCTAAGTAGGGGTTTGACTTCACGGTCGTTCTTCACAAAACCCTAACCCTTAATTTCTATAGTTCCGATTATGGATATCAAAGTACGGTCGCTTCTAACCCAAAACCTAAGATATTTGTGTTCATAATTTAGTACTCTCCTCTCATCCTAACTTCTTTGGATCATTTACATAACAAAGTGATTCCAAAGCGGGACTACTTCGATTTCAAGTACTAAACTATGTAATCAACACAAATGATAAATCATAGAAATTAACAATCAAATTCCATAAAACAATCATAATAAAAACAAATAATCGAATAAAATAAAATTAAATAAGTTCATGCATTAACCTAAACTTCTAGAGAAAGATCTACTCCCTCATAAAGAGATCCATTACAAAAATATATGTATCATTTGTTATCTTCGTTTAATTACAAAACTTATAATGAAAATATATGTTATCTTCGTTTAAGTACAATCTTGATTAATTGCTATATCAACTTCTATTATATTTTTTACGACCGTGCTAAATTTTTACTGATGAGGTCGACCTTTCAGATGCATGTAGGGTCCTATGAGATAATTAATTATGTCATAATGTTGAATTTTATGAATGTCTCATATGCAGTATCCATTAGAATATAATTTCTTCGATTATTGATAAGATAATTAACCAAAGTCTTTTTTTTTTTAAAAGCTTGATAGTGACTATATTAACGAACGGTCAAGAACCTTCTTAGTAGTTTATATTATATATAGTTCCCTATGCTGCAAATTATCTCAATTAGCTAAGTGATCCATTATTTCACCTAATATCTTCTCAATAATTGAAGAAAGAAAGGGTTCAAATGGCTCTATTTTTTGTGCCTCCATCGTGTCTTCATTTTTAAGAACTTTAGTAACTCAAAATTTAAAGCTTTAAAGTTAAAAATAAAATCTTTAGATACGATCTACATCATTTTACCTATGCACGTGTAAGAAATTATGATATTTCAACTTTGTTTTGATTGTCATCAAGAGCTTGGAAAAACATACTAATGTAAATAATTTTTAGACGTTGATTTTTCAAATGATTGATTTACATAAAAACAAAATCGAAATGTTATTTTTTTATGAGCACATAGAGAAAATAACATAGATCACATCTAACGGTTTTATTTTGACATTTATAATTTTAATTTTAATTTATTAACGTTTTTAAAAATGAAGGCATGGTGGAAACAAAAATGGAGGCATTTGAACCCTCCTCACAATTAAACACACACACACACACATATGAGGAGGGATCCAATACCTCATTTTTTTCATACCTCATATTTTATATCTTCGTTTTTAAAGTCCAAAATGTCGATCCGAACCGTTCAACATGATATCCATACTAAAATATGGTTGGGGATGAAATTTTATAATTTTTGGAACTTTTTTTTACTATTTTTTAAGATATGTACAAAATCTTTGGACCGTTAAAAAAACAGTGATTTTCTGCCCATCTTATAAAGTAGTAAAAGTTTCCAAAAATTATAAAATTTCATCCCCAACCATATTTTAGTATGGATATCATGTTGAACGGTTCGGATTGACAATTTATACTTTGAAAATGAAGATATAAAATATGAGCTATGATGAGGTATGAAAGGCATGAGACATTGGAACCCTGCTCTCTCTTTGGCTACTCTACTTCTATAAGCATATGAGAGCATATGCTTATAAGTCATTTTTGCGTTTTTAATGTCCAAATGGTTGATCTGAGTGCTCAACATGTTCGCCATATTAATATGTGTTTGGAGACCAAATTTTACATTCTTTTTTTATTTTTTTTTACTATTTTTCAGAAAATTTTCAAAATAGGGTTTTTCATATTTTTTTTAAATTTTTATTATGACTGTTTCGAAATTTTTTAAAAAGATAGTAAAAAATTCCAAAAAATTATAAAATTCGGTCTCCAATTACATTCTAGTATGGATGTTGAGTGCTTCAGATCGATCATTTGGACATTAAAAACGCAAAAATGACTTGTAAGCATACGCCCTCATATGCTTATGGAAGTAGAGTAGCCAACCTCTTAAAATAGTCATAAAAAATATTAAAAATTCTGAAAAAATAGTAAGTTTTTTTCCAAAAATATATAACTTGGTCTCCAAACACATTATAGTATGGAAAACGTGTTGAGTGTTTCAGATCAACCATTTAAACATTAAAAATGTAAAAATGACTTATAAGTATATGCCCTCATATGCTTATGGAAGTGGAGTAACCAACCGCGCTCTATATATATATATATAGAGAGAGAGAGAGAGAGACAGACAGAGAGAGGCTAATAAACAATTGATTATTTCTAGCCTCCCGTGCAACCAAGTCGTTTTCTGATTTTTAAAGTCCAAATGATCGATCCAAACCGTTAGATGTGATCTACATATTAAAATGTGCTAGGAGACCAAATTTCACATTTTTTGGAATTTTTTTACTATTTATTAAGGCACTTTGAAAATCACTGATCCAACGGTGACTTAACCAAACAGTAAAATTAGAAGCTACCGTTGGATCAACGATTTTCAAAGTGGCTTAATAAATAGTAAATAAATTCCAAAAAATATAAAATTTGGTCTCCTAGCACATTTTAATATGGAGATCACATCTAACTGTTTGGATCGATCATTTGAACTTTAAAAATCGGAAAACGACTTAGTTGCACGGGAAGCTAGGAACAATCGATTGTTTATTAGCCCCTCTCTCTCTCTATATATATATGAATATGTGGAACCTTATTATAATTAAATCAAATTTAATAACAATTTCTAACCATAAGTCTTTTGTTTTAGTTGAGAAATTTTTTGCTTGCTCTCTCTCTCTCTTTCTAGATCTGTATGTTTTTTTTTTTTTTTTTGAAAGCTTCACAGCTGCTGTCAATGAAGATCTGTATGTATTTTATTTATTAGATAGCCTTAGAAACGACTTCTCATTTTATACATTCTTTCTTTCACCACACGCATATTTGCTAGAACCGTCACTGGAAGTAAGAAAAATTATCAGTGACAGTTTTGGTTTAAGAAATCGTTACTGATAAGTTCACATTATTTATAAATTTGTCATTATTTATTATCACTGACGGTTCTTGTACTATAGTGGCTTTCAAAAACACAAATATTATCAAATATTGAAGCAACATCATAGACGTGATTACTATATATATTATCAAATATTGAAGCAACATCATAGACGTGATTATTATATTTATTTATATATACGTGGCTTATACATGTACACACTAGTATCAGACTTTTTTTTAAAGTTAATGACTTTAAATACCTACTAACAATTTTATTGATAAAAAATATATTTATAATAGATCAAATTAATGACCGTAATTTCTAAATTGAGTCTTTTATTTTCATAAAATTCTTTGAATTAATATAATACTCTAATCCTCTCGTAATAACTCTAATACCTTAATCATCATCTCGCTCCATGACCGGATCCGCTTCTTCGATCACCGTCGCACTCCGACGACAACCGGATCTACTCACCGTCGCGCTCCAATTGAGATATTGATCACCCTAGTACTTTAATCACTATCTCGCTCTACGATTAGATCCACTAAACCCTAAACCCTAAACACTAATATCAGACTTACATGAGCAAGGTTCAATTTCTGTATATTGTATGAAGAAACATTGCTAAAACCGTCCAAATACATCAAAAACTCCAAAAGAGAAAAAATGACGTCTAAGTTCATTGAACCATGAACCAAAGATAGAATTCTTGGTTTGTTAAATAACACATGCATGTACAGAAGCACAACATATATACATACATATGTCTAGGTTCAATGAACTAAATGTTGATGATGAGGTGGTGCATATTGCTATAAATGGATCTGGTTTCAGAGTTCGAATCAGGGAAGGTATCTGATCCTGTCAGGTTAGATCCGAACACGAACTTTATAGTGAGTCTCTGATATTTTAAATAGCTAGGTTAAAAACAATTTGACCCGTTTTTTTTATTTAACCCGATGACTCGAGTATTTCAGACATGAACAGAGCTATATTCAAATAATGGAGATCAATTAACAAATTTATACTTATACATAATTTATAATGTAGTTTTTAAAATGTTATGAATACTGTAAATTTGATTATCATTAATAGCATGTAAAATTTATATAATTGACTTTACTGACATTTAATTTCTATAGTTTAAAAGTCTGACTTCATCTTCGTATCAGAAAATATTCTCTCACTTGTTTCATGCCTTGGAAAATAAGAAGTTGCGCTAACAAATTGAGAAAATTGAGTGGGTCACAATTTTTTCTTACAAATAAACAAATAAATTATGGTGCAACAGACTTTCATACATAGCACATGATTGGAAAAATAAAGAGAAATAGAAACGCTTTTTTTTTTTTGTTAATTGTTTCCTATAAAATGTGAAAGAAACAAATGAATGTTGTATTTTATACGTTCAATTGTGCAATAGAGTATACTGTATACAGTGGACTAATATCAATTATTAAAATTTTAAATTTTGGTGTTCTTTATGGGCCAGTAGTTGGTTCAATTAGAGCTCAAAGACAAAGTTGTATGATGTTCAAATTCAATTGTGGGCCCATCTTTACGGATGGGAAATTGGGAATACCAAATTAATCCCAAAGGCCGGGAAATTAGAAAAATTGACCATTTTTTTACAAGTAATTCTAAAAAGAGTGGGGTTCAAATTAGCGGTGAAAACGGATTGGATACGAAGGAGATAGTGATAAAATTATATTTATATTTATTTTTATTTTTTAAATATTGAAAATTGAGAGTGTTATTCGATGTCACAAAAAAGGTGTAATTGGATCTCTCTCTCTATATGGAGGTTGGCTACTCTACTTACATAAGCATATGAGGGTATATGTTTATAAGTCATTTTTTCGTTTTCAAAATCCAAAAAGTCAATCTGAACCGTTAGATGTGATCTCTATATTGAAATGTGCTTGGAGACCAAATTTTACATTTTTATGATTTTTTTTACTATTTATTAAGTCACTTTGAAAATCGTTGATCCAATGGTTGCTTAACAAAACAGTGAAATCAGAAGCCATCGTTGGATCAGCGATTTTCAAAGTGGCTTAATAAATAGTAAAAAAATTCAGAAAAATATAAAATTTGGTCTCCAAGTACATTTCAATATAGAGATCACATCTAACAGTTCAAATCGAATTTTTGGATTTTGAAAACGAAAAAATGGCTTACAAGCATATACCCTCATATGCTTACGGAAGTAGAGTGTAGCCAACACACACACACACACACACACACACATTTCGGAAACTATATCAGTATTCATATCCACATGTATATTTGGAAATCAAAGATCCATATCTATTTTTTTGAATATGGATCAAATATTATCCATTCTATTAGAAAAATGAACGAAAATGATCAAAGGAAAATAAAAAAAGAGTGAGTGAGAGAATCTTTGCTTTTTTTGTGTAATGGAGACAAAAATAGTTAGGAGTTGAACTAACCTATATTTTAGAATTTAAAGGTTTGTAAACAAAGGTTTAAATACTTGCTTGTAGCACTTTAAAAAATTATAAACATAGCTTTAAAAGTTGAACATGGACACTAAATAGGACGCTGGAATGAAGTAGGAGGAATTTTATAAAACAAGTCACCCAAGTTCTCCAAAAATTACTTGATTGCAAGGCCGAATTATTCTTTTGCTTAAGAACATGTCCAATTTAAATTATATTTTCTAAAAAAATTAAAAATATTACATAAATCGGCATTTAAGAAAATCAGAATTAAAAATATTTATTATTATTATTTTTATGATGATTTATAGCATTTTATTACATAGAAAAAAAAATTTACTTGTAAGGACCCAGATATATATAGCTCCTAATTAAATTAAAGAATACGATCCATCTGCCGAAATTCTTATTAATATCCAAAATAATATATTAATTTCAAAAACTATCCACAGTTCGGTCGGTTTCGAAAACTGATCAAACCGGTGGTATTTTCACCGGCTTTGACTGACCTTTCCGACAACAAAACAACTGATTTGTTAACCATTTAACCGGTGAAAAAATAACCGGTTACAACAAATTTGATTGACTCACATTATTGATATCTGAAATCAAATTTTTATATATAAATTATTTTATTTTATGGTTATTTTTCACTGAAGACACTAAAAGTTTAATCGCCGATAACTATAAATTAATTTTTATTACAAAGAAGTCCAATTAGAATATTTTACTTTATTTTGTAGTTATTTTTCACCAAAGACTCTTTCTTTGATCTGTTAAATAAAAGTGCATTCATAACTTCAACAAAAGATAAAGGCAAAAAAAAAAAAACGAATCAGACAGATCTGAGCAGGTATCAGACTGATTTGAGTCCAATGCCCATCAAACACTTAAAATCACTAAATAAAAGACTATAAATATATATTAACAACTATTATATTATAACTAGTATTAACTGTTGTGTTTTATATTCTCCTTAAAATCATAAGATTAATTGTAATTCTTAACATTGTTATGATGGTGATATTTCTCCGTAAGGTTTGACATTGTAGCTGAGATGGAGAAGAGCGAAGATTGGACTCTCGTCCAGAGACGGCGGAGCTTCCCCAAGAACTGGAGCACACCTACCGAAACCCTCCCCACCCTAGCCAAAATCTACTCTCCCTACACCTCCTCCTCCTCCTACTCTCAGATGACTACCAAGAACCACCCTAAACCCAACCCAGTCACTCCGCCCAGAAAAACCACCGCTACCAACATCGCTCCGATCATCACACCTCGGTCAGCTAACCCTGATTACTACACCTCCCCCCATAGCCCTACTACCTTGAGGTTCCCACCATCCACTGCATTCCCTGAGTGGCGCGGCCGATGTTTTAGATGCTGCAAGAAAGGTCACATCTCAGCTATGTGTCGTAACCCCGTCAAATGCGGTCGCTGCTGGGAAGATGGTCACCAAGGGACAAAGTGTCCGAAGCTCGGCCCTGCTAGAGGAGAAATCCGACACCCCAACATAAAAAACACCATGGTTATGCGCCCCACTTTGAATGAGCCTACCTTGGATGATCTCCTTACTGGCCCCTATCCTTCTTCTCCACCAGTCATGCCGGCTAGCAGGCCTGAGCTAACCTACTGTTTCATAGACAGAGATGTTGAATATGAAGCAGAGGCTGCAAAGCTTGACAGAGGGGTTATCATGTGTACAGGCTCCATGATTCTCACCGTAGATGACATAGCCAAGTTCGCTGCAAGACCTAACCTTGTCTCCTCACATGAGATATCTGTTGCAAACCTTGGCAATCACAACTATCTCCTTCTGCTACCCAATGGGCTATCACCGGACACCTTCATCAAGGCCACCCCTCTCCCCCAGTGGAACCTTGGGTTCTCCTTCCAACCATGGAGTCCATACTTTGCTACCACCCCCATTAATCCCTCATACAAAGTGCTATTGGAGCTGCATGGGTTCCCTATTGATACATGGAAAGAGAAAGAGGTGGTGAGAGCCGTGAGCTCATTCGGTTTATTCCTAGGCTCAGTTGATCGGAAAAACCCTACTGATTTTTCCCGTTGGATAGTCGCCATAGCCACCGACAGCTTAGATAGGATCCCTCGCAACATTGCTGTCGTAGTCGGTGGGTTTAAGCATAGAGTGGCAGTAAGACCATTAAAAGTCATTTGCGGACCAATCTATAGGGAAGATCTCATGCCGCGCAAGCCTACGGTGTACTCGAAGCCCGAGCTGCCTCCTTCAAGCCCTGCCATGGCGGTTCCGGTTAATGCAAATGCTAATGAGGCGGAAGAAGTACGCATACAGAGGAAGGTGATTCTCCAACTTTGTCAAGGCAGAGATATTGGATCTCTACCAGAGGACATTAGAACATATGTTCAAGGCATCCAGGATGCCATTGGCGCCGGCGAGGGTCCTTTGGTTGCACCACCTCCTTCACAGGAAGGTCCCACAGAGAATCCCAACCCAGAGGAGAGGCAACTCATTATCCTGCAGCGAACTCCGGAGGGTGTGGCGGGTCAGAGGACTACTCCAAACACCCCCATCACACCAACACATAACCCCTTGTGCCACAGGATATCCAAAGAAATGGACAATTACCTGGATGTCGACAGTCTCTGCAACTGTCGCCCGAGGCAGAGATTCCTGAGCCGAACCTTCCACTACAGTCTCGTTCAGTGCCCCACAATCAACATGGGGATCACCGTGGTTCGAATAGAGCACGTGAAGACAAAGGAAAAGCAAAGGTGGATCAACAAGCTGGTATGCTATGTGGAGGCTATGATGATGACACGTGGTCTCCCCTGGGAAACTCAACACTACAACAATTCAGGAAATCAGTGCGCCAAAGAAGGAAGAAAAGGGCCAAGCCCAGTCAAGGCCTTGGTGATGGGCCATCAAAAACAAATGAGGTATTGGCTTCGGCCCAAGGGGATCTAGCTCCTGATGGGCTCATTGAGGTTATGGTGGCTTATGATCATTCTCTTAATTTGGCAAAAGGCTTTGGGCTCCCGATTGGAGATATCTTAAACTCAATTTCCGAAGATAATCTAGACCGAGCCATTATATGCTCCCAAGTCCCCGAAACCCAAGCCGACCTGACGGGCTCGGACAGAATACGGATGGACTTCGACTCGGACTCGGACTCGGATGATGAGCTGTCCGACACAGCTTAATTGTTGTGTGCTACGGGTGTGTTTGATCGTTGCTAATTAGTTTTTTTAATGCAGATCAAAAAATTGAAGGTGCTGTCTTGGAATACAAGAGGTCTGGGAAATCTAGACAAGTGCGACGTGGTTTGTAACACAATTAGAAGCTCGCGATGCGACATCTGTTGCTTACAAGAGACTAAGTGGGGGGTGCTTGACAGGGAGCATGTCATGAGGACACTGCCAACCTTTTTTGATAAAGAATGCGCGATATTAGATGCCTTGGGGTCTTCGGGCGGATGTCTAATAGCTTGGAAGAAATGCTATACTCCTATCAACTGTTGGACTTCGAGACATACTATTTCCGTCATTCTGAGTCAAAATAGTACCGGATCTTGCTTTGTGGTGACCAATGTCTACGGTCCAACTCAAGATGACCTTAAGCAACCATTCCTTGAGGAATTAAGGTTCATCTCTACTCCCATCCACCATCCATGGATGCTCACTGGCGATTTTAACCAAGTAAGGTGGCTCACGGACCGTTCGAGTGACATGAGAGGTATCTCTCAGATGTGCTCATTCAACGATCTAATCCGAGACCTTGAAATCTTGGATATTCCCTTAGTAAACCGAGCTTTCACTTGGTCAAGTAAAAGACCAAACCCAACTTTCTCGAAGCTAGACAGGACGTTTCTCTCTACGGACTGGAATCTATCCTTTCCCAAGATTGAGCTCGAAGCCTTGGAAATGGTCATCTCCGACCATGTTCCACTTTTGCTCACGTGTAAAAAACCGGCTACCAAGCCATGTCCGATAAGAATGGAATCCTTTTGGTTGGATTATGAGGAGGTCGGGCTGAAGATCAAGGCAATCTGGTCCAAGGCTAATCCGAGATCCAATGGCATGAAATCCTTTCACAACAATATCACCCAACTGCACTCTGACCTTAGAGCATGGCACAGAGAAAAGTTCGGCAAAGTGAGTCATCGGCTTGAATTGTGCAGACGGGCCATTCTGTTGCTAGACAATGAGGAAGAATCCAGACAACTCAATGAGGTGGAATTCAAACTTAGACTTGAATTACGTGCCAAAGCATTCGATCTCGCATGCATAGAGGAAAGAAGATGGCACCAACGCTCCAGATGCAAATGGTTAGCCCATGGGGACAAGAACACACGTTACTTCCACTCTTATGCCTCTGGTCGTGCAAGGAAAAATGCGGTCTCGGCAATCCAATTTGAAGGTGCAACCATCTCAAGCAAGGATGAAATTCAACAGATTCTCCTTGACCAGCTTCAAAACTTACTTGGCAAGCAGGCCCAGGTAGCAGATTTCCAACCGGAGGCCTTATATCCTGATGCCGATGCTTCAGCCCTGTCAGCGTTGGATTCTCCATTCTCTGAAATGGAAATTGAGGCCGCTGTAATGAGCCTGCGTGATAACAGGGCCTCGGGCCCTGATGGGCTTCCCAATGAGTTAGTTAAGAAGTTCTGGCCTACTCTCAAATCTAACCTGATCAAAATCATGGAGGATTTCTACAATGGGGAACTGGATCTCTCTCCCTTCAACAAAGCAAATATCGTCCTCTTACCGAAAAAGGATGGTGCTTGCTCAATCAATGACTTTCGCCCGATTAGTGTGATCAGTCTCATCCCCAAAATCATTTCAAAGATCCTTGCCACCAGATTATCCCCACACCTCCAACATCTCATATCTCACAGACAGACGGCTTTCTTGAAAGGCCGTTTAATCTCTGAAAACTTCATTGTTACACGAGAATTGCTGCATCATGTCTCTGCTACCAAATACCCTACCATTCTGGCAAAACTGGACTTCTCAAAGGCATTCGATTCAGTGCACTGGGGTTTCCTGATCAATGTCATGAAGGCGCGTGGATTCCCCCCCAAGTGGATCAATTGGATCTCACATCTACTGTCTACCTCCTCTTCGAGACTAGTCATTAATGGGGATAGCACTGACTATTTCACACATGCTCAGGGATTGCGGCAAGGTGATCCAATCTCGCCTCTCCTCTTCCTGCTGGCAGTGGACGTTTTGCAGCGCATGGTTCATGTTGCCAATAGCCTCCTCCCAGTCCCTATCTCCCACAAGGTGATGGAGGCTCTCTTGGCCATCCAATACGCAGACGATACAATTTTCCTGGCCCACGCTGATCTGCAATCTATAATCACACTAAAATTGACCTTGAGACTCTTCTCTAAAATCTCGGGGCTCAAGATCAATTTCAGCAAAAGCAACTTTGTCCCCTTCAACCTAACTCCACAGGATATCAGTGTCACCAAACGCGTATTGGGGTGCGCAATCACCTCTCTCCCAATCACCTACCTCGGTTTACCGCTCACTGTGACAAAGCCAAGGAAACACCTGTTCTTGCCCTTAATTGAAAAGTTGGAAAAGAGGCTTGATGGGTGGAAAGGGAAGCTTTTATCAAGAGGTGGAAGGGCTCAATTGGTGGCATCGGTGCTTTCTGCCTTACCAATTTACTATATGTCCAGCTTTCTTCTCCCCATGTGGACTATAGATAGAATTGACAGAATTCGCAGGCAATTTCTGTGGGGTAAATGCAACTCTGCAGGTAAAGGTTTGCACTTGCTCAGCTGGGATCTAATATGTCGGCCTAAGAAGTGGGGGGGTTTGGGATTCACTGATCTGCACATCCAAAATGTTGCCTTGCTCCTTCGTTGGTGGTGGAGAATATACACAGCACCAGACTCAATTTGGTCTCGGTTCTCTGAGCTCATTTACGGAAGACGGGCAACTGGTATCGGGCCTCGGGTATGGATACTGAGGGGCTCATATTTCTGGAACCAGTTACTAAAAATCCGCCCTTTTTTCATTTGGTCGGTGGAATGGGAAATTGGCGATGGTAATTCGATCAGCTTTTGGTTTGATAACTGGGAGAATATCGTACCAACTCCCTCTGCCAATCCACACATCTCCCTTCGACAAGCCAAGGCTGTCAGGGGTCTGGTCCAGGACTGCTACAGGATACTTATTCCTACCCTTGTTTCGAACAAACGTGATACTCTAAGGTGGAAATGGACATCAGCAGGACAATACTCGACAAAGTCCTTCTATGTTACATATATGGGAGGTGGCAAAACGAGTTGGGGATTCCCAGAAATTTGGAAATGCAAAATTCCGGCTACTGTCAAGATCTTTGTTTTCCTAGCTCTACATGGTCGCATTCTGACTCAAGACAGGCTATTAATCTTTCACATTCCCTTTCAACAAGGCTGCTCCATGTGCAAAAACAACTTGTTAGAAACTGGTGTTCACCTACTGTTCCTCTGCCCTTATGCGAGACAGGTATGGGCATTACTTGCTTCAAGCATGGGACTTTCTCTCCTAATCTCAGGGGATAGTATTGAAAATGTATGGTGCAGCTCTAGACAAAGTAGTAGGGGCAGATCAACCAAAGATTGGTGTCTATGGTTCTCTTGTGCTCTATGGCATATTTGGAAGCAAAGGAATGAAAGGGTATTTAGGAATCAGGAGATGTCTCCTAAACACTTAGTTGATAGAATTCTGATGGTTGGCAAATCTTGGAAAGAATATGGCTAGCAGGTACATGAAATAAAAGGAAAGATGGTGCTGGTAGCTTGGTACTGTTGAGTATTAGCTGTGTAGCTGGTCTTAAAGACTAATGTAATTTTCACTTTTGTTGGGGCTGATTTGTAAATACTTTCATCAATAAAATCTTTGGCAGTCGCTGCCAATTTCTCAAAAAAAACATTGTTATGATGGTTATTATTAATTGCTATATATTCGTTCAATTTTCTTTAGAAATAAAAAGAATGTAGTAAACCCTGCATACAATCGTACACATTCATTACTATTATAATTTTTTATTGACTGTAAAGTAGATAAAAATTTACGATAATATTAAGAGGCAAAGGCTTCTATGGACATAAGGACTTATTTGTAAAATGAACATATTTTTATTTTCAAAGTTCAAACAGTCGATCCGAACCGTTCATCTTGTTCTTCATATTAATATGTGCTTGGAGACCAAATTTTACATTTTTCTGAATTTTGTTACTATTTATTAAAATGGGTACAAAATTCAATGGTCTGAATTTGATATTTTTTGTACCCATCTTAATAAATAGTAAAAAATTCAGAAAAATGTAAAATTTGGTCTCCAAGCACATATTAATATGGAGAACAAGATGAACGGTTCGGATCAACTGTTTGAACTTTGAAAATAAAACGAGTGTTCATTTTACAAATAGGTTCTTATGTCCATAGAAGCATCACTCATATTAAGAAACTATATACGTGATACTAGCACTATATATATCTACTATCCACAAGGCAAATTAGAAGCTATATAAATCTTCACATCAAAAACAAAAAAAAAAAAGCTATGTAAATCGAGACACACAGAGAAATAAAAGAAAACGAGACAAAAATACAATATTTAATTTCGTGAGTTTTTCTTTAAAAAGAAATAAAGAATAAGAGGAATTATGAGTTTGACTCCTTTTTAGTTGTAGGAATAGTTTGGATTATCTTTTGATTAATATCCAAAGAAAAAAAAAGAGGAAACCTTTTGCCGGTACTTCCACTATAAAGAATTCTGATAAAAGATCCGATTAATCTATATAGGGGTGTTCATAGGGTCCGGTTTAGTCAATTTTGAACCGAACCGAATTAGTTTGGACTAGATGGTTTGATTTTTTTGGTTTAGTGGTTCAATTTGGTTTGTTTTTTTAAACTACATTATAACTTCGGTTTGGTTTAGTTTGAAAATTTTCAAAACAAAAATAACCGAAACGACCAAACTTTTATATATTATGAATTTAGTCCGGACTGCCCCAGTTTATTTCTTAATAAAATTCTTTAAATACTTCGGTTTATTTCTTAATATCCCGGTTTATTTCTTAATACCCCGATTTATTTCTTAATATACTTTAGCTTATTATAAATCAATTGCTTTAAATAAAAATAATAATATATTTCAACTTGAACCGAACAAAGTAAAATAAAACTTTAGTTCGGTCAGTTTGGTTCGCTTCTATTTTTGAAACGGAATTATAACTTTGGATTTTCTGATTTTAACCGAATCAAACAGATGAACACCCCTAAATCTATATATTAGGAAGAGAGTAAAACTCATGAAGTACTTTATTTTTTTATAGTTTGATTTATTTTAAAGTAGAATTAATTTTCTGATTTCGTACCAAAAAATTTAATGTCAAATAAATAATTAGATATTTAAAATGAGAATATTACGTCTGTAATATTTAAAAAAACTGGACACAAGTATATCTTTTAAAATACTGACAGCAAGTAAAGTAATAATCAATACGATTAATTATGCTGTAATTTATACATATGAGCAAAATGAATTTCATGAACAACAGATTTATTGGGGATCTTTCATTTCCAAAAGCCGACTGCTCTGACCCATGCTTTAAATTTTATTTATCTGGCAGGTAAAATGGCTCGTTAATTTCAACTTTCAAACAAATGATCAAAAGAGAAAAAGAGGAATCAAAGAAAGGATTCTTACATGCATATATATACTTGCCTATCAAGAGAAGGGAGGAACAGTACCACCCTTTGTAAGATACACTGATATTAGTCTCTGAATTTACCCCCACTTTTGTCAAAAAAAAAAAAAAGAGTAGGGAGAACAAATGTTTACAAAAATGAGTACAACGTTGCTTTGTTTTATAAAAGCCAACTCCACAGTGCAATTGCTTTCGTATTCTAAATGTTGGACGTGCTTGGCATTAGTTAAGGAGAGGCAGCAGGCTACCACCAACTATACAGTACTGCAGGGGGAACAGAATAGCTAACCAAAGAGAGAGAAGATTAGAAAGATAACAGTGAAAGAAGAAAAGCTAAATTGTATTATTTAAACAATTAATATCAACACCTACCTATCATCTATAATTTTCAACACCTGAGCGACCCTGATCTTCTCGTTGACATAGTCAGTATAATCATCTACACACACCATAGATTGCTGGCAACAAATGATTGTTAACTCAGACATACATCATAAAGCAAAAAAAGAAAGAAATTCTGAATTTTTCTACCTCAAAATAACCGGTGACGAGATCCTCCAGCTTGTTATCCTCCTCTACAGATGCTTCCCCTGTCTACACGTGATGCAAGCACAAAAGACAAAAACCAGGAGAAATAAAAATTTAGCTTATTAAATCACAAGAGAAATGAAATTAGCAAGACAAGACAAGAAACAAAACAAATAAAATAATATATCTTTTTAAAAAAAGCTATTTTACATGTTGCTTTAGTTGGTCCAGGTTGACAGAATCTATATTTATATATATAGAGAGAGAGAGTTGGGCTATGGTGAGTTAAGAGCCTTGTTTAACTTCATTCCCATATTTTCTACATTTGAAAGATCAAACAATCGATCTGAACAGCTCAACATGATCTACATATTGAAAAGTGCTAGGAGACCAAAATTTTATATTTTTAAGAAACTTATTACTATTTTTTTAAATCACTGTTTTTTGATGGTCCAAAATCAATCCAAAAACAACGATTTTCTAGCCATCTAAAAGATAGTAAAGATTCCCAAAAAATGTAAATTTTGGCCTCCAAAGCACATTTCAATATGGAGATCATGTTGAACAGCTCAAATCGGCTGTTTGAACTTTGAAAACAAAAATATGAGCGTCAAGTCAAACAAGACTCTTACATCACAACTCACCATAGCACGACCCTCTCTCTCTCTCTATACACACAATTATAACCGCATGAAAACACTTCAGTAATAATGGTTGACACTTTATTACCCAT
The DNA here is from genome assembly GCF_964058835.1 of Carex rostrata. Classification (NCBI taxonomy): domain Eukaryota; kingdom Viridiplantae; phylum Streptophyta; class Magnoliopsida; order Poales; family Cyperaceae; genus Carex; species Carex rostrata. Next base: position 3,545,164 of record NC_135940.1, read on the forward strand.
ATTAGATGTATGGTTTCTTAATTTTAAGTTAACTGGGTTTGACAATCAGATATACCAAGCTGACGATTTATTTATATGTTCAAATCAACACTTCATCAGCACTATGATATTGCATTGGATTACTGTTGAAAAGGAGGACAATCGCAGCAGTGAGACAAAAACTCACCTTATCATGGATCCACATCTTCATGCAATCATACTAGAGATGGGACAGGAAATTGAATAGAGTCAGGCTAAGTAGGTAAACTAACTCTTTAACATATATTATAGAATAAGCAACTTGCAAAACCAGAAAATATAAAGTAACTTACTTTAGACATTAGGCTGATCCCGGGCCCCTTCTCATTCCTAAGGGCTTCTTCAATTAAGACTTTGTTAAGGGGGTAACATTCTAACCCCCCCTTCTTGTCAACGATAAGCTTCAATGATTGCACAATATCCTCCTACATGAAAGTGTTACATTAGCGGAGTAACTTAACAACAGTCTTTTGCACCAAACAAACATGTATAATTAAAAAAAAATAATAATAACAATCCTGAGTCAAGGGCTGGAAATATAAACCTTATTCATCTCAAGTTTATAGAGCTCGACAAAAAGTGGAATCAATTCTTTCGCATTTTGTCTTGCATGGCTCAGGGCAATAGCCACCTGTGACAAAAGCAGGTCATTATTTGTACAACCACGAACTAGATTAACAATTTCAACAAGATTGACAAAAGGAACCTACGTTGGCACTATTATCTACATTTATCGCATCATAATCATCAACTAGCAGTCCCGGGTATCCTTTCAAAATTTCTTTAGTTCTTGCGTATCCATCTGACCTAGTAGGGCTCCACTAACCAAGGAAATAAACAAATTCATGAGAAATTAACAACATAGACACAAGTCTAAAACAAATTGTTAGATTTTCCTTTTCGATTGTCAATACCAGCCCCTTCTGCTTTTTCTTAAATCATCATCATTGTCATTAACAATAATAATTAACAACAAAGATGATGGTCAGAAGGCCTAAGCCATATAACAATAGCATTCATAATAATTGCAAAATGTGCAAAAGCATGATAGTTCACCTCAATTTTTTTATGTAGCTCCTCTATGAACTTCTGATATGTACGGTCATATTCATAGGTACGAGAAAGAAAAGCATAATCATAGTAGAATGGGTGGTCCTCCTGCATTGATGAAGAGGGTATTATATTAGATGAGCAGAATCAATAAGCAGAATACATACCTAAGGGTTTCTCTCAAAAAAAAAAAAATAAACAAATAAAATAAGCAGAATACAAGAAGGAACAAAGAAATAAAATATTGGTTTTTGGTCAGAAAACCATTGAAATTCCTATTTCAGTGTCATACTTTGTTAATTGATGTAACATGCGCATTGGCAGCATAGCATAACAGATAGAAAATTTACACATGTCATGTAGCTAGAGCTGTTTAACAATATATCCAGAGATAGGGTAAAGGTATAGAAAGAAAGGGAAAAAAAAAGTTACTTACATAGGGGTAGATAGTTAGGACCTCGTAGTCTGACAAACCAGATGGATTTGGGCGCATGTGCCAGGTCTTTTTCCAAAACCTATTTATCTCATCATCAGACAACAGGTCGAGTGCATCATTCTCAGAGAAAATCTTTTTTTCACGATCAGGATCTCCGGTTAATCGCTGTAACATTTATCAACTTTTGTTTAATAATCTAATTTTTCTATCTTCGTTTTGACAGGCCCAATGAATAGATAAAAAAAAATAAAAAGTTGGATTAGATTTGATCATTTATGCAATTATCCAGAGGAAACTGCCCCGATGATCCTCAAAATTCTCTGAATATTAAGTAGTTGAGTAGAGAATAGAGAAGGGAGAAGGGAGAAGGGATTAACCGGAAAGGAGAGCATGCGTACTTACACAAAACAACTGGTATTCCCTGACTATGTCCACCTTTGCAAAATTATCATCTAATTCGATTTGATTGTACAATTCCGCCTCCTTCTCCAACGTCAACATGACGTCCTCCTCCTCCTCCTCGCTAGAGTCGGTACCCTCATCCTCGTCTGCAAAACTATCTGCCATGATTTCATCCTCGTTCGCCTCCTTGTCGCCTTCCTTTTCCGTCTTCGCTTTCTTCAACGCCTCCTCTTCCTCATCTCCATATTCATATTCTCTCTTAATCGGAAGCTCGATGCTCGTTGCCATCATTCCTCCGATCAATCGAGGCGCCGCTCCCTTAATTCGTATCCTCTGCATTAACTTAGAAAGGAATCTTTTGAGTTAATACATCTGGACTGTCCGACATGCTTTAAAGTTCGTGTGAACTAAATTTGCACGAATATTAAAGACATCCTATGTTTTAGGCGGGGACCGGATGGGTTCGGTTTACAATCGGACGGCTGATATATATTAACTCTAAATAGAGTTAATGCAGACGATGCGGACTCCCCCTCCCTCGTTTAATTTCCTTTCTTCCCAACTCAAACCCTCCTGTTTTGATCTGTCTATTTTCTGCTGACATTTTTCTACGACTTTGTACATACATAACGTGTTGGAGTATTAGTGGTAGTTAGAGGAGAACGTAAATAATCGTGGAAAATTGGTGTCGAAGAGAAACAAAATCCCGCTGAGATGACGTCCCACCTAGAGTGCGTATCCTCTGAGATATATCAACTTCTGCGTGGAAAGCGTATCCTCGGCGGAGTTTTTCCGTCGGAGCATTTTCTTCTGAAAATGTATTTTCTCCGGAGCTTTGCGAAATTTTTAATCTGATCTGTTTGTTTCGAATCAGACAATTCAAATCAGATTTTGTTTGAATTTTAAAAAAACTCAAAATTTGCGGAACTTTTAATCCGGTCCGTCTGATCCGAAACGAACAGATCAGATTAAAAACTCTGCATAGCTCCGCACGGAAAAACTCCACAGAGGATATCATTTCCTTCTGCGTGACCGACGTTACCGGTGCCTATTTGGGGGTGATTTAGAGGTCGGTATTATGTGTGCTTTGAGATTCGTGCAGAGCGTATTTAAACGGTTGGGATTTTCCATAAAGTGACGCAAAGTTTGAGATATCTCAGAGGATACGAATTCTCCCACATATCCACTGAGGTATCTCATATTTGCGTGACCGACGTGTCCGGTGCCTGTTCGGGGATAGCGTAGGGGGTCCAGTATTATTTTGGCTTTCAGATTTGTGCAGCACGTATTTGAACGGTTGATTTTCAAAAAGGTTACGCAAGATATGAGATCTTCAGGGGAAATTGATTTGGTCAACAGATTTGGTGTGGTGATACTGATTCAATTATAGTAAAATAAAATTCTAAATTTCGCAGCAGTGGATCTTAAATTTGGTCTCTACATTTTGATCTGCACTGCATAACTATATTTGCTTTACATGTTGTCTACATTCCCATTAATTAAATACAGAGTACTACTCCCTTTCAAAAATTAGTATTTCACAAATAGGAAAATTAGCATCTATAAATAGGAAAAATAGTATCTATCACAGACAACAAATTTGGATGGTCTAGCTAGGGATGAATTCAGATCCAGTGAAGTAATTCAATTTTTGAATTTTAGATCGAAACCGTCCGATTCAAATATGCGAAAATCCATCCGAATTGAAGCGCACACATCCCAACAACGATTCTGAATCGTGAAGCGATCTAGAGCGACGAATTCGAATCAAATGGTCCTGATCCAAAACTAAAAAATTGGATTACTTTAGGGGATCCGGACCCGGCTAGGGATTGCATGGTTCGGAGGATTTGTTGTGGTGCTGGCTTGTTGGAACTGTATAACCGTACGTGTGCACCTGGACTTTCAGATGGACCCCATGTCGGTGACGTGCTTTATGCATAGAGAGAAAATGCCTAAATATTAGTAGGATGAATGTGAGGCTAAATAGCATGATTTAGCAATACAAAGTCCGCAGACCTATTTATTAAGAGAAGTGCCTAAAATATTTTGGTTTGATTTAACTTACAACTCTAAAGTACCTGCAATTTAATTAGGCCGGCTGATATATTACAACAATCGATATGTTGATTACTTGTCAACTACTAATTAATTAAAACAAGTTCCTAATGGTTGTTTTATGATAAGTGACTGTTGATTTTATTAAGTTTATGTTTGGTTGGATTGAGAATAGGCTATTCTTAAGAACAAGTTATTTTGTGTTTGGTTGTGTTAGAATAGCAAAAATAGAGAATCAAATTTGTTTGTCTTATTAGAACAAGCTATTCTTTGAAACAAACTATTCTAATAAGACAGACGTCAATTTCACCATTCTTGTTATTTTAAGATTGCAACCAAACATACAATTTGATTGTATTTCTAGAGGAGGGTTCAAATGCCTCCATGTTTTTGTGCCTCCATCATGCCTCCATCTCTCTCCATCATTTTCAAAGTTCAAACAGTCGATCCGAACCACTCAACCTAACCTTCATACTAAAATATGTTTGGAGACCAAATTTTATATTTTTAGGAATTTGTTTACTATTTTTTTAGATAGGTACAAAATCAGTAAATCTGAACCATCTAAAAACAGTATTTTTGTACCTATCTAAAAAAATAGTAAAAAAATTCCTAAAAATATAAAATTTGGTCTCCAAACATATTTTAGTATGGAGGTTAGGTTGAGCAGTTCGGATCAACTGTTTGAACTTTGAAAATGATGGAGAGAGATGGAGGCACAAAAACATGAAGGCATTTGAACCCTCCTCGTATTTCTATATGTATTGATAATTTGATATTCACATATACTTGATACATTATTGCTATGCTCTATTTATATTACAAGACTATCAACTAGCCATTTGTTATTGTTGGTGTATTTTATGTATTTGGTACGCGCAGGTACCAAGGTACATATTGCATTTTTCTTATTTCTAAAAGTATAAGAAAAGACGTAGATTTTTGCCTTAATTAATCCCAGTCGCTTAATCAATGAAAAACGACTCAGATCAATCTTCCAATTCTTTAGTATTTCCAACAGTAATGATTCATACAGTCATTAACTATATATTATTGTATACATAACAGTCGGATTAATTTCTCACCATGGATGATGAAAATTACCTATTAATTAACTTTTGAAAATATATGAGCAATGAACAATAACTGATATGATGGTTATGTATCGCTAGATCTGCGTAAGGTAATCTTTTGAGTTAATGAATTATGATCATCCGATCTATTTTAAGATTTGTGCAAACTAGATCTGCACTAATATTAAAGAGTCCCTGTATCATAAGCAGAGGTCGGATTGGCTCCGTTTAAAATCAGACGGTTGAGATTTTTTTTTTTTTTTGAGACAGAGATGAGGGTCAAGCCCTCCTTTAATTGAACCAAAATAGGTATGGTTGAGATTTATTAACTCTAAAGATTTCTTTTTGAGTTAATGCAGAGAATACGCATTCCTGCATTGGAAGATGGTCGCATTTGATGGACATTGGACTCAAATTGGTTCTATACCTACTCAGCCCTGTTTGATTCATTTCATAATTCATGTGAGTCATTTTAATATTTGTGTAGATTAACTACACAAACTATGAAGCGAATTAGATAGATCTGAACTGACATTGAACCGATTTGGGTCCCATGTCCAACAAAGACTTAAATCACTAAATAAAAGACTATAATTATATGTTGACAACTATTATAATTAGTATTAACTGTTGTGTTTTAGTTTCTCTTAAAATCAGAAGGTAAATTGTAATTATTAACAAGGTTATGATGGTTATATATTAATTGTCATACATTGATAGGGTCAGAAATATAGTGTTTTTGTCTATCTTTTGATCTAAAATATTGTTAAAAATCGAGTTATAGATATTTATTTTTGGTCGAACTATATTACTTTTGTTATTTGGTTTTGTAAAATTGCATATTTTTTGATATTTTTAGAGCTAAAACAGTTATAAAACGAAGCATTCGGAACAGCTCATTCTCATGCAGATGTGCCTTAAACCTCATGCACTTTGGAGTAGCCAAACACACAGAATACAAGTTGCAGCAGACAAAGTTGCTAAATACAGGAAACTCATACGGTTCAACCTTGGAACGCATGCAATTTGATGCCCAACTAGAGGTGTTTATTGGGTCCGGATTAATCAGTTTTGAATCGAACCGAATTAGTTCGGATCAAACGGTTTGGTTTTTTTGGTTTAATGGTTCGGTTCAGTTCGGTTTGGAATTTTCAAAACCGAAATAATCGAACCGGCTGAACTTTTATATATTATGAATTTAGTCCGGACCGTCCCGGTTTTTTTCTTAATACCTCAGTTTATTTCTTAATTAATTATTTTAAATACTTCGATTTATTTCTTAATATCCCAATTTATTTCTTAATACCCGATTTATTTTTTAATATACTTCGGTTTATTGTAAATCAATTGCTTTAAATAAAAAAAATTAATATATTTCGGTTTGAACCGAACAAACCGAAATAAAACTTTGATTCGGTTCCGTTGCAATGCTAAATCGGTTCAGTTCGGTTCTATTTTTAAAACCGAATTATAACTTTAGTTTGTCTAGTTCAGTTCGATTTCAACCGAACTGAACCAATGAACACCCCTATGCCCAACTGCACAAATAACCTACCAATCACAGCAGATTATGATCTAACATGGCAATTACGCTCCTCAAAGCCGAAATTTTTATTAATATCCAACATTGAATAAACATTAATATAAATGTCCACGATTTTGTGGAAATTATATAGATGGACAAATTGTCGAGATTCTCGATGACCCTTTTTTTTTTTGGACCGTTTTGGCGGTGGAGAAAAGAAGTGGACTACCGAGATTCTCAGTTATAAAGTTTCTCTTTTTGCCAATTTTGCACGTAAGTCCCTAATTATTGTATCTATTATTTTTCTAGTTTAAATTAGTTATAAATTTGTTAGAAATGTACCAAATTAGCATAATTAGTGCCAAATTTAGTTTAAATTAATATAAGTGGTCCCTAATTATTTAGGTGTCCAGAGGAAATTATTTACAATTTATAAATTTCCTCATATAAAATATATAAAAAAATTATATTTACATAATATCATGCATTTATTAAAGTTGTACTCTTAAATAGGACATGTCTTTAATTAAAACAACTTTTGTTTGGGCTGGAGAGGTCAATATCAGTCCTTAAATTACAAAAATGTGATTCACACATCTCGCATCCAATGGTCATGATTGATTAGTTAAGATCTATTTATTACATCAGTTGGTTGCCGTACGTACGTATTTGGTTCATATAAGAAGCATTCACCAACATTAATTAATTAGCATTAATTGTGCTAAAGAGAAGTTTAATCTATGGTAACCATTTAAATTAACAATGATACATGTGGCCTCCAATAAAATAGTTTGAAAATGTAATTAGTGTTGTAAAATAAGGATAAAGAAAAGAAACAAGATGGAAAGTAAATATAAAAGATGACAATATTATTATTTATACATTTCTCACATGTGTACATTACAAGATTACAAAGTCTCTATTTATAGGTTAAAAATTGTAAATAAAAACTCATTGTATAATAAATGAGAAAATAAATTCTAATAGTAGTGAGATATTAATTCCAATAATAAACTGAAGATTAATATTGAGAGTTACAATCTGAATGGACCATTTAATGTATAACAATTAGCTAAATTTAATCATAATTTGAGTTTAATTGTTCTGATATGCTCATGCATGCATTATCTAATAAAATGTTTACTATTGGAGAGGAACTGAACATTCACCACAAAATAAATGGAGCGGTCTTTCAACGGTCACCTAACGTAAATCTATCTCATGTCCGATCTAAGTCGTTCGATCTACGTTAAAATTTGTGCACACATATTTAAATGTACACTAATTTTAACGGTCTCATAAATGTAAACCGTCTGATCCACATCGAGATTTTTTCTAGTATATTTAAATATGTACTAATCTCATCCGTCGAGTGACTTCAAAATGTCCAATTCGCATCGAGATTCACGCAAACATATTAAAACCTATATTAATTTTAATCATTTTGTAAATCTAAAGTAAATTTCAACGCAACTCAAACACATTAAAATTGAGTATCAGACAAATTTTAATCAGATGCCAATCAAAACCCTTCCTTTCCCAAATGATCTCAAAATCCCAATTTATTAATACCTAACAAACTATTACTTTATCCAACAGCCGCATTAATTTAGTCCTTGCGTTTAACAAAAGGAAAGGCAATATCAGGTAAAACTTCATGTCACTATTCTAGTATTTTCAAGAAATAATGTCACCATACATTTTTTTTTTAATTTTATTTAATTGAAAAAAAATAACGACCTAATCAATTTTGTGGTTTCACATCAGGTTGTTGGCTGGTTGGTTACATGATACTTCTCCATTGGTGGAAAGATTCAGTTCATGTATCTTATGTTAGGATATGATATGATGTGAATATGTGGGATCAAAATCTGCTGTTATTCTCGTGCATAAACAGTGTCTGTTATCTCTGTTTTTTCAAATTTAATCATCGAATTGTTTCGAGATGCGTGCACAGAAAAGTTTTGAAAAAATTCCTTTGAGATTCGTTCCCCAAAAAATTGAACGGATTTCTGTTCACAGAAAAATTTTGAAAAAATTGAACAGGGATAGCAGGGTTACTGTTCACAGGAAGAAGAGAATAGCAGCGGATTTCATTTCGAATATGTGATGTGTTAAATTTCATGTGGTTCTAAAAAATCGCTTCGGTGAATTTTTTTATATTAAATTGCAACTCTTAAGAAAATTAGGAATCCGAATCTCTACTTAACTATTTTCTTTTTTTACATTTTTTTTTCAATTGAGAAGTTTAATTGTCGGTAGAGATAATAGTAAAATTTATTTTAAGAATATATAGTTTGCAATATTTATGTGATTTATACTAAAATACGAAATTATTTTCTTCTAAAAGAATATAATTTGCATTAATTAAGAACAAATTTTTTTTTTAATTTACCATTTGAATTGCAAATTTTAAATCTTATTAAATCATTTTTAGAATTTCGAATTTATAATGTGGTGTTTTTTCTTTTGAAATAAAAAAACACCACATTATAAATTCAAAAATTCTAAAAATGATTTAATAAGATTTAAAAATTATAATGTGGTGTTCACGAGAAGATGAATGTGTAACACGCGGTAAAACAAGACAACACGGATTCAAGAAAAGCTTGAAATTTTTGGAATTAGGTCACACCTTTTGACCAACAAATTCCTCAAATTCCTCCGCAAATCAATTTGAAAGCAAATCATTCACATTTTCCAACCCCTGTGGTCTTGGTCTATTAATTTATTACATAAACGGACCTTTCAGCTTCTATGTTTAAGCGAAAAGGGAGAATGACAAATAATATTTTTATAATGTATTTAAAAAATTAGGGTGCTAACTATGATAGAATTCAAATTTGTTTATTCAGTTCTCTTTAAGAAAATAAATTTGGTCTTTAATTTTTTTTTTCCCAACAAATAGAGCTTTTGCATTAATACAAAATTTAAGTTGGTCATTTAACTTTGATTTACAGCAACACATTATTGAATTTTTAATAAAACAGGGAAAAAATGAAGTTAGTCTTTGAATTTCTCTCATGGACTGATTTTAGTAATTTGCTTCTATCGGAAGTTCGAAAACCAATTCGATTGTAACGAGCATTAGTTGATTAATTTGCTTTTCTTTAGAAAGTTTAAGGATCAAGATTTTTGTTATATTCTTTGTATACATTATGATTCTTTTGTAATTTGAAAGCTGGCTCATAATTAGTAGTTTAATTTTAATTTTTTCTAGCACTTGCGAATTAAATAAAAGCAAATATTCTTTTTATAATTTTTACTTATATATATTTTTTGCTCTTTTGACAATAAATAAGGTATATTCACTTAGCTTTAGAAATTGCAGTTAAAATATCATTTTAACTTATTTTCAAAATAATTATTTATTAGTAAAATCATCAAAACAAAAGACGAAAGTAAAATTATTTTTAGAAGCAAACTTATAAAGTGATAGAATTAAAATAAGAATAAAAAAATTCTGAAGAACATCCGATCGAAATTTGTCTAATAACAAATCTAAACGGTATGATTTACTAAAATTCACATATACAAATTTAAATTTATAATAATTTTATATGTTTTGTAAATCTATCCGTCCAAATTGAAATTATTAACAGATAAATTAATATCACATTATCACTACTCATTAAATGCAAGCGAGCTTGATCTTGAGTTCTCGCGTAAACACTTTTTTTAACGATCGTTGTAGCCTACGCATTAAATGCTAGACCTAGCTTATCATGATCACTCAACCTCCTTCCATAAGTCCAACTACAGCTACAGCTGGGCTGGGTCCGATTCTCTATAGTAACTCAAATTTTCAATATAAATATGAACCGTCCGATCATAATTCGGGCCAATCCGGTCAGAGTTGAAATGCCCGGGCCCCTTTAATATTCGTCTGCAAAGCAATTGAACGGTCCAGATCTAAGCTCAAAATTTCTGTTACCTCAGGTAATATGATTCCAGAGCAGCGCCACGCACCAAACTCACTCACACTTGCTCGCATCTCTTCCTCCCTTTTCCTTTCTTCCTTTACCATACCACCCCTCATAATCACACCATCTCTCTCTCTCTCTAGACTTATTGTCCCCCTTCTCTCTTTCTCTCTCTAGAACTCTCTCTCTGTCTCTCTCTTAACAAATTAAATGCAAACGCCTCGCCGGAAAGCACCTCGCACCGGCCTCCCGGACACCTCAATTCTGACCAGTCAAGTGGCCTCATACTTCCAGAAAACCACGAAAATACCCCTCTACGTCACCGTGCTCTCCATTTTCTTCCTCGCGATCTGCATCTACGGTGAGGACATCGCGGCCTTGGCCGAGCTCTCCTTCTGGCGCATCCACCAAGACCTCATCTATGTGCGTGCCGTGAAGCACAAACCCCGGCCCCGTCTCCCGCTCAATGGCACTCAGCTCCACGTGCAACTCCCGCCTGACACGTGTGATCTCTCCGCCGGGCGCTGGGTCTTTGACAACGTAAGCTACCCGCTGTACTACGAGGAGGAATGCCGCTTTCTCACCTTACAAGTCACCTGTGGCAGGAACGGTCGCAAAGACGAGACCTTTCAGCAATGGAGGTGGCAACCCAACGATTGCTCTTTGCCAAGGTACATATGTCGTATCTGTGTGTGTGAATTTTACTTCTAGATCGAACTGATCAATGTAAGGATAGGGGATCACGATTGACCGTGGTTTGTGGGGATTAGATCTGGTTGTTTCAAATTTTGTAAAGTGGGAGGGGTTATGTGCAAAATGATAGTGACTCTTGCCGAGTGCCGACAGGGTTTCTGTTTGTTTATGCACCGCTCTTCACGTTAACTTTACAATTCTAACTAATATCAAGGATGCATATTTAATTTTTTCTTCTCATGATTTTTGCATGTGGGAATTTAAGTGCTGCCGACATTTGAAAGTTTGCACTTATGACCTCAATAGTTCACCATATAAAAAAACTGTGTATATACAGTTCGAAATTTTTGGCTGCTTCAACCATTTCTCTTTTCTTTTAATATCTTTTTACGAGGATTGGTTGAGACAATGGATCTCTCTTACCTTCAGCTCCGGATAAAAGTCAACCAACTGCTCTTAATTAATTTAAATATTTCACACTGCAAATCTGATACCATTCTTGCCACCAGTTATATTTGGTTTACTTAGCACACCATTTGTTATACATCGTACATGCCCTTTGAAAAACAAAATTCATTTTATTTTTATTTTGGGTCTTCGAAAACAACCAATTTTGAAGACGGAATATATTTTTTAAATAAAGGATAAAATGGGTCTTTCTATAAATTTAAAAGGAGTTTTAATAGAAAAGTTAGTTCCTAAAATTTTGAAAGGTAATTATGATTTATGAATTTTAGAGGCGGGGAAATATGTAATTTTGAGGTTTTTGAGGGGTATACATGAAATTCCTCCTTTTTTCAATACCACGTGCTACTATACCTTATTCTTATTGTTGGGTACTTTAAGCTCCATTGTAATTCCAAGTTTCTCATTTTGTATGACAAAAGATGATAACAAAAAGTTGATGAGAATCTTATTTCAGGACAAATTATTACATCTTTCAGCCACTAAATTATGAAGTTCCTCAATTTATATTTTTATAATGATGGGTTAACTTATGTTTACAAAAAGGTCCAAAAGAAAAATACACCTGTAACAGAAAGGTGATTGCTGCTCAGCTGCTACCTAGTTTGGTAAAATGTACATTCTGTTAACAAACCCACTTTATTATTCAAATGATAATGTACCTAACTTTGTATCTAACTTCAGAAATGTCTCTCAGTAGGTGGAGTTGACTTTTCCCCTGAAAGTCTACTCTTAGTTGACCCACGTATATATTTTTTTTCATATTATGAAATGTACTAATTAAAATGGCCTTGATTTTTGATTGAGAATTTTGTTCCAATTTTTGTGCATCAAGGTTTGAACCGTTGTTATTGCTGAAGCAGTTGAGAAATAAGAGGCTTATGTTTGTGGGAGACTCTTTGAACCGAAATCAATGGGAGTCGTTGGTTTGCATGGTTCAATCTGAGTTGAGATATGCAAAGAAATGGGAAGATGGTAACCGAAATATATTCTATTCCAAGGTTAGATTTTACTTCATATTTGATATAACCGTGAATTATTTTGATGTATTCAAATTTTAGAGAGAATTAAGACCATCCATAATAATAGAGTGAGGCTATGGTACTAGCGCATATTGGTATGTACTATAGATCAATATTTCTATTTCTAAGGTCTAACAGTTGATTTGAACTATTCAACATGATTTCCATATGAAAATGTACTTGTAGACTTTTGAATAGGGAGAAAATAATTACTTTTGAATGGTCTAGAATTTTTAGATCAAGTGATTTTCTACCTATCTAAAAAAATAGTAAAAATATTGTAAAAAATGTAAAATTTGATCTACAAATACATTTTCATATCGACATCATGTTGAGTGGGTTCAGATTGATTGTTTGGACTTTGACAATGAAGATATTAATTCATAGTACGAACTAATCCGCTTTATGCATACATATTAACATAGCCTCACTCCGTGTTAAATTAGCAAGCAAATGGTAACACGTATAAAATATTTCTGTAAAGTCAGTGTTTAGATCTGCTCATTTTTTTCCACTTGCTATTAATTCAGGAGTACAATGCGAGTATAGAATTCTACTGGGCCCCATTCTTGGTTGAGTCAAATTCAGACAATCCAAAGATACACAGCATACCTCATCGAATTATAAATCCCAATAGAATTGAGGGACATGCTGTTTACTGGAAAGGCGTGGATTATCTGATTTTTAATACCTACATTTGGTGGATGAACACTCCCAACATGAAAATTCTGTAAGTGCTACACTTACCTCATGTATCTTTTGTAGTAGTGGCTAAAAAACTAGGGTTTTTAAAACATTAAAAAAAAAGTAAAGAACAAATGGGAGTTGCATGCGAAGTAATTATTAAGGGCAAATTGATTTGTACTACATATTAATATTTTCATTTTCAAAGTTCAAATAGTCGATCTGATCTGTTCAATGTGATTTCTATATGAAAATGTTTTTGCAGACTGAATTTTTCATTTTTTTTAAATTTTTTTAGTATTTTTTTTAGATAGGTAGAAAATCACCACTTTTGAATGGTTCTAGAATCTTTAGATCAAGTAATTTTTACCTATCTTAAAAAATAGTAAAAACATTCTAAACATATAAAATTTAATCTATAAGTACATTTTCATATGGAGATCATTTTGATTGGTTCAGATAGATTGTTCAGACTTTGAAAATGAAGATGTTGATCCATAGTACGGATTACTATGTGCTATGCATAGTACTGTAGCCTCACTTCTCTTACTATATTCTAATTTATATATACAAAATAGATGTGATCTTCAATATCTATTTTAGTTACTAGTGAAATGTGTTTTGCTGTATTACTGAATAATTTAGGTTTTCACAGGAGACCAAATGCAACAGATTGGTCAGATCATGAAGAAGTGATAAGGATTGATGTGTACCAACGAGTAATGGAAAATTGGTCGGATTGGATCTATAAAAATGTCGACCCGGCAAAACAAATGGTGTTTTTCATGAGTATTTCTCCTCTTCATATAAAGTAAGTAATTTTTTTTTGTAATTACCGGTTATAATTATTCAAGGCTTATATAACTTTTCTTTATTGCTAAAATATGGCCATACTCTGGATTCAGTCCCAAATCAATTTAACACACTATAATGAAAATATTACAGAGGGATATAAAAAAAATTTAGTCATAGCAATTTTGAGTGGGCACAAATATGATAATGACCTAAGTATACTACTTTTTACAAGTGGATATATTTGGTATTTTTCGGTAATTTCAGAAGTGTTAAAAAATTTCAAAATAATGATCTAACTACTAGACAAGTTGTCAAGTTTCATGTCTCATTTGAAATTGCTTAAATATGTACACTATATGTTTTTACATGACATTTGACATGCTGCCAGTACCATGTGCTATTCTTAGTATGACCAATAAATGCAATTATTTATGTTGGGCCATATGATGCAAGAGAATCATTGAGATGAAGCGACTAGCAAGGGAACGAACTAATAATGTGGTATAAAAGACATGCAAATCGGACTAAACTAATTAAGAGATTATAAAAGGACACAAGTGATGATGGAATTGGTGGGTCCTTAAAACCTTTTTTTAGGATTTATAATGACCCATCAACAGTTTTGAAATCCTCTAACAAAAGTTTAGGTCACATGTCTTTTCTCCACTTTGATAATAACACAAAACAAGAATTCATATCAGTTAACTCAAATTTTGAGTTTAGATACAGACTGTTCGATTTGCTTTAGCACAAATATTAAAGGGGACCATGTACATTCTACATTTCTACAGTGGGTAGGATTGGTTTAGATCTAAACTCAAAATTTAAGTTACTTCAGAGGATCCGGACTCCAAAAAACAAGGGTTTTTGGAGGAGTTATGAAAGCCCAAACAAATACACATATATAACCTGGATAGCTTAACAGGTTATCCATTATTTAAAATTGTTACATATAACGTGATCAATTAAATCAGGGCATTGTTATTAGTGTTGTATAATACTGATTTATAGATCTGCAATTTCTTTCAGAACGTGAAGTTAACTCTATAAAGTCACATGATAGCACATGAGATACAAATAGAAAGGTGTAAAAAACATCGGTATCATTTAGTAAGGGATTTACAATCAAAGTTATGGAGACATTAGACATACCATAGTGGGGTCATGTGTATTTAATCAATAAAACAAATGCGAGGTGTGGTCACATGATTCTATCAGATCTTGTGCCAAAACCCAAGTGCTTGACAACATGCTTTGCGTCTTTTTTTAGCACCACTTTTAAGTCCTTGGCATGGTAATTCTGTGGGGTCAGCTCATCTAACTTTTAAGGTTTTAATTAAAGAAATTTAATTTTGCATTTTGGACAGATCTGGACCATACATTTATACATAAGATATTTATCACTTGAGCACTTTATATACCTTATGTTAGAGTTGCTTACAAGATAATTTAAAAATATTGGAAGAACTTCAATCGAGTGAAACACGAGTAAAAGAAGTGTTAACAATGAACCGCATAAATGAAGTCTCTTTGACCAAAAAAAAATTGAGCAAATGGTTTTTTTTTTCATAATAGAAAATTATTTCATATTTACACTGAGATATTTAAGAAGCAAGGGATTTACAATTGGTTAATTGAGGGAGAATTTATTATCATTAATTTCGTTTGCATAATCAAGATGGGGTGTTTTTGGGTTCCTGAATTAAAATTCAATAATTTTGTTTGCATGTAATTTTTTTTCCAACTTTTCACAAGATACAAGGGGCATTGATTCTCATGCCAAGCACCAAATAATCCTACTTCAACAGAGCGCTAGATTTGGCATTCCTAGTTGTTAGAATATCATATAAAATGTGACAATTATTATTTCTATATTTTTGGAGCAAATTTGAGACCCAAACTATAGGGGAGGTATATATTTTTGGATGTATGTATGTGGGTAATAATGCCAAAACTTATCTACCGACCCTTTTGTTATTTTCTAGTTTAGTCTATTTTAGAATCAAGTGCATTAATAAGTGGTAACTATTTATTCATATCCCAACCACCTCCCAAGTCCCAACCACCACCTAGACCAAGTTAATAATGGTATGACTCGGCTTTTCGTTTTTGGGGAATTTCATGTATACCCCTCAAAAACCTCAAAATTACTTATTTCATTTATACCCCTCAAAAAGGTTAAAATATATAACTTGTTTAATAGAGTAAATATTTCTATTAAATAGGTACTTTATAAATTTAAAATGAAATGTCTCCTTTTATTTGTTTTACATGTAAGGCTCCAGGTTTTGTTTTTTCTTTGTTTTTTTTTTTTTAAATGTGCCTATGTCAGTTTCATGACCCCGAGTACTCATACAATTGCCCTCTTTTATTTTTATTTATTTTGGCAGTTCGAATCAATGGGGCGACCCGAATGGTATTAGGTGTGCATTAGAGACTCAACCGGTACTGAATTACACTGAGCCGTTAAATGTCGGGTCTGACCCGCAAATGTTTGATTCGGTTTCCAACCTGACCCGATCAATGTCAAAAGTACCCGTTACATTCATTGACATAACAAGGATGTCTGAATACCGCAAGGATGCACACACGTCGGTGTACACAGTGCGTCAGGGGAAAGTGTTGACATCTAAGCAACAGGCCGATCCACAAACTTACGCCGATTGCATTCATTGGTGCCTCCCTGGAGTGCCTGATATATGGAATCAGATACTTTATAGTAAGATTCTTTCGAAGAGTGCTAAATCATAAGAGGATATGAGAAAAACATTGGTGATGTTAGTGTTGGTAGTGACATCAAGCTGATAGTAATAGCAATGAGGTATCAACTCAAAAATGGGAAAAATATTACTAGAATTTTGCCAACAATTTGATGTAAAATTAGGAAATTCTTGTCATTTCCTCCCTCTTAGAAGTTAGATATTGGTTATTATTTTTTATATGATGCTGGTTTTGGGGTTAAGTATGGCTGTGGGTTGGCACTGCAGTGAAGTTGTAAATTATAACTTTTGTTCTCCCCAAAGTCTTATTGCATAAAAGAAAAATTTAAAATGAAAAAATATGAATGTTGATTTGGTTTTAAATTCTGATATCGTCATCCTTTAAATCTAAGGGGAAAAAAGGTTAAAAAAAATATGATTTTTTTCTAGTGCATCTATGGTTTAGCTATTAGTGTCTTGTTCTATAATCTGGTATGACAAGAAGAGGCATTGCAACCTAAAATTTTTAACTACACAAGAACAAAGAAAGGAATTTGCATCGTCTACAGTAACTCAAAATTTGAGGTTTTGCCGAACGAACCTGAACTATCTGATTTGTATTGGCATAATTCAATTCTGATCGGATGGCTGAAATTCCAAATCCAAAATTTGAGGTAATGCAGAGGACACGGACTCCAAAGAAAATACGGATACACTCATACACACATGAGAGCATCTCCATTGGTGATACCGAAATACAATTGCAAACAGCTGTTTTGAAATTGAGTCACTTTTAATTTCATCCAAAAAATAGTAACTACATAGACAAGGAAGAGGAGCATTTCTATTTATTGACAGGGGTGAAATTAAGGATTATATATAGGACTAAACATTATTTTTGAAAATATTTTAATAAAAAATAAAATTTACAAACAGATAACTACATCAGTAAATTAAAGTGCTATATCTATTAAAGCAACATATAACTAACCAATAAAAGTGCCAGGGACTATTAACGTGCAACAATTTAATTAAGTTTAATTTGAACTATTAAATTTAAAATAGAAAATTAATTTGTATATGCTCCAAGGGTGCATTATTTCAAAAAAAAAATTAACATTATTTCTTGGAAGGCATTTATTTAATACAACTGGAGAGGATCCAAACTGATGATTATGTTCACAGCTATGAAAAGTCGGTACCGATTTATTTTCATCATTTCATGGACCGAGTTACCTCTTTTCCTTTTACTCAGTTTACTGTAAAAAAAATAAAAAATCTTAAATGAAATTGTTGGGGCAATGAGAGGTAAAACAATTACATCTCATTTAGAGATCGAACAATTACATCTTATTTAGCGGTTAAATACTTATATTCAGAAAAGAAGAAACAATTCTTTACCTTAATCTTAAGAACCGTTCTATGCAAAAGCTAACTCATAACTTGAATATGAAGTGCGGAATTTAATATCTGATTCCATGGAAATTCTAATAGAATAACTCAATCTCTTGAGAGAGCACCAACCGTCTTGTTGTGTGGTCGTGGGAATAAGTTTTCCAAAGCTTCAAGACTTTGACTTTGAGAGTTCATATCCAATTTTTTAATGGAGTTCTCCTCTCTTTTCTTAAATGATAGAAGAAGAAGAGAAGACCACACATGGGCGGATCTCGAAAATTTAGTTAGAGGGCTGGAACTTAAAATGCATAATTATTAATTTGTGACCAAGTCCTCACAATCAGAAAATAGTCCTAATAAGTATTGTAAATAACGGTATTCACTTGTCAGACGGACATGATACCGCTAAACGATTAATAGGAAATAATCGGTCATAATCAGAAATAATTGGCCGATTATCGGAAAAATCCGTGACAGTTAATCGACTGATTAATCAACCTAAACGATCGTTTTTTACAACACTGATCCTAGTCAATTGCATTTTACAAAGAGGCTAAATTATATAAAAACTTTAGGAAAATGAAAATTCATTTAAATTTGAATATATGTAATTAAAAAATTAAAAATCATGAGAGTTACTTAGCACCTCATAGGCTGAGTATAGATCTGCCTCGGATATGTAGAATAATTGTTGTTCAGATTCTGCGCTGTACTTTTTGTTTGTCTTGTCATGGGACCAATCCATTCAAATAAGAAAACAGAACTGCCAGCACGTTGTGCAGCCCGCACATAAGTTTATATGGCCGCACAACTAGTCATAGAACCGACTTTTTTGAGTTAAATCAGATTTTTAATATTAACCGCCTTCTGTGTGGCCACACAATAAACTGTGAGTGACCGCACAAAACTCTGAAACTTAGCCAACTCAATCTGTAAACTTAGCCCACACAAAGCTCTAGAAATTGTATGATCTACTCTATATTTTGTGGTTCATGAAGAAAACATACAGTTCAAGTTACACAAAATAATGAACTACCCCTAGAGCATAGTGCTCAGATCATAGATTACCTCAAAAATGAAGTTTAGGGAAGTATTTAAAAGCAATTTAAGGAAAAGAGGAACTAAATGGATTGTTAGCGTACGTAGCTAGTGAAGAATCCCGTGTGCATTGTCTGCCTGCGATATAAAGAAATTAGGGTTCAGCTTGGTTAGAATGCAGACAATGGGGTGGGGTATTAGAGTGGCTGTTTGAGGTTGTTGGAAATGGTATGTGAAACATGCCTAACCTCCATTGCCTTGCCCCTGCCCGCCTTGGTCAGAATTGTTGTTGGCGTACGTAGTCCTCTTTGATGCAAATACCTCCTCTTTCGGGGCTTTCCAAATGCAACAAATTCATATCACCTGACTTAACTCAAATTTTGAGTTTAGATCCGAATCATTCGATTTGTATTAGCACAAATATTAAAGAGACTCCATGCATTCCAGCTCTGACCTGATAAGCCTGGATTTTGGTTGGATGATCTGAATCTAAATCCAACTACCTTGTGAGTTGTGATATTGAAATTCGTCAAAGAACTAATGCTTTCAGCACAAAATGTAGAGATCTATAAAAGAATAATCCTTTAAGCACAAAAAGATGCAACTTGCAGCAAAAACAACCTTCTCTGTCTAAATTTTAGCATTCACCTATTTTTTTTTTTAATATTTGAAGAACTATTTACATAGCTGCAATACAAAAAACAATGCAAAGGCTGGTTCCCAAAAGATCCACTGCCCCATTTCACCTCAATATTCTATGTCAATTCACTGCTAAGCTGTTAACCTTTTTTTTTTTACCAAATTAACCCCTGAGATTTTACAAATTATCAAGTGGTGGCCTGCCTTCAAAAGAGTAATAGAACTGAAGAGATGCATGGCCACCAACTTTATTTAAAAAATGAAACAAAATCTATTCAGAGTCAGAGTCGATCGATAGGATCACTCTGCGTTTGGCAGATCGGGGTTGTCTAGGTGGGCAGAAGGTGCTGTACGGACTTTGAGTTCGACTTCCTGAGGTGGGCTCAGGCCCATTCACTTGCTGAGTGTTATAACTATTGCCGCCATTCATGCTATGTAGAACCGTAGCTACCATCAAATGAAGGACACAATGTTTAATACAATTTAAATATCACAAAAGTATATGGGATACTAAGCATAGTGCATATCAGTCCATACTAAGAATCAATATCTCTATTTTTAATGTTCATAACAGTTGATCCAAACCGTTCAACATGATCTTCATATGAAAATGTACTTGTAAATCAAATTTTACATTTTTTTAGAATTTATTTATTATTTTTTTAGATAGTAGAAAACCACTTGATCTAAAGATTCTAGGCCATTCAAAAGTAGTAATTTTATACCTAACTAACAAAATAGTAAAAAGAGTTCAAAAAATGTAAAATTTAGTCTGTAGGTACATTTTCATATGGAGATCATGTTGAATAGTTCGGATCGACTGTTTTGGAAATTGAAAACGAAGAAATTGATCCATAGTCAGACCATTCTGCGCTATGCATAGTACCATAGCCTCACTCAATGCCAGAATATCTCCTAACATAAGATTAAAATAACACCTTCAAAATCAGTCCAAATGGGTATATTAAGAACTGGTCGGCCTCCGAACTGATGCAAAACCGGGTCCTACCAACTACAAGTGGTCTCAGACGCAAATCACAGAAACATTACCAAAGTCCCCAAAAAAGGTTTTACAGGAGCACATGAAAATAAAGAGCGAAAAATTAGAGAGTTCTTACCAGCATCTACTATTGGTTGAACTGCGCTATTTTCACCACTTGGACCTGGTCTATGGGAAGAATCGAGATCCATTAAATCGCTGTTATCCTGTAAATTAAGAGAAGACCAATAATCTGTATGGTCACTTGTACCATTAGCGTTTATATCCTGCCCCGTCCCATTTCCATTCAATGCTACAGTAACATCATTTTGCACCTGATCTTGTCCTTCATTAAAGAACTGTTGGTCACTTGTGGGGCCTGTCTGAGGGTAATTTGGGTAATCCCAATATGAGAGGTCAAAATCGTCAGTTTCACTGGTAAGTAACTCAAGGCACGAGGGACCCACTAAATTGAACCCTGTTGGTTCATTCACCACAGGAGGACCTAACACCGCTACAGTATCATCATCTGAGTCGCTTAGAACTATCAGCTCAATATCTTCTTCTCCCTCTGGTGCATGAGAACCGTGTCCATTTAGGCCAGAGGTCCCCACCACAGATTCAATCTTGGGGATTTTGGTCTCAGATTGTAGTTTTTGTATTGATGGTTTGGTTTCCTCTTGATCAGACTCCATGAACATTTCCTGTTTGATCTGAGATCCAGGGTGCAAATCGAAACATGCTTTAGCGGCAGAGGTTGGCCAGAGACTGCCATCTGGCAAGTGCCATTTTTCAAGATTTTTGAATAGACAGGAAATTTTTACTCGCCACGAGCCGTCAGGTTTGATTTCAATCTCATTGGTATTCTCCTTGCAATCAGTCATCTGCTCATGTAAATGCAATGCCACTTAATACAACAGCCAAATGCATGAAATTTATTATTCATATATATAAAAATAAAATACTATTTATTGTATTATTAACAGATATAATAATAAGAGTGAGGCTATGGTACTTTGCAGAGCATGGATCAACCCATACTATGGATTCATATTTATGTTTACGAAGTTCAAACCGTTGATCCGAACAGCTCAACATGATTACTATATAATAAATTTTATTGGAAACCAGATTTTACTTCTTTTTAGAACCATTTTTACTATTTTTTTAGATGGGTTAAAAATCACAACTTTTGGATAGTCCAGAAATATTAAATTGGGTGATTTTCTCCTTATTTTAAAAATAGTAAAAAGATTCTAATAAAAATAAAATTTGATCTCCAAGTACAATTTGATATGGAAGATCATATTGAACAGTTCTGATCGAGTGATCAACTGTTTGGACTTTAAAAACAAAGATATGGATCCATAGTACGGATCAATGTGCACTTTGCATAGTACCATAGCCTCACTCATAATAATAATAACATTAATGTTAATGTGTTTTTTTTTTGTAATCCATAAAATAAAACAAATGAAGAGAAACTAGATATAATAATTGAAGAGGTTTTGTCATGTGCCTTCTTTACAGAGAGAGATAGAGAAGGGAAGTTGGACGTACCAAGGAAGTGATTCGATTGAAGTAGGGATCAATTATGATGCTTTCCAAGGAGTAGTTTTTCAAACATATCGGGCACTGCCACTGCAAAATAATAAAACATTGATGGAAAGAAACAATAGATCTAATCAGTAAATTACTAAATTTAAAAGATAAACACATTAAGTTAAACTATTTGCCACTAAAAACAAGGAGATATGTTGAGTTAATAATAGCTTGAGCACTCTACTGGAAAACATGGAGAGAGATAAACAAGAATTCTTTCACTAGTAATCGCTAGTTAAAAATCAAAGCAATGACATCATTACTAGTAATCACTAGTTAAACTCTGATGCCAGTGAGGAGGGTAAGAGAGTAGTACTGGTACCAGGCTAGACAGTGGCTACAAGGATCATCCCAGCTATAGGAATCAGTGATAATGTGCTTGCTGGGAGGTTATAGAGTGATTTGGCAATTTGTTTTGAATGAGGTTACGGTACTATCCATAGCGCATATTGGCCCGTACTACGGATCAATATCTCCATTTTCAAAGTTCAAACAATCGATCAAAACCGTTCAACATGATCTACATAGGAAAATCTACTTGTAGATCAAATTTTGCATTTTTTTTAAAAATTTGCTAGTTTTTAAAGATTCTAGACCATTCAAAAGTAGTGATTTTCTACCTATCTAAAAAAAATTTAAAAAAAATGTAAAATTTAGTTTGCAAGTATATTTTCAGAAGGAAATCATGTTGAACAGTTCAGATCGACTATTTGAACATTCAAAACAAAAATATTAATCTGTAGTACGGACCAATCTATGCTATGCATAGTACCACCATAGCCTCACTCGTTGGTTTTCCTTGCTTTTTAGAATTTTATTCAGTTATTGTATTGTTTGTTATAGGGTTGGTCTTGTAGAAGTTATAGGGGGATCAGAGTTACTCTGAGGTAGGAATGTGCTGGAAGTTAGAAGGGAGACTATGTTGAGTCCGCATCCTTCGCATTAACGCACTGTTTGAGTTTAGCTCTGGACTGTCCGATCAGAATCTGGGCCAATCCGGCCCATGTCTGTAATGCATGGGGCCCTTCAATATTCTTGCGGATTTAGATCGGACGGTCCAGATCTAAACTCAAAATTTGACTACTACGTCTGGGTCTGGGTCTGAGTCTGGGTCGGTAATCTAGTTTTTTTTTTAATAAAAAAACTCCAATTTTCAAAGGAACTGAGAGAGGGACATGCCCGTATACATGATAGAAAAAAATTATGAATAAAACATGACCTTGCGAGCACGCTCGTTGAGGGCAACAAAAGTTTCAAGATCAAAACAACCCATATGAGCACATGGTTTGAATCTCCCAGCAACCTTCATTCGCAATCCACTCATCTGCCAAAACACCAAACATCAAACAAGGAAACAAAAAGAACTGAACCGTGTACAATATTTTTTTTACTTGAAACACAGCTTACAGGGCAGCGAAGGTTAACAGTGACTGAGTTAGAGACCAACTCGATGTCACTGTCGCTGTCATCGGCGTTCCCTGTTGTTGTTCCACCGCCAATGCACCGCCGCACCCGTGCAAGGGCTTCCTCATACATCTCCCCCTCTTCTTCCTTAGGTATCATGCTTAGCACCTACCAAACAAATTTTAAGTACATTTTCATTAATACCATGAGTTGGGTATGTTCCTAAAAATCCTTTCAATTTTCCAGTCTTCATTTTATTATATGTTCAGAATCTGCATAGAATGAGGCTATGGTAATATGCATATTACAGATCAACCGGTGCTATGGATCCATATCTCTGTTTTCAAAGATCAAACAATCGATTTGTACCATTAAACACAATCTCAATATGAAAATGTACTTGGAGAGTAAAATTTACATTTTTTTTTAGAATTTTTAGATAGGTTGAAAATCACTGTTTTTGGATGGTCCGGAATTTTCAAATCAAGTGATTTTCTACCTATCTCAAAAACATAGTAAAAATGTTCTGAAAAATGTAAATTTGGTCTGCAAGTAGATTTTCATATGAAGATCATGTTGAATGGTTCAGATCGACTGCTTAAATTTTAAAAACCGAAATATGAGTCCATAGCGCAGGTCGCTGTGTAATATCATATTACTATAGCCTCACTCATCTGCACATCTAACTTTCTTGTTGTTGGATTTATATCTACCTTTTAAAGAAACATCTAACCCCACTTGAAATGCATAGCACACGCATATAAATATGAAAAACCCTTTATAGTAGCATATCTTTAGATTAAACAATAACATGAAAACAAGATATATTGCTTAATCTTAATATCATCAAACAAGAAACAAATAAATACGAATAGACAAAAGTCTTGCTCAAGTCCAGCATGGAAACCAAAGCATGTTGTTTTAACTTTTCAAGGGTTTTATAGTTCACAGGTGCTGACAACATAGTTCAAACATAAAAGTAAGAACAAAATGCAATCAATAAATTAAGGGGCTTACTTGTAACTAGGCCAAAACTGTTTGTGTGTGTGAGTGAGTGGGACAAAGAGAGAGAGATAACCTCATTTAGGGTCCGGTGTCTTGCAATTTTGATAGCGAAGCAAAATTTACGGGAATCAGCTCTGGATAAAGAAATCTTGTTATAACCTTCCCTGCAACATGTTCCTATCTGGAAAAAATACTGACATTAAATTAGATTTATTGAGACAAAACATCAGATTTAGTAAAAGTCAGAATTATTCATGTATATAGTTATTCTCTTGGATCTACAGCGCCAAGATCAGAAACCAGAACAATCAATCTCAGGGGCTGCTCGATTGGTTTGTTAATACATAGGTTTGGGTCAAGGCAGATAGGGTAGGACAGAAGTAGGGGTGTCAATGGTCCCCTTTAATCCATTTACCCGACCCGTATCGTATTCGATAAAACGGGTACGGGCAAGGTTTTTTTTTGTTAGTTTATCGGGTATGGGTAAGGGTAAAGTTTTTTCCGTTAAGGTAAGGGTACGGGTAAAGACTACTTTGTACCTGTTACCATATAAGGTAATTATTGAAAATAAAATTATATATATAGAGATACATATTTTCATGGGGATGATGCATGATATGATATAGTTTTATCATGGACCGTATATATCTATCCAATGGCACCCTTTTGTCCGTTTACCCAGCCCGTACCATATTCGATGAGACGGGTATAGGTAAGGTATTATTTTCATTAGCTTACTGGGTACGGGTAAGTGTAAAGTTTTTTCTCATTAACTTAACGGGTGTGGGCATGGGTATGAAAATGCTTCACCCAACCTGTTTCGTTCCTGTTGATACCCCTAGACAGAAGGGGTGTTTCTTAGGAAAGAAATGTAGAAACTTGGGAAATCGCAAGTTACTATCAGCATAGCTATTACTCGTAGATTTATACCTAGTTTTACACCTAACCACATCCAGATTTACACCGTATAGCATGTAGATTAACATATATTTACAATACATGGAACATAGATTTATAGCTGGCAGTTATGCTGACACTGGCACATTAACACCTAAAAATTTCGTAATTTAGTTTTCTTCAAATTTGCCAAAAATAATTGTTCCAGATAGTGAGTTGCTTTATTGTTTTGAACTTTGAATAAAAGCCATGGAAACAATATTTCCCCCTTGGAACTGAAGTATAAAAAAATACACAAAGCTTATTTAAAATTGCATAGAAATTCATAAAATTTTAAATTTCATAAATTCCACCCCAAGATGAACAAATATGTAAAATGGCAAAAATGTAAATGCTTTTTATTCAATTAAAACACTTATAAATTTTTGTTTTCTCAAAAAGTAATATATTTTGTAACTATTTTTAACTCAAGTAAACATAAAATACTTTCCAATTAAAATACTTCTAAAATAAATTTGTTTTGAAATTAAAAATATAGAAAATGCAAAACTATTTGAAAGCTGTTCTTTATCATCGAAATACTAGAAAAAACAAACACATTTTTCATAAATATTCAGAAAAGCTTCGCAATCTCATTTTAAAATGCTTAGTTGACCATTTTTTCCCTTTAGAATAAACCCTTATAAAAAAAAAAAATCTAATTTGATATCTTAGTGACAGTACCTGGGTGAAACCATTCTGAACTCGCGGTTGCAGTGTTTAAGGTCTGGTGGATGTGAATTGAATTGTTCTGACCGGTAAAACCTCTATCTTTGGCATGACATGGATTAAAGAAGCATACACAGCTACTTAAAAACCCTAAAATTATTTTTTGTGATCTCCAAGATTGATTAATGAAACATGATTTTATTGGAGATGGGATTCAAAAGGGTTATTTATTGTAAAAGTTACAGTACAACTGGCTTTGGTGGGCCCATTAAAGTTATCCTACATTCACTTGTCATGAAAGAGAATTCTTAGGTTCTAATAGTTGCTTAATTTGCAATAACAAAAAGAATCTATTCACTATTTGTGCAGTGTCCCATTGCTCAAAAGATTTGGCAATGGTTATCTGACTTCAATAGATGTGCTTTTCCTTGCACTGCTGTTAGAGATCTATGGAAGGATATTCAACAGACTACAAGGGTCAAAGAGTAACATCACGATATTTTATATATATACATCTCCAGCAGTGATAATAATTTCTTTTTATTAATATTACCAGAAGAAATGGCCCATATAAAATGTGTACCTATATGTATATGAAAATCATGTTCTGAACTTCTACAGACCACAAGTTGTACCCAAATGTGAGGGAGAATGAAAAAAAAAAAGTGCAATATGAATAATAAAATATTGAATTATATTTTATGTCAGAGAGGACTGACCAGAGGGCAGTCGTCCCTTCCGTTGCAACCAAGAGGTTGTTGGTTTGGCCTAGTCGTTACACGCATTCGTAAACCTGATAAACAAAAAGTTATAAATTTATATATATGTATCAGCAATGCAATTGGCATGTGCCCCCACACCCTCCTAAGCTATCACTTTGTAACAATTAGTCCCCCAAACTTTTAATTTTGACAATTACCTCCCCAAACTTTCAATGTGTGACGATTCGCCACCCAACAATTAAATTAACTTAAGACCGTTAACTTCACAGTGATAAATGAGCAAAATAACCTTAAACAAACCTAATTTTATTATTAATAATTTTACATTTCTTATATTTGAAGACAAAATGGCAAAATAGATACTCTATATTTAGAGAAGTAAATATACAATATATGCATAACTAATTAGATTTTGCATTTGATATGATAAATTTTATTCTTTCACAAATATAATTATTTAAATCAATTATTTTTGTTATAATCTATTGCAATTTAATGTAGAAATAAAGATAAAGGGGTAATAAATAAAATACACACAAGTCTATAAAATTATTTAGTACCTACCATTAACATGCAACTCAGGGTATAGGGGCCAATGCATCCTGAAAGGGACGGTGTCATTGAAAAGGATAGAGCAAACCTGAAAAAAAAAAAAAAAAAAAATTCAAGGAACAGCGACTCATTCAATACGCACCAATTGAGATCATATTTAACAGGTACCAAACCCCGTTGATACGCCACAGCAATTAATGCAATTTATTTCTACTAAAAGGAAGTTGGGAATATTGTGAATAATATAAAGAAATGTTACACGTAATATGCCAGATTAGAGCCCTTGGTGCCAAAAAAAGAAAAAAGGCAACCGAATTTGACAAGGAACAAACCTGAAGTTCATAACCAGATTTTTCGAACATTTCTCTGTCTTTTGCTGTAAGCTCAAATTCTCTCTCCAATTTTTGCACAGCTGGTTTTCTAAATATAAAAGAACAATACAAGATATGAGATAATATTAACCAGTTAAAAAAACAAAGAAATAAGAAGACAAGTCCATTTACAAAATATAAGTTTATTTGCAGGGGAAATAGTTATGGTTTTCATTGCTTTCCTTGTTTCCTTTTGCCACAGCAAAAGAAAAGGGGAATCAAGAAACAAAAAAAACATAGAAATATTTACCCATCTACAGTAGGTAAACATGGATCTACTATAACTGGTTCCAAGGGATATTTGACTGGTACCCAAAATCTGTATCAGAAAAGAAAACAATCAAAATTAGTATTGTTTTGTATAAAAAAAAATGTTCCTTTCTGCACATTTCACAGTAAACAAAAAGAAAACCATAGAGTAATACTTACGGATCAGCCCTAGCAACTCGGCACATTTCACAGTAAAAATTCGGAGGAACAACTGGTGCACCCCCGTCGGCAACATTTTCAGGCACAATAACACAACCAGTGTGTTGCCACACATTGCACTCAACACACTGAAAAAAATAACAATTTCAGAATGAAAAGAAATTATTCCAGGTCACTCAACTTATAGGTGAATAGAATTGCATTAAAGATTGCAATATAGCAACATGTTCTGATCAAAATTAGTACAATCAACACACCTTAACCATGGAATCAGTGAACCGTGAACTCTCACATGGACATCGAACTTTCATTTCTGAAGAAGATACTTCCCCATTTTCCTTTTTTGCCCTTGCGTCTTTATTTGAGCCAGCTCCTGTGGGTGCATCGCAAGTCTCTGGATACATTTTCCTAGAAAAGGACAAAAGACAACTAATATAGTAACAGTTGACCACAGTAGACCACGAGAGAGTGAGCCAGACAGAGAAAGAGAGAGATGTACCGGTAAGTTTCTTCGATAATTCTTGCAGCGGAACTGCTCAAACTTCCAGATCCGTTTGAACTAGGGCCTGAATTGTACAAAAAAAGGGAGAAATATAAGGGGGCAAGAGGCGGGGTACCTAGATGAAGCAATAGTGTTGAATCGAATCAAAATAAATTGAATATAAAGGTAACTTCATACAAATTGATCGAGTATCACGCAGTAACCCCCCCCCCCCCCCCCCCCCTCTAACGAAACATAACCCATGTTACAAGCCCTGACAAATACAATGATGCTATGTATTCCCCTACAAACACACCATTCTTTTAATTGAATTCAAGGCTAGCACTCTGCTATACTATTCATCTCCAAACGTAATCAAGAAGAGTGAAAGGGATACATTTGGTATCTTTAACAAAAATAGTAGAGGAAATGTGTATCCAATGCTTTTTCCATGTAATAAAGGGGCACATGAGATATTTCTCCTTTTGCGAAGATACAAATGGTACACGTAAATGTATTCCTTAAAGAGGAGAAACAAACAAACCCAACAAACCTATCTCTTGCTCTTGAAATAGGGACGCCAGAATCCGATCATTTAGTTCCTGTTCGAAAGGAGGTAACAAAGAAACAATAGAATAAGTACGTAAAAATAAATGAAAGAGAGCAACAAAGATATATTAAATTAGCTAGGCGCACAGATTCCAATCCTAAATTTGGTACAGTAGAATACATATGTAACAATACCATTGTGCCGTGAACTGGTATGTCCCATTAAGCACTGGACCATACCAGACCAGTACTTGATCATCTTTTTTTATTAAAAAGAATGCAATAATTAGTCAAAAAAGGAAAACATATATGAGGCGGCATGATGTACTGGTCTGGAGCAAATGTAACATGGTCTTATTCTGATATGCTTGCTTAAATTAATTATGATACTGCTTCCAATAATCTTCTCAACAAACCTGTTTCTTTCCTTGTTTCGACAGCCCAAGCCGACTCAGCACATCTTTCAGCTCTTTGAGTCTAAATCGCGACAATTTATCCTGTAATTGACAAAAACAGAAAGAAAACTTGTATAACTCCCAACGAAATCCAAATGCAGATAGATATCATCAGCCTGTTAAAGATTGATCAATGTTGCTCCAAAAAATAAAAAAATAAATATTCATCCAAAATTCGTCAAAATCAAAGATGGAAATTCAGTGAGATTATTAACAAAAAAAAGTACCTTACAACTAGAAAACATCTCATTATCATCCATAGGAGCTCTGATAAGATGCGAAATCAAGCAATCAAGCTCCAATTGTGAAATTCACGCCAAAAACGGCGCGGCGAGCTCTAGAGATGGATTAGTCGAGAGCGGAGATCAAAACCCTAATTGAAGAGGAGAAGGAATTGAAATGGGGTAAAATTGGGGTTTAGAGTTAGAGAGACGGAGTAGAGAATGAGAGAGAGTAAGGCGTCATGTCAGCAAATACGCATATGCAAAATCCTATTATTCACTCAAATTAATTTTCTTTTTGTTTCTTATTTTTCTCATTTTTCTCAATTTAGTTACCTGGTGGAATGCAAATCACCTGAGCTAACAGAAATTTTGAGTTTAGATCTGAACCGTTCGATCTGTTTTGCCACGAATATTAAAGGAGAAGTGCATTCCACCTAGAGCTCGATTGTTTCAGGTTCTAATCGAACGGCTCGGATTGAAAGACAAATATTCTGTTACCTCGGAGGACATTGACTCGGTTTTCCGAGGCCTTTCTTTTCCCTACTTTGTATGTCGGATAAGTTCGTGGATCTGGCGTATGTGTACCAAAATGAGAAGATACTGGTACTGGGTCCCGCAGTTTAGTATAATTATGTGTTGGATTATGAGAATTATGTTAGAGATCAAATTTATTACGGGTAGAAGAACGGCGCGGGGATGAATCCGTTCCCGCGCAATTTTAAAATATAACTGAAGTGTATTTAACACAATTAATGGTCTTAACGGTTATAAAATGTAACAATTTTTGCATATGAATGTTTGTGTTTTCAAACTATTGAATAAGTATTTTTTTTTAATTTTGTTTATGATTCTTTTAGAAAATAATTGATAACTTATGTATCAACTATCGAGAGAAAAGGAAAAAAAAAGGAACATTCTGGCTCAATTTTTAAAATATAATTGAATTGTATTGAACAAAATTAACAGTGAAATAAGTATAATATAAGGTACACCTACGAATGCTTATGCTCCCTAACTATGAAATAAGTATTATTTTATTTTTGTTTATGATTCGTTTAGATAATAATTTGATAGCTTATGGTTATCAAATAAAGAGAAAAAAAAAGAGTATATTTCCGTGCAAATTTTAAAATATTATTGAAGTGTATTTAGAGGAATTAACAATATTAACAGTTATAAAACATAACAATTTTCGTCTACAAATGCTCTTACTCTCAAACTATCGAATAAGTATTTTTTATTTTGTTTTTATTCCCTTAAAAAATAAGTTGATAACACTTATCGTCATCCAAAAAGAAGAGAAAAATGGGTACATTCTTGTGCAATATTTAAAATATGATTGAAGTGTTATACAGAATGAACAGCTCTTATACAAAGTTACATTTTTTGCTGATGCTTCTGCTTCCAAACAATCGACTAAGTAAATTTTATATTTTGTTTCTGATTCTTTTAGAAAATAAGTTGTTAGCTTATGTTGCCATATAAAAGAAAAAAAAAATCTTACCATTTTATAGTATTAATATGTGAGAAAGTTGTTACGTTAACTGTCAACAATCATTAAAAAAAAACATTGTCATTATGTCTCCTTAATCATTTTTGTAATTGCAATAACTTGTTTTCTATCTGTTTGAGTAATCACTTCAAGAAAATCTTGAATTAATGTGGCAACAGTTGAAGCAATAATCTTATTATATTCTCGTGTGGTCTCGGTCTATCATTAAATAAATAAATTCCACAACTTTGGTTGTGAAGTTCTAGCTTGGCTAGGAGTTAATCATTTTCCGGAAATCCATTTTTTATTATTGATCCACAATGCTAACCAATATCTCATTTTTCATTTTTTTTTTTTTTTGTGGAGTCCTCCCCTTCTTCTTTATATTTATTAATTTACTTATTTTTAATGATTTTCTTATTGGAAGTACAGATAAATCAATAGTTGTCACTTGTTGAGTAACAGGGTTGCCTCTATATGGCCCAATAGAATTGGGCCGGACTGGGCCAATTTGGGCTCGTACAATTAATAGCTAAACGAACCAAGGAAAATTTGCTCTCATCGTTCTAACTAGTTCAGTTATTGGTCTGAGTGGAGGGCCTAGTGTTCAGATAAACAGTGGATTGAATTCGGTTTTGATGTCTAGTCTAAATTGTTTGATTCGTGTGAAGATTCACACGGTCAGTTTAGATTTATAGAACTGCTTATAAGAGTAGAATTCAAGTTTAAAACTCTTGGTGAACTCGAGTTTAAAATTCATCGGATTGATTTCAAACAACGAATTCGAACAGTTGAAATCTGTTTCTCTTACGAGTGATGTGTCTGCATGTGAAAATTTATTTGACCGCTTGACTTTATAATAAATTAATTCAAAAGTTCAAAATTTTCACATGTGTAAATTTAGTAAATTCAGCGATCAATTTTATAACATAGTGATGAAAATTTATTTACATCATCCATCAAGCAAGACAGTGTAAATTTAGTAAATTCAGCGACCAATTTTATAACTCCTATAATTGTATCAATTGACCATTAACAGTGGTGCCATAAACTCCCATAATCCTCCCTTATTAAGTTTACATGTCCAATAAGAGACCAATGAACAAATTAGTATCACCATATTCCTATTAGATTTGAGGTTTGCATCAGAAAAGTATATGTCATTATTCATTTTTCCATAAACTATACAAGTACATATATAGTAGACTTAGTTAAAAGAGTAAATAAAATGAAAAAAAAATAGTCAAGATAAAACAAAACTTCTAAAGGTTTCATTAGGTCAAACACTTAAAAGAAGCAGATGAATAGGGAACCACCCAGCTTGACTATCTTTTAACCTCCTTTGTAGATTTAAGCTGACATGGCAAAGTTCTTCAAGATTTTGCTCCTGACAGCTGAGAAAAAATGGTATTAAATTATTTAACATCTATTTAATTTATCATGTATGTTCTTTAGTATCCTCAAAAGACGATTCTATTCGGTTTAAGGTTTTAGAAATATTTGTTTTTATGTATTTATGTATGTTTTAGAAATATTTGTATTTATTCTCAAAAGACCAATATTGGACTAGATGAATTAGATCTTACTACATATAGTTCTACCATGCAGAGAATCTCAGACAAGTTTGCAAGGTTACTGACATATCAAACAGGAACCGCTGCCAATACGGTCTCAATATCGAGTTCGTTAGGAAAAATGTGGCATGTCGGACTCAGTATGGACGAGACCAACACCTACTTCACGAAGAGATGACCCGAGTTTGTTAAAGCTCACGATATGCAACTCGGTTATTGCATGTTGTTCTCTTATAAGGGGCAACGCAAGTTCTCTATTCAGGTCTTTGACACGACAACTTGCCTCAAAGAGTACAATGGCACTGCGCATGGAAATATGAATGCTCAGGCGCATGATGTTTCTCATGACAGTTAGTTCTATAGTTGTACACATGTTGGCTTGGTTCCAATTAGTTTTATGGAGGTAATTTTGTTAAGAAATTAAACACAGGTGAAATAAATTTGAGACCCTTTCAGCCCGATTATCATACTTAATAAACTAGTAATTTAATTAAAACTGAGAACAAATTTAGAAATTTTGTCTGCTCGATCAAAAAAATGGCCAATATATTTTATAATTATAGGGGAATTCATACTTCAACATTACGTATTTTCTCCTTCAAAATCTATTATTACATAATTGTAAAAACTCACATATATGTCCAATATAATTATAAGATGTATCAAATATATTAGTTTTTACAATCTGCTACTTCCCCTCCAAAATCTACAATTAAAATTGTAAAAACTCATATATTTGATATATCTTAGAATTATATTGGACATATATATAAGTTTTTACAATTATGTAATTATAGATTTTGAAAGAGAAAATACATAATATTAAAGTATGAATTCCTCTCTAATTATAAAATATACTAACCAGTTTTTTGGTCGAGCAGACAATTTCTAAATTAGCCCTCAATTTTAATTAAATTACTAATTTATTTAAGTATGACAATCGGGCTGAAAGGGTCTCAAATTTCTTTGACCTATATTTAATTTCTTAACAAAATTATCCTCATAAAACTAACTGGAACAAAGCCAACATGTGTATAACCATAGAACTAACTGCCATGAGAAACATCATGCACCTGAGCATTCATATTTCCATGTGCAGTGCCATTGTACTCTTTGAGGCAAGTTGTCGTGTCAAAGACCTGAATAGAGAACTTGCGTTGCCCCTTATAAGAGAACAACATGCAATAACCGAGTTGCATATCGTGAGCTTTAACAAACTCGGGCCATCCCTTCGTGAAGTAGGTGTTGGTCTTGTCCATACTAAGTTTGACATGCCACATTTTTCCTAACGGCCTCGATATTGAGACCGTATTGGCAGCAGTGCTTGTTTGATATGTCAATAGTCTTGCAAACTTGTCTGTGATTCTCTGTATGGTAGAACTATTTGTAGTAATATCTGACTCATCTAGTCCAATATTGGTATTTTGAGAATAAATACAAATGTTTCTAAAACATACATAAATACATAAAAACAAATATTTCTAAAACCTTAAACCGAATAGGATCGTCTTTTGAGGATACTAAAGAATATACATGATAAATCAAATAGATGTTAAGTAATTTAATACAATTTTTCATAGCTTCCAGCGAGCAATCTTGAAGAACTTTGCCATGTCTGCTCAAATCTACAAAGGAGGTTAAAAGATAGTCAAGCTGAGTGGTTCTCTATTCCTCTGCTTCTTTTGAGTGTTTGACCTAATGAAACCTTTAGAAGTTTTGTTTTGTCTTAACTATTTTTTTTTTCATTTTATTTACTCTTTTAACTAAGTCTACTATATATGTACTTGTATAGTTTATGGAAAAATGAGTAATGATATATGCTTTTCTGATGCAAACCTCAAATCTAATAGGAATATGGTAATACTAATTTGTTCACTGATCTCTTATTGGGCAGGGGCAGGTAAACTTCATGAGGGAGGATTATGGGAGTTTATGGTACCACTGTTAATGGTCAATTGATACAATTATGGGAGTTACAAAATTGGTCGCTGAATTTACTAAATTTACACCATGTCTTGCTTGACGGATGATGTAAATAAAAGTTGTATGCGTATGTGCTGTTACAAAGTGCGAACCAGTGGTACTAATGTTTTGAGTTTTCTGTTGAATTAAAATAGTAGTGCTGATGCTGCACAGTGTAGCTACACTAAGGCAAAATTAGTACAAATTTGCATTATTGTTCTAGAGCAATTGTGCAAAAATAGACATCTTGATCTTTTTTCAACAAGAAACAAAAGTCTACTATGTAAACATCAACAAGAAGTGTACTAGATAAACATTAGATTAACGGAGATCATATGAAATATATGCTTACCTTATCTAATGTTTAAATTTTTTTCTTCACTGAGCAGCTTTTTTGTTTTCTCCTACACCTTTTTCTTGTTTTCTCCTTCTGTGGATGAAGTTTTGAGGTGGGGTTTCAAGAGAGAAGAAAAGAGAAGAAGAGATTAAATGCACCTGAGCACGAGTGATATTGAATATTTGCAGCTTTTGTTTACAGCTAAGAGGATGCGTGATATACTTTACAGCTCAGAGCCTCAGAGCATGCGTGATATTGCAGCTTTTAATTAATAGCTAGGAACCTAGGCTTTCATGAATGCACCCTGATATAAACGAGTGCGTATCCTCTGAGATATCTCAACTTTTGCGAGACAGAACTATGTGTGGGGTCAGTACTATGTGTGCTTTGAGATTCGTGCAGAACGTATTTAAACGGTTGGGATTTTCCATAAATTCACGCAAAGTTTGAGATATCTCAGAGGATACGAATTTGATATAAACGGTTCTACTCTGCTTATAATATAGATCGTGTGTGCAAATTTCGACACAAATAAGTGTGTGGTTGTTTGCATGTAACTATTTCGATACAAATTTCGACACAGCTTTACAAACCGATTTATATTATAAATCATTGGCACGAACTTCAATGCAAATCAACGGCTTAGATCAGGCATCGTATCGAATTTAATCAGATGCCCGGATTGAATTAGTGAATATTTTCTGGTCAGATGATGAAATCAAGTACATAAAACGGAAGGCAAACAGTAAAAATTGTAAGAAATTTGATGTAAACATAACATTTCAAGCCTCAACATTCAGATTCCAAATGTTTAGGAGAGAGAAAAAAAACAGTAGTTATTTACAACGAGATCAAATCCAAATTCAGTTCTTGCCTTCTTGGTATATATAAAAGCCCATTCACAAACCACACTTCACATACTCAAAAAATAAAATCAGAAATCTTGTCAGAAAAGACCCATAATTTTACACAAGTTAATATATATGTAAATATATGTATATAAATTATGCAACACTCTTAACTGATGCAACATCGGATGGCCGATGTGGGCCCGTCTGCCACCTCGCCCTCGGTTGGTGGGACCCGGGCACATTGGTTTTGTTATCTGGCACCGAAAATGATGCTCGTTTCTTCACCGGGATCTTCTTCTCCTTCACATCTTTAATTTCCGGCGCCGTGTCAACCCTTGCAACTGATTGCTGGAGAAGCCTTGCCCGAGCCCTCGCGGCCTCGGTCGTTTGCATGTAACTATTTCTACGTCCAACAGACGAATTCTTTTGGCTAGAGACTGATCCAGCAACCGACGAACGGGACACGACGGATGAGGCGGGAGATGACGGGCGCTCCGGTGACAAGTTCAGGTTGCTAAATTTTGTTTTAAGAGATTTTCGGGCAGTTTTCGGCGTGAATGGGTTGTTGGTGCTATGTGTCGAGTCTCTTTCGGTCAGAGTGAAGCTACTGCTCTCACTGATTCGTGGGGCCATCCAACGGTCGAGCCAGCCCCAGCCCCATTGCGGGTTTGCCGGGTCAAGAAGAAATGTGGTTGTCACGGCTCTTGACGGAGCTTTCCACTGTTATATCGGTTTTCTTTGGATTAAAAATTTTGATTCTATAAGTACAACATAATGTGGTAAAGTACAAACTAAAACATGAATATATGAAATTCATAAAAAATAAAATGTTTTATTGCACCTCTTAATTAGATTCACTGCATAGGGTTAATGAAGAAATGAACATGTGGTGTTCATTTTTGTTTCAAAATATAGAGAGCAGATACAAAACCCTTTCCATTTTTATTAAAATTAAGTTAAAATGAATATATGAAATTCATAAAAATAAAAATCTTTTATTAAAATTAAGTTAAAATGCACAAGAAACTTGATTGCAATTTCTATTCCCTAATGCACACATCTTAATTAGATTTAGCTTTAGTGTTCATTTTTTTTTTCAAAATAAATATTTCCATGTAACTACACTTGAAGGAGAGAGCAGATACAAAACCCTTTCCATTTTTTTAAAAAAATAGAGAGAGATCCTTGATGGAAAATTTACAAAAAAACAGTATATATAGTGATCTAAACATTTGTAGAAAATCAATTAATTGACATATGCAGTTGAATTATAAAAGAATTCAAAATGTATATATACCTGATGAGAATAAGCATAGGCAAGCGACCTCTCCCTTCGCAAAGCGGCCTCTTGCTTGTGCAGCAAATTCGCCTCAATCTGCTCTTTCGACTGTATACTCTGGTTCCAATCTCCACTTAACTGCCAAGATTAAATCATGAATGCGTACCATTCGCATCAAAATTTTCAAAAGAATTGACAAAAATTACATACCTTTAAGCGTTCGAGGTCTCTTTCGTGTTTAAGTTGGAGTTGCTTTCGCATTGCCTGGTTCTCTTCCTGCATCTGTATCCTTCTGGCACGCACCTGGGACTGAACTCTCGTCAGAGATTGCATCGATTTCAGTGCAGTTGCGGTCTGGCGCTTCGTCAAGTCGCTTTCTACAAGTGTCTTCAGTCTTACCAGTGATTTCAGTGCTTTAAGCGCTCTCCTCGCCTATGTATACATAAATTTTGTCGAAAATTTTATTATAAATTATTTTTACCGCAACAGAAAATAGCATGCATAAACAAAGTGTGTATGTGTGCATTAATCGGTCAATTAAAACAGGAATATATTAACATAACAGCTTAAATTACGCAATAATTACATCATTATAGAATATAAATATGATTCCCAAGAAAGCAAAGAGTATATCAATAATATATTTATGAGAAAATAAAATTATTTCAGTGCCTTGAGCGCTCGCCTCGCCTATGTATATGTAATATACTCGTATTCATACCGCAACATACTGAGAATAGCATGCATATATAATGTGTGTATTAATCGATCAATTAATTATTGATAGCGGGTTATGTACAAAATGTAACTCAGTAATTATACATCAATTAACAGGAAATGATTATCATACCAGATTAAGTTACACAACAATAAGATCATTATAGAATATAAATATGATTCCCATGATAGCAAAGGAGTATGTATAAGTCAT
The DNA here is from genome assembly GCF_964058835.1 of Carex rostrata. Classification (NCBI taxonomy): domain Eukaryota; kingdom Viridiplantae; phylum Streptophyta; class Magnoliopsida; order Poales; family Cyperaceae; genus Carex; species Carex rostrata. The sequence continues at coordinate 3,583,883 of NC_135940.1, forward strand.
ATACTGAGAAATATATTTGTGAAAAATTGTTGGTCAGTATTTTTCAAAAATAAAATAAAATAATAAGTAACAGCGAGAAAGAGAATAACAGAAAAGAAAATTGTACCAAGTAGCTGCGATAAGCGGCCTGAATCTTAATCGCTGCAATGTCTTCTTTTGATTGACTCGACGAACTCGCGACATCAACAATCGGTGCAATTATCTCCTCAGCTTCATCCGGGTATTCTAGTAGGATCTCTTGCGGTACATCCAGTTCAGTAAATTGAGGAGTTACAGTTACAGTAGCCTCTGGTTCTATAGTAACTGTTGGATGTACCGGTTCGACAAATCGCTTACTGTTAGTTTGTTCAACATTGTCAGTTATAGGCAACCTGGTACGGTTTATAAATGTTTCTTCGGTTTCGGTTGCATGAAACGGAGTTACACGAATCGGAGATAGCGAAGGTGGAGATGCCGGAGGTGGAGAAGGAGCCGGAGAGGGTTGCAAGGGGACTGGAGATGGAGAGATTTTTTCCACTGGAGGTGAGGATTGGAATGATACTGAAGATGGTGATTTCTCAACTGGAGGCTGTGGTTGGGATGGAACTGGAGAGGGTGAATTTATTTCGACTGGAGGGGAAGGGGTGGGGCTATGCTGCTTAGACCTCCCAAATCTCCATTTCTTCTTGGATTTTTGCTTCTGACCTGATGAAGTCTGTACCAAGAAATAAATAAAAAGAGCAGGTGATTTTTTTTTTTTTTTTTTTTTACATTTTTAGAAGTTTTACATGACAATACTTGTTGCAAAACATTACATGCACATATATCTACCTAAATTTCACAAATTATTTGCTTCCAAAATCTTTTCATCTACATTTTGATCATACAAGACTGTCTATCTAGTGTAATAATATACTAATTAAATCATTTGGAATATACAAAAATATTCTAGGCTTTGACATTAGAGAACCCATCATGAAAAAAAATTGATCTATTTTATAAATCAGACAAATAATTGTTGTGTTTCTAGGGATCATTGAACATTGCAATTAAGTTATAGGATGTAACTTTAATTTAGTTAATGAAATATAAACATAATTAATTGTTCCCTGCCAAATAATCTAATTGATCTAGTTAATTGTATGGAATATAAACATAATTAATGAAATATAAACATAATGATTGTTCAAGTATAAAACTATATCTTTACAATTATAATAAAAAAGGAGAAGGTTTGTAATTATAAATGGATGTACCTCATCTTTGTTTTCTCTGCCAAATACATCAACACAAAATAACAGATGCTTCCCCATTTGTTAGTTAATTATAGCCTTCTTTTCCTTCTTATTTTAACCAAAATTGCATTGCTATTCTGAAAAAAGACACAAAAAGAAGTTTTTTTTAGAGAAGCAAAATCACAGAACTTGAAAAAAATCAAACATATATTATTTTATGCTCTGTTTCCTATATATGAACATAACTACATAACCCATATATGGTAACTAACTTCAGATCAGGTTGAAATTAATAAGCAAATCTCATACATGCAACAAAAAATGTGGTAAAATTCAAAATCCTTCGATACCAACATAATGAAATGTAGAGAATATATGAAAGCAATTTTTCTACATATATATATCATGATTTTTTGCATTGTAACTAACTTCAGATCAGGTTGAAATTGATCAGCAAATCTTATACATACACAAAAAATATGGTAAAATTCAAAATCCTCTGATTACCGAGATAAAGAAATGTAGAGATATATGAACATAACCAATATATACATATCATGAATATTTTTTAATGGTAACTTACTTCAGATCAGGTTGAAATTAATCAGCAAATCACATACGAAAAAAATAATGTGGTAAAATTCAAAATCCTTTGATACCAACATAACAGAATGTAGATAATATATTTGATACCAACATACAGAAATGTATAGAATATATGAACATAATTAGCAGTTATTTTACATATCATGAATTTCTTTCATGGTAAAATCTTATATCTTATACATACAAAAAAAAATGCGTTGAAATTCAAAATCCTTTGATACCGACACAAAGACATGCAGAGAATATATTTGATACCAATATATTGTTATCATAAGCAAACTTTTTTACGTATCATGAATTTTTTTCATGGTAATAACTAACTTCAGATCAGGTTGAAATCATCAAATCTTATACATAAAATAATGTGGTAAAAATACTAAAATTCAAAATCCTTTGATACCAACATACAAAAATGTAGAGAACATACTTGATAGAAACAGAAAGAAACCCAAATAAACAGAGAAAGGGATCTTACATGATTTAGATCAGAACCAAATAGAAAACAAGGTGTTTCTCTTCTACCGCTTCAAAAAATTTAGAGAGAGAGAGAGGCGAAGAAAAAGAAAAGGCACGAAACGGAGGTTAACGCTTCAATCCCTGGCGCTGACTTCTTTATTTCTTCTAAAATTCTCTCCATTTAGTTGAAACAGAGACAAGAGTTTCCTTTCACCACATCACATGTACATTGCATATTTGAAAAAGATATATCCATTACAAGAATAATGGAGAAGTCATGGCTCTTGAATTGTCACAATCTAGAAATTGGTTTATGGGCCCCGCAATTCAGTGAGAAAGAGAGTGGGGTTATGGTGGGGCCGACTTCAGAAATGTCGCTTCCCACCAAAGCAACTCCCGTGCCACGTTTCTCTCTTTTCGGTTATATATATATATTTTTTTTTCTGTAGAATTAATTAAACTTGGTTCTTTAGAGCAGTTAAAAACTTCTACATTATGGTAATATATATTTCTTTTATTTTTTATAAAACTATTTGGGGTTTAATTTAATGTATCGGATGTAATAAATAATGATTTGTAACCACTACGTGGCTTTCTTTTATAATTAATTGATTAATTAATGTAAATTTTGTTTGACGTATTTAATTTATTATTAATTGCATTAGCATGTTAATTTATTTGACTGTGCATCCCAAAAGAAAAAAAAGTGGGATTTTTCTTCGTGCTGCCACGGCGCCAGCTATTATGACTTCAAAATATAATATTTTATTTTAATCAAAAAAAAATTTATTCATCTTTATTTTTAAAGATGTGATAAAATAAAAGGGGAATTTCACGTATACTCCTCAAAAACTTCAAAATTACGCATTTTCTCTCTAAATTTTGAAATTATATGTTCCCCTCTAAACTTCAAAAACTCACAAATTAACCTATTTTATTGTCTTTTATATTAAAACTCATTCTAAATTTATATAATACCCATTTTACCCTTTATTAAAAGCATAAAATGTCCATTGGACTCAAATTTGAATCTGAAGGGTTCATCTAGCGTTTGATCCGTGCACATCACAATAAGATCTATCTGTGTTGCTTCAATATACGTGTGTGTTTTCTTCAAGATTCGTGCTGACATAGTGCGAACATATCTTAAAGCAATTTCGATCCGCAGGCACTGCATTGAGATATGTGCACATCGCTTCAAGATCTGTGTGTTTGCTTCAAGATTCGTGCAGATATAATGTGCACATATCTTAAAGCAATTCTGAACCGCACGCACTGCATTAAGATATGTGCACGTCACTTGAAGATCCGTACTTGTTCGCTTCAAGATTCGTGTTGATCTAATGCGCACATATCTTAAAACAGTTTGGATGATAGAGGAAGTCTTTGTGATTCAAATTTAAGTCTGATAGATGTTTTATGTTTTATATTAAGGGTAAAATAAGTATTTTATAAATTTATAATGAGTTTTAATATAAAAGGCAATAAAATGGGTAAATTTGTGAATTTTTAAAGTTTAGATGGGAAATATGTAATTTAAAAATTTAGAGAGAGAAATACATAATTTTGAAGCTTTTGAGGGGTATACATAAAATTCCCCCTAAAATAAAACCCAAAGCGGTATTTATTGGGCATGTCTGGCCTTTAGATTTTGAATTTGAACCATATTCGTGTGATAGGCCATATGACTATTTTGGACTTTTTATATATTGATTGAACAGCCTTATAATTGTTTTTAGCCTTACTAATTGCGTAAATCTTAATTGATTTGGGCCTCTTGCAAATAACACTAAGCCCATTTTTTTTTTAATCTTTACCTTTTTTTCTTAATCGGTAGCATCTAAGTTGGAGAAAATTTTAAAACACAGCTCCGAACACAAACCTATGTTTATTTTTTTATTAAAAGTCCGCAGGGGATATTTCATTAATCAAGATCAAATCAGTTACACATCAATTCGTACCAGTACATAGTGTATTAATTATACCTGTTAAGGGTATGCCCTACCCTACCCGCCCGTGCCCGAGTCCGGGTATGGGTCGGGTACTCGGGTACGCGGGTACGGGCAAAAAACGGACCGGACCGGTTTTTTTGGACAAATACCCGACCATACCCTACCCGATCATACCCGTACCCGACCTTATCCGTACCCGACTTTACCCTACCGGGTACCTGAGTACCCGTCTACCCTTACCCGTACCCGTACCCTTATACCCGACCCAATAATTCAAGTAATTTCTGTTTTTAAAATTATGTTTTTATTTCTGTTTTTTAATTTCTGTTTTTTAATTTCTGTTTTTAAAATTCTGTTTTTATTTCTGTTTTTTAATTTCTTTTTTTTAATTTCTGTGTTTTAATTTCTGTTTTTTAATTTCTGTTTTTAAAATTCTGTTTTTATTTCTGTTTTTAAAATTTTGTTTTTAATTTCTGTTTTGTAATTTCTGTTTTTAAAATTCTTTTTTAATTTCTGTTTTTTTATTTATATTTATATTTATATTTTATTGTTTTAAAGTAAAAAAAAAAACATAACAAAAACAGAAAAAAAAATAACAGGAAAAAAAACGGAAAAAAAAAGAACCCGTACCCGCCCTACCCGTCAAGGGTACACGGGTACGGGTATAGGACGATTAGGGTATGGTTTTTGAAAAAAATACCCGACATACCCGTACCCGTATACCCTAGTACCCGTCATACCCGTACCCGTATACCCTAGTACCCGTCATACCCGTACCCGAGACGTACCCGCCCAACCATTAATACACTACCAGTACATATTGTGTTTGTACTAGTACTTAAAATATTATAACTGAACCCCTTTACAAAGGTATGTTTATAACAGACATAGAAGGAGGGCGGAGCAGAAAAAAAAGGTGAGAGGGAGGAATCAAAATAAATTCGACGGACTCTCAAACCTGCCGATTGCGTTTCAATCGCCTGAGCGGTATTAAAGACGAGAGCGATATTAACGAGGAGAGCGATGTTCAATATCTTATCCAAACCTATGTTTACATTTTTCTCACATGATGAGAAACGCAAACATTGGTTGTTGTTTCTCCTCCCTTGATTGTTTCTTATGTTTCGAAATTTCTTCAACTCGGTTCTATGAAATTTTTCTTTTTTCAAAATGCTGAAGATAAAAAATATTGGCACCTAAGCTCCACCTTTAATTAGATGTACAAGCATAAATTTATATCCATCTTTCAAATTTTCATTGAGATGTAATCACTTAATAATATATCTTGATTTGATTGAGACTTGAGAGTAATAACAATTATAAAAAAAATGTCAAAGTGAAACCTAAACTCATTTAACAATATCTTAATTTGATTTGAGAGTTCACAACAATTGTCAAAAAAAAAATAACAAATTGAAATCTAACAGTCTAGTGCAACACACATGAGGAGAACTCACATCAATTTTTTATTTTTTTTATTTATGTTTTAGTTCTAACAAAAAACATTTATCGTGATTACGGAATACAGACGATCTCTCTCTAATAAAAGAATAAATATATTTTAGCTAAAACTTGGTTTCTAATTTATATTTTTCACATAAACCACATGTTGATTCTCTCATACAAAAATTAATATTTTAGTCAAATTAATTAATTCGAAAAATAATATTTTGGCCGAATAAAATAAACTCAGGGGCACAAGATCAGAAAAAAGAAGAAAAAAAAAACGATGGAACTAGAGAAAACAAGACTGACCCCTTCAATTATTAAACAAACAGTAATGCTCTATTATAATATTTTTATTCTTACAGATAAACTCTATGCAACAGTAGGTCTAATTAATGTGGGCCATATTAATTTTGACACGTCAGCTAATTATCATCATCTCTATCTCAACTTGGCTAAATGTATAATGCACGTGAACATGCATTTATACCCCATAAGTAGAAGTAATTAAATAGTACCTTTAATTTTACTTGTATTTTATCTAAACTAAATTACCGCATATATTGATATATATGCTAGATCAATTATAAGAAATAGTACTGATTCGAATTTATACTGTTCAAGCTCACGAAGTTCTTTTGTGAACTCATCTCTAAAACTTATCGGATTAATTTTAAATGATGAATTAAAATCGTTGAAATTATTTTATCTTACGAGTGATTTATCTACATTTGAAAAGTTTAAAATTTAAAACTAATTTTGTATAGAGTCAAGTGGTCAAAATGCATTCAAAAAAATGAATGCATTAAAATTAATTTACAAACCTTCTAATTTTGACCATTTGACGCATCACTCGTTAGGTAGAAGAATTTCAACAGTTTAAATTTGTCGTTTGAAATCAATTCAATAGATTTTAAAGTTGAGTTCACAAATAAGCTAGGTGAACTTAAGAATACCCTAGTTCTATTCTTCATAAAATATGAGTTACAAATTTTTTAGGGATCAAATTTTAATAAAATATAAAAGCAAATTAAATAATGAATGAAATCTTAACGAATAATTAAAAAAATCATAAAAAAATCTTGAAGTGGTTTATCTTCAACTCAAAGCAAAGATAGCTGAGTCATCTAAAAATAATCATTCATGTTATTTTGGAGGTTTATTTGATAAGACTCTGCTAATCGACCCAGTACTTTACTTTATGGAGTACTTATCCTCTGAGATATCTCTTATTTTGCGTGACCGACGTGTCCGGTGCCTATTCGGGGATAGCGCAGGGGGCCCTATTATTAAAGCTTTGAGATTTGTGCAGTACGTATTTAAACGGTTCAGGTTTTCTAGAAAGTCACGCAAAATATGAGATATCTCAGAGGATGCGAATTCGTACTTAGGTGGGGCATTTTATTTTTTGATTTTTTGTGAATATCACAAACTATATTTTCATGTCCACCTCTGCTTTACTCATTTTTTTAACCTGTTACATCAGTAATATATTTATATTGAAACAGACGATCTGTTGTAGTATTTATGATTATCCAACCACGAAAAATAAATCTAAAAATTCACTGAAATTCAGAATAAAGTTTAATTTTAAAATTTTCTTTATTCCTCTCCTCTCCCTTCTCTCTCTCCTCATCTCCTCCCACTCTCAGGTCTCATCTCTCTCTCTCTCTCTAGGGTTTCTCTCTCTATGTAACAGTCCCTCGCCATTAGAGACCAATGCGGATTTCTCTCTCTCCAATCGCCTAGTGCTATTCTTCATTTCTTCCCAAGTTATTACTGAAATGGTGTCGCCTCACGATCCAATCGAAGTATTTCTCCAATCAGTGAAGGATGCTTTATCTCCTCTCAGTTCCAGCTGGTCCCACATGGTCAACTCGGCCGACATGGTCAAGCTCAAGCACAGACCTAAACTAGAACCTTGTAACGTGGCGACCTTGTCCGTCGCCACGTCATCATCTTCTCCAGCCTCTTCTAAGACCCCCATTAAATCCTTCCTGGGGTCATTGTTTCAGATTTCTAACAAAAGGGATGCTAAAGAGAGAGAAGGTGTGAAGAGGGATGGATCAGAATGCATCAACTGTCTCCAATTTGCGGTTACATGGTCGGTTTTAGTAGAAAATCTAGTTCAATCTTTTCCAAGGCCTTTCAAATCAGTTAAGAAATGCTTTGGCAAACAATTCGAGGATGAGAGAAAGCAAATGGGTGGAAAAGTTTCTAAGAAAGCATCATTTGGCATGAAACACCGGGTTGATTCCAATTCAAACTCATCAAATTCAAGTCCAAGTTTTGATCTTTTATCAATTGAGCTACTCCTGTGTCTTGCAATAGAAAGTTTTTCTCAAACATTGCAAAATTTGGATGATGGTCTGAAGGCAAACAATTCAAAATGTCTTAAAGAACCGCCATTTTCAAAACCAGAAGACTCTCCTTCTCCCCAGTTTGACCATTTGAGTCTAATAAAGGGTCTGATCAATGGTAGAAAGGTAGATTTTGATGGTTTCATGTCAAATCTACTGTTTGCTCGGGTTGGTGGTGCCCCTACTGCCACTCTGGTGGGACCCACAGAATCTCCAGTGGGTGATGATGCAGATGGCCGTGTAAGTAATGAGAGAGAAGAGGGAGAAAATGGTCGATTCCCGCAAAATTTTGCAAGTGGATTGTTGAATATACCTCTTTCTAATGTTGAGAAGCTGCGATCAACGATTTCAGGGGTCTCGCTGGCTGAACTGGTAGAGTTCATACCAAATTTGGGTAAATCTGGTACCGACCATCCCGACAAGAAGAAGCTTTTCTCTGTTCAAGATTTCTTTCGGTACACTGAAACCGAAGGTGCCATATTTTTTCTTTCTTTCTTTTTGGTGTACCTCCTCAGGTTCATATCACACCCAATTTATTCAATCTATTAAAAGATGGTTTCATTAGGAATACACCCAAAAATTTCTCATATTTTTCAACGGACTATCGATTGATTTCAATTATTGAACCAAAGAAGTTTAAGTTGACCCTTGGCTTGGCATCTTAACTCAACAAGATAGTTATCAAGCCAGTATACACAAACTCAAAATCCAATATGTAAATTCAATCCTATTTGCATGATTTTTGTTATTTAATGTTCACTAAATATACAAGTCAGGTCTTATTTGCAAGATTGCAAGGTCTCATGAAAGTTGTACTGTTGTTGCCAAAATGTGAAATGGTTGATGTTTGTTTGCAAATATAATAGCAAGTTATATATTCATCATCAAAGAAGAGTAGGTCCGATGCCCATCAGCCTACCTTGGTTTGATGGGTTAAATCACCGTCCGATCTGCACTAAGATGCGTGCGCTCCGCTTTAATTCGTGCTCGCCTGCTTGAATTTTTGTGCGCACATATCTTAATGCGGATCGGACGGTTTTGGAGCTCATTGGATCCAAAGGGCATCGGACCTACTCTGTTCTCATTCATCATATGTGTTACATGAACTAAATGTAACACCGTGGCATTTATTTAAGGGAGACGATTTTTCGAAGAATTAGACAGAGACGGGGATGGACATGTTACACTGGATGACTTAGAGGTGGCGATGCGAAAGAGAAATCTCCCGAAGCGGTACGCAAAGGACCTCTTGCACCGTACCAGGAGCAACCTTTTCTCTAAATCAATCGGCTGGAAGCAGTTTCTCTCTCTAATGGAGCAAAAGGAGGCGACAATACTGAGAGCCTACACCACTCTCTGCCTCAGTAAATCCGGCACCCTTCAAAAAAATCAGATTCTGACTTCTCTGAAAAGTGCCGGTTTGCCGGCAAATGAGGATAATGCGGCGGCCATGATTCGGTACCTGAATCAGGATAAAGAAGGGTCCATTTCATATGGTCATTTTCGTAATTTCATGCTGCTCTTGCCGTCTGAGAGGCTGGAGGAAGATCCTAGGTTAGAATTCCGTTAAATTGGCTTCTCTATTTGCTGTGAAATACTCAATTTCTCGAATACAAGGCTTGCTTGTCTTAGATTTTGTACCATACTTAACCATTTGGGTATGGATACTTACCAATCACTATTAGAATCAGTGCATTACAAAATTAGATGGATTGTAAAATGAGTAGAGTTAAGATGCCTCAAGTGTGCCTTCCATCCTTATATCTGTTTTCAAAGCCCAAACACTCGATCTGAACTGCTCAACATGATCTCCATACTGAAATGTGCTCGGAGACCAAATTTTATATTTTTGGGAAATTTTTGCTATGTTTTATATAGGTACAAAATCACTGTTTTTCAGAAAACTGTGGACCATCCAAAAACAGTGGAATTTGGTCTCCAAACACATTTTAATATGGAGATCATGTGAGCGCTTCGGATCGACTGTTTGGACTTTGAAACGGAGATAAGGATGTAAGACATGATTGGGGAACGCAAACAATGGGGCATTTTAACCCTACTCTTGTAAAATATAGGTTGAATTTTTACCAACTTGGCCTATTAGGACTGAAATTTGCATAATATATGTCAAATTTTGACACACTTGACCCCGGTGGGAACTAAAATTTGATGGTACAGGAGTATATGGTTTGAGGCGGCAACGGTTGTAGCTGTACCGCCACCAGTGGAAATTGCTGGTAGTGTTTTGAAAGCAGCTTTGGCTGGAGGTCTTGCCTGTGCGCTTTCGACATCTGTCATGCATCCCATTGACACTATGAAGGTGCTTCTCATCTTTTGAATATCTTGCCAACTGATATCATTATTTACATTTGGATCCTTCAAAATTTCAAATTTGCATTCTGTGACATAAAAATGTGTATTGAGTCTAAAGACAGGATATAAATGAATCACATTTCACTGTCCCCAAAATGATAAAATAACCATGCCAAGGCTGATATGCTAAAAAAAATTGTTGTCACAACTTTGAAATATTAGAAGGCTGTCCAAACATGACTGCAAGTGGTACCTAATTGTAGGGGCGGAACTAGAAAATTTAGGGAGGGCTGAAACGTAGAATGCATAATATGTGAAAATACATAATGTGTGGTCATTGGGATTTGAACCCAAGCCACAATCACTAAATGGAACTCTAACCACTAGGCTACAAGCACACATTTAGCAATTCATGGGGGGGGGGGGGGGAACATATAAGAATTTAAAGAAAAATAAAATTTCAATATACATGATTAAAAAAATTTAAATCATGGGGGTGGCTAAGCACTGCCTGGGCTATACGCAGACCCTAATATGGTTAATTTTTTGGGATCATAATATTCAACTGTATTTGTATGGCAGACACGAGTACAAGCATCGACACTTTCTTTTCCGGAGCTTATTTCCAAGCTTCCCGAAATTGGCGTTCAGGGACTGTACCGGGGCTCTATTCCAGCTATTCTCGGTCAATTCTCAAGGTCTGTACTGTACATCACTTCTGAAAAAAATTTAACAACAAAAATTTGTTTTGATTTTAAATTAATTTGCAATGCTAAATATTTTCCTTTCTTTTGGTTGATAGTCACGGGTTGCGGACAGGAATATTTGAAGCAAGCAGACTCTTGCTTGTTAATATCGCTCCAAATCTCCCTGAAATTCAGGTAATATTCCTGTTTTTTAATTTATTGTATCATATACAATTTTTTAGTAATCATCGAGTTAGTGCCAGAAATGAGAAAGCAACATGTACTTTTTCTTAATTGTATAAGAAAAAGTCGAGCTGAACCGTTCAACATGATCTCCATATGAAAATGTACTTGTAGATCAAATTTTATATTTTTTATAATTGGTTTGCTATTTTTTTACATTAAATTTTGATCTACAAGTACATTTTCATATGGAGGTCATGTTGAATGGTTCAGATCGACTGTTTGGACTTTGAAGACGGAGATATTGATCCATAGTACGGACCAATCCGTGTTATGCAGAGTACCATAGATTCACTAAAAAAAACGTATGACTAATTTGGCATCTTCTTGGTTAATTGGGAAAGGAACCATGGTGTAACAGTTATAATTTCTCCCTCAATCTCTCTCTAGGTGCAATCAATGGCGTCATTTGCTAGTACGATACTGGGGACAGCTGTCAGAATCCCATGTGAGGTTCTAAAGCAAAGGTTGCAAGCCGGTCTGTACGACAATGTCGGACAGGCAATAGTAGGTACCTGGGGAAAGGACGGGATGAGAGGTTTCTTTCGAGGCACTGGGGCCACTCTCTGCCGTGAGGTTCCCTTTTACGTTGCTGGCATGTGTCTCTATGCCGAAGCCAAGAAGGTCACTTTTCTTTTCTCTGTTATTTTTCATTATATTTAAAACTTCTATTTTGTTTTACTGGTACCAGATTGTGCGTGTGCGCATGCGTGCACTGTAAATTCACAAAAAAGAAAAAGAAGGAAATTATTCAAATTCGCAAAATGGATTGTTCAAATCTGCAAGATGTATATTTATTTTTTTATTTAGGGGGTACAACATGTGCTGAGGCGTGAATTGGAGCCATGGGAGACAGTGGCTGTGGGGGCGTTATCTGGGGGCTTAGCGGCCGTTGTAACGACCCCATTTGATGTGATGAAAACCCGTATGATGACAGCCCCACAAGGCATCCCGATCTCTATGCAAATGATTGCCTTCTCCATTCTTCGAAAGGAAGGTCCATTGGGCCTCTTCAAAGGTGCCGTACCTAGATTCTTTTGGATTGCTCCTCTTGGTGCCATGAATTTTGCCGGGTATGAACTCGCCAAAAAGGCCATGGATAAGAGTGAGAAACAGGTTGTGGGTGTAGCAGGGTGACCTTGCAAAAAAAGTTTTGCAAAAAAATTTGCAAGATTTTTGTTGATCTCTTTTTGTTTGTGGCTAGAGTCCATGAAACTTGATTTTAAGTATTTCAATAGGATGAGAAATGCAGCGCACTCTCTCCAAGGCAGCGGGTACTTGCATTAAAAGTAAAATTTGTTCTTAGGTTAAAAGGTTAGAGAGAAAAAGGGTGTGTTATAAACTTAGGATAACTAACCTAATAGAGAGCGAGGAGATGTTTTCCGAAATATTTCTGTAAAGAGAGGTTAGCTCTTGTTTATGTACATTCGGGGCCAAAAGTGCGGAGGCTGTGCATTTCTCATTTTTTTTTTCGCATGAAGCACAGCTTCTTTTTTCAATCATTTCTCATTTAGAAATCTGTCTTTGTAATCCAACTTTTGGGGATAGTGAACTATACGCTGTATATGTAATCTGTTGACAAAATGCCTTGGTGCAACGTTGAACAATGTACAGGATTATTTCCTCTTTTGTTTTTGCTCATCTCATTTTTACTAGGATGCTTAGGGGTGAGGATTTTAACAGCAAAACAATGAATCAATGCAGCAATTAGGTGAGAGAATTTTTTCACTTAGACCATTATGTCTATGTTTTAAGAAGGAAACTAATATAACAGTATATTACAAGATCATAAGCACTAATGGAGCATCACCTCTTAATGGAGATATTTTCTTCAAATAAATTCAAAGATATACATATGAAATCAAGGATATTGCATTTCCCTTTTCATTGTTACAAAATATAACGTTATTTTCTTAGAAAAAATGGCCCGTTTATTTTATATTAAATATTGAATTTCTGCATTTGAAATTTTATATCCTATTTATGTTGTTATTATTTTTCAACATCATATAAAACACGTCTGATTTTTATATATATATATTTTTTTGTACAATTCAAAATTTCTAACTGGTCCTGTTTTATTTTATTTTTCTTTTGATTTTGTGAACTACATAATTAATTATTGAAGATACACACACAAGTAAGATTATGAAGTAAATAAGCTGATTTTAAAAATTAATTTTTAGGACTGCATGCCTTTGCTTCTCTTGATGGAACTATTATCTTGAGAATCTAAGTCTATTTTATATATTTTTTTTATATCAAGAATGAGTTTAACAATAGATCAATCAACATATTACATACAGATTTTGAGCCGTTACAATCTACAACGTAATAGCATAAATATAACAACCATTAATCCTAAAAACTTCATTTTAACAATAATAATTCGAATAGAGTTTTCGATAAATATTTTATTATTATACTAACCATAAAACTAAAAATTAAAAAATTAGGAAATTCATTTAAATTAAGCATAGTAGTAACATTATTCTCAAATATCATATTAAGATCTTCATTTTCATCCGCTGCTTCATTAGCTAGAGGGGCTTCATTGTTGTTACATGACTTGTGTTTTTTCGATGCTTATACAAGTTCAAATTTAGATGGATCTCGTTTGGTAGAACTCAGTGCCTTTTGCTTTTTTGGTCGCCAAAGCTTGCGCCTGTTGCGTGGAACTTGTGGTTCAAGTATCAACTCGAAATTGGACATAAAGTTGAAAATTAGTTCCTTAGCAGCTTCTTTTTTGTGAAGAGGCCATTGTTGATACTTGAATTGAAACTCAGTAAATAAATTCATCATTTCAGTATCAATATCATTAGTCGAGTTGGGTGGTGGAGCATACAAGAGTGATCTATCATCAATTCTCCATTGTGGATGAATCAAATCCAGCGATAACATTGAATTGGTGAACTTCATTATTTTATGGGCACATGGAAGACCCATTGTCGCCTCAAAATTTTCCGTGCAAACGGGGTTGAATGTTCTGTTTTTTATCTTTTCATATTGCTTGTACAACTCTTTCAAAGCATAAATAGAGACAGTCATTAATAGTTTCTTGAACAATGGAATATCACAACTATGCAAGATACATATTTTTTCTCTTGAGAGATTCACCTTTATTTCATTGAATTCGTTCTCGACTGCAAGAGATATTTTATCTTTTACCCGTTGAAAATCACCTGTTGAAAACAAACTATATAAATATACTAACTTGTAAAGTACACAGATCTTAAAGCAATATTAATAATTACAAAATTTCTTACTTGACCTGACAAGTATGTAATTACATTATATGTTTTTTCCTTTTCGTTTTATTACTTCTTGCACTTTCAACTAATTACTTTTACATTTATTTTAACTGTTATTTTTATATTTTTACAGCTCAATGATTTTTGAGATACACAATTGTATTTTATCAAAGTTTATCTCACTTTGAAGACCTGGATATTTTTATTCTCATTTACCATATATAAATAAGGGTTAAGACCCTTATTTTTTTCTAAAAAAATAAGTACCTGTTTAGTTTTGCATGCACCCCCTCGGCTCTCGAGGATGCACGATTGCCTAAATGCAAATACTTATCCGTCCATGCTCCAATAAATTTTTCTTTCAATGGCAGCAAATCCTACAAAGTTTCAATAATAATATAATACTCCTGAGTTAGAACATTAAATTTAAAACTAGACAATTGTTAGTAATTATAAGGTGTTATATCAAAATCTTTTTTGAATTTTTTATTTTATTTTTAAATTAGTACTACTCATTTGTTAATCTTCCATGCAATTTGTCTCCATGAAACAAAAATTCACACATGTCACTAATAATTTTTTTATTTTATGGTATAAAGTTGGAAGTGAGAGAAACTTTTTGTTGATCTACCTAAAATATATATATCGGATATAAAAAATTTACTATACACCAGTTGAATCCAAAAATTAAAGCATACAGGAAATTGCATGCTTATTTAATTTTTTCTTGGTACGCTCGGGTTTTTGACATACTTAATTTGTTTTTTTTTTGTTAGATTTTTTTTAATATATGGACCGTGATTTGTAACAAAACAGATTCGAACAACTACATGAATAAAATAATATTTTATATAACTAAATTGAAACACTAAATAATACCTTCATTATGTATTGTAGCGAAGCTTTTTTCTCTTTATAAAGTGATTGAAGTTCCAACCAATTTTAATCAAATTCTATTTCGGTTGAAGAATAAACTAACTTGTTCCAAATAGATAGAAAAATATCATACTCTTCTTTGGAATCAAAGTGTTTTCGACAATTCGTCATTAAATTCTTTTCTATATGCCACACACATAGAAGATGGATAGTAGTTGGAAAGACAACATTCACTGCATTTGTAAATGCTTGTTGTCGATCTGACATTATAACTGAAGGTTGAGTCTCTTTTGGAAGAATTTTTTTAAACATGCTTAGTGCCCATATGAAATCTTCTTCTTTTTCATTCTTTAAAAATGCACATCCGGCATAAAAGGATGTGTTAAAGCATGAGACCCCAACGATATCAAAAAGTGGCATCTTATACTTATTTGTTTTGTATGTACAATCCATAATAAAAACACTTGGAAAATTCTTAACCAGAGTGATTGACATAGGATGTATAAAGAAAAGATGTGTAAGAAAATCACCTTCATTTTGTAAAATATCATACTCAAACCCACCTCCTCATAGTTCTTCCAATAAAGCTTGAATCATTGTTCGACCTTCTAACTTTTCTCTATGGATCTTCGCCTTCACATTATACACTGTTTTAGAGAGCTTTAAGCTCGGGATTCTTTTGGCGTAAAGAAGAGTGGATCTGTCTAGGCGGTATTCCAGATCGAGTCATATGGTCGACTTTCTCGATATCTTCTTGTGATAGTTGTCGAAGAGAAGGATGGCCAGAGATATCGGCAGATGCTTCATGGTTGTGTGATAAGTTACGTACTTCAATTATCCAAATTCCTTCATCTATCTTTTTATCCTTAATTTTAAAAGAACAATTGATCCGGCGTGTCCCTGTTGTCTTTTCTCTTTCATCTAAAGGCACACCCCGTACATCACGATATTGACCACCTCTATCACATTGTAAAACCACATATTTCTCTGACATTGAACCGCAAATAGATAATGCGTATCCTTTAGCCGAGTAAAATGCTCTAACACCAATGAGTAGATCTTCGCGAGTTTCGTACTTAAAACCGAATAATTCAAGTTTTTCAGTCTCTTGTTCAAATGAAATTGCCGACTCATCAATATTCATCTATTAAACAAAAAAAAAATCAAATGACCTCTTAAAATATTGTAGAAAATTATTTTTTTATTATTATGCTAGACTTTCAAACATCAAAATTTAATTAAATTTGCTTAAAAAATATTTGCTTAAAAATATAAGTTTCGTCCATATCTGATGAGAGAAACTAACATTTGTTACCTATGAAAATGAAATTAGTTAAATATTTTAAATTACCTTTGATTTTGATTTGAGAATTTCTTAACGAAGAAGAGGAAATGATGCTCTCAAAGCATGAATTCGTTTTTTCTCCCAGGCTCGCAGCAGCCTTTTTTCTTGTTCATCCGAACATACCAATTATAATTGACGGCCAAATAAAGAAAGAATTATCAATTGATTATACACAATTAATGAAGTATCTATTAAAGGAGAAGTAAATAGTCAATTTTAAAAATTTTCTCTAACCTCTTTGCTGCTTTGAGCCAAAACTTAGCTGTTAAAATCTACATCCGATGCTTAGCATGATAAGCTGTTTTATAGTTACGCCTGTTATTTTCTGGGCATGTAGACCAAAATATATATTTGCAAATGTAGAGAAATGTTTGTGTACAGAATAACAAATATAAAACCATATGGACACAAAAATCAGCTGGGACCCCATTCCCCGTACATTGCTAACAAATATTGGAATAAAAAATGAGCAATGTGCGGTATCTTAGAATAAAGCACTAGCAACTACAGCTTGTCAGAACAAGTGTTTTTAATGGAAGTGATCTGTAAGAAAAGCATCCTTTTTCTCTTTTCAAAGAAGAGGAGAGAGAAAAAAGATCATAAGAGGGGAAACAGCTTGGGTTCGATGGCTATCGGATCCAAAGTGGTTTTAACGGGTTCTCTCATTGTCGAATCTGCTTTAAGATTCGTATCTGCAATTTCACGTCTGCTTTAAAATTCGTACACACGAATTCTAAAATAAATCCGATGATGAGAGAACCCGTTGGAACCACTTTGAGTCCGATAGCCATCGGACCCAAGCTAATTCCCATAAGAGGAGAGAGATAAAGAGAATAGCAGAGGAAGAGTAGGATTTGAAAAGTACCGGATCTCATACCGTTTTTAACAACGTTTTATGGTACAAGCATCTCCTATGCCATTACCATTTCTGAGGTGGACGTATGAAATCGCACCTATAATTTTTCAAGGACTAAAAATTAAAAAATACCCGAACGCAAAAAAAAAAAAAAAAAAAAATTGACTTGAAATCGACTTTAAAAAAAATCCCTAGTTTTGACACATTTTAACACAACAATCACAAAAAAGAGATCTATTTCATTTCTTAACATCTAAGTTTTTTTTTTTTTTTTGAAAAATTGATAGTGGCTATCAGCTAATCTAAGCAAGCTTTACCATGAGAATTTAGTAAAAACATTAAATTATTCTAGTTATTTTCTTTTCAATAACGTCTACTAAGAAAGCAAAGTTTTTTATTATTTGAAAAAAAAAAACGTGCGTTGACACATTTTCAAACAACAATCACAAAAAATGAGCTCTAGTTCATTTGTTAAAAACTAAGCAAGTTTTACCGAGACATTGTACAAAAAGATCAGGTGTAGATAACGTCCACTTCAACAAGCAAAAGCATTTAAAAATAAATAAATAAATCAACTCAAAAAATACGTTTCTGTTGACATATTTTAACACAACAATCACAAAAAGAGGAGCTCTATTCCATTTGTTAAAAACTATCTAAGCAAACAAGCTTTACCAAGAATTTGTAGAAAAAGATCAGTACAAGTAATGGCTAAATTCAACAAAGTAAACAAGCAAGCTTTACTGGGACTTTGTACAAAAAATCAGATGATCACATAAAAAAAAATGACTTGAAATGGACTTGAAAAAAAATCCTTAGTATTGACACATTTTAACGCAACAATCACAAAGAAAGAGCTCTATTTCATTTGTTAAAAACTATCTAAACAACCTTTACCAAGAATATATACAAAAAGATCAGCACAGGTTCACAACAAACTTCTACAAAACAAAAGATCCTCTACAACAGAACAGTTGAACCAAGCACATACTACTAAAAGTCGTATAAGCAACAAAAGAGTATGTTTTGTCTTTGTTACTAAAAGTCATATAAGCAACTAGGCACGGTTAGTCTCATAGATGGAAATTTTCAGGGTCATAAGGGCCATGAGGGTGGTATTCATGGCGGTAAAATAACCCGGTATTGAGGTTAAAATTGTAACCATGGTCATTGTCGAAATATCCACCATATTCATCATCATCATCCTCATCATCATCAAAAAGATCTTCGTCATCGTCTTCTTCTTCTGAGTCATCATTCCAGATGTTATCTTCGTCCCATAACGGGCATGAGCATGTTGCCTTCTTATCCTTCCATTGTTTACCACATGTGTAACAGAATTCATACCCACATCTGCAGTATAGTAAAAGGAAGATTGATTACCATATTGTATTACTGTTATTTTAAGAGAAATATATATGTGTGTAGATAGAGAGAGATTGGCTAATATCAAAACGTTTGTTCCGGAGGTTTTATGATTTTCAAAGTCTAAACAATCGATCCAAATCGTTAGATGTGATCTCTATATTAAAATGTGATTGGAGACCAAATTTTACATTTTTTGGAAATTTCTTACTATTTATTAAGCCAGTTTTAAAATCGCTGATTTTAATAAACAGTGAAAAACATGTGGATCATTGAAAATAGTGATTTTAAAATTGACTTAATAAATAGTAAAAAGTTTCCAAAAAATGTAAAATTTGGTCTCCAAGCACCACATTTTAATATAAATTGAATGTTGAACGGTTTGGATCGACTGTTTGGACATTGAATATGTAAAAACCGAAACGTTTGTTCAAAGGTCCAGATGTCACACACACACCATCACTACATGATTTAGATACCCATCAAAAATTTCAAATTAGTTATTTTTTCATCTAAACTCACTTATTTTATTGATATGCCCATTTTTAAATTTGGTCAATCAAAAGTGTGTAGTATTAATATAAAAATATAATGATAGTTCTACCCTTCCCTACCCCCTTCCCTTCACTGGTAATTTGTTTTATTAATATTATTTTGTACTTTTAATTGATTAAATAAAAAGACGGGGATATAAATAAAATAAGTGAGTTTAGATAGGGAAAGAAATATCTAAATTGAAATTTTTGGTGGGCAAATATTTAAATCATGAAATAATAATGGGCTTATATGTCAATTTCTCTTATTTTTAACCAATGTTATCTTTTCAGGTACTTCATACTTCTAATTAATATTCTACTACCAGCCTTTCTGAGGTTTAAATGCTTAGGTGAATAATAGCAAGGTCACATTGAGCACCGAACAAAAACTCCAAACCACAATGGAAGAAAATTGTTTGGAGAGAGATAAAAGAAACAAAGAAAATAAGAAAACTAAGAATCAATAAAAAAGCAAACATGCAAAGTATATATGCCAACAGTACGAGTTTGGAACGGTTACCATGCAGGTCACACTGAAATTCAATGCTAGTAATTTTGTTACCAGTAAAAAAACAGAAAAGACAGTAAATAATACACACAAGTAAAGAGAATTTACCTGCAGGTCATGTGGAAGCACCCCTCGGCTAGTTCAATCATGTGATTACACTTCACACACTGACGCCACAGCCTTTGCCGAGCCAGCGATTGTAACTTTGCCTCTTCGGGTTTGGGGTTTGGGTTCCTTCTCTTGTATTCCCCACATGACATCCCCTCATGCCAATTCACCTTGCAATTTAAGCAAAATAACCCCTCACATTTCACACATTTTCTCAACCCCGAACTGTCATATGAAATTCCCTTTGAAGTCGATGCTCTAGAAAAATTGGAGGGTTTAATAGTTTCAGTTAATGACATTAGCATAGAGCACCTAGGGTTTGGGCAGTACACCTTTTGAGAAGGTGGTATCGACTCTTCCTTTATTCTCTGGGACATAATATCTAAAAGTTTTGGGGTCAAGAATTTCTTCGCGCCATCTAGGGTTAGCTTCACCTTACAACCCTCATGGGGGCAAAATGGTAACATCCCATGAAGCAACTTGACCTCAACATGTTGCTTCATGCAAGAGAAGCAATAACGGTGCGAACATAGCTCAATAGAGAACATCTTGTCAGACTCGGTAAGTTCAAGGCAGATTAAGCAAGTCTCCATGCGGTCTTTCGTGTGGCTGTTTGATGATTCACCTCTGCAAGAAATTTGAGATTCAATGACATCACGTGCCAGGCGAAATGCGAAACGCACGTGACAGCGTGGCAGGAGAAAGATTTTACATTTCTCAAATTTTCTCTGGTGAAGCCACACTTGATTTATTAAATTCGCCACCTTCCTTTGCTTTGGAGTCCATATTCCTGCAACCTACAAGACATGTTAGAAAAACAAAAGTTAAGAACAATGCACAGCTCAATTTTTTTTTTTAATCTCCACAGAGGCTGCGAAGTCGTGAGCACTTGGGTAGCCACAGTTTTAGAACTTTTTTCCTAGCCAAATGTGCTACCGCCCCATCTCCACAGTTCAATTTCAATCTTCAAAATTTAGTTTTTACAATCTCTTTTTTGTGGTTTATTTGATCTTAAGTTGTACTCTCTAAACAAAATTAACAAAGAAATAAGGTGATTTGGATTGCAATATATAACAAACTATTTTGGTTCAGTGAAGTTAGGGGTTGATACCGGTACAAGCTGATAAAATGTGTGTGTGTGTGTGTGAGAGAGAGACTCACATGGTTATACAGAACGCGGTAATCAAAGTAGACATTAGCCTTCTTGATTCCTATAGAGAAGGCTGCATTAAGTCCCTCGATTAGCGCCTTTGCCTCCAAGGCTTCTCGGCTCATAGCAGTTGCCGATACCGGTTTCTGTATCTTTAAAATCAAGTTATCCTTCGGGTCACAAATTGCAACCCCAATTGCCGCCAATTGGACCAACGACCCCTTCACCAAGTCGCTGTTTACCATCCCCTTAAAGTAAACCCGGAACGGCTTCTCTTCATCCTGTGTGAAATTATATTTATTGACAATCATATGAGTTCCCACTTGGACCCACTTGTCTATGCAATTAAGATTCCTAAAAGTTTCCTCCAGTAGGATTATGATTTGGTCCTAGAAAGGAATCACCTAACAGTGATGCTCAGAAATATCCAGTTCAAAACAAATGTTTCAACAACAGCAACTTCATATCTTGCTTCTGCTTGGTTCATAATTAAGTTTGCTTAGATGTCCAAAACAAAATCAAATCAGACGGTCAGATTAAAAATATATCACAAATATCAAATGCATACTTGAATTCAAGGTATTTGAATTGGTATCTTTCTTAGAAAACGTACCTCGAGAGGTATCGAACTAGGGTTTGTAGTGGGGCTAGGATCAACGGGTTTTTCAAAATTATCCCCATATTCGTCCCAATCTTCATCTGGCATATCATCAATCTCTCGCGCAAACTTCTCATCGTACTCCCTTAATCTCGCATCGTGCGTCAATCTGCGAATCTCCATCTCTTGTATCTTATGATCCTTCTTCTCGGTATTGAACTTCTCCAGTTCCTGTGCTTGGAGACGAAGCACGAGCTCCAGATCATCCTTGGTTTCATCAGAGACTTCGTCTCTATGAAGCGAGGTCGGATAAGCACTGGAGCTAGGGTTAGGATTAGGATTAGGGGTGATAGAGAGCGAGGCGGAGAGCGCCTCCTCGAGTTGAATGCGGTAGGCGAGCTCGAGGTCGGAGACAGCGACGGAGGCGGAGAGGAGCTCCCGTTGGTGCGCCGCGATTAACGTGTCGTCTAAGTATTCTTCGCTGGGTTTCGCCATTAATGGAAAGTGGAAACACTCAAAAGAGAGATGAAATATGATCGGAGACAAAAAGCAATACGGTGCGTCGGTGCCTATATAGATATAGCACTAGGTCCCTTAATATTCGTGCAAAATCAAATTGAACGGTCTGGATCCAAACTCAAAATTTGAGTTAATTCGGGGATCTGTAAACAACCGACTCAAGATTCAAGGAATATATGGAGTTTTGATCCGAACCGTCAGATCAAAATACGTTCTAATCCAGTCTGGTACGAAGCCTTTTTAATTGTGCCGAACCGTTAAATTAAAATATGTAGCATAAATCCTTTTTAATTGTGCAAAAGCAAATCGAATGATTCAAATGAATTTGAATTCATAACCTCTCCGATACCGTAAAAGGGAGTTGTTTACAATTAGTAGATTCAGACAGTGGTGAGTTTGGATGAAACAAATAATAGCTCGGAATAGCAGCTATTTTTGAGTTCAGAATAGCAACTAATCTGATATTTTTAGAGAATAGCGAAATAGCAGTTAATCCGAGCTATTTCTTTGTTGAGAATAACATTTTTTTTTCACCCAAACATGTTGTGTTGAGAATAGCTCGCCAAGAATAGCAGCTATTCCTGAGTTAGCGCTATTTTTTTGTCACTCAAACGCACCAGATCTGGTACAAATATTAAAGGAGACCCGTACATTTTTAATAGGTGTTGGATTGAGTAAATCTGAACCGTAAAATTATAGATTTCACTGTCTAATACCTTAGAGGATACTTGTCCCATGCATTATGGAATTTGAGGACAGATGAGCACGAATCGAGTCATAATGTTTTTTTTTTTCAAAGTCTATTTTAAATATAAAAAATTTAATTTAAAATTAGTTTACGGGCCAAATTTAATTTGATCTAAATTAATCCGAGACGATTGAAAATAACAACAAAGATAAGTATCATATTCTATAAATTGAAGCCAAAAACAATGAAAATCTAAATATAACTTACCTGTACACTTGTAATGCGCTCAAACATTCATTAAAAACTGAACACTAAGATCGAACTTAAAAATAATATAAATTGATTTGTGCGTAGAATTTAACAAAATATTATAAGAAAAATAAATCTGGACAAGTTCATACGGAACATCCTGTAATTTTGATAACTTTTCTAAAAAAAAATTTGTAATTTTTTTTATAAAATCAGAAAATTTAATATTAATTATGTACAATAAAATTGCAAACTAAAATACAAAGTCAATGTGACATCTCTTGCCATGCGTCCTATGCTAGATAAAATGCCTCATTCCACTGTTACTAATCCGGATAGGTCCGGAAAGTACGGTCGGAATAAAACGGATTTGACATTCTTTTCGATTCGCTTTATATGAAAGATTGTCCCTCTGATTGGAAACCATATTAAATGAGATTTCAATTCATTTCAATAGAGAAGAATTCAATTGAGTTGATATAGAATTGAACTTTGTTGATCGAAAGACAGTACCTATCAAGGGCAGACCTAGGATTTTCGTCAGGAGAGAGGCAAAAAAATATCAAATCGGGTTTAAACTCATTAACTAATTGGATACTCGGTAAAAAAATAATGTTTTGACTTATATTTTTCAATACCCTGACTTACAATTTCTGATCCTATAACTTATAATTAATATTATCAATCATAATTCAAGAAATTTATTTTGATTTTAACACTAAATTTAATAATACCAATAGATCGCTAAAGTCGATCGGTACCAATAGATCACCAGTAAAACTCAAAATTCAAGGGGGGGGGGGGGGGGGGGGGGGGGGGGGGGGGGGGGGGGGGGGGGGTAACTGTCCCCCCTTGTGCTATAGTAGATCCGCCCCTAGTACCCACTGCCAAGAATTTATTAATAAAGAATTTAAAAAATATCCAAATGATTATTTTAATTTACGAAGTTTGCCACTCAAACTCTAGTTAAGATTTTAGACCATTCAACTCTACACAAAGCAAACTTTGAAACATAAGAGCAGATTTTACGGATGTCACTCATCTTTTTAGACGGCTAGATTAGTGTATTTATACTCGGGTGGGTACGGGTACGTCTCGGGTACGGGTACGGGTATGGCGGGTATAATTTTCAAAACTCATACCCTACCCGTCCTATACCCTTACCTGTGTACCCTTGACGGGTAAGGCGGGTACGGGTATTTTTTTTTTGTTGTTTTTTTTTTCTGGTTTTTTTGTTTTTTTGTTGGTTTTTTTTCTGGTTTTTTTTGTTGGTTTGGGGGTGGAAAAATCCGATTTTTTGAATTTTGAAACGGGATGAACAGTGGTCGGGTATACGGGTACGGGTACTCGGGTAGTCGGGTACGGGTAAACTCGGGTAGGGTATGGTCGGGTATTGGTCCAAAATAACGGATCCGGTCCGGTTTTTGCCCGTACCCGCATACCCGAGTACCCGATCCATACCCGGGCTCGGGCACGGATACCCCGGGCGGGTATACCCGACCCGGGTTTTTGCCAAACTCTAAGCTAGATCACCACAATAAAGGGTAATTATGTATTTTTACTCCACCAAGTCTAATTCTCCTCGAATCTCTATTATTTTCACGAGATTTTAATTGGTCCTTTTTTTTTTCCCAGTCGAATCTTGTCAATTGAAATTGCATTGCCTTTTTACCTCTCTTCCTATCAGCGTTTTTTTTTTTCTATTGATTTGTTAGATTAAATTTCCTCTGTGGCGAATTTAGAATTCAAAATTTATTATTATTATTATTATTATTATTATTATTATTAGTAGTAGTAGTAGTAGTAGTAGTATTATTATTTAATAAATTCAATTTGTCGTTTAAAAGTGTTTAATTTAATTTGTATGTTTAGATCAATTATATTTGCGTTGAATTACTATTCAGAGTTGTTCGGTTTATTTTAATTTATTAGTATTATCTGAGATTAGAAATTTTCATTCTTATTATGTGTTGTATATATTGTTCCAATTATTATTGAGTTTATGTTTTCTTTCTATTACTCGTATTGTTTTATTTATACTATGGTCACTATATATAGGTTTTAATTTGTTGCGGATTTTAAGTATCTATAATTGTGTTGTTAACTAAACTTTAACTAGGATTAAAAATTAATTATCCATTTTTAAAAATTGAGGTTATAACAAGATCTATATTCAACAAGCTTTTAAATAGCGCATGATAGCGGTGCTATAGCAATTTCGGACAATAAAAGCTATGACGCTATTGCACGGTATAAGCTTCTATCCGAGCGAGGAGTCCAGAGTGGCGAGTTGAGCTGATAAGCCACAGATGCAACACATGTTACACATGGAATATTTTATATTTTTGTATATAACACATGGCATATTGGGAACTAGGGCTGGGCAAAAAAGCTCGAACTCGTAACTCGCTCATTTACAGCTCGTTTAACTCGGCTCATTTACAACTCAGCTCATTTATAACTCGAGTTGGCCAACTCGTTTAATAAATGAGCTGAGTTCGAGTTGGCCCCAACTCGCTCATTTATAACTCGAGTTACATAAAGTTACACAATATTGGTCACAATAAATCCAAAAATAATCAAACCCGAATCTCTAGACTGTTATTTGTGCTTTGAGTTTCGTGTAAAATATGTTTGAACTTGTGCTGTAACACTATCACTGGTTAAACGAGTTATAAACGAGTTGTGAGCCAACTCGAGTTTATAACGAGCTGAGTTTGAACTTGTGTTGTAATACTATCACTGGTTAAACGAGTTATAAACGAGTTGTGAACCAACTCGAGTTGATAACAAGCTGTGTTCGAGTTGGCTCTACAACTCGTTATTATCATCTCAACTCGAGTTGGCTCGCTCGTTTATTAAACGAGCCGAGTTCGAGTTGGGAGTAACTCGCTCAAACTTGACTCATTTACAGCCCTATAATGGGAACGTGATAGCAATTTTGAACAATCTCTAGTGGTCAAGGCCATTGTAGACCCATTTTGATTCTAAAAGCGACCCAATATGGGTCAAACAAAGCCCAATTATGGTCCCATAATAAGGCCCAATTAGAACGGAATACTCAGTCAACTATATCCACTGTGCATTTTATTTGCTTATAGATTAGATGACACGAGAAATTATAAGTTTAAATAATATTTGTTGCGGCGTAAGGGGTATAATCGTCATTTTCTGGAGGTGGCTTAAACGGGTCTGAAAGTGATAAGATATTAAAAATAATAGAACTTGCATTAGTATGAAAAAGCGTCAGATAATGATATTAAGCAATAAATCAGAAGGCAGGAAATAAAATAAAGCCTTTTTCATATTGGAAACGTGAAAAGCCTTTTGAACTATCAAATATCGATTCTCTTGCGGCAACACATGAGATGATTGTGTGTCAAAGTCAATTATTTAATTTTATTTTGAATAGAACCTCTCACTATCCTGCTATGTTTTTGTATAGTTTCTTGTTTACATTTATAAATTACATTGATATTTTAGAGTTCAAATGAAACGGACAAGGAGTCGATGAAGTCTCTATAAAAGTCATTTATACGATTATTGAATCAGTATCATATTTTATAAGATGAATACATGTAATAAAAAAGAATTATTAGATGGTCCGAATATGTCCCAAGTACATAAGAGATATATATTTCATGTAAGTAATATTGAATATATAAAACAAACGTATAAGCTTAGAATAATAAAGGAGAGTAAATAAGGAATGGAAGTGAGGGAGGAGAGAAAGAGAAGAAAAATGTGAGTTCCATAAGGATATTTTATTATGAATTTTAGAAGGAGAATTTTTTGTTTTATGATTTAAAAAAGAAGGGCATTATGTAAAAATTTTTTCTTTATTTTGATTTTAACATAGCAGTTAGAGTGGGAAAAACGTGTCGTGTTGTGATCAAGTTAGTTTTTCACGTGTTGTGTTGTGATCAAAATATCAACGGGCGGTCACGGCATGCAAACGATCACACCGTGCTTAAACGTGTCGTGATCAAATATGACTCGTGTGATTTGCGTGATCATTTGATCATAATTTAGGTTAGTTTATTCAAGATTCACCATTTGGCGAAGATCTAACGGTCCTAATTATATGTGACACGCGTGACCACGTGTCGTGTCGTGCCGTGACTAGATCTTTCGCGTGGCATGACGTGCTGTGCCAACATTTCAAAAGATGGCTACAGCACACAAATGATCATGCCACGTAACCGATATACGTGTCGTGCCGTTCTGTGCCGTAACCGTGCCGTTATGTGACAAAACAGGTCATTTTTCTCACTCTAATAGCAATTTGGCATATGTAGGAGTGTCAATGGGTACGATACGGGTAGGGTGGAACCATTTTCACACCCATACCCACTAAGAATTGACCTTATCCATACCTGTTAAGAATTTTCCTGATCCTACCCTACCCATACCCATTAAGATTAGCGGGTAACAAAACGGTAGTGGGCGAATAACGAATAATACAAATATAATAATTTTATTAATTTTTCAAATAAATCATCAAAACTTATCATGTCATACATATGCAATCACAATTACTAATATAAAATTAAAATATAAATATGCAATTAATTCTAAGTAATAGTTTTTTATTAAATAAATAAAATCACAAATATCTCTTCTAACAAATTCAATTCCTTAACTAAATAATAAAACATTCAAATAAAAAAAAGTAAAATGTTTAGCATAATATTCTTCTCATGATATAATTTATTTTATATAATTACCCGTTATCCAACAGGTACGGAATAACCTTTACCCGTACCCCTACCCATTTATCTAACGAAAAAAATATTTACCCATATTCATACTCAATAAGTTAACGAAAAAAAAATCCTATTCATACCCGTCTTATTGAATACGATACGGATAGAGTAAACGGGTAAACGAGTGTCATTGACACCCCTAGGCATATGTAATGCTGTTGTGATTTTATAGTTTGTGCGCTGCATGAAATCAAAACTGTTGCGTTAATAATATTTATTCCCTAAATTTCTGAATTAAATAGATGGGATCAATGGCCGTACAATAGTCAATAGGTGCTGCAACGTTGGATCCTAAGCTAACATATTTTAGTTCATCCTAGACATTTGCTAACGGGTTACCCGTGACCCGTTCCGGGTTACCCGTTAGGGGTAACGGATAGGACGGGTAAAGGGGTAGGTCGGGTACGGGTAAAACCCGTAACGGGTAGACGGGTAATTTTTCCAAAACCTCTATCCGGTCCGTTTATTACCCGTACCCGTTGCGGGTTGACGGGTACGGGTACGGATCCGGGTATCCGGGTACGGGT